>NW_024096520.1:4687500-5887500 GCF_016545835.1 Crotalus tigris
CAGTTGTGAACAGAAATGGTTTCCAAATCAGAAAAATAATTTGTTTCATTTCATTCTGCTTTAGTTTGACCCAACCTTGAATATTATATCCTATTTGGACACTGTTGTTGTAAGAAGAATTCAGATTTTATAAATCTCTTTTCATACAATTATTTCTAGTCCGCTATCACCCTCATTGTTCTTCTCAGAGCCTTTTTATTTTTTTCTGAATTTTTCTTATAGCAACAGTGCCCAGAACAAGACACGATATTCAAGGTTGGGTCTTAAATAAGAGAACTGGGGAGGGACTGTCAGGAACTGATAAGTTGTTTGGATGTTCCTTAAGAAACAGTAGGAAATATATTACTGGTATACAAAAATCCTGCTAATATTGCCAATTCTACTGTATCAAATCTTTTTCTGACTTCCTGATTTGGAAGTCTTCTTGTTTATTTTAGTAACATAACTCAGTGGAATGTGGGGAGATTTGGATCAACAAACGGATTTAACATTTAAGTAGTGTTTATTGTTCAATTTAAAGGAATAAGCTGAAGTTAGCATTTCTCTCTATTGAAGTATATTACAAGCTTTGTATCTTTTACCTTATAGGGATTCCTCAAACTTGACTGTTCAGCATTTGTTAAGATCACATTTGTACACTGAGTTACAGAGAGTCCTTGCTTAATGACCATTTGTTCAGCAACCATTTCAATTTACAGTGGTGCTGAATGAATGGTAGTTACGATCGGTCCTCAAAGTTATGACTGATGCAGTGCCCTAGTAATCACGTGATTAAAATTTGAGTGTTTTAGGCATCCTGTCCGCATCTAGGACCACAGAATATGCTTCAAGTTTCCCCCACTCACCTATTTTCCCCCTATCTCCGCTCTTTTACTGCTCTGCACTCTGCCACCATTGCCAGTTCCTGCCATCCCCTGCCAACATTTGCTGTTTTGTTTCTCTCACTTCTGACCAAGAGTGTGTAGTTGAGGCAGCTGCTGGCCCTTCGCAACCTCTCATGATGTGTGTAGGCCTTAAGAGCCAGCAGCTCTCTTGGCAAGTGTGCAGGGGAAGATAGAGGCGTGTTGGAGGAGCTAAAGTGGAGGCAAATGCAGTAGGTCATGACAATCTCATCTGTTGAAGGGCACTTTGCGGGCCTGTCAGGGAAGGAGACAATGGGATGGGATCAGCAATTTGTGCAAAGCAGGAGAAATGTGAGGTCTTCACTTAAAACAATGGTATGATCCTCATTTTCATATCCATCTTATGGATTTCTACTGGCATTTGGATGATGCTGGACTAAATAAATAAAATATTGGCCCCAACTTGAAAGGCTATTTTTGAACTTGTCCCTATTGTTCGCTTTGAGAAGAACCTTTGAAGATTGGTGTTGTGCCTTTACTTGGCAACTTCTCCCCAACATGACAACAATAAAACATGGAATTATTCCTGCTGCATGCCTGCAAAAAGATTCCAGGGAGCCTAAGTCTTCCATTGAGAGCCCCATGCAGTCAGAGCTGATGATAGGAAGAGTGACTGACTGTTGGCTTTCATGGGAATTGTTAGGAATGTTAGGAGTTTCCAGTTTGGGCTATGGAGCTGGCAGCCATAGATTAGAAATGGCAGTTTCTCCACAAGACGTAGTGTCTGATTCCCATAGACAATAGCAATCTGATTTAGATCCCTGTGTGAAGCATAATTATTTCCTCTTGTGAAGCGGTACCAAAAAGTGGACTATCAAGTTTTATTCCATAAAAATACATTTACACACCATCTACTCGTAAAGTGGGGGGAAGAGACAAGGATGGGAATTACTCTGCTTTTTTTTCTCTTAGTAAAACTGTAAGTGATGCTATGCTGACCCATTAATATAATGTGCATGCAATTTCGAAACTCCAGTCTTGGCAGCGATTTGAATTTTTGATTGCTGTTTTGTTTTCTGAGAGTGGCCATGGTGCATTCCTAAGGGAATGCCATTAGACTTTCAGTTCATATTAAAAAATGGATTTTTTATTGATGTAGTTCTAGTTAAAAAATGGAAGTATTTTTTTAAAATAAATCCCTGGAACTCCAGAGGTTTGTCTCAAGTACAGCTATTGGCATTAAGACTGCTAGGAATATGGATGCAAAACTATTGAGCTTATTGATGCCAATAGGACTGGGGCTGAAGCAGATGGAGCAGCCTCCAGCTGAAGGATTTTGAGCAATAACGTTCCACTTCATGCCATTCACCCATTTTCTAGATTTTGTTTTGTTCTCACTTACTGTTTATTGAACAGTAAGTTTATGCTAAAGGGGGGAAATGAAATGAATTATAAAATTTCATGAAAGATAATGTTTTTATTTGTCTTGTGTTTAATAGTATTTAAAGGTTTGAGAGTACATAATACTATAGTATACCGTATAGACTTAGTCCTACAACAGAGCAAATTTGTACATTCATATTGGGGTTAATTTAGGGAACTGTACCCTCCTGTGGTATAAGAAAGTGTAAATTAGGGAAGAGCAGACTTCATTTTTTGCTGAACTCCCAACTTCTGTCATCCAGGCTTTGGTGCAACTTACTTGTACAATTAAAGAACTCCGAGCCCAGGAAATTATTTTGAGATCAGAATGGAACTAAGGTCATTGTTTGTCCAGACAGAGCTCCCTTTGCTGGTACTAGTCCACCTCCCCACAACAGATGTGCTCAGAATGGCAATACAGGTAGTCCTCAACTTACAACCATAATTGAGCCCCAAAATTCTATTGCTAAGTGAGACATTGGTTAAGAGAGTTTTGCCCCATTTTGTGACCTTTCCTGCCACAGTTGCTAAGTGAATCGTTGCGGTTGTTGAATTAGCAACATGGTTGTTCAGTGAATCTGGCTTCCCCGTTGCCTTTGCTTGTCGGAAGGTTGCAAAAGGAAATCGCATGACCCTGAGACACTGCAACCGTCATAAATATGAGTCAGTTGCCAAGTGGCTGAATTTTAATCACGTGATCATGGGGGTGCTGCAAAGGTCATAGGTGTGAAAAACAGTCATAAGCTGTTTTTTTTTCAGAGAGGTTGTAACTTCAAACGGTCACTAAATGAACTGTTGTAAGTCGAGGATTACCTATATTTTCTTGTTGCTACTATTGAACCTTGGAAATAATAAATCCTTGTGTGGGTAGAAGTTCTTTAAAGTTAAATAATGAATTATTGGGGGGGGTGAGCAACAATACACTAAATTACATAAATGTTTGCTGCTGAGAGCAAAACAGACTTTAATGAAGCCTTTCAGTTAGTTCTTACAACTCAGAGCTGAAGTATTGGAAATTATGTCAGGCCATTTCTTTCCACCTACTTCACTGAATCAGTGCGGCATATCAGTGCTTGTACCTAGAATACAAACTGATGAAGAGCAAACTTAGTCCCATTATTAAAAAAATGAAGACAAAATACCTGGGAATCTACTGTCTACTTAATTTAATATCTCTGTTGGGCAAGGTACAAAAATAGACTGTCAAGCAACATGACACAGACACTTAGAAAAGAATACTGCTATTACCAAAGCAGTGTGAGTTTGACAAGAACAAATTGTATCAAGCTAACTTTATCTCTTTTAATGGCATTGGGACTGGCTTGGTAGACCAAGCAGTCAAGGGACTGTGGATAATAAGTACCTTGAACTCAGTGAAGTGTTTAACAAGGTCTGTGGGGAAGATGAAAAAATGTGACTGCACAGTACTATAATCTGCTGGGCTTGCAGTTAGTAAAACAGTTGCACTTCAAAGGCACTTGCATTGTCCAAGAGATAAATTTTAAGTTGAGGCTCTGTGCTCAGCCCAATATTGTTTAGCGTTTGTATAAATAAGTTAGAGAATGAAATAAAATGGATGGTTATCAGGCTTGCCACTGATGTTAAGTTAGGGATGGGCAAGTACGGTACCTTGGAAGACAATATCTGTATTCAGAATGACTTAGCAAGCTTGAATTTTGGGATACATCCAATAGAATAATGATCATTTATGAGCTGTATGAAGGCCTGCATCTGTATAGGAAAAATGTGTGTGTGAAGAATCTAGACATACTAATGAAGTACCATCTGAACATGAGCAAATATGATGCAGTGACTATAAAGATCAATGTACTCTTGAACTGCATTAACACTTTAACAGAATCGTTTTTTTTATGACAAGTAGTATTAACAGTTCCACTGTGTTCTGTGCTGGCTGCGCTGCACTTGGGTGGTGCTCCATCCAGTTTTGCACTCTGTGCTTTCAAAGGACACAGATAAGCTGGAGTAGGTTCAGAGAATATCTATCAGGATAAAAAATACAGTGGTACCTCGGTAGTCGACTGCTTTGAAACTCGTCGAATTTGGTACTTGATGCATTTTGATGCGAACATTTTGTCCCAATACTTGTTTGTTTGGTACTCAATGTGCAAACCAGAACTTGTCAGTGTCAGTTGCTTCATGACTAATACATTATTCCTTATGAGAAAAATTTGGTACTCGTCATTTTTGGTACTTGTTGCGCCTCCTGGAACCAACTAATGACAAGTACTAAAGTACTACTATATCTGGACATCAAGCTCTACGAGGAACATTTAAAGGAGCTAGGCATGTTTAAGTTGCATAAGAGAAGACTAAGGAGGTATGGTATTGGTTTATATCTAAAAATGGCCATATGCAAGAGTCAGTGTTTTTGTTCTCCACTAAAATTGAAAGCAGGACAAGATCATCAGGCTGAAATAAAAAGAATCAGATTAATCGTTAGAAGAAATTTAATGTTTGTAAGTTTGTGAGCATTGATACACATTATAAGTTTCTTTACAGCTCACTGTTTACTGATATTTATTAGTCATACCATATATTTGTATAAACAGGTAGAGAATTCTTGCCACTGAAATGTACTAGGATTTACATATACTGTAAGTCTGACCTGAGATTCTTTGTGTTTATTCCCTCTTCAGAAAATACACTAGCACACACTTGAGATTGGGTGGTTTTGGAATAACAGTTGATGGAATATGGCCTTGGACTCACTTATATATTTTTTTCTTTCTATCTCTGCTTTTGACTATCTTGTATGAGGAAAAAGAAACGTTGATGTATGTTTTGGGTAAGAGTAAAAAAAAAGGTGAATGGGATAAAACATGTTTTTTAAATACTTGTTATGAAAAGAGTTTTTTTTAAAAAAATAATTCTGAAAGTTGTTCCAAAATACATTATTTTGAAATGCTATGTTATCTGCCACATGACGAACGTTTGCTACTTTTCTTAAGAACCAGATCTTATAGCACTTTTAGGAAAAATGCATACTGGAAAGTTAAAAAAAATTAGGTCAGGGATGAACATATTTTTTTTAAAAAAAATTCTTTTCTAGATTAATTGTTCATTGGAGGCACATTGTATGTAGGTGGAAAAATGATGAGAAATTATGATAATGATGGTGCTGGTGGTGGTAAGGAAAAGCATTATATAGTGATACTTACTGTGAAGCTTGGTAGTACAATGAGAATAATGGAGTATCAGAAGATTATTGCAAGGGCTACATGAAGCTAGTTGGTTGTCTATCATTGCCCTAACCACAGCTATAATTGGATGCTACCTATAATTGTAGATTTTTTGTAACTTTTCCAGCATATGTTCTGGATTTATTACTAAAAATGTTTTTGATATCAAACAATTGAAATTTTGTTTTATTTTTGCTTTGGGATTGCACATTCTATATGCTCTTATTCCTTTCCTTCTGGCCTTAGTTTGGGAATGTCCTCGTTTGAGGGCTTGATGCCAGCAAATAACCAGCATAGCCAAGCAACAGTCATGAGTTGTATTATAGAGGCAACAGCAAGTCAGGCTAAAGGGCAGAGGTAGCATCTGTAGACAGTCCAAAAATCAATAGCAAACCAGTGCAGAACCATACCAAAAATACCAAATTGTGCACAAGAGACATATTTTAGAGGTTTAAGATTAGGCATTGGGCAACCAGAATATAGTAGCAATTCAGCATGGCTAATGCAGATATGGCTTCAGTATTAGTTGGCTCTCAATTGAAAGTTTTTTCCTCCCGTGCCTCCAGAGCCTCCACCAAAAGCAGTTCATCGAGAAATTGGATAAAAGTGGGCTTTGGGGGAAAGGTAATGACACACAAACATGTTACCCAGTCACAACAGAACACCCAGGTGACCATGAGTTTGTCTTGCCTTAGGCATAAAGCCAGCTGGCTGACGTTTGGGCAGTCACTCACTCTCAGCCCTAGGAAGTAGTCAATGGCAAATCACTTTTGAAATCTGGCCAAGAAAACCGCAGTTGTCAGGAGTGAACACTGATTCAAAGGCACATACAACAAAACCCTTTCCCTGCTGTCAAGAATCTTCAGTAGAGCAGAGCTGTTGAGAAACCATTGAGTTGTAGTCAGACTTATTCCCACAGCCTCCAGAACAGGAGCTCTTGATCCTTCTTTCTACTGGAGTATAACATTTGACAAAGTGTGTGAGGAATATAGAACATTATCCACCCATCTGAGGTTAGATTAGTCTGCACCCTGTTGGCCTTTCATAAGATTTTGAAAACATGGCTGTATTCCTGGGCATTGGGCTCAGAATGTCAGTGCCTATGAGGGCTATTTATTGTTTATCTCGGCTGCCAGCAATATGTGTGTTGTTATTTTTAGTTATTATTAGCTATCCAGGGTCAAATTGTTGAGATGGACAGTTATACAAATTAAACTGCATTAAATAAACAAATAAGCAGGCCTCAGGCCAATCAAAGTTGTACATTTTTTATTTAAAGATCAAGAGTTTTAAAGCATTAGGTTAATGCTATAATTTGTAAATAACTAGTTCATATCTAATTCAGATAAATGTCCTTATTAATCTGTGAATTTGATCACTTTCCAATAATTTCTATACTGAACTAATTCTGCAACAATCAACCATATGAGATAAGATTATTTTTAAATCTGAATGTTTTTATGAATAAATATGCGGAAGTAGGAAAAGATGATTAATTTTTAACATATATTTATTACTATTATTTTGACAGACAACTGAGTTGTGAAACTAACACCATAAATACTGCTCTGACTGCTGCTGTTCTCAAGTTCATATTGTCTTTGACTGAACCCTGCACATATCGATTATTTAGACTTATTAGAAATCTTATCTCATTGTCCTGATATAGTCCTTTGACCACAGTTGTTAGCCCATAGCATTACAGTAGAGTAAAACAAATGATCTGCATATATTTCATATGAAATATTGGGCTTCTGCATATGAATCAGAACCTCTGGACAAATTTCATAGGCAGTGGAAAGGTTTGGGCTGAGATATAGACAATGTTTAATGAGATACATCATTGAGATTTCATGGGCTTATTGCAAGTTATTGGCCAAATATCATGCAAATAGTGCAAAAACTATTGAAATTGATTTTATCATATAGATGACAGGGGATATATTTGATTATCTATTCTGCACAATCTGTTTTTAGAAAAGTGGCCAAGCATCAGATAATATTAAATTACTAATTAATATTCTGGATATACATTCAGAAAAATTGAAATGCACGTTCGTGTTTTTTTTTAATGCAGAAGATGCCTTTTATATGGTGATGTGAGTGCTTTGATATAGGTCAGTAAAAGACTCTTCATAAAAGATTCTGGAACTGTATTAATATATAGGATACAGTAATAGAATCTTGAAAGCTAATCTATGTTTCCCCTCTCCTCCCTCTTAAATCCAGGACTTAAGGGGTAGTCAACTTGACTCTCTAAATGACTTCATTTCCTGAGCTTAATGCATGTTTCTCTAATTGTTGCCATGTAGTTTTCTTTCAAGGTCATTTTCTGTAGGTAAAATGGAAATTTTGGAAATATGTCTTGTCTTTATATTGATTCTCTCTTTTTTAAAATTAATTGGGCCAAGATAATAGTATTAACTCCTTTTGCTAGATTATTATAAGTGGAACAATATTTTACCTATCAACATGTCTTCTGGAATCATCAAGGAGTCCTTTTATGTTTTTTAATTTGATATTGATACCATTGGCCTGCTTTAATATAAATGGAAAACAGGTGGAGCATACCAGTAGGAATAGATGAATGCAGGCTATTGTTATATGCTGATGTCATTGATATTTATTCATTTATTACAGTGGTTCTCAACCTTTCTAATGCTGCGACCCCATAATACAGTTCCCCATGTTGTGGTGACCCCCAACCACTTATACATCACCGGGTGCCAGGGGCGTGGCCAAAGAAAAGGGGGAAAAAATGGCGGACAGCTTTGTTTGGCGACCCCCGTGAAATGGTCATTCGACCCTAAATGGGGTCCCGATCCACAGGTTGAGAACCACTGATTTATTAATTTATTAAAGTTATAAGCTGCCCATCTCACTTAAATGACATATTTATTTTATCAAAAGTAATGTTTTTGTGCAAAAGTAATCATCAAGTTATTCAATTAATCAAAGTCTTTTATACTTAAGATTCTATGTTTCTGTAGACACTCATAGTATTTGGAAGTTTTTTTAAATAATTTTATTAAAATTTACACTTAACAAAGATTAAAAAAACTAATAGAAACTAATAAAAAAGAAAAGAAAAAAATGAATGAAGTGTACTATATATAGTAAGAGAAATAAAATTATATATAAAAAGAGGTCTTTCCCCTTCATCATGACTAGTACAATTTCAGTAATTTATCACCTTCTTCCATACTACAGCAAAAGCTCTCTTTGCATATATCATCTTTATCTATAACCCAATTTTTAAAACTTCATTATTTAATCCTAATCAGCAAAAGTCCATTAAGAATAACAACATATATAGTTTAACCTTAATAAGGTAAACTAACTATAATATTACTTTTAATGTAGTCAATATTACTTTGTCTAAAAATAAAACAAAAGATCTCTTCTTCCTTTTATTTGTCTCTTGTCTATAAACAAATCTTTAAAGTTTCATCATTTGGTCCTGATTGGCAAAAATCCATAAGAGTTATCAGAAATAATAGCATATATGTTTTAACCTTGATTAGATAAAACGACTTTATATTCCTTTGCTTTTATAGTTTTGATCTTAAATCTCCTGTGGTTTTTTTTTTTCCTGGTCATCAGTATTTTCCCATGGGAAAAGCTTTATATTTTTTAAAAATAAAATTTCAAACAACAGTATTTTCCCACAGGAAGGATTCTTGTAACTAGTTTCAAAATCTTATTTTAAATCCATCTTGTACCTTAGTTCATTTATAACTTTCCAAAATCAATGTTCTAATTATCCTTTTTCTGTTTATTTCAAAATAATTTCAGTTCTTAAACTTGCATAAAACTTCTTTAACAATGATTAAAGGGGACTCACCTGAAATTTGTTGTTCTGAAGTTTCTTAATATACAAACAGCAGTTAATAAGTAACTTCCAACAGGGCCAAGAAAGGAAGTATTTTAACCCAGTATCCTTTTGAAGGGTACTGTATTGCAGCTTGGCAAATGGGGATCCCTCAGCTTCCAGAGCACGAAATCTGCAGGAGACTATTGTCCAAGTCATTTCCTTTTCCAGAGAGGAATTCTGAGAAACCAGTCCATTCACCACCACAGTTATTGGCTCCATTGCCATTGCTTCCCCAGCAGTATAGTAGTGGGATTTTTTTTTAATTGTTTGTATTCTTTGAAATATCTGGGAATAGTTATTTAAAAGATACTTTCACGTGGATGTAAGTGTATTACCTTTTAAATTTTCAGATAAACAGAAATAGATGGTTAAAATCCTGAATGTATAAGGAAAGATAGATAGATAGTTATAAAAATGCATATATGCTAATATCTTATTTTAAGAATTGATACTAATTTTTTTATGAGCAGAACAAACTTTCTTTATCTAAATAACAGCTGTCATGTGATAATTGAGATTTTAATTTTCCTGACCTCCAGTTTTATCGTTGGATGCAAATTTTTACTTCAATTTATCTGTGAAATGAATGTCATGAGTTAAAAAAAATCACAATAAACCTATAAATCAGATCAGAGTAAGAAAGCCACTTTTATTAGAACAGCTGTACTAACAGAATCTTGCAGGCCTGAATGTACTTCCTTTTTTTATCTTCATGAGAATTGGGGAGGGGGCTATCTGAGGCATTTTCATAAACCACTTTCTTGGCCCAGGCTCACGTCTCATTTATCTGATTGTCGCCTTGGTAGCAGATCTTCCCTCTGACCATCAGTTTCATAAGTTATGGGTAGGTCAGAATAACAATAACAGAGTTAGAAGGGACCTTGGAGGTGTTCTAGTCCAACCCCATACTCAAGCAGGAAACCCTATACTATTTCATACCAATGGTTGTCCAATCTTATTTATTTATTTACTTGAATTCATGGACAATATTTAACATTAGCTTATCGGTCCGTTTTTAAAAAATAATTTATGCAAGAGAAATTTGGATTGTCTAAAATTGTGAAAACAGCAGTATATTTTATTAAAACACCTCTTGATTTCAGAGTTTGGTTCTGATATATTATTAATCATGATTAAAGCTCCTGAGCATCTGTTGGCGTTGAGATGTATCTTTATTTATTCCAAATCTGCAGTATTTTTACGAACAATTAAATAGCATTATCAAAGTGGACATTAACTAGTTGCAAGAACTGTTACATAATTGGAATGTCCAATGTTAAGAAATTAATAGCTAAAAAATCTTAAAATGTATTTAATGAAATAAAAAATAAAATTAATTCAGGAAAAATGGTTATTTTCATGTTTTTTGCTCTGCTGAGAGAATGTATTTTAAAAGTTTTAATTTTTGTCCAATTACATCTGAAATGTTGGCTGATGATGAGACAGATATGAATATGAAATAGTCCTGTCCCATTCTTGCCCCATTTTCATTGTTACAAATCCATCAGTTCATTACAGAATCAGTATAGTTTAAAGATGTGAATATACTTCGAATTATATACCCAGACTCTGGAATTTATAACCATAAAGTTATGGATTTCTTGAACATGGGAGGTAACAAAAATACTATTTTTCAATCTGGGAAAGACAACATTACCTCACATTTGCAGTCTTGGATTGCAAGGGTATGTTTGCTTTTTCCTTACAAACTGTCTCTCTGTCAGCATAATGGCAAAGACTGGTCAGTGTGTTAAGGGCCACATTTCTTGCCTGTATTGCTGACTGACCAAGTATCTCAGCTGCTATGTATATTTATTTTGGATGCTTTTATTATTTTTTATTGTTTTAAAATATTTTAGTGTTTTAATTGTAATACGTTTTTTTAATTGTATGACTGCCCAGATTCATTGACTGAGATGAGTGGCCATAGAAATGAATGAATGAATGAATGAATGACATTTTTAACTATGGTCAGGGTTTAATAATGCATTTAAAAATTAGGTACTCTGTGTCTGTGTGTGTGTGTGTGTATATATATATATATATATATATATATATATATATATATATATATATATATATATATATATATATATATATATATATATATAAAATTTGCTTCTCTGATCATGTTTTCCTTTCTATCTATCTATATCTATCTGTCTGTCTGTCTGTCTATCTATCTATCTCTCTGTCTCTCTGTCTATCTATCTATAAATTGTGTGATAATCACTGGACTCAAGAAGCAGGAATTAAGATAAAAACACAATAAGATATAATTCTGGATCCTAGAAGGAGGGCTTGACCCACTGAGTTTGCATGTGTTTTAAAGAAAACAAAATAAATAGCAGGGGAGAAACTGCAGTGTTTCTTTTTCTCCTAAGAGGCACAATCTCTTTGGGAAAGTTATTTCTTTTTAATAAAAAAATGTAAAATCCTTGCAAGTCCTGAGGAGGGTATTACTTTATTTTTTCAGTTTCAACCCAATAGTCTTTTTCAAAAAATAACTAAGTAATAATACTTTGCAGTTTTAATTTTCCCTGAATATAATAGCAATCCCTAGCTAGCCCACTAAAGTTTGTGTTGCTAAACTTTCTTTTCCAGGGAATGTATCTTTGACTTGGATATAGTCAGTGAATTCTAAGGATAAATTCCTTTTAGTGGTATAATTATTTTCTTGCCATAGCATCTCATGGGCATTAAAATTCAATCATCCATCTCATAAATGAATTCCATCAATTAGCAAACACTTTGAAATAACTGACAGCAAAACTGTGTCATATCAATAGTGAGAATTAAGTGTAAGCATGAAATTAAAGTTGTTTGGAGAGTTAAGAATTGAATAAAATATAGTCTGTTGTGATTAGCTGGCCCAGGCCTGATATTTTAATGCTTACTATATAGTCTAAAAATCACAATGAACTTTGACAATGCTTTGTTCTCAAAGCTAGATTAGGCAGGTAACTCAAAGCTAGATAAAATCAAGCATTGTGGCTGTATAGGTTCAGTAACACATGGCTGAAATAGAAATTGGACAAATCTTCTGCATAATCCTGCACTTTGCCAAGAGTTTGAATAATTACACGAGCTAGGCAGAACATCATATATTTGCAAAAGGACATGAAGATCTCGCTTTTCTGGCAGGTACTAGATGTGATGTTAATGGAGGATGTGTGGGATGTTCAATAAGGTGTTACTGCCAGTCAACTTCATTCTTTTTATTGATTTCGTTATGCATTGTTATCACCAAGAAAGTCCCATTGTAGGTAGGCTGACTGTATATATTTGTTAAATAAATAAAGTAGATATAAAATTGAAAGCCCCTTCTGGGAATATTTAATATATCTAGAGTACAATTGGAACAGGGAAAAAGGAATCTGTGATCCTCCAGATATTACAGATTAACTAGACCAGTGCCTCCAGCTAGCATCACTAATGTTGAGGGATCCTGCAAATTATTGCTCAGCAAGACCTGAAAGCTGATAGGTCTCTCTTTTCCATTATAGAACTATATACATGGAAGAAAGGTAAACAAAATTTCAAGACATCCCCTCTTCCCTGATTACATGTTTTGGAGAGTGATTTCTGTTTTATAATCAGAATGGCATTCATTTTGCAGAAGCAATGTGTGCTTTACTCTCAAAATAAATTCTGAAAATAATTATTTTTTAAGTTTTGGAAACAATTATTTTATTTTGAATAATTTGGCAATGACTCAGGGCCTGCAAAATAATAAATATTTGGAAATGCAATAGAAATTCTGTACTTTAGATCACCTATGCTTCCTGGTTTTTGATCCTTTAGCAAATACATTTTGTTTTTTCATATATAAAGGATGGACATTTTAAGAAATAAATTTCAGCTTCAAATTCCACAATGCACTATAGCCATAAGTACACAGAATAAAATATAAACAAAAATTTTACAACCTTTTATCTTGTTTCTGGTACCCTTGCAGAAGGATCCTTTAATACACACAACCACAGACCTTGGCTATTCTAATTCAAAAAGATCTTGACAATTCTCTGTAGTGCTGCTTAATCAAGAAATGGAGTGTTGTACTTTCTTTCTTGAAAGGAGGACACATGTACCCCATTTCCAGGAGAAGACTATACCAATAAACAGTGTGCTTTATCTGGGAACTTTGATGTCAGCTGCTCAGCTCCCCCCTTTTTGATTAAGGGTTAATATATGTCTACACATATCCAAGTCAGTAATGCCAGCAGTGTACACAGTAAACTATGATGCCAAAATGATGACACATGTGTAATGATGTAATCATATACATGCTGAAAGTATATGTTTGCATCAGAATGCCTGACACAAATTGTGCTATCACAAATGATGACGTGTATGTTATCAATAAAGAGAATACTTGCAGCTTAGGGTTGAAATGAGGGGTCCTTGGTGCTCTCTGAGTTGGTCATTTTCTTGCAGACATGTCATTACTCAAACTAGGTAACATCATCAGAAGACATGATGATAACTCTTTAATTTCATAACATATGGACAGACTTAACCATAGTTTCAACTGGGAAACCATTCAAGCCAAGTCCAAAAATGGTACAGAATTTCTGGAAGCCTTGGCACTCTGACAAATTGGCCATGAATAGATACATAGACATAAACAGCATCTATATACTGTGCAAAAGAGACAATGAACAAGCTAGAAAGGGAACAAAAAGACCAAAATACCTCCCCACGAGCAATCAACATCCTGATGAGCATAGATTGACACTGGGATTAACATCAGACTAACAGTCAAGAAGTAAACAATGCCCCAATCAAGGGACCCCCAAACAAGCAAACAGCCCAACCAAAGAACCACCAAGATCAACCCCAACAGCCCTGACAAGGTGAGCCACTGGAATATAGACTGAGAGCAAATCCCATTCCTTACTACACTGATGATGTTACCTAGTTTGGATAATGAAACATCTACAAAAAAAAAACGAACCTAGCTCAGAGAGCTCCAAGGACCCCTCATATCTGTTATCATTTGCCCCTCTCTTGCTTTCCCTGCAGAAACCCATAGATAGGACCTGGTGTAAGTTTATTGCTTCCCCTTGCAAAGACTTGTGTTGACTGAAAGCAGTTTTGGTGGTGGTTTTCTCTACAGTTCAAGCTTGAATCTTGAAGGCTCTGTTATAAGTGTCCTTAGAAATCACGACATTGAAAAGGCTTTCCTCTAGAGGCTTTAGACAGTCCAAGTTCAGGTACTTTCCAGGCATAAATTGTTATTAATGCAGATTTCCGTAGCCAGGAATATACATAAGATTCACTACTGGATTTAAAAAAAAAAGATAGAAAAACATAATTAAGGATTTTGATTAATAAACATTAACAATTTTAAGGCTTTAAAATACAAAACAAATTATAAAAAATATACAATATCATAAGGGAGGAATTAGAAACGAAGTCTGAGGTTTAGACTTGTTCTCCTGAAAAATAACAGCTGATTTAAATTTGGAAGTAATGTCTATGTCAGGGGTAGGAATTCTGGCTCAGGAATTCTGGGAGTTGAAGTTCACGAGTCATAAAAGAGCCAAGGTTGCCTACCCCTGGTCTATGTCAACAAAAATGCTTGCTGACCACTTTTGGAATGGGATTTGAGGCATTAACTCCCCTGATTTTTCTAATAACTGTCTCAAAATAAACTAGTTGCTGGCCAGAAGATACCTTCAAATTTATACTGACTTTAGAAGAATTCACTGGTTGTTTTAATCTGTGATTTATATTTTTTTTTAGATAATCAAGATCAGATTGTGCACAGAGTTTTACTTTGTCAGATGACCAGCTAATATATATAAAGCCAGCTATGTCCCACAATGTAACGATATAAAGACACTTTCAAATGCAAATGTTTATTTTTAAAAACACTTTCATTTAAATGCAACTTGAGAGGACTTTTAGTCTGCCATCCTTTTCTTATTATGGATTACAAATACTACCAAAATAGTACTTTCTCAAGCATACCTGCCTTTCTGAAGGAGAAATAAGCTGGAAGGTTTGTTCATTCAAGTCTTGCATTACATGATAAGCTTGAGCGTGGCACAGATGGGTCCTAGGTATTATTCTAAGATCAAATGCATCTTTTATGACTGTTCAATGGCAACAGATGAATGAAAAGGACATTCTACTTTTGAGTGGCAGTGCAAGATATCTATTCCTTACCTCATGTAAAAATGCATGCATTCGGGGGCAATATTTGTGTCAATTGTAATCTCAATTGTACACAAAAGAAAATAAAGAACATCAGCACTTTCTCTAAAATAGTGCCCTTTTTAACTTTGAGTATAATTCTCTTGTATCTCTAATTCCAAGGAGAATGCTTGCCCTTTAAGTGTAAATGAAATATTATTTTCAGGGATGGATTTTTGTTTGCCACTGAAATGATTAAAAAACATATATCCAAACTGTTTATCATAGCCTTGATACTCCTGGTTGCATTAATAAACAGATTACTAATTAAAAGAGACATTTAGAACATGGAACTTTTAAATCTCAGCCAGCATATTTAGCTCCAGTGAAATAAAGCTATTTATTAAAATAGTCTAGGGCTAGGCATGCAATCAATTCTACTTACTGGGCTAACTGCACATATCCAAGTATGGTCATCTGGGGCAGTGCTTGTTTCTTTTCTAAAAGGAAGGTTGCTTCGGCTTGTTTTTATGCTAACTTCTTTTAAGCAGTGCAGATGGTAGAAAGAGTGGATTCAAGAATTTATTTTCACAAATGTTTGAGGTTTGAAGCAGTGTCTAGTTAGAGCAGTTTCGGAGCAAGTAAGAAAGGGTCTCTATGTGGCTATATGAGGCACTTGGTCTTCTGCAAAGATGAAAACAGCCTTGTTATATAGTAAAAACTTTGTTCTCTAAAAGTCAAAGCCACAACACAAGTTTATATTCCACAGCAGTTTTCTAATGGGAGAAGATAACCTTCTAGAACATTGTATTATCTTGAGAATGAAGCATGCGGCAATCATCTGGGATGTGCAGAGAACAATTATTCCTTTCCTTGCTTAAAAGGAGCTGCTTTTCATTTCCATGCCTAAGAGAGCTGGAGCAATTGGATGGGAATTAGTGGGGGGAGATAATGTAAGAAGTAAGATTCAGCATCCTCCATCCAAGAAACATTTTTAAAAATATAGATTGTGGTGAGGAAATCCTTCATGAATATATCTTGTCTTCTCACTTCCTCCCAGAATGGAAACAGGATTTTGTTTTCCATTCCAGCCATCCACTAAGAAAGGCTTTCTGCAGTTGGTTTGCTATGCATCTGCTGGTGACATGACGGGATTAGAAAAAGCTGTATTGATTGATTCTGAGTCCAGTTTAAGTCTTAGGAGCTTGGGGGGGTTCACATCAAAGTCTTCAGTGACAGCCAGCTTGACCTTGCCATTGTGATTCTCCTTGATAGGCTCTAGAAAAACAACATGCTTGTTTGCACTGATCTTGCGATTTGTTACATCTGTGACCGATGGAGTGGTACTAAGAATAGATGATTGGGCACTGCAGTCTTGAGGAGGACTTGTAGGCTTCCTGCAGCACTTAGAGCAACAACATGGTGTAAGGTACAGGTACATCAGCACTAATACCAAGCTTACAATACACCCTAGAAGGGTTGTGAGGCTAGTACTGAAAGATTCCACTAATTTGGAGTTGTGGACTGTCACGTTAACTTCGTATGTTTCATTGATCTTTTGGAGATCACTGATTGCTATGCACTCATAAACGCCTGAGAATGAACGGTTGACATTTATGATCTTTAAGCTTCCATTTTTTAAAGGCTGATGTGTCTGATCACTGTGCTCGGGATACATGAATAATTCATGGCGTGGGGAGATCCACCTGTAAGTGGTGGTATTGTCTTCAGGGAGGCTTGTGTTGCAGTCTATTACCAAGGATTCTCCCACTCTGCACAGCACTTCTGGAATGTCAAATTTTCTTTGGTTCCAAGAACAAATTTGAAAATATTTATTGTAATTGAAAGTCTTAATTAAGGAGAGCATATTGGGATAGGCTTTACAAGTGTGCTCCTCTATGAAATCCTGCACAGAACTGAAACCGCGATGTTTCCATTCCTGGAGCATCTCCTGGAGAGAGCAGTCACAATTCACAGGGTTGTTGTGAAAATATAAGCCATTTTTAATATACGTAGGCAAACTTGCTATTACTTGAATAGGAATGCTGCTTAGGTTGTTGGCAGAAAGATCAAGCGTCCTTAGATAAGGATGTTGAAGTGTTTGAATAGACTCAAATGGAAATTTTGTTAGCCTATTCCAACTTAGATAGATCTTTTGCAAATTGATTAATGTCATGAAAGCTTTTTCATCTACTTCCACTATTTTGTTATTGTAAAGGAGAAGCTCTTTCAAGTTCACAAGGTCTTCAAAGTAGTATTTTTCCACAGTCTGCAGATGGTTGGAGGACATATCCAGGTACAGAAGGTAAGTAGCATTGCGAAACACATGTTGGGTGATGTTTTTTATTTTGTTGTGGCTAATCCTTAAGGTTTCAAGATGTGGTAAAGTAGTCAGGCAATAATCGTGAAGATGAACAATAGCATTGTGGCTGAGATCCAAGGTGATAGTTGTAGGAGGCAGTGGAACAGGGATATGCCGGAGGTTTTTCCTGGTACAACTCAGGAGATCAGCAGTACAGATGCAAACTTCAGGGCATCTTGTGAAAATGGAAGCATTGCTTAAGCTGCTAACTTGAGCACCCAGGTCGAACAGTACCAACAGCTTCCCCAGGAGTTTACAAATAAATAGAGTTAATGTCAGCACACTCATTATGAAATGATGGAAATCCACTCTTTCCTGCCAGCAAGATCAATCCAGACTGCCAAAATAAAACTCACACTGAGCATGGTCTTTCGTGGAACACGGCGATGTGAACAGTTGAAAGGATTGCTGAAATCAGATGGGCCCCTTTTAGAGATTTAAAAAGTCCTCTAAACTGATTTGTGCACATTGCAGGAAAAAAAAAACACGACGACAGCCAGGTGAAAAAGTCATGCAACTACTGTTCAGCACGCCACGTTAAGGCTTGGTACCAGTTTAGCAAGCCTCTGTGTTCAGTTTTTGCCCCAGATAATTTCAGTGGCACAGTGCATCTGTAAAGGTAAAAATAAATATGCCCTTGAGCCAAATCTCTTTGAATTCTGCTTCAGGATCGTTGAGAATGTTTAAGGATGTGCCTCCAAGCTGTTTCTTTCTCAGATAACTTATCTCTACATCCATTTGAAACTGCAATTTTGATAACTTTATTGCCCAGAAAAGTCAGAGCCATTTCTGCCTGCTGTCCTTGGAGTCAGAGATTCCGTTAGTGAGTCTGCATCCTGTGGTTAGGCGACTCCTGTATAGCTCCATCGTTAATGAGATTCAGGTAGAAGCCTTCCCCTTCCCTTCTGTAATCCCAAATGAAAATGCCAAAAAAGCAGCTCTTACCCCGTTTCCATATTCTCTGGTTTATACTGAGCAGCATCACTCCTTCCTGCTACTTGAATCTCTCAGCCAAGCTCAATCTATGCAAACACTTCCTTCCTTCTGCTATTTACAAGCAGCCCGTGAATACTGACAGGGAAAGCCTAGTGGGCCTAGAAGCAATCTTATTGGCTTGTGTTAAAAGGGAGTGGTGTTAGAAAGGGAGGAGAGAGGAGAACCAGTAATGAAGACCTTTTTTTTTTTTTTTTTTTGAATGGCATGTAGATTCTTTGTTATGCCAGGCCGAGGCAGAGAAATCCTTCTAAGACTGACTAACCAAGAGGCACATAAGAACTGCAGCAACTTCCACCAGTGGTTGCAACTGCAGGAGAAACAAAGAGGGAGAAAGAAGCAGCTTGCAAAAAGAAGGAAGGGTATATTCTGATTAAGCAACTCTTCTGCTTCTCTTTTCAAGCTGCCTCTACAAACTTTCAGTTTAATAGCTGTTGAATCTGGTCTTCATTTTTTGACAACCAAGATTTATTACTTTCTCTATTTCACTGAATGGGATATATGTTTGGCATTATGTTTACAACCCTTTGTGATGTAAGCGCTTGAAAAATTGTAGGGTAGTTAGGAACTTGAATCGGAAGTGAGGTGTTCAATAGGCAATGACACTGAAGTATAAAGATGAAACAATGCCCACTTGTGATCACTGAGGTTAGTAGGTTTTATCAGTGTTTGTCTACTCAGGCATAATCTTGCACTGTCAAATGGAGACAGGCACTATTACACCTTTTTTTAATAATTGAGTAGATTCTAATTCTTTCTCTCCCAAAAGTGCACAAACAAAGCAAAGCGCCCTTTCTTAGCATCAAGGCTTCTGTTTTCATTGTGATACACTGCATTTGAGCCTTTCATTGTTATTGTTGCGTCCTTGGCGGGAAAACAGACACGAGAAGCAGCTGGAGTTCTCAGTTTCTTTTATTCAGCGTTCAGCTTACAGGAAGATGGCTTCAGCCTCGCCCAAACGCCTCGCAGCCTCTTATATAGGCAACTCCCGGGTAAATGGGTTACTTTTCCCGCGCCAGCACCCGCGCATGCGCACGGCGCTGGCGACAGCCTGTCTGGTCCCGGGCAGCTTTGCACCTGCCCGGGACTGCCTGCAAACGCCCGAGCCGTTTGCAAAGGCTCGGGACATAACACCCCTTTCCCCCGGGCTAAAACTACTACCAACATACAACATTTATTTTATATGACATTTTGTTCCCCAGTGCTCCCACTGTTTACTGGCCTTTGCCTTGCCAGCAATGTTATGTAGTCTTCTAGGTACTTGGGAGATTTCTTTGCTCTCTGTGACCTTCTTAGCTGTGGATTACTGGCATAAGTCCCCTGACTGGAGGGAGGCGTGAGCCTGTTCTCTCTATTGTGTCCTGGTGTCTTCCAAGGACTGTGCCCCGATGCCTGGCCTGCTTGCTTGCCCACCGGGCTCGTCAGGCCAGGGCTTCTGTTACTTTGTGACCTGGTTGACCTACCTAGCTGTAGACCCTCAGGCCCCTTGAAGTGATAGCCGCTGCTGGGCGTCTCTGTAGAACCTCCTAGGTCAGTCCAAGACCTGTCAGGAGGCTGTCCATTCCCTGAACCCCATTCTGTGTTCGGGCTCGTGTGGGTTTCTGTACTTTCCCAAAACTCAGGTGTTCCCTGATTTGTGCTAGGGTTGTTGTAGTCGGGACTTGGTTCCTCGACTAACTCTGTGTATGTTTGACCCCCTGTAGGATTTGGGGTAAGGTCAGGCCAACCTTGGGGATTGTGTGCCAGCTCTCTTGCGGGGAATGATTTGTTGGGATGCCCCCGGGTATCCTCCGTGACTGGAGTGCTGTGTGACGTGTGTGGAACGTGAGTATGCCCCCGGGGTGACTCCCTGGCTGGAGTAGGCGTGGATGCCTGGTAGTTAGGTAAGCTCATGGAATTCCTGTTCGGAGCTCTCGCGGAACCCTGGGATGGGCCGTTTGTGGCTCCCTCAGTGGAGATGGGCAGCAGCTCGTGCCCTTCCCTTTGCTCCAAAGGGTCCCCCTCCCCCCCGGAAAAGACCCAGGAGTCTCATCTGAAAAGTCCCGCCTAGGGCGGAGTTGGTCGATGTGCCGACGCAGGACACGACCGTTGTCCAGGGCAACCTCGTAGGAGAGAGGACCTGTGACCCTGGACACAGAAGCGGGGACCCATGTATGACCAGGCCCGTAATTGCGAGCCCAAACCGGGGCACCCACAAGTAGTTGTCTAGGTGCCCTAGGATGTGAGGTAGATGAAGGCAGTCTGTCCGGATGCAACCGGTCAAGTCTAGTAGTAAGTTGGCGCCCCCAACGAAGTTCAGCTGGACTTCTCCCTGTAGAAGTGGACGGTGTGGTGCGATAAGAAAGGAGAAAGTCAGCCAACCTGTGATGCCAGTCCCCGTAGGTGAGTCTCTTCAAGGCGTCCTTTGCGATGCGCACCATGCGTTCAGCCATACCGTTGGTGGACGGGTGAAAAGGCGCAGACGTGGCATGACGAATCAGGTTTGCCTGTAAGAAAGCTTGGAATTCGGAGGAGGTGAATTGAGGGCCGTTGTCGGACACAATGATGACATCTGGCAGCCCGTGTGCAGCAAAAATCCCCCTCAGTACCTGAATAGTCTTTGCAGTGGTGGTGGATGAGACAGGCACAACCTCAAGCCATTTTGAATGGCTGTCAACAAGGACCAAGAAGAACTGGCCCTGAAAGGGCCCAGCGTAGTCAATGTGCACCCTAGACCATGGGGACTGTGTTTCCTCCCATCTATGCACAGGAGCTTGGGGCATCTCTGGGCGAGATCGTTGGCACAGGTGGCATGCGTGTACCTTAGCTTCAATATCTTTATCTAAACCAGGCCACCACAAGTGGCTTCGTGCAAGAGCCTTCATACGAACAATGCCAGGATGACCCTCGTGGAGGGATTCTAAGACCCTAGTCCTCATTGAGGTGGGAATGACAACTCTGTTTCCCCAAAGCAGACAACCCTGAGAAAGGGACAGTTCGTTCCTTTTGGACCAGAAACTCTGAAACTCAGGACTAGGGCAGTGCTCAGGCCACCCGGACAGGACCCAGGAGCGGACACGTGAAAGTGTGTGATCTGTACCTGTTTCAGCGGCAACATCCCTGGCACTAAGAGGGAGCTCGGGCAAGGCTTGGATTGATAGAATGTTGACAGCTGGCGCGGGGTCAGCTTCTACTACTGGCAGAGGCAATCTACTGAGGCCATCAGCATGGCCCATTTCTTTCCCAGGCTTGTGGAGTAATGAAAAATCATATGCAGACAAAAAAATAGACCACCTAAGCATTCTAGGGGAAATGATGTGGGGAGTCTGCTTACGTGTGGTAAACAGTCCCAGCAGAGGCTTATGGTCAGTGAAGACCGTGAAATGCCTGCCATATAGAAAATCGTGGAATTTTTTAATTCCAGCAACAACAGCCAGAGCCTCCCTGTCTATCTGAGCGTAGTTGCGCTCGGCAGAAGACAGTGTTCTGGAGTAGTATGCAATAGGAACCTGAGTTCCATCAGACCTGAGGTGACTCAGGACAGCTCCAACCCCGTAGGGGGATGCATCACAAGCGATGCACACAGGAAGAGACTCGTTGAAATGTGCAAGAACACTGTTAGAAGTGAGCAAGGCCTTGACTTCTTTAAAGCAAGCCTCATGTGCTTGTGACCACAGCCACACAGCTTGTTTGTCTAGTAGCCTGTGAAGAGGCTCAGCTACACTAGCTTTATGTGGAAGAAAAGAATTGTAGAAATTCAGGAGGCCTAGGAAGGCCTGAAGTTCGGCCTTAGACTTTGGCCTGGGTGCTTCTAAAATAGCAGTTAGTTTGGATTCAGCAGGATGAATCCCAGCAGCATCAATTTTGAATCCCAGAAATTCAGTAGAAGGCACCCCGATCTTGCATTTGTCTTTTCTGAGCTTGAGGCCTGATTCCCTGAATCTTAACAGGACAGCCCTAAGTCTTTCAGCTAGAATGTGTGTGGAGTCTCCTGCAATCAAGACATCGTCAAAGTAGGGGCAGACCCCTGGTATACCTCGTAGTGTGTTTTCCATTACGCTTTGGAAAATCCCAGGAGCGACATTTACTCCAAACTGTAGCCTTTTTACTTTAAAGGCTCCCCTGTGGGTCACAATGGTCTGAGCTATGGCAGCATCATCATCAACAGGCAGCTGTTGATATGCTTGAGCTAGGTCAAGCTTTGCAAAAACACGCCCCCCCTTGAGAGAGGCCAGGATGTGACTGACCACAGGAACAGGATAGGCATGTTGCTGCAATGCCTTATTGAGTGTGCATTTGTAATCAGCACAAATGCGAATGTCCCCATTTGCCTTTAGAGGCGTGACAATGGGGGTCTCCCACGGGCTGGAATCAACAGGTTCTAGGATTCCCTGTTGGATTAGTTTGTCTAGTTCAGTGTCAATCTTACTTTTTAAAGCAAAAGGGACCCTTCTTGCTTTAATCCTAATGGGAGTGACAGTGGGGTCTAGCTTTAAGGACACAGGTGGTCCTTTGAATGTGCCCAGCTGGGGGCTGAAAACATCTGCAAATTCTTTGCAGACTTCCTGTAGGTCGAGTGTTTGTAAGCTGTTGAGTCCTGTGACGTGTATCCCCAGGGCCTCAAACCAATCGAGTCCTATGAGACTCGTTCGTTCACCCCCTACTACTAATAAGTCTAGTGGACCTTCAAAACTCTTGTATTGCACGTTAAGGGTGGCCTCCCCCTTAACACACACTCTTGAGTTCTGAAAATCTGTTAATACAATATCAGAAGGCCTTAACTTGGCCTTAGACCCACTACTGGAACAAATCTTCCTAAATGTATGCAATGAAATGATGGACAGGGCAGACCCTGTGTCTAGTTCCATAGATAATGGAACCCCTTGTAGCTTCACGTTGAGTGACAGCTTTTTCTTCATGGGCTTGTGTGTGCCTGTTCTACAGATGCTTCTTCGCGAAGCGCAAAACCCTACCCTATTCTGGCTGGGGAATCTGGTACCTTTCAGGCGTTCTTCTTGGGGTTGTGCCTTTCGTCGGCTCAGACACACAGCTGCAATATGCCCTTGTTTGCCGCATGCCCGGCAGGTAGCGGAGCGGAACTTGCAGTCGGTTCTCCTGTGGCGACCTCCACAGCCGATGCACTTGAGCGGAGCCGAAGAGCTTCCCTTCTGGTTCTCTTCCTTCGCGGGGTGTAGACGGTCGACTTCCTCGTCCGGATCCTCCTCGGAGTTTCGTCGGACGTCTTCCTGGTGCACGGACGCACCCTCTGCACTGTTTCTGATCGGCCGCATGTTTTTGATGGCGCCGCCTGCTGCTTCTTCTGCGGTGACTTCTCTTAAGGCGTCTTGGAAGGATAATTCTTCCTTGGCAAAAAGTCTCCGTTGTAGCTCTCGATGCCTTAGCCCGCACACGAATCGGTCCCTCAGTCGTTCCTCGAGGTCCTTGAACTCGCAGGGCTTGGCGGCCTTCCGTAGCGCGGCGATGTATTCCTTGGCTGTTTCACCGGACCGTTGATCTCTCTGCTCGAAGGTGTGGCGCCATGAGATAACGGACACCTGGGGGTGGAAGTGCTCTTTCAGCAGCTTCTTCAGGTCTGCGTAGCTTACAGACTCTACTGGAACAGGTGCTACAAGATTTTCTGCGATTTCGAAGGCGTCTTGGCCGCAAACGCAAAGCAGGGTGGCGGCCTTCAAGCTATCTTCCCTCACTTGGTTTGCCTTGAAGTAGTTCTCCATTCTGGATACGTAGGACTCCCACCGCTCTGGATGTGAGACGTCGAATTCCGAAAGCCTTCCGATTTTCGCCATCTTCGGATCTTCAGGAGACGGGTCTATCAGCCAGCCTACCCCCGAATGCGCACCGGATTGGCGGGTAGCTGCCGAGTCGACGCCGTTCCTCTTCCGCCGCTCAGGACTCCTCGGGTAAGCTTACACTTCTTCCTTTCCAGGTAGTGCAAGGCATCCCACCTTCGTCGCCAGTGTTGCGTCCTTGGCGGGAAAACAGACACGAGAAGCAGCTGGAGTTCTCAGTTTCTTTTATTCAGCGTTCAGCTTACAGGAAGATGGCTTCAGCCTCGCCCAAACGCCTCGCAGCCTCTTATATAGGCAACTCCCGGGTAAATGGGTTACTTTTCCCGCGCCAGCACCCGCGCATGCGCACGGCGCTGGCGACAGCCTGTCTGGTCCCGGGCAGCTTTGCACCTGCCCGGGACTGCCTGCAAACGCCCGAGCCGTTTGCAAAGGCTCGGGACATAACAGTTATGAAATTAAAGAGTGACTTCTTTGACACTGTTGTGTGAAACCTTCCTCACTGGAATCTTGATCAGGAAAACTCACTGAGAGCTTTTCTGTTGCTGTGTTGCATCATCATCATGGTCCATTCTTCCAGATGTGTAGCTTTCAGTGCTATCTGGATTTTGGTGTATAAGTACAATGGTCACAGTAATGCATGATTTCATAATCCTAGCAATGGCTTCTATGAGAGCAGGCCTACCTTGTTTCACTGACAAATTCACTGGCAAAGTTGTACAATAGAAGCAATTAGATGTGAGTCAATAGCTACTATCTGTACTCTAGTATAGTCATATAGAAGTTTTCCTCTGCTATGCTGGATGAAACCAACCTGTCCCACAATCTAGGAAGTTGTCCTGTTGTATTCTGTTTATTTGATACCATTAAATAAATGGTTCTCTAAAGCCCTATGTTTTATTTTCAAGTTGTAGTAATAAAAAATGTTTTTCCCTGCTGTGAATATCAGAAGTTGCCTCACGCTGAGTCAAAGTCAGGCTACTGGTTCATATGGCTCAGTGTCATCAGTGTTGACTATGTGAATACTAACCAAGGTTTCATAAAGTTCAGCTTATCTGGAGATGGCAAGGATTGAAGGTGGAACTTCTTCTATGTGCGTCACATGCTCTACCACTGCTACTTTGCCTTCAGCCCTGAATCTGACTCATTGTAAGGTAGCTCCCTATATTCCTCCTCTGCTCTTGAGCAAATGGCTAGGAATGTGTCCCCAATATTCAAGAAGTTGCTTCTTTTGTTCCTGGATATTATGAGACGTGTTAGTGTAGGGGTTAGAATGCAGTACTGCGGGCTAACTCTGCCCACACCTAGGAGTTTGAACCTGACCAATTCACGGTTGACTCAGCCTTCCATCTTTCCAAGGTCAGTAAAATGAGGACCCAGATAGTTGAGGGCAATATGCTGACATTTGTAAGCCACTCAGAGAGTGCTGTAAAGCACCATGGAGCAATATAACAATAGCTATTGCTATTGCTATATTGCATCTTACCTTTATTACTATCTTGTGTTAGTTGCTACTGTGTGGCTGATTTCGCCAAGATGTTAGCTATAAAGCAGTGTTTCTCAACCTTGACAATTTTAAGGCATGTGGACTTCAAC
This sequence comes from Crotalus tigris, assembly GCF_016545835.1. Taxonomy (NCBI): domain Eukaryota; kingdom Metazoa; phylum Chordata; class Lepidosauria; order Squamata; family Viperidae; genus Crotalus; species Crotalus tigris. The sequence goes on from NW_024096520.1 coordinate 4,713,717, forward strand.
TCCCAGAATTCCACAGCCAGCAATGCTGGCTGTGGAATTCTGGGAGTTGAAGTCCACATGCCTTAAAATTGTCAAGGTTGAGAAACACTGCTATAAAGTTATTCTCTAGGCCAGGGGTAGGCAACCTTGACTCTTTTATGACTGGTGGACTTCAACTCCTAGAATTCCTGAGCCAGCATGGTTAGTTGCTCTGAGAAAAATACATTTTCAAAACTAGATAAAATCCGTTATAGCCATTATTTTTTGTTAGGATCAACTTCATAGCACATCTATATGCTTCAACACTTCACTATTTTTTCCATCATTTCTATTTGCAAACAATATTTCTTCTGGTTTTCTTTTAACAGTATTGTTATCAGTAATTATCTGGACTTTCTTCCTTTCACATTTGTCTGTGGCTGATCTATTAATAAACTGCAGTTTGTTTTCAGAAAACTGGATGTTCAAGTGCAATAAACAACATCTGGTAACTAAGATTAAAAAAAAAATAGGCAGAAACTCCAGATATTTACAGTATGTCATACTTTTGGCTGGCCAGGAAGCTATTCTTGCTCTGAAGATTCATCAGAGACCGAAAGAGATTGCATACCACTGAATTACCCTTTGCCCCCTGCACAGTTGAAGGTGGTTGACCAGGCATGTCGGCAGAGTAATTGCAGGGGCAGTTACAGCAGGGCCTGGGGTGTAATTTCCAGGGAGACCTAGGCTGCTTTATTTGAAGGAAGTGAAAATCAAAACCGAGTAATTGGTTTCCATTAAGGCAGCAAATGACTAATTTGGCTGCTGCAGCTGCAGGATATGATGGGCACTTAACCCTCTGTTTTCCAGTTGAAGGAGTTCTGCTCTAGAAGAAATACTTGCCAGATGCCTGTATGCAGCTACTTTTAAAGCTGGACTTGAATACTGTATACAGTAGGTAAAGGAAATGGTTCTATACTTCTTCTTCCCGAGTGTTCTTTCTCATCACTTTCTCACAGGTCTGATTTTCATCCAAAGATTAGATCCATTAATCTTGGCTTTGGTTCATTAAGGAAAGCCTTGAATGAATTTAAATGTTTTTATCCTTTTTATTCTTTAAATTTTAGAGTGATGAACTAACTTGCCATTTGGTGAAACTCTGTATTTCAGACTTGATATTTGTGGTCACAGAAACAACTAAAAAGTACTGTAGAAACTATAGTGTCTTCACTTTAAGACTAGACCTGAAAAAAAGAAAATGCAGATTATGTAAACATTGCATTAGCACTAAAACAAAGTGGATGAGAAGGAAGATTGTTCAACCTTGATCTTTTTTGATATAAGGTGGGGGAGGGGGAGAGCAATTCCAGGTTTCAAAATTTTATTATATTTTAAAACAATAAAGTAGAATTTAGCAGAAATGGCCAAAATTTCTGCTTATTTAAAGGATCATTCACAAGAGATATGTTATTGTATGGAGAAGAATGGATAGAATATGTTCAGAAGAAATATGGAACTACAAAGTTTCATTTACTTTATGAATAATGGATTTGTTTATAAAATTATGATGTTAAAGTTTGAAGGGAGTTAAGGGTTAGTATGATTTTGGTTATTGTATAATTAGTGAAGTTAAATTGATTATGTTTACTATGTTTGTATAACCCTGTACTTGACTCTGGGAAGTCGGGGTGGGGAGGGGGGGTTGGAGGTTAAATAGGTCAGATAAGTAGAAATAGTTTTATTGTATATAATATTGATGTTGTAATTTGGAGAGAGGAATTGCTCGGGCATTTTCCCTGGACTGCATCCGGAGTGGGATGAGAAGGTAGGAGGAAGGGGAGAAGCAAGTAAGAAGTGGAGGAGAAAGAGGAGAGGAGGAGAGTGGTGAGGAAGAAGAGGGAGGAAGAGGGAAGTAAGGCAGGAAGTCAGAGGGAGGATGCGGTTTGGGGGGAAATGAGTGAGCAATACTGAAAGTTGTGTGTATAAATTTATTTTACTCTTTATCTGAAGTATTTTGTATGAGTGTAATGAAAAATGGAAAATAAAAACTTTAAAAAAAAAGTAGAATTCCAATGGTTCTTGTCAAATAGCTGATAGCTATTACTTGCTGATGAATGTAGCACTTTGTAGCATAATTACCATGTAGCATTTGCTTGGATTAGTAATCTTTAAAATATGTCAGTGTTTTCTTAACTTCTCTATTTTGTTAGCATTTTGCTTAATGTGTCACTCAAGAAGGAGACAAAACCTCCTTTGGGTGAAATATACCCCAAAACAAGCAGTATTGTAATTGTATTGCTTGTTTGCAATTATCTTCCCCTCCATGGTCCAGTTATTGTGTAGCTTTCATAAGAAAATGAAACTTGTGCTGGAGACAAAGAACAAACATAATTTTCCGTAAAAGATATTTATTAGATTTTTATCCCACCTTTATTACTTTATAAGTAACTGAAGATGGCAAATGTACCTAATACTGCTTCCTCATCCTATTTTCCCTACAACAGCAACCTCATGGTTGGTATATGATTGATATGCAACATTTTTAATCTGTGTATCATCAGCATGATTTGACCTTGCTAGATCCATAAAGTTGCTGTTTCATACAGTAGTGGCCAAAAATGTGGAACCTTTTGGGAAAAGTGTATAGTAGAAATAGTACCTTTGGTTAAGTTTCCACCCATTTTTCTTCTGATTTCTTTATAACTGTAGCTTGTTCACTTAATAATACTATTTTACATCGCTTTCTGGGTGACCAGTCAACTCTTTGCACCATTACTTTAATTTTATTATGTTTTACAAGCTCACTAAATGAAAGAACTCAAAAAAACCCAACCAACTTGATAGCCATCACGTAACATTCTGACAAATGTCCTCCTCTCAGCTTCAATACATGACATCAAAAACTGAATCCTACTGTGATCTGATTGGCTCATTGACAAAACAAGATGACACCTGATTGGCTCTCTAAATACTCATGCTCATTGGTTACGATCAGATGAAGGAAAGCTACCTGATATCAACCTAAGCAAGTTGTGCTTCCTTTTTCTGGTTATTTGGCTATAACGTTTCATCGAATACAGATAATTGAACAAACTTTGTTGCATTACATTCTTGATTAAATTATCTTTCCATTGATATATAATTTTATGGTACTACTCAAAAAAGAGTGGTGTTATTAGCCACACACTTTTACACACTTTTCCCAAAAGGTTTCCACAATTTTGGCCACTACTGTAAGTAAACATAGTAAAGTGAGCATGAATGTCAATGCCAAATAGCTAAAATTAATTGCTGCAGTGATCAGCATTATCACTATATTCTTGGGGGGGGGGAGAAGAGAACTCTAAACTGGTTCTTATGAAGCAATAGATGTCTAGGCTTGTTCCAGAATGCACATGCAGATTCACTAAGTTGATGGCTCTATCATGCAATAAATGTATGCCTCTATGCCAAAAATTTACACATAAAGAAAAATAGCTCTACTCCAGTTTTCTTTTTAGCCTATTTGTATTCCATTTGGGGGAATTTTTTCTATATATGTCTTTTCCAAATGTACTCTGCAGTGGTATTTTCAAGAGAGAAAGTAAACGTCTCTCTTGAAAAGTATAAATGTAAAGCAGATTCCTCTCGTGTGGAGAGATAAGCAGGAAGCATCTGGGCTATATTCAGTTACATTTAGCTACCAGGAAGAACTCTGCTGACTATAATTTCATTAGATCTAACATGCTGAAAAGGGACATTCCCCCTTTTCAAGTTTTTTCAAATATTTTCAAGCGCTTCAGTCGCAACAAAATGGAAAAAATAGCATAACTTCCTAACAATAGTAACACGTTGGAGCATAAGAGCACCTAGTGGTTTTAGAATAACAGAATTTTTCTCAACTGAAAAGATCAATTTTGACACAAAACATTTTGATTGCTGCAGTTAGCTCCATCTTCTGATTACTTATGATTGAGTTTGGAACCGTATGCGTGTATTGTTTCAAATGCATCCCTTCCCCAAGGGATGTAGTCCTATAGTTCCCTGGAAACAATATTGAACCAGGTACTTCTGCCAGAACCATCTAAGGCACTGGGAATATAGTCTCTTAGGAGGCAAACAGTTTCCTCCTGTCATTCCCTCATCCTCAGAACACAATTGTGGGTTGTGGCCCTCTTAATTTTTGGTGAGCATAACCATTTGTAGCAGATGCACTGCATCTGTGATGCTGAACTCAAAGAATCAGAATGCAAAGATTCTGAAAAAGGAAAACTGTCACAGTGTTCTTCCTAATATGACAGGAAGATTTACATTTGCAGGATGTTGCTTTACTGAGTATAGTAGAGGTCTTCTCTCATATTGAGAGAAGGGGAGTTAATATTGATGGAAAGCTCTGAGGCAGCTGAGTCCTCAGCTTCCCTGAACCCATATGCTGCTGCAGTTTAGCAAACCTATACTTTTGCTCTTAATAAAGGATTTGGGAAGACCACTTCTATATTTTGTCTTTATTTGAGGAAAGGAGAACCCAACCACAGTCATCCCAATGACAACTTCAGAAAATAGAAGGAAAATATAGGATACCTCTGCCCTTTTCCCAATAGGCTGGCACGGTGCTTGTTACAGGTACTAAATGTGCTGCTTTTTTAAATGCAGTGGACACCACCCTGTTACTGGCTGAAATGTACTGGCACTTGAGCCAGAGGCAAGGACATGAGCTCTCTCGTGCTTTTTAGGTCACCTCAGTTTAAAAATATTTCATTGACACGGCAACTAGTAGAAGTAAAGAAGGAAGAAAGCTTTGCAGAATGTGGCGGAAAAGGTGGTATCTTTATTTACTTTATTGGGCTTGTATTCCAGTCACCACCAACTCTGAGCAGCTCAAAATGCAGAATCTTGAGGCCTTTCGCCTTCTGGGTTCAACTTCCAAGAAAGAAGGTATGGGTGGATGAACTTACAGAACAGCTGAGCAATTCAGTTCCACTGAACTATTATGCAGAACTAAGCAGTGAGTAATGGGCATACTTTGGAGATCAGAACAGAGCCCAGGGGTTATTCTGGTATTTACAAGATGCCAAGGCACAGAATCAGTATCTTTTTATTTAAAAAAAAAAGTTAATACATACTTGCATCTAGACCACAGCAGAAGGGGAACTTTGCCATTCTTCTCTCTAGAAAGGAAAAGCATTGTTTTAAATTTAAGCCCTGGAAAGCTGTGGGACCTAGGCAAGGAACAAGAGCCTCTGGAAAAAAGTTGCAGACAACTATATGCAGATCCAGGATAGCTTCAGAAACACTTTTTTCAAGCAATAAATGTTTTACTTAAGAATCTGTCCTGAGATTTTAAACTTTAATTTGACTGTAAGTGGTTACTATATGTCTGTTTTACTGACTGTGATATTTGGGTTACACTTTCTCTCCTAGTGTTTGGGTGAGCTTAACCCTTTTAGATTTTTCTGGACAATAAAGTTTTTCTTGATTATTAGCAAACTGGTTCTTGTGTTCTGCTCAGAATATTTAATTTTTTCCTCTGGAGGACAATATTTTCTGGAGACATTCTCTCTACTTTAGCAACTCTATAGTCCAGCATCTTTTACCACCAAAATATTTACATGTGATTCCTTAAAGTTCCATAGGATGTTTTATGTCTTTTTTTTGTCTCTTTCCTTTTTAATAAGGCTTATGTTTGTGTCCTTTATCTAACTCAAACTTCCCTAATTATGCACTTTAAAAATTACAGAGGCAAGAGTTGCTATAAAAATTGCTGTTGTAATTTCTCCCTTATATGCTAATGAGACCGCACCAGTGGTGGGATTCAGCCAGTTCACATCAGTTCTACGGAACTGGTAGCTAATTTTTTGTTGCCCAGGCCCAGAATGGACTTCTGGAAGCAGCAGCCACACAGAGAACTGGTTGTTCACATATTTGAATCCCACCACTGGACTTCACCCTCTCCCATTCATGCCAAGCAATTATTACCCAACTGCACCAGGCAGAAAGGCTGAGTCAAGAGGGATGTGTGAGTGCAATTTCAGAGATCTTTTGGGACAGGAAATTTAAGACTTTCAACCTTTTCCCCCCCAGTATTAAACCCTTTGTTATCCTTGTAGTAGGAAAACATACTCATTTCAGATTTCTTGGCTTTTACTTTAAAGCTTTAGTTATTTACCATGTCATTAAAAACCAAGGACAGCTATGTGTGTTTACTTTTTATTTTATAAAAGCAAATTAATAATAACAACAACATCAAACATCCAGATCTATCTATCCCGGGTCCTTGGTAAGGACTCGATAGGGTTAGGGTTGGAGGTCTTGGAGGTCTTCTAGTCCAACCCCCTGCTCAGGCAGGAAACCCTGTACCATTTCAGACAAATGGCTGTCCAGTTTCTTCTTAAAAACTTCTAGTGTTGGAGCATTCACAATTTCTGGAGCCAAGTTGTTCCATAAATTAATTGTTCTAACTGTCAGGAAATTTTTCCTTAGTTCTAGGTTGCTTCTCCCTCTTCTTTGTGGCAGCCCCTGAGATATTGGAACACTGCTATCATGTCCCCCCTCCTCCCATCCTTCTCTTCATTAAACTAGACATACCCAATTCCAGCAGCCGTTCCTTATATGCTTTAGCCTCCAGTCCCCTAATCATCTTTGTTGCTCTTCTCTGTACTCTTTCTAGAGCAGTGGTTCTCAACCTTTCTAATGCCGCGACCCCATAATACAGTTCCCCATGTTGTGGTGACCCCCAACCACTTATATATCACCAGGTGCCAGGGGCGTGGCCAAAGAAAAGGGGGAAAAAATGGCAGACAGCCTTGTTTGACGACCCCCATGAAATGGTCGTTCGACCCCAAATGGGGTCCCGACCCACAGGTTGAGAACCACTGTTCTAGAGTCTCAACATCTTTTTTACATCATTGTGACCAAAGCTGGATGCAGTATTCCAAGTGTGGAAAAGGAACCTAGTACCCAGTATCCAGTAAAAATAGTTGGGAGAGGATGAATTATCTCAATTATTTTGCCCACCTTTCTCTCTAAGTTTCAGTTCTTAAAACTGGAAGGGTAAGAGGAAGGAAGATAAAATTATAGCTATATTTATAAGATCTTTTGTTAAGCTACAATTTTGTATATTTGTGAAATGGAAAATCAACATTGATAGAATTCAGTATTCTAAGATTCTTACCTTGGTGCAAGCTGGGGACTCGAAGGCTTCAGATGATTTTTCTGAAAATATTAATCATTAGTGGTGCCTTCTAATCTGCAGGGTATTTATCAGGTGTTTCTTCTGTAACAGACTGTTGATGTTTTCTGATTTGCTGCATCATTAGATACGTATAAAGGCTAGGATGGTTTTAGACAATTGAAATGCTATTGAGAATTTGATTTAGACTCCAGACATTATACATTTTAAAGAAATTACACACATTGCCAATATATTTTTATTCCACATTTAAAACATTAGCGATGACATTGAACTGGCTCCATAGTTTGGCTATTTCTCTTTATTTGCCCGTCTGTTATTAAGATATTCTTTAGGGACCCTCCTTTGCATCTTATTATTGGATATTGCACATTGTGTGGAAAAGGCTTTCTTGGTTGTGATGACTCAACTGTGGGAAACTGTTCCTCCAGCAAGCAATGTAGCACTGCCCTTACTTCATTCCTTAGTAAGGAAAACCTCTAGCTCAGTGGTTCTCAACCTGTGGGTCGGGACCCCATTTGGGGTCGAACGACCATTTCATGGGGGTCGCCAAACCACGCTGTCCACCATTTTTTTCCCTTTTCCCTAGCTGTCCTACTCCCTCTTATTGGTGGCCACACCTACTTGGGGGTCACCACAACATGGGGAACTGTATTATGGGGTCACGGCATTAGAAAGGTTGAGAACCACTGCTCTAGCTAGTCATTCAACCATTCAGATTTCTATAACTGCAGTTCAGTTTTTATATGTACAGTATATTGAATATGCTTTTAATGTGGTTCTATTTTAGTGCTTTGCCATTGCTTTGTATTATTTTACTGATTATATTCTACCAATACAAGGAGCAGATAAATATTTAAATAAGTAGACAGCATTTTAAAATAAGCCAGAAAATGCAACCATTTCATAGCATTTTGGTTTCTAGTTTACATAGTATTACTCACTTATAGGTCAATTATTAATTTTCTGTGGATATATAGCTTTTTAATTCCTAAAAAACCTTGCTTCTTCTTGTTCCTCACTTATTTTGGGCAAATTAAATAATCTGTGAGTCATGACAAGAGGGCTTTTCAAAATTCTTTTTAATACATAACGTGTTATTTGAAGCCCTGTGTGGATTGTCTATACTTGTTCCTTAGAATGATTTCTTTACTCTTCTTAGATATTTGTTTTAAAATAAACATAAATAAATAAGGAGGTGGAGTTTGCCCTATTTCTACTGCACCCAATTCTGTCTTACTTTAAAATGCTGGATATTTTTTTATTTAATTGTTTTTCAAGATTCCCTGGAATTGACACAGCAAAAGCAGCTTATCAAGTGATCTAGTTGCTAAGCAGCTGTCTTTCACCCTTGAATCAAATATCAATCAAGAATAAAGTATCTGCTGTTTAATACATGTTTAATTTATGAATATGTTGTGTCTTGGGAAATGCGGGGAGGGGAACATTGAAGCATATAAATGGTGAGCTTTCTTTACTCCAGTTGCAAAAGCCATTGGCTTCTAAAATACTAGCTTCCAGAAATAAACTGTCCAAAAGGGATTCTCAGGTACCTTCCAAAAATGAGTTTGTTTTTCTAGCAAATAGCCTCTAGTCCAGTGGTTCTCAACCTTTTTAATGCCGCGACCCCCAACCAGTCGTAAGTCGAGGACTACTCAACTGGCTGTAAGTTGAGGACTACCCAACCGGTTGTAAGTCGAGGACTAACCAACCAGTTGTAAGTCGAGGACTTTCCCTGCCCGGGAGCACTGCGCATGCGTGGTGCCGCCCCCTGCGCCGGCTGAGGCGTAGTTGGCAAGGGGCAGCGACGGCGCAGGGTGACTACCAGCTGGGCCACCAGCTGGCCCAGCCCAAGGGAGGTAAGGCACCCGCCAGGCCCCACGCACGCCAGCAACCCTCCCTGCGCCCGCCGGCCTCCTACCTCCCACCCCTGGCCCTCTTTTACTTATATTTTTAGTAGTTGCTCAGCAGGGAGGGGTGGAAACTTCCAGACAGCTCACCTTCGCTGCAGACAACTTGCAGCACCGTTTGCAGAATGGGACTTTTGGCGGGCTCAGCAGGGCAGAGACAGCCTGGACAATTCCTATTGGCTTTTGAAAGCCAACAGAATTAGACTCTATTCAAGAGAGTCTATTCTATTGGCTTTCAAAAGCCAATAGAATTTAAAGGGAGTAGCACAGCTAAGGAAAAGGGGAAAAAATGGCGGACTGCATTGGTTGGTGACCCCCGTGAAATGGTCGTTTGACCCCAAATGGGGTCCCAACCCACAGGTTGAGAACCGCTATTCTAGTCCCTTTGAAGCTTGTTGAGGGTCTTTGGCCTGCCAGCTCATCCTTCCTTTCTTTCAGCCATTGCAATCTATGCTGTCTTAAAAGCAACCATGGGCAACAATTGGGTGTGCATTTTCTTTAATGGAGGACTGTGGTCTGTAAATTGTATGCATTTTTGTGACAAAAGAGCGATAGTTGTAAGCAGAGCAGCACCCTGCTATTCCAGGGCAAGGCATTTAAAAAGAGGATCTCCCTATCTGTCTGTCTGTCTTTCTAGGGCTGAGCGAGCAACGGCTGTGATCCTGGCAGATCCTTGTTTCCAGCTCCGTTCTATTCAGTACTTACTGGGACACACAGAGCCTTTAGTACTGGGAATGACATCATCTTCGGCTGACAAGAAACATTTCTCCCTGCAGAGCTGTAAGTATCTCCGGTGTATTATGCTTCCTTTCGCCAAGAATTGCTTGCTTGGATTGCTTTTTGTCTAGTCAGATTGATGGTTGCCTAATGTTAAAGAGGTCTTTGTAGAAAAGAGAATAATATAGCCCCTGTTCTGAAGTTTGTGAACGGTCTACAAGACCTCTTAATGTCATCTTGGTATTTTTCCCCTGTTAACCTGTTCTTATCTCAAAGTGTATTTGCTTTTTGAAACTCCATAGAGGTATACAGTAATTTCCTGTCCTTGCATTCCCAGGACTAACTGCAACTTCCTATTCTCTGAGAAACATCTGTCAAGGCTTTGAAGTATCAGAGCTTTATTTAAGATGGAATCTGAGCCTCTTTTCTGATAAACATTCAGAGTTATTTTTATAGCAAAACCCATGTGAAAAAAAAAATCCCCGGTTAAAATGCATCCAGAACAAAATAACACAATAAAGCATATCACAAAGTCCTTACATTATTTTATTCTAAGGTTCTTTATAGTACAAACATCTTCTAATAGAGATGATTAGCAAAGCCGAGTAGAGCTGTTGAAATAGGTCATGGCACATTTGTGGTAGGAAAGCCTGGATCCAGTCCCCAGCATCTCTAATTATAAAATCAGATAAAAGTTGTTAGTGAATATTTCTTCCAGAAACTTGGAGAGTTGCAGTTTCCAGGACTACAAGGATGGGCCAAGCATTGCTATACGTTTTGCCTACATTTCTCTTCCATGAGAATAGTAGCCTAACATATAGTAGTAGTAGTAGTAGTAGTAGTAGTAGTAGTAGTAGTAGTAGTAGTAGTAGTAGTAGTGAAGTTGGAAGGGACCTTGGAGGTCATCTAGTCCAACCCCCTGCTCAGGCAGGAAACCCTATACCATTTTGGACAAATGGCTGTCCAGTCTCTTCTTAAAAACTTCCAGTGTTGGAGCATTCACCGCTTCTGGAGGCAGGTTGTTCCACTGTTTAATTGTTCTAAACTATCAGGAAATTTCTCCTTAGTTCTAAGTTGCTTCTCTCCTTGCTTAGTTTCCACCCGTTGCTTCTTGTCCTGCCTTCAGGCGCCTTGGAGAATAGCTTGACTCCCTCTTCTTTATGGCAGCCCCTGAGATATTGGAACACGGCTATCATGTCCCCCCTCGTCCTTCTCTTCATTAAACTAGACATACCCAATTCTAGCAACCGTTCTTTATATGTTTTAGCCTCCAATCCCCTAATCATCTTTGTTGCTCTTCTCTGTACTCTTTAGCCTCCAGTTCCCTAACTGATATAACTGATCAGACTGAATATTCATTGGAAGCAGAGACAAAAATTGTTTAAATTGGCTCTAATGAAAGAAGCTCCATCAGGCACCATCTCATCCTGAATTTTTGCTGTCCCAGCTATCATTATATGGACTGTGATACAATTGTTAACTTTAAATAATAGAGCCTGAGTTCGTTTTTCCTTTTTTTTTTTGTCCATTTAAGTTTTGTAGTTGTGTTGTATCTTTTTATTGATTATAAGTTATCAACGAAGGAACTCTTCAATTGATGAGCAGAGCAAATAAATACACTTATGCGTTTGACACTGCTTAGGTTTTAATATTAATCCCATCACACAAGATAAGATCGTGTAATGTATCCATAGAATGAAATATGGGAACAGGCTTCATCTTAGTCTGCCTTCTCTAGTGCTGTACTTTTGAGGGACCTAAATTTAGCACTGTAATGTTATTTTCTAAATATTGTCCAGTCTAAATATTTGGAAAAGGATATTAGCAGAGATAAATACCAAAGGGCAAATACCACACTAACAAAGAACAAAACTTTATGTATCCACTTGGCCATAACTGGCTATCTTATCTGACCAATTAAAAGCTAATGTTTCAGCTCTTTCTTTACATTCTGCACCCTTTGCAGTCTCCCCATAAGTGGATATCCTCTTACTCCTTTTGAAGACTATGCATTCTTTGAATAACTGGCATTGTAAGTAAAAAGGCTATGAGATGACAGAGACTAGAGATGAGGCTGATCAGAGGCCTCACGGTGGCTCTTAGAAATGATGGATGGTTTGCTTTGGGTGTTTAAAGGTTAAGGGGAGTGAGGGACTGGCTTGACTGTGTGTGTTAGAGCATGATTCTGTCTTGATGAGGTTAACTTTGTTAAACTAGCACTCATTTCACCAAAATTGAGCTACTGTGAGTACTATCATTATGGATCAAACATTGCTGAAAAGAGGGCAGTGAAAGAAAGCATTGCTTCCCTGTACCATAAAAATAGGTGACTTCTCATAAATCAGCCCTGTTAAAAAAAAAACATTTGTCCAGCTCTAAGAAGAGAGAAGCAGATTATTGTCCTTAGCGCTACAGAAAGGCACAAAAGAAAAGTAATTGGAGCATCTGGACAGGGAAATGCTGCTCCCCAAAGAATAACACTGTTTTCATTTCTGTGTTTTCCATAGGCTGTTAATCCTTTAGCGATCTTGAGCTGATGGGCAAAACTAGGTATGATTGGGGTGGCCATGATGATGATCAACTAATTTTTCCCTGTAGAATCAAACAAGTTTCTGTTCTGTTGAGAGAAAGAGAAAATATTTAGACAATATTTAGCAACATCTCGGCTTCAAACATGATCTCTGTTTTCTCCCTTGTAATAATAGCTCCTCTATGAACCTCAACTAATCCCAGGGAAACTGTTCTTCTAACTGTTTGAATGAGGCAATCACAGTTGCCCTATCCCTCGCCATGGGATATCTAATGGGAGATCTAAGGGAGGTTTTATTGTGAAATTTGGATCTTCGATCTTTCCAAAAATGAAAAATAATGATCGTGAGTATGTGCGCCTTCTGGAGTTACTGTTAATTAATAACTCCAAGCACCTTGACTGGAACAGGTTGTATCTATGAAGATTCAATAGTTTTTGCAGGAACTGTAGTACTTTTCTGCTCCTTGAAGTCAAAATAAATGGGGCTTTCTTGCCTGACAACTGCAGGCTTTTATTTTTTTTAATAATTGCATGAAGATATCGCTATAGGGAAAGGAGCCAGCTGCAGAGAATACCACAAGCAGATTCTCTTCTCTTTTCTCTAATGTACTGTAAGGTATCTCTTCATCTGTCCCTGCTAATTGTTTCATAAAATGAATCCTGATAACAGGATCAGGATCACCTCCCATCTATCAAGACTCTTCTGCAATTAGACTCTGGGCCTGGCTATGACTTTCCCTGTCCTGCAGCAAAGGGATTGTGTTCTCTTTCTATTTCTGGGCTCTGTAGGAAAAGGTCCTTTCCAGCCCGTTAAAGAGTGCCCACTCTTTAATAGCTTGATTCCCAGAATATGAGCTTGTACATCTGCCAGCACTGCCACCCCTTGACAATGCTGCTGAGCTGGCCCAGAAGCTAAATGCTCCAGCCTAGGTATTTGTTTGCTGACACAGTGATTATCAGATTTGTATAGTTTGTTTTATAGCTTCTGGCATGTGGACTTCTTCAAAATTGTTCTATTGCCTTGTCTAATTATTCCCCTTCCCAGCTTGATCCAGTTAGAAAAGGCCCATAATTTGTTGCATCAATCCTAAAGGCTAAAGAGTGAAAGAAAGCTACCATAAAACAACAGATATTATAACAACATACAATATCCTAGTTGTAGAGACTGGGCTGGGGGAAAAGCTTATATAAGTATGCAATCCTGGAACATGCCGTAGGGAACTTTTCTTGTACCTCTTCCTGAAACAGTCTTAACTTGGTTCAGATTATTCTTTTTCATCATAAATTCTGTTGCTATAGCCTTGTGACATTATACATAATTTTCATGGGTGGATTAAGTGTCATCTCATTGTGTTCTGAATACAGAAAAAATAAATATTTTAAAAATTATAACATTATCAAATATTATAATGTATCTGATCAGAAACAATACATCCATGCATTTGTAAAATACTTTTGCCTAAAATTCCCATTCATGCTGTGGCATATGAACTCTACACATTTTCTAACAGTGAGACAGTAGTTTTGAAAGCACAGTTGTCATTTTGAGCTCAAACTAATCTTTTTGTGTTTACTGGGCTTGACTAATTGGAAGATGTGTTAGACTCTGCCACCCTATGGCCATCAACCTTCTCTACAAGTTCAGTTTAATTGCTCCCAGCCAGTCAGAGATGGAGAAGTTTTGAAAGTTAAAAATGTAACTGGTAACTTGTTCTTCTGTCATATTCTTAAAATCTATATACCCATTGAGTTCCTTCTTCTTTATTTTGTTTTGCAGACACTGATTATATCAGCCAAGAAGAGCTAGCCAAGGTGGAGCAAATGCTTGGCCACCTCAGTGAAGAATCCAAGCAAGCTGCAGCTGCCACTTTGGTAAGTGTTCTGATTTTCTAAATGTGTGCATGCTCTTCCCCTTGGCAGCCTGCATCCATGGTGAATACAGAAACTCTCATTCCAGAACTGTATAAATGCAAGAAACTGAGAGCTGTATAAGTGCAAGAAATATCAGTGAATTCGCTTTGCAGGCTAGGATGTCTCTGACTTCAAGATCTTGTTCAGAAATGTAGAACCATATGAAACTGCAGATTTTATGTCAATGGTGCTTGCGAAGGTTATGTTTCCATGAGTTGGAACTGTTTCCAAACTCTCAGGAAAAACAGTAAGAGCATGGTTCCAGGTAAAAACAAGTTTGTGCCTGGAGATTAGCAAACTGAATTTAATTTTGAGTGGGAAATAAAAAAGTGTCAGGAGGAGGGCTTTCAATAGAATAAAAACTGTCCAGATCTAAGATATCATTTGCATCTATTGGTATGTTTGGGTGACCTCCAATGAGAAGCAGTGATCCGGCAAAGAACATGATCTCTGGCAGGGATTGGATATAAATTATTAATTTGTCTGCTTGCTCATCTTCCAGTTGCAATTTGGAGATGTATGAAGGCTGCTGCAGGTGGGGGTGGGAGAGGGAGCAGGAGGGAGGTATGTGATACTCCGTCTCTGGGTTTCAGTAGGAAAGGCCCAACTAGAGACAGGATCTGAACCTTCATTAAGAGCCTCAAGTTGAGTTGGACTCCGTGCGTTCTCTGTATAACCTGAATGCAGAGATGACAACCTAACTCATAAATATTTTGATTCCAACATCTTTTGAACCCTCCCAAAATTATATTAAAAGATAGTAATTTTCATATGTTTTTTTTAAAAAATTTTTACAAGAGGTTGTTTTGCATATTTTGCCATTTTTAAATCTCACTTTGTAATGTTATTAAACATTAAAATAAAAAAAAATACTAAAAAAGAAAAGTGAAACAATAAAACATAGTGAAGAAAATAAAAACATAGAAAAATAGAAGATATATATATAAAGAAATGACTTCCCCTTCATTATAAGTATAAACAATTTTAGTAACTTTTCAAATTCTCTTAAAATACAATAAATTATCTCTTCCTCCCACATCTCATCTGTTATCTATAAACAAATCCTTAAAACCTCATTGTTCAGTCCTAGTCAGCAAAAGCCATTAAGGGTTACCAGAGATAATGATTTATCTATTCAATGTTAAAGCATTTTGCTCCATTCTGTATTAGTAAACCAAATTTAAGAGTTCTTTTCCTTTACTTGTAATCTTTAGTTCCTCTGGTTCCCTCTAGTGTCAAACCTTCAAAGTCTCATCCTATCATGATGTTTTTTAAAGAATTCAAAACAACCGTCGAGACCAGGACGGCTCCAAAGGAGGTAGTGGAGGGGTGGGGGAGCAGGAGGTTTTCCAGCAGGTGCCGCCAGGCCTGCAAATGCGGTGCTGTCGCTCCACTTTCCAACCCCGAAATTCCAGATTAAAGTTGGGGAGCCTTTTGAGCGCCCCTGACAAGCTGCAAATCTGCTGTAGTCTCGACTGCTAGTCCCTTCCTTGGCTGGGCGAGGCTGGAGCGCGCGGCCTTTAGTCAGGGTTGCCAGCATGGCAGGCAGGAGCACCGGGTGAGTGCCACTTTGCAGGACGAAGTGGACAGAGGTACTTGCAAGTCCCAACCCAGCTATGGTGAGGAGCTGCAACTGTGACTGTGCCCAGGGGCCGAGGAGAAGGAACCGGAGGGGCAGGGTGACTGGGCTGCCTTCTAGCCCGCTGGATTCGGGGGGGGGGTTCCTTTGATTGAGGGCGTATGGCCTGACCTTCACCGAAATGCAAATCCCTCTCTAAGCAGGGATTGGGAGGCTGAAGGCCTCTATCTTTGTGGCCATGCAGTTCTAAAATCTGTGGGCTGCGGCGGGGGAGGAGAATCAAAATAGGGCAAAAAAAGCGTAGTCTCCCATGGTTTATTGATGGCAAAGTTTTCCTACCCCTTTCTGAGCTACTAAAACCACATTGGCAAAGTCTGTACTGAACACCTGGCTGCAAACTACTCAACCGGATTTTAGCCTAGCCCCTTGTGCAATCCCAGGCCACATCCTGGAGGTAAGAGGGTGTAGTAACAGGAGAGAGCGGCAAAATTGATTCCTTATTTATTCTTCTCTTTAGCAGCAATAGCTACATTCTTTGATGACTTTGCTAGCAACCTACAAGCTGTGAACTTTCCTTTCCCCCTTGGGGAAAGAATTCAGAAGTGCTAGATTTATTTTTCCTGCTAATTGTTGGTTTTTTAAGGAGCTTATGAGAAAAAGATGTGTCTGAAAATTAAAGGATGTATGGATTGAGTTGTGAGACAGGAAAGGGGAGTACATGGACTTATGCACTTCCAGTTGCTGACAGGTGTGCCACTGATATTCTGACTTGACAACTGCATGCTCTCAGGGCCCAAAGATTATCTTCATTCTTCATAGAGTGGTATTGTGGATTAACTAAATTTTTCTGGGTTCTGGTTTGAAGGTGAGTATCCTGAGCCTTTGATCTTCTTAAATACATAATAATAAAATAATGAGAACTAAAGGCTCAAAGGGAAGGCAGATTAGAAAGATCGAGACCTTTTGGGGACTTCAATTCCCTTCCTGTTAAGAGTTCCTTAATAAGGTTTGCTCTTCCTAACATCGATAAAGGTGGTTTTTCCAGAAAATATGTGAAGAGCTGTAATGAGTGATTTCACTATGTTTTCTTTTTGGCTGTGTTTTAATTTATATATAATGTATGTTTAAAAGAGCCGAGGTGGCGCAGCAGTTAGAGTGCAGTCCTGCAGGCCACTTTAGCTGACTATGTTCAGCAGGTCAGCAGTTCAAATCTCACCGGCTCAAGGTTGACTCAGCCTTCCATCCTTCCGGGGTAGGTAAAATGAGGACCCAGATTGTTGGGGGGCAATGTAAATATATACATACATTGCTTACTGGTGTATACCGCTTAGAGAGTGCTCGCACTTAAGCGGTATATAAGTCTCATAAATAAATAAATAAATAAATAAATTGAGGAGGGCTTGGAGAGGTAGACGTGGCCAATATGGAGGCTGCACCTTGCCCTCCAGATCTGTCTCCCCTGCAGATCTCTGGAGAGGAGGATGGGGTGGCAGGGGAACTGTGTGAGGGAAGGCTGCCCAACAAGCCAGCATCCTTACCACGCATGATTGGAAATGGGAATTCCCTTTCGAGAAGGGCCAGCCTCCCTTGTGCAGGACCCGGAAGCGCTGCTCCCCTGCCGCCTCCTCTTGCTCTCCAGAGATCTGTCAAGACAGAAGTTGGAGATTCCTGCAAATATCCTCCACCTCCTGCTTTGCCGGGAGGGGGCACTGGATAGGGAAACACCAACGATGTCTGGGATTGGGAAAAGAACATCTCTTTAGCATGCTACACACACACCAAAAAAAAAAAAAAAACATTCCAAGCATAGAGACTTGTATCCACATCTGAGCTAGCAAATTGCTAATCATGTCTGGGCTTGGGGAGAAGGCCCTCTCCTTCCTCTGGATAAAAGTCACCAAACCTGGAATGTGTGTGTGTCTGTGTGTGTGCGTGCACATGTGCTTGGCTGCTAGCAGTTTGGGGAGGTGTAGTTTGTGGGGCACTGAATTGTCCCCACTCGAGTTAGCTGGTGTGACTTGTTCCATTCCGACCCAGCTGTCTTGAGGCCACGCCCACCTGCTAGGCAACTGGTGGTACTCGAATATTGCCATATCCTAAAAGTGGTACAATCTCTGAAAAGGTTGAAAAGCCCTGCCCTAGTCCGTTCCAAAATCCATATTCTAATCACTCTTTTGCTATTTATTCCTAAGAAATAATTTTCTGAAATACTTAAGCATATATTTAAATTTTGTTTTGCAAAGAAATGAAAGACTCACCTGATGCTATGAAACAGGTCATTTGAAAAGTTCCCAATAGCTGAAAAGCAGTCTTTGGATATCTTGTACTTGTCATAACTGCTATTGAAGTTAAGTAGGTACTTGTATGTGCTTGTTTTTTCCAGCCCACTAGTGAAGAAGACTTGTGTCCAATCTGTTATGCACATCCGATCTCTGCTGTATTTAAGCCATGCGCCCACAAATCATGCAAGTGAGTAATCCCTGCAGAAGCAGACATTTCTCTCCTTTACCCTGCTAAATGGATAGCAGCCAGGCTGTGATGCTAACTGGACAGCATCACAGCTGTATACCAGAATTAATCTAGTGGTGGCCATTTGAATCCCCTTTAAACTGCTAGAAAAGACCCAAGCCCCATAATCCTCTTAACTGGCTGCTTATGCAACCAGGATCTGGTACTCCCAGTTATACAATAGAACTGGACAACTACTTCAAACTCAGGGAAGTGGGGTTTCTGATTGCGAGGATAGATTTGAAAGCATACAGATAGTTGATTCCTGGGGAAAACGTAGAAGCCAGAAGGGAAGATTTGCCGTAGTGATTGGAAGTTTTCAGTATCCTTTTATTTTTGACAGTAATTGTGAGCAAAATTGTTTAGCTCTTAAGAGCAAAATATACACTGTTGCATATCTGAACCTTTCAAGGATTATTTACCTTTGTTTTGTAATATGCATGCCACGTTTTCTGCATAATGTGAGCCAATATAATAATCCTTGCCTTTTTAGAGCCTGCATCAACCAGCACCTGATGAACAATAAGGACTGCTTCTTCTGCAAAGCCACCATCACAGGAGTGGATGACTACATTAAACCAGCCACTTCCTAGTGCCTGGACCCTGCAGGGCAGGGGCCGCATGCCTGGGCAGCTTCTCCCCACAAAAGACTTTCTCCCCCCCCGCCCGCCCCTGAGCATCTTGTCAAAAGTGGCTGGGTTTTTTTAAGCACAGCTGAATTCAGTTTTATGACACCTCTTGCAGAACACACACATCTGTATGCATCACCCAGGCCAAACTGTATTCTTCAATCCTATTGAATTTAGGTACACTTCCTGTTGCCGTCATCAACTCAAAAATAACAGGTATTGGGCTTTCCCTATGGAATACATGCATAGGGGCTTAACGTGGTCAGGTTCTCTACCTCAGCCTGAATCCATAGCTCTTGTCCTGCATCTACCCTAGGACCTGTGTCTTGTACTGTAGCTGGGACACAACCTCTTCGACGAGGTGCTCTCCATGGTAAAGTAAAAATGGATTCTCTGCAGCCAGCATCTCTCCTGTGAGTCCAGCTACTCACTAGCCAAGTGTGTTCTGGCAGCATTTTGCTGTTTAACAATGCATGTGTAGCTAGAGTTGGTTCAAATATTTGTGTGGGCATATCCTGCAGACACCATTCACCTGTAGCATCCGATGTGATAGTTCTGGAGATTGCCAGGCAATACTCTACTGTGCAGTCAAAGGCAGTGCATGTGAATGAAAGATGATGGCACCTATCTGCCTAAAAATTTGAATCTCTTCGCGAGTCTGGCTCCTTTCCTTTGAAGGCAAGAGCAGTTAAAAAACAGACACTAGGCCAGGCTTTGGGGGGAGGAGGAGAAGGACTTAAGTGACACAACAGAGTATAAATGCAGCCTAGACCACAAGGAGTTTGATCATGGGAAAGACCAGGTTCAATAGGACCAATATTTGGTCCGTGTATTATATAAGTGGTTGGGAGAAATATTCACCGATTGATATTGTAGGTACAGCAGAGGTGAACCTGATTGCACTGCTATCTTCCACCAGCAGAAAGTGCCTGTGGCACACACCCTATACTGTGTCACTAGGTTGCCTGTACAATTCAGGAGCAGACAAGGATTTTTTAAAAAATTTACTGTGTGTGACTTGTATCCAGAAATGTCAGGGAGGGTAGCAAACAAGGAAATTAATTTAAGTGCATATATGATTGTCTCTCTTCCCCTCCCCCTTCCTAACTGGAAGGGGGTATTACTTCCATAAAATAAAATATTAAATTATTATTCCTTAAAGCTGTCAGATGCATATTCTCCACATTTCCAAGGTATTATTTCTGATGTAGATTATAAGTAGGTAAGCATTGCAAAGGGCTGGCACAGTACTTGCAGGGATACTTGCAAGAAAGAGCAATTAAAGCAAGTTGATTTTAAGGAGTATCACTCTGATCATTAGCGTGTCTTGAAGAGTAGACAACACGTGATATACCTAGAATTCATTACTAATTATAATAATTTCATTTGTTTTCATTACAATATGATTTCATTAGAGAACCTTGCCCAAAGTTCTGAAGTTGCCAGTTATTCACCATAGGGAAGGAAGCAATGCAGTTTTATAAGGCAATTAAGTTCCATAGAAGAGTACTGCATTTTGTTTGTGCTTCATAAACAGCAAATACCACCCTACCATATTAGCATACAACATGCTGTTCATTCCCCTTCCCAGAACTATTGGATATTTTCATCTTCAAACAGATGAGCTGTTATGCGATCCCAGACGTTGGAGCAAAGATGACTTGTCCCTTGTTCAATATAAGGTACTGGATTCTACTGTAGAACAATGGTGGATCTGGCTCAGGTAGCCTATCCTAGCTCACCCCCACTCCCAATCCTGAATGATGCAACCGTAGTCTTGTCCACTCCTAGGACTCCATGTAAAGGTTAAGTCAGCAGCAAGGGGGAAAAAATAGTATTTGGAAGAAAAAAAAAAACTTGATGAACTCAATACAGAGTCCCTCGCCACCAAGGCACCGAGTGTGGTCGTTCCAATAAAATGTTCTGCCAGTTAGTCCAGCGCTCCATCCAAGCTTTCTACATGATGATGCGTGGCTCTGGGACCGATTCAGCAATGGATTTGTGAGGCAACACATTGGCCCCATTGAGGTAGAGTTCATCGTTCACAATGACGTCTTCCCCCAACACAGTGACATTCTCCATCCGCACCTGAGGAAATAATGATGTGAAATTACACGGAGCTGAGCTTAGGAAAGTATATTTTAAGAGACTCAAGCTAAAGGAGCTACTTGCTTGTACAAGTCATATAGGCAGTCAGGAATTGGTTCTTAACAGTTAATTACTCTCAGCCACTTGGCGGCTAAGGAAAACAAAAGTCAGAATGTCCTGGGTCAGGGGTAGGCAACCTTGGCTCTTTTATGACTTGTGGACTTCAACTCCCAGAATTCCTGAGCCAGCCATGCTGGCTCAGGAATTCTGGGAGTTGAAGTCCACAAGTCATAAAAGAGCCAAGGTTGCCTACCCCTGCCCTGGGTGATACCCGAGGCTTACTAAGTTTTCCTCTAAGACAGACTCTCAGATCCCACACAAGCCCTGCCATACAATAGCTGCAGTGGGGATGAAGAAATCATGCATAAAGCTTTGCAGAGGCTTAATGTGCTCATGTTGACCATATTTAAGGGGGAAAAAAATGTTTTGCTCCTGAATTTCTACAACACTGAGAGACTGTGGGCTTTCAAAAGTTCTAAAAGGGGAAAAACCCTAATTGTGTAATACTGTCCTTTTCAGTATTTATCCATAAAGGGCAATCCAACTTATTTTCTAAATTGTACGGGCAGAACCCTTAGTTTTTAGCACAACGAGAGCTTACTCACCCACTGACCCACTGAGGAGCTCCACCCAACAATACAGGATTCAAGCCAAGAGTGGGAACGGATGCGCGATCCCTTTAGAACAGTGCAACGTTTGATCCGAACACCATCCTCTACCACAACTCCTGCCCCAATTGTGACATTGGGACCAATGCTGCAGTTTGATCCAATCTTGGCACTCGGGTCCTGAAATGAAAGATCTAATGTGAAAGACAGCATTACGATCCTTCCTCGACAATTTCCAGTTTCCCAAGTGGAGAAGTAACATTCTTCCCTCTTCTACTCCCAGATCAGAACTACATACAGGTAGCCCTTGACTTATCTGGAGTCCAAAATTTCTGTCGTTAAATGAGAAAGTTGTTAAATGAATTTTGCCCCATTTTGCAACCTTTCTTGGCACAGTTGTTAAGTGAATCACTGCAGGTATTAAGTTAGCAATACAGTTAAGTAGTTAAGTGAACCTGGCTTCTCCATTGACTTTGCTTGTCAAAAGGTTGCATAAGATGATCCTGGGACACTGCAATCATCATAGGTCTGACCCAGTTGCCAATTGTCTCAATTCTGATCATGTGATCGTGAGATGCTGCAATGGCCATAAATGTCAAAAATGGTCATAAGTCACCTTTTTCTGTGCTGTTGTAATTTCAAATGGTCACTGAATGAATGACTGTAAGTTGAGGCCTACCTATACTTGGTAAACATTTGCTTATGCTGTTGTCCTGCTTCAGCTAGACCAGTGGTTCTCAACCTGTGGGTCGGGACCCCATTTGGGGTCGAACGACCATTTCATGGGGGTCGCCAAATAATGCAGTCCGCCATTTTTTCCCCTTTTCCTTAGTTGTGCTACTCCCTTTTATTCTACTGGCTTTTGAAAGCCAATAGAATAGACTCTCTTGAATAGAGTCTAATAGAATAGAGGCTTTCAAAAGCCAATAGGAATTGTCCAGGCTGTCTCTGCCCTGCTGAGCCCGCCAAAAGTCCCATTCTGCAAACAGTGCTGCACCAGTTGAGTAGTCCTCGACTTACGACCGGTTGGGGGTCGCGGCATTAAAAAGGTTGAGAACCACTGAGCTAGACTGATCCCTACAGAAATGCTATTCCATCTGACGGTTTCCCTACCCACAGAAAATGATTTTTTTAAATGGGATTACCACTAGTACGTTTCCCATACAGCCCAATCCAGAATGCAACCGCTCAGGCTGCTTCAGCCGCAAATATTGTAGGTATAGGCACATGCCAGTCAGGAAATCTTTTGGCTGCCCAATGTCCATCCAGAACCCTGCAGTGATAGAAGGTGTATGAATCAGGTAACCTGTAACAGAGTTTCATTGGGATCATAGCTACAAGGGGCTCTTTGTCTGGAAGCAGAGAAAGCTTTAATGCTTCTGGGCTGGGGTTCCCAGTCTTGGCAATTTTATGTATTATTTTGTAATATATGTAACATTCCTTTGCTTTAGAATAATAGTGGGCAATCTTTTAGGAGAAAGCCAGCTTGGTGTTCTAGTTAAAGCATGCTGGAAATCAGGAGACCAAGTTCTAATTTCTCCTTAGGCATGAGGCCAACTAAATAATCCTGAGCCAGTCACTCTCAGCCCTAAGGAGACAATGGCAATCCGTTTTTGAAATCTTTCCAGGCAGATTACAAGGACTCATTCGGGTAGTCACCAGGAATCAACAAGGACTCAAAGGCACCATTGACCCCCTCCCCAAATCTTTTTAGCAGACAAGAGCTGACTTAAACATTTTTTGGCTGGCTGAGTATACATTCATCATACCAAAAGACAAGGCTGCATGTGATTCTAGGGCTGCAGGTTGCCCTGTCCTAAAAGTAGCATCAGAAGAATTCACTTTCCAAATGTTTAAATTCATATTCCATCTTAATGGTATTAAATGGTATTTAAAATGTCCTTTCATAACCCTCAAGATTGATTAGCTGTTTCTTCCAGAAAAAGCTGCATTTACTTAGGCTAGGGATTCCCAATCTTGGCAACTTTTAAGATGTGTGGATTTCAACTCTCAGAATTTGACAACCAGCCACAGTTGAAGTCCACGCGTCTTAAAGTTGCCACGATTGGGAACCCCTGACTTAGGCTAACAAAACAAACTTTTGTTTTGAGGACACGTATTGTTGTACAATTTTAAATCCTAGTCCAAAGGTACTAAAGCTTTCCCCTTACCATTCAGTTCCATGGCATAGAGTTGTCCTTCCTCTGCCATTACAGGAAATATTTCTTTCTCAATTGAGGTTGGCCGCAGCTAAGGAAAAGATAAAGGGGCTCAGATGGCCATTCCAATAGGAGCTATATAAGCCTTACACATTTATTTAACAAATTTATATGGTCACTCATCTCAAAAAGTGACTCTGGGCAGAATACAACATAAAAAGTATAAAAATTATTAAAAACATACAAAATCATTATTAGAATATGAATAGAAGCCCCAGAGAGGATGAATTATTAGCCACAGTAATGTCACCAGTCTCCTGGGACTCCCAGACCTGATGACGCAGCCGGATCTCAAGCAACTTCCAGAACATTAATAGGGATATAATTAACCTCATTTTGGGGGTGGAGGGTGGAACGTTCCATAAAGCATGCAGAGAAGTCCCACCTCCGGGACCCACCGCATGTCTTCTCTGCCAGACCTAATGGGATGGGCTGATGTAACTGGGGATAGGTAGCCTCTTGGATAACCCAGTCCCATGCCATGAAGGACTCTGAAGATTAAAACCAGCACCTTGAATTGGACCTGGAAGCCAATACAGCTTGCAGAGTTGAATTATGACATCTGCTGTTTTAAAAGCACATATAACTGCCTGTGCCACATCATTCTGGATACGTTTCAAGGGCAGCCCCATATACAGTGCATTACAAGTAGTCTGATCTGGAGGTGACCAGGCCTTGAGTGACTGTGAACATCACAAATATTTACACAATAAACTAATATTCTTTAGACTTGTTCTTCATATCATTCCCATCAGAAGCAATAGCTAATTGAACCAAGATATCCTCACTGATCTATTAGGAGAAAAGCCATTTCAGAATCTGCACATCATGATAATCAAATATACTACTCCCACAGTCCAATGAGTCTAGAATCATCTAAAAATGGCTTTGATCTCAATAATCAGAAAGAAACATCTAATGGAAATTAGCTTGTTGAAACCTCCATTTTACCCTTTTTGTTTCATACCTGAATGCGCTTTAGTACGCTTGGATTTAAGATGTACATGCCAGCATTGATTTTATTGGAAACAAAAACCTGAGGCTTCTCCACAAAGCGATGTATGAGTCCAGTATCTGCCTCACACACTACTACACCATATTTGGAGGGTTCTTCCACTTTTGTGACCTGGGAGGCAAAGTCAACATTAGATGCAGTCATAGTAGTGAATCATAAATCAGAAAAAGCACCTATCACATCTTAATATAAAATGCTATGCTTATTTTCCTATTTTTTTCTGACCCCATTTCAAAGTCTTAAAAAAGGACACTTGCTTGTCAGCCCCTTACAAAAATCTAAGATATGGCTTGCTTAACCAAGATTTATTGAATAAACAATGTGTTGCTGAGTTCACATGACCAGCCAATCATAAACCATCCAGAACGGCTGGATTCATGTAACAGCCTAAATCAAAGATAAGCCACATTATTTTAAATATTTTTAGTTTTATATTCCACCTATCATTTGGCTTGTGTCGTATGATGTCAGGTTTAGCAGTTTTTTAAAAAATAAATATTCTCCAACCTATGTTAACAAAGAGAGGACTGTATAGCATTGGGTTTGTATTTATATTTTATTTCCTTTATTTCCATAATAATGTGTTACTGTATACGGTCACCACAAAGTGTTTGATTTGTATGTTCCCAGCTAACCTGCTCCACACTTCTGGGAGCTTCAAATGCAGTAGGGATTTAAAAATACCCTCAAAAAGCATAAAATAATGAAACGCAATCCCCAGGTACTTACCACAATGGTGCCTTCTTTTCCATGATGCCTGTGAAAGTGTACCATGTCTCTGAAGGGAAAATCACAGATCACATCGCTATTGAGTACAAAAAAAGGTTCTGAATTTTCAGCCAAAAGCTCCTGTGCTAGTGCCAGTGGGCCAGCTGTGGAGGAAATGGGAGTTATCAGTGTCCATCTGATCATCAACCCTTTAGCATCCATAACCAACAAACACAGCTAAGTTCACAGTTACCTGTGCCCAGTGGTTCCTTCTCATGTGACAGAGAAATCTGAATGCCCAACTGAGAACAAAGAAGAATTTGGAAATGCAGTTAGAAGAAAAGTAGAAGCAAGCATCTGTGAGTACATGGCAGAGACTCTATCCATACCTGCCTTTAGAAAATTTCTCAAATAGGACAAGTTAATTATATCACCCAGTTGGTTTATGCAACCTGCAAATTGTTGACTCATTGCTCTTTATTTAAGTTTATAAGTACACCAAATAACGCTGCTAATAAGGTAATTTAGACAAGGGAACAGAATTCTACCTAGCCGCCTTGGAAAGCTCTTAGGTTATTTATTTCTTAAACCATATTCAAACACCCTAATGCTAAGCACTCGTACTTGGAAAGAAGTCTGTTGAAGGTAACAGAGTCTATTTAAAATTAGGTACATATAGCACTTCTGCAGGCATGGCATTCCATAATCGTCAAGAAGTCGTAATATGGGGTTCAGGGCACTCCTTGGAGAAAAAAAGAAAAGGAAACTTTTCTTTCAAGAACTTTTGTAAGTTAACTTATCTTGGGATCCAGGCCAAAAGGTGCAAGGTAAACTAGGGAGCCAAAGGAAAAAAATTGTCCAGTCAGTACAGTGGAGAAAGTACTTCTAATATAAGCATTTTATGTGTGATTTTGTGAAATAACAAAGACACACACAAATACTGAAAAAAAAAGGCCAAATTTGTGCTCAAAGTACTTTGCTTAAAACATTATACAAGAAAGGGGTGAGATAAAAAAAACTTATTAAAATTGAATCCTTTACTGCAGAGGTACCGGAAATTCTGATATTTTTTAGATGTTGAATCCATCAACTTAAGTGAACATAGCTAATAGTAAGCAATCAAGGGAGCATTGCAGCATCTTCAAGATCACTCTTTTTACATTATCTGTGAGAATAATCCTGCACTTTATTAACACTTCTAGAAGATAAATCAAGTACTGAATGTACAAAACAAACAATTATGGAAAGTTACTGAAAAGCAGTATCATGATACCCAGAGATGCATATCCTATTTTAACACTGTACAGCATGGATCTTATATAAGGAATTATGAAAAGAGTTGTGCTTATTTCCCTTTTCTTCAACATATTACTCTATATGTTAGTTAAATCTCACATATCGCATCCTTATTTTAAGAAGATTCTAGCACAGAGAAGTAATTTAGTTAAACTCAATACCAGCCACTTTCCTTGCACAAGCCAAGACAAAACATTAAACTGTAGAATCCTTAGTTCATTTTTATTGAAAAAATATTAAAGCTGAAACATCAGTTCCCTAATTCAAAAGCATTAAAATTATTAATCACCCAACAGTATGCACATGCATATCTGTTAATTGCCCTGTGGAAACTGCTGTTGAGTAGACTAGAGCATAGAACAGGGGTGTCAAACTGCGCGCCGGATGCATCATGCCAAAACCACGCCCACCCCATTGCCAACAATGGAAAAAAAGTTGCGATACGTCGTGACACGTCACGTGACATTGCAAGTTTGACACCCCTGGCGTAGAATAACTAGGAATGATCAATCACTGCAGTGCAAAATAATAATACCCCAGCAAATGCAGATAAGAGCTGATTTATTCTACCCAATAAGTCCATGTAAACAAAAAAGCTCACCTCAAGTCACTTACCCTTTGCTCTTGTTCTTTCATTTCCTTCTCCAGTAGTTCTGACATATAGCTCACAGCAAGGATCACATGATTAACACCTGCCTGCCAGGAAAAGGTTAGCATTCAGCACAATTTGAAGGCATGGCCTTGATTCAAGGGATTGTTTAAGATGATTGTCAGAATTATAATATCCCCAAATAATTACTCCTTATTAGTGACTAGAAATGCCAAACTTGGCTCATGATACAGAAATCTGAAACTGTTGAATCCTCATTGGAAAGTTATTCTAACGTTCTGGAAGTCACTTTGATCAGAGTCAAAGTTTCTTGTCCTAAGAAAACTGACTTAACTAAAATGCCACATGTTTAGACAACACCTAACAAGTTAGATTATTGCTTATTGTCATGTTGTGTGTGCAGATACCCTTGCTTTCAAAAGTTATTGGTGCAGAAAGCCACAACTAAAACTCTTGTGGAAGCTAGACGCTTTAGATACTAACATTCTGCATCAATTACATTAGCCACAGTATAACTGGGCCCAATATAACAATATTTCTGCAATCAAGTCAGAGTGCTTCTTTAGCTTCTAAAAGATAAATTATTTAAGACCATGCTATCTACCTATATCCATATGATTCTATTGCATCATTACCATCAATATTGGGTTTTACTGCCTGGCCTTAAAATAACGATGATCAGATTGATGTGAATTAAGACACCGCTTTTTAAATATTGGTACTACATTTCAAGAATATATTTTTCAGGAAGAATAATTGGGCATAAGAAAAAAAAAATCAAAAATTCGAAAAGCACACTTATTCCAACCAGCATTTAATAAATAAATGTACTGCAAGATGTGAGATGGATTTAAAAGTACTGTATAAACAAATATTAAATGCCATCTAAGAAAAAAACCAGTTTTGGTTAATGATTAAGGAATCAGGATAGAAACCAGGGGACCGCGAGTTCTAATCCCAGCTTGGGCTAGGACGGTGATCTTGGGCCAGTCTCTCAGCCTCGGGAAGGAGGCAGTGGCACAGCGCTTCTGGAAAACCTTTGCCAAGAAAGCTGCAGGGGCTTTTCTAGGCAAATGGACACGGTTGAACAGGAGGAAAACAAATCATCTATTCTAGGTGGTCATAAAAGGCCATGGCTATGAAAATAATCTTACCATGAATGCCTTTCCTAAGCAACAGGCAGAAACAAATAGTGTGATAGTTGGAAATTCAACTTTGCTTTCTGAAGCAGACAAAATCTAATACTTCAAGTCCAGATTTAGTCTGATTTTCACATTCATCCCTTTTCTGTCAGACATCTTGATTTCTCTCTATGTCAAGACAGATCAATTTAAGTCCAATGGAATTTCTGTTTTACCGTTGTAAGCCACCCAGAGTAGCCCCACAGCAAGATGGGCAGCAAATACATTTAATAAATAAATATATGCAAAAATAAAAAAGAGGGAGGTCCAAAGAAAACTCTGCGCTGCCTCTTCTCAAACGCAAGCAGACAACCCCGGCATTTCTCTTAAAATAGTGTTCCGTTAAAAACTCTTGTGTCAGGCAGCAATACAACAGGTAGAGGTTTCCCACACACAAATGTAACAAGGAAAAGCTTTGCTTTTTGACTTTCAGCTCGTCGGGCAGCCTTTTGAACATGGCATCTTTCTCAGGAAAAGCAACTCACTCGTCCCATACAGAGGCATCTAGGATGGGGTCTAACCCCCCCCCCCAGCCTACCTTTACTAAGGCCTCCACCTGGTGCAACAGGATGGGCTTGTTACAGAATTCGACCAGCGGCTTCGGGATGCTGAGGGTCAGGGGTCGCAGCCGAGTGCCGTAGCCCCCCACCAGGATCAGCGCCTTCATCTTGGCCTGAGCGGAAAGAAGGAAAATTTAGCTTTGCGGGGCCCACTCCTCCCCCACCCCGACCCACTCTCGGCTACACTAAA
This sequence comes from Crotalus tigris, assembly GCF_016545835.1. NCBI lineage: Eukaryota > Metazoa > Chordata > Lepidosauria > Squamata > Viperidae > Crotalus > Crotalus tigris. Next base: position 4,743,162 of record NW_024096520.1, read on the forward strand.
CCTGCCTGCGCGCCTCCCCTTCGCTCCAGCTCTCTCGCCCCGTCCCGTCCAGTCAAGCTCGCCAGCAGCAGGCTTCCAGCGCCCAGGTCCCAGCCGCCGCCTCCCGCCCGAAGAGCAAGTCGCCGAGCAGCCTCCCCGGGTGCCACCTCGCGCCCTCACCCGCGTCTCCCGGTTCAGGCCAACTCAGAGACTCCTCCCCGCTGGCGGGAGCCAGAACGAACATCCACGACATTTCCCCCCTCCGCTTCCCGTTCGAACCCTTTGACCAATCAGTGCGTCCGACGTGGCCGACCGCTCCTACCCTCCAATGGCGGGCGAGAAGAATCGCATTTATCGGCCAATCGCAGAAGAAGCTACCGTGTTGCCGTAGCAATGCAGGCTCGGCTATAAGGAGGCCATTTGAGTCAGATCAAAGAGCCGGAGCCGGCCTGGACACGTTGCTGGTTTCGCTTATAGTAGGGTGCAAGTCCCGCCTTTCGGGACGGATTTCCTGTGCCTCCTTGGAACGGGTGTTGTACGTCATCCGCGGTTCGAAATGCGATGCGAACCTTAGCAACGGGGGCTCCGCCTCCTGAAACCTCTTGGCAGCGAAGGTAAGCCCGGGGTGGGGGGGCGTGCTGGAAGTGGCCTTGAGCTTAGACGTCGGAAGCCCCTTCGCACTCTGTCCTCGCCCGGCTTCAAGCGGGAAGGAGGCGGATGGAAAAGACAGGGTGGCAGAGCCGCGTTTGTAATCGGGCTGCCGGGAGCGGACGAGTTGTAGCGTTCCAAGTTGTGTGTGAAGCAACGGCATTGAGCGGACCCGTGTTCGCTCCCTTTCCTGGACGTTTGCCTTTGATAAGCTGTCCAACACCCCCACCTACCCTATTAATAACACGGAAGGCTGCAAGGTCGGGGAGTGTTGCTATTGTTTAGTTTCCAGGGATAGGTAAATGTCTATGGAGATTCTCAGTCATCCAGGTCATAGTTGTCCCGCAGATGCTTTTTCACGAGGCAGCTGGACTTTCTTGTTTCTCTTTAAAGACGTTTCGCTTCTTATCCAAGAAGCTTCTTCAGCTCTGACTGGGTGGGGAATGGTTTATACTCCTTGCAGACAGCTGGTCATTTGCATTCTTTCAGAGAATGAAAATCTATGTTGAGGCATAGATTTCTAGCTGTCAAGTTTATTTAAATTTTTCATAAGAAGTAGTAGCATCAGATATGTTAGAACAATTAACCAATGGAAAGGCTTGCTTCCAGAAGCTGTGAATGCTCAATCACTGAAATCTTTTAAGAAGAGATTGGACAACCATTTGCCTGAAATGGTATAGATGTCCTGCCTAAGCAGGGGGTTGGACTAGAAGACCTCCAAGATCCCTTCCAACTCTGTTATTCTGTTCTGTTCTATCTGAAATAGCCACTTGGTGCCTTTAAATAGAATTCTCTGGCACAATGTCTTGTATTTTATGAAAGCACCGGAAGGGTGTATAAATAATTTTTTTTGTGGTAAACACTTTGATTAATGGAAAACATATAACGTTTTTATGAAAGTTTTTGCATTTTCAAAAAAACTTCCTCATCCAGTAAGGGTGGAAAATGGAAAAAATCCCTTCAGCATAGAAAGCCTTTATGTAATATACTGAAATAATGATTGTGATTGTTGTATGCCACTTTATTGAAGCTGTTAGTTTGTTCCAGAATGGGGACCATGGCATTGGAGCTAGTCCCCTGCACCATTAAGAACCCAGTAGCATTGCAAGTGGGAGACATGAAGACCGAGATGAGCCGACCTGGTGTTCTGGTGATTGATGTTTCATTCCCACACTCACAGACCACAGACGTAAGTGTGAAAGAAAAGCAGATGTCAAGGATTCACAACAGATAAATTAGAAGTTGTAATTGATTTAAATCTCATAGCTAAGGTTATCTGTGAGCCAGAAAATTCCTGTTCCAAAATTTATATCTCTAATTTACTCAGTTGATTGCTCCAAATCAAAATTGTTTCCCTTTCCTTCTATAAGCGATACAGAACATTTATTTAAAGACTTATTGCTGGAGACATTCTGAAAAACAAAAAGTATTCATGAAAGTTTTTTCTGTATTCTTTTGACCTTATTAAATCTTGCTTGCTATGGATTCAATCAAGTTTTATTTTTATTTCAGTTACAGGCAGTTGCATTCAAAAATTACTATACTGCCTTTTTGACCCTTCGAGTACAGCGACAAAGTTCTGCAGATGATGGGAATGAAAGCCCTTCCAAATGGGTTACTTGTCTACGTAACTTTTGTTTGATGCCTAACCTACATACAGAGGAGGGTTCCCAAAACTACTTTTCTATTTCCAGGCATCAGGTCAGGATTTCAGATTCTACTGGGGAAGTGGGGAATTTCATTTGCTTCAAAGGCATAGCATAGGTCTGGAAGTAGGTAATAAAACAAGAATAGTCTAATAATTAAATGCCCTAACAAGTATCATGATTGGGAATGTGCCAGTTTCCACATGCAGAAAAGAAATAATTCTAATAAATATATTTAGGAAAAGTTTCACATCGTGAGGTGTAGCAATCCCTTATCTCTCTTCTGCATAAGGAAAATAAGGAAACAGGGAGGTTTGGACTTGGGACATTTGACACTCCCAATTTGTCTTCCAAAATCTAATTATTCTAGCCAACAGCTGATCAATTTTATTTTTATTTTACTGCCTGAAGATGTAAAAAGAATGCCCAAATGTCAATATGGGGGAACTTGTTCTTTATTGCCTTCCTTAACTCTCCATTTGTGCATTTTTATTTTCTCCTCAAATATCACCATTTTTACTTCTCAACATTCAGGATTTAAAATTAAGAAAGCTTGTCTGAGAGTATAACATGAGCAGTAGATTGTTTGCATAAAGAAACACTGAGAACTTCTTATTTCCCACCTTTATTGGGAAGGCATTTTCCCCACTATGACAATATCATTGATAAATAAGTTGAATAAGTACAGTGCTGGCATACATTGTTGTCTCCCTCCTTTAAATGTCAAGATGTTTTCTGTTGAATGACTTACTAGGGTGACTTTAACAGTAGCTACATTGTGTTTGCATCATCAGTGATAGTATCTAGCTATCTTCCCTTCTTTTAGCTTGTTTTTCAGTTAGCTTTGGTTTTTCCAAGCATCATGATCTTCTCCAGTGATTTTTCTTTATATATTATATATCATATATCCAAAATATTTAAGCATTAGCTTCCTTATTAATGCTTCAAGTGAACAGTCTAGTTTTATTTAGTCTTACAGCAAAATTATACACTCTATATATAGTCCACAGGTTTTTTTAACAGTTTTTTCCAGTATTACAATGTAAAAGCATTGAATTTTTTTCTTCATTCAGCCTTTCTGGTGGTCCAGTTCTTACAATCACAAGTAGAACAGTTATGGCCTTGACAGTGTATTTATTCTCAGTGTGATGTCTCTGCACTTTAATATTTTGTCTCAGTCTCTGATAATCTCCTTTCAAGTAGGAGAAACATTTTTACTTCATACCTATAGCTGCTTTTTCTTCTTGTTTCTGTGCTTATGGCAGAATATGATTTCAGTTTCTGTGGGATGTGAGTCAAGCTTATTGAGTTTTCTTATTGCCTAAAATGAATGAGGAGGGCATTCTGGAACACAGCCAACGTTCACTCCTGTGCAGATAAGGTGCTGGAGGGTGGTGATGGGGAATGGGGTAGGTAGGATGTTCCATGGTGGCTATAGGCAGTGGCTGAGGAAAGAGAAGTCAATGGGAAGATGGGGAGTGGGCCAGTGGGGTATGCCGTGCTGGCTGCTGCTAAGGAGACAGTGGGACCTGGTTAACCCCACTACTGGTTTAGGGCTTTTTTTCCCCTTCCAAACTGTAGCTGGTATAGAATGGTATAGCACAAGTTCCTGAATGTGATGATTTGTTCCTGGATCTAAGCAAAATGTTATTTTATTTAGATCCAAGTAAAATGTAGCAATGTTCCCCAATCTAGTAATTCCACAATAATAATATGTAGTAATACTGTAATTTAATTTCATTATCCAGTTTCTGTTAATTATGTAGGTATGGTATATATGCTTCAGTAATACTTTGTCTTCATTTTTTTTCCTAGATGCTTTGTGATGTGGATCAGGTGGCTGCCATGCGTTTCATCCTGCGCCAGCCTTCTCCAGTATGGTTGCATTTTGCAATTGAGGAGCTGCAACTTTTTTCTTTGTGCCAGAAGGTACATATTCAAAATTTTGTCAAAATATGATTCTTTCTTTAGCAGTTGTTCCAATCCTCCAAGGATCTTGGCAGTGGCTTGCAAATATATTTAAAAGGTGGAAAACTAAATATACTGCAGTATGCTATCTCAGGGGTCTTCAAACTTGGTCCTTTTATGACTGGTGAACTTCAACTCCCAGAATTCCTCTGCCAGCATGTGAAGACCCCTGGTCTAGCTGGCTGAGGATACTCATAGTCCTGATTCACAACCTCTGGAGAGGTACCTATTCCCAACCATCCTTATTCAGATGGTCCTTGCTCAGTCTGTCCTTTGCCTGACCCTTTCCCGCTGCTGCAATTGCATTGCCTTTGATGGGTGGAAGAGCAGCTTACTCTCCTGAAAACTCTCTCTAATCTCTCCACTCTGCAGTGAGGAAGAGGGTCAAGCAGAGACTGACTGCAGGAATTGCTAACTTTTTTCTCCCTCCCCCAGTAGATTGGATCACAAGGAATTTCAAGGAAGTACTGTAAGCTGTTTGCGTAGCATTTGCATTTCCCAGCCCTAGGTTGCTGGTGTAATTGCATTGCTTTCAGTGTGTAGAAAAGCAAATATACTTTCTTCCAATCCCTTTCTCTGTCTGCTCTGCAAGGGGGAGGGGCCCCACACACCAGGCAAAGGACAACGCATAGTGATCACGCAGACAAGTTATTTTTTCAGCACCATTGTAACTTTAAATGGTCGCTGAATACAGGAGTACTTGTATTAAAGTGAATTTGTTTGCTTGTTTGTTAGCTAGTTACTTGCTTGTGTCATTTTGCACTATGATGTATTCCTTCTACCAGAAGTTGAACTTTGATTCAAGGGAGTTTTACCTTTATCCACATATCTCTGACATCCATGGAGCTAGTATGGTATTCTTTATCTGCCAGATTCACAGTACGCTAATTATAACATTATTTATAATTAGTAATATTTAGGAAAGTAACTGGATGTATTACTTAGTGTGCACAAGACCTAGTATTAATTTCAACATATGAACTAGGTGGAAATCTAAAACTGACCGTAGAGGTTTTTTCAGATAAGGAAAAATGGTATTTTATAGCTCTTGCTTTTATCTGTAAAGTAATAATGTACTTGGAAATAATTGAAATAAATACTTTTAAAGGTAAATCTTCCTAATCACTGGGAAAGTGAATGGTGAAGATGGAATGTGTATGTTGCCTGATTTTGTTGTATGTTTCTCTGGGACTGCCTTCTTCTCCTTACAGAATCCTCAGAAAGGCTTTCCAGCTTGGCTTTCTCATCCTTCTCCTCAAGAGCAGCCAACAAGCTTACATGATGTAAGTATTATTACTGAGATGTTGCTCAGTAAAGATACACAAGTTTAGTCTGGCTGCAGATTGTTAACAACTCCTAGAGAGAAGAGACCTTCAGACAGAGCTGATCTTGCAAGAGCAAAAGCAGCATAGAACTGCATATTTGAATATAGTTATTCTTTGATTTCAGGGACTTCCTGATGCCAACAGAGTGTCTTCCGAACTGCAGCAAATGTGGGTTTTAACTGAGATGCTCCAAGCCAGCCAACCAGTAGCACGGATTGGGCGTTTTGATGTTAGTTTCTCTGTTCTTCTGCTTCTTGTCTTAGAAATGTTCTTATTACTGAAAAAATAGCCAGAACCTCTAAGCACTGCAAATGGGTAAAATACCTCCCTTTCTCTGTTCATAGGCTCCTTTTAAGAAGTTTACCCACAGATCCTCCATGATAAAATCCTTGTATCAAAATTCCTATAAAACTAGTACTGGCTAAAATACACAGACTGATGATCATCCTGATTGGGGGTGGGGTGGGAGGTTACACAGCTAATATGCAATTTCTATTTATATTACATATCCTTTTAAGGAACATAGACTGGTTTAGCATTGTTTTTTCAGATTAATTTGACACAGATTAATGCAAGAGATAATAACTGGTCAAAGTTCATCATCTTTTAGGTTATTGATTTGAATTGGTGTAATCTTTGTGCCTGTGGCCCTTCCAGTGTTAGGTGCAATTTTTAACAATTCTGCTCATGAAGCATGTTTGTTGGGGCTGATGAGACCAGTTAAGCACTGCTTGAGTCCAAGTTCAGCTTTCTTCCCCCAGGCTACATTGTCTTATAGGGAGAGGGTAGGAAGAAGAGAGAATTAGATTATGGGAGAAAAAAATAAGCATTCTTCAGTGTGCTCAACTTGTTGAATTGTTTCTTATGTATATTTCAGATAGAGGACTCCTATGACCTTAATCTGCTTTCTTATACTTGAATGGTCCCAAAAGAAGAAGAAGCAAGGCTTTCAAGCAGGGCTGCATCCTTGCATTGTAGCCTAGCCTGAGCAGGAAGAAGGAAGATTAAGACTTGATTGCTTCCATGTTCCCGTCTCATGTTCCAATAACTATCCACTTAGATTCTGTGGTAATCTGGTTTTCAAGCCTATATTTTGCACTGAACCCTGGAAAGTTAGATTACCTAAACTGAAACTGCCCAATTAGGCTTGTTTCTCTCCTGATCTGCTTTTCCAAGCCTTGCTGCATGATATAAGGTTTTTTTTTTTCAGGCAAAATGAAATATATTCAAGAATCTGGTACTGGGAGCATGGAGGAAAGGAATCCTTCATTTTTATAAATAGTGATTTGAGATATTGTAAGAAGGACTCCGGATATAGGTGTCTAAGATTGAAAAAGGGCAATTCTAAAAAATGCGAGATACAGAGATCAATGTTGCTGTCTACCTCACTTATAATTACAGAGCACAGGTCTTTTAATATGTGTGTAGACTTCAAAAAGAAAATGTTGCATCATGCTAAAACCATGACATTAGTATTCTTGGAGGGATGGAGGTTGTAGAAAGCTAAGTTTTATCATACATTTTCTATCCCAATATGCTATTATTACGTTTTCTCATAGGTCCAATGAGTGTTGAGCTTGGTTAAATGAAAGGGAAAGTTTGGTTCATTTTGTCTCATGTCAAAAATCTTTAGATAGATTGTATCTGCAAAGCTCAGTTGAAAAATGCCTTTTGGAGATTGGTTTGACAATTACCAAGAGGGATATTTGAGCATCTTCATTCAAGCCACTGAATGACTTACCTATTTACTGGAATAGCATCGTATGATTTCCACAGAAAAGGAAACAATCCTTCTTACAGTATGGACATAATTTGTAGTTATCAGAAGGATCAAACTGTAGAACAGGGGTCTTCAGACTTGGCCCTTTTATGACTTGTGGACTTCAACTCCACGCTGGCTGAGGAATTCTAGGAGTCAAAGTCCACAAGTCATAAAAGGGCCAAGTTGGAAGACCCCTGCTGTAGAACAACATAAATTTCTGCAGTGGGATGTATGTGATTTTTTTTTTAAAAAAAGCTATTGCATTTTTGGAGTGTCTTTACAGCTGTTTTCTGTATATTATGCACCTTGTATTATTTATGTATGTTATTATTTATAGTTAATTATTTATGTTAATTATTTATATTTTAAAAGGATTGTAATAGACTTCTAATGCACTCTATATATTTAAGGGATCACAAATAAATGAAAAGCTATGTACTATATAATGACACACTGTAAACACATGGGAAATACTTTTGATCCTAAAGACTGCAGGTAAATTTTTGTTCCTGATACATATGGAATACATGCCTTAATTTCTTTTCTTTGCTTTTGAGTATAGTTTCTGGGGCAAAAAAGGGGAGCTTTGAGGCTGATTCTTTCCAGCCATCTGGCGGAGATGGCTCAGTTGCTAATGCCAATATTAGTAAGAAACCTGGCTTCGGTCTACCAAGGTTTGCTTTGTTTCCTGCTTTTGGGGCCATATATTTACCTTCTGCTTATTGGCAGAAAGAGGAATAAGCTGTTCCGAGAGTAGAAATGGAAGGAAACACTGTTGCCATATTTTTATCTGAACAGTTTTTCCAAATACATAAGAGATGAAAAAGGAAGTAGCAAAGAATGAGATGAAGTCTCAAATTATCTGCCCAATCTGCCCAATAAAAAAAAAGTAATAACAGATCTTTTGCCTACTGTACTCTTTAATTTACTTCTGAGTAATTTCATTTTTTCCCCAACTGCATTTATTTTGTCTTACTGAAATATATGATTCTGAAATAATGCTTTTGCTTCTCTTTTCTTTTAAACATTATCACAGCAACAGAATAATTATTGAAGCAACAACTAGTAAATAATCAGAGACCTGTAATCCCAATACTGTGGGCAGACTGATCTCCAGGGAGAATGTTCACTTTGCTAATCGTTGGTCTTTAAGGTGTCATTAGTAAGTCTATATTGCGTTCATTAATTTCACTGTATAAAATTCTTAAACATCAAATGCTGAAAATCTAGCCTATCTAACTTTTCAAGAAGATGCCAGTACTAAACATGACAGCAAATCCATGCTTTTGTTCACCTCTATTTTAATGGATAATATCTGTTGTCATTTTTTATTATCTTAGATGTGTGCAGTTCTCGATTACGCTCCTGAGCTTAGTGGAGGTCTATTCTTCAGCATTTATTTTTATACGGGAGCCTTGCATCCTGTCGATGTTAATGGGTTCTATCTTCCATGGCTGAGCTAATGATTGGGGACAATGGAAGTTTAAAGTCCAACTCAGTAGGTGTAGAAATTTCTCCCTCTTTGACTTATGTCTTGATTTCTCAGAGATTTTGAATGCTGAATCTCTATCGACATACTTTAAATTGTTTCTCGAGTCCTTCAGCCAATATTCATGGATTAGTCTGATGAGTATGCATGGGTTCAGTCAAGGGCTAATGTGGTTGGTTTGGTTTTGTATTTTCATTTCTGGTTAGCATGTTGTGTGAATCCAGATATGTTGATTTGTACACTAATTAATGGTTAGGATATACAAGAATAAACCTATGGTTTTCTCTGAGTCTCTGGTTAGACTCATACAACATACTGTCATAAATCTCAGTTTACAAATCACAAATGCTAGATAGACACAAAACCAACACCAAAAAAAGCCTATATCATGGCAATGTTTGACTAACCTAAGTGGTATGTGAATCCAGATAATTCTGGATTATTTAAGAAACCATGAGCTATGTGAACCAGTTATATAAACAAAGATGAATGCCTTGCAGCCAAACATCTTGAAAGGAGCTTTGCCACTCTGAGGTTCTTCTCTGGAATAAGATTTAGGATTCTGGGCATCTATCTTACCATTTTCATTACTGTATGAAGCAGGCAGAAGAGCACAGTTACCAAGAATCTTTCCAAATGGAATGAATGGATACTCAGAATGATAAATGCAGTGTGGTGTATATATGACAACCATCCATTAGGTAGTTTTAAAGAGTGATTGAGAAAGGCAGCTTTCATAGGTGTTTGTGGCAGGTGTCAAAATCTGAAAGATAGAAGATGCAGCCCTGCAATTAACACTGTTGCAAATAAAAGTGGGGCAGAAGTTCAGTCACAGCCCCACACCCTGCAACTTGCAGATTCTGACACCTGTAGAAACTTGACTATATCTCTCTTCTCATCCTTATGGTGGTTCAGCTTATCACCAGTCTATGAGCAAGATAAGCTTACTTTCCAAAAGCATAGAGGGGTCCTGGAAAACGTGCCTGTTTGGAGGTGGGGGGGGAAAGAGATTTTAAAAGGCCTTAATTTATTTTCTTTATGAATTGGCTTTTGTTCCTTTTTGCCTGTTAACTAGTGATATAACTAGTGTTTGCCACAGACATAATCAATTGGTGCAGCACCCTTGCGATCATGACAAATTTACTGTTAACCATCAGTCGATAACCCTAACCCATTTAGTGGGGAAAAATATGAGACAGCTGAAATAAGTAGAGTAATCAAAGGAAATGATGCAGTTCATGCAAATGGAAGAGGGAAAGAAATTGTCTGGTGTTGTCCTTACTGGAACATAAGATGCTGAATTAGGCCGAAGGTCCAGCTAATCCAGCATTGTGTCACCCTGTGGCCAACCAGATGCATACAGGAAACTTGGGTCAGGTGTTACTGCCTGACAGTTAGTGATAACCTAAGATAGTAAACTAAAAGGGCATCAAGACTAGTAGCACCAATAGCCTGATTTAAAGAATTATCTGTCCATCCCTGAATCTCCTGAAAATTATAGCAGCATGAAATGTACTGTCTCCATTGCAGATAACTGGAAATGAACTCTTAGTCTATGATGGAAAAAAAATCTGCTAATGCCTTTTCCAAGTAACACTTTTTATTAAAAGATATAAGCTTTCAGGATGCCTTTTAAATAAAGTTTGTTAGTGGGAAAAGGTGCTTCCAGACTCCTGTGGTTTTTTTTTTTTTTTTTGGTTTTTTTTTTGCAATCACTGATAATCTGTTTCAATTCACTGCCTCTCAGCTATCTTTCCTAGTCTAAGGTGACTGTGTCAAAGAGAACAGATTTTACATACTTTGAGGATGTCCCTGGGCGGTGTCAAGAGAACAAGATCTGAAACTGACTGAAAAACATCATTTTAAAGAAGCAAAATAAGATTATGAAAGGCCAGATGTTGTGACCACAAGATCGTCAGACAGTGCGGGCTCTCTCGCTCTGCTTTATTACACCACGCCTTCTAAACAGAGAGGAGAAATGCTGAACAAACTGAGCTGTGTACAGCAGCTGTGTACAGCAGCAACTTCTCCTTTTCACAGCTGGCCTGGTCGATCGGCTTTGGGTGGGGCGGGCCATTCCTAGGAGCATTCGCTAGGAATGCGATCGACTACATTTCCCAGGCTCCTTCCGGGCTTCCAGAGGTGGGAGGGTCCGTAAATAAGATTGAGAGCAGCCGAGGGGTGGGGGGATGTTCGCTGGCAGGGAGAAATGCTGCGAGCTGGGGCTGCTGGAAGACTTTCGCTCCGGCGCTTGGGCTCCTTCGGGGTCATTGCAAGCGGGAAGCGGAGCTATTCTTCTGGGCAGGTGAGCTGGTGGGCGGCAGCTGTGCGCGTTTAGAAGCAAGTTGGGCTGCCTGTTTGTGAGCGAGCAGGCAAAGACTTAGAACTGCCCGTGCGAAACGGAACTTCATCCCACACCTCCAGAAGGCTGCGGGGCACTTGTGCTTTCAAAGGGAGAGAGGGAGGGGGGACAAAGGCAGGCGAGGGAAAAGTAGCGGACGTCCGTATGCGTTCATACGGACAACTGAGTTTAGCGAGGGTTCAGGCCTCCAATCTCACTTCAACAGGTCGGCTCAAGCAAAACGTTTGAATTAACGCAGTGCAAGAGAGCGCGCCAGCGCACTTGCAGAATTTATTTCAGGCTGATGAATTGTACCCTGCCAGACGGTTTTGATGAGAGAGAAATGGATACTGTACCTCTTTTCCAGCTTCTTAGTGAGAAGTGAATTTGTGGGAGTCTCTTGAGAGATTCCTCGAATACACTGAGTTCCCTGGAGACAATTAATTCAAAGAGTTGTGCTTTTTTCTCAATAAGGAAAGTAGCAAAAAAAACCGAAACTCCTCATCCACCTACTCTCCATTTTTGCATGCATCAAGAGACACGCTGTAGGTGTCTGACTGTGAGATGCCACCATTGAAGTGTTGATTGTTCTAATTAGCCTATGGCAGATCACTTTCTAAACACAGGTATGGAGGTTGGGGGTCAAAAAGCAGCACTATCAACAGACAATACCTTCCATAAATTGAGACATGAAGCTTGAATTTGCTGGCATCTGGCAGTAGTAGTTCCATAAATCAAAACAAAGCAGGAGACAGGCTGCCTCCCGAACAACTGCAGTTGGGAAGAGGTGGCTTTAGCTTCTGACAGTGAAAATCAACCCACTTAAAATATTTGCTCCTGCCACTACTCTCTGTTGCCAGCCACAATTAGTTTGCCTTCTGGTCTTCTGTAGTGCAGTGGGGAGAATTGAATCTCTATGAAAGGGATGCTCAGAAGGAAGGAGACCCCCCCCTCCACCTTCAACCTATTTAAAGAAATTTGCACCAATTTGAATTTCCCCTCTTTCTACCTCTGAGCAATTTTACCCCAGTGATTCCTTTTTCATAAATAATACCAGGCAAACATCTGTCCTAAATCTGTGTGTATTCTAGAATATTAATATGCAGGGTTTTTGGATGTGTGCTTTATCTCTTGCACTTTTACTGTTTCTGTACACACACTCTCTACAGACAGGACTTCAGTAAGTGGGAAAGAGGAAAGGAGGCCAGTGGGTACAAAGGGCAAGAAGGACTGCAGTTCTCTTGACAATGGACTTGAGATAACACGTTGAGTAAACAAGGCTAATTACAAAGGTCGAAGGTAGCTTAGACAGACTATCCCCTCTGTCCTATTCCCACATCAGGAAATTGAACCACGGGCTGGCCTTAAGCTAAGGCTGAAACAGTAGCAGATGTTTGGTTTTTCATGGATAGCGAAGGGAATACCAAGATGTAATAATGCCTGGATTTCTGGGAAACTCAGAGCTCCAAAAAAGGGTTTGTTGTTTTTGAGGTGAAGTAGCTGGGGCAAAGGGGTGTTCTTGCTTCTAATTGGGCTGTGGTCAGGAATAGCTATGGTAGGACTAATAATGGGTTTCTTGGCCTGTTTCAATCTGACTTTGTTCTGAATGATCACTTGGGAGTTTCTGGCAATCATCTACTGCAGTGATGGTGAACCTTTTAGAGACCGAATGCCCAAAAACCGCCCCAACCCGTCCCTGCTCCAACCTGCCCACTGGGCCACCCACCACCTCCACGGCCTGCCACAGATCACCCAGGAAGCCCAGCAGCGCCATGGTGGCCATGCCCTCTGCCCATGCCCCGCAGCATCATCTGCGCGCGATGGGGCGCAAGGGCAGAGTCTTGTCCCCGCTGCCTGGCTACCATATCCTTGGCTGCGCTGCTTCGCGTGGGCTGTGACTGCTGGGGAGGAGGGGGCTGTGGGAGGAGGCGGGGCTGGGGAGACGGTGCATGTGTCCACAGAGAGGGCTCCGAGTGCTGCCTCTGTCACCTGTGCCATAGGTTCACCACTGATCTACTGCCTTCATCTACAGGAGAACCTGAAACAGACCCCTCTCTATGACTTCCACCGACATCATGGTGGGAAGATGGTGGCCTTTGCAGGCTGGAGCCTTCCTGTGCAATACACACAGAGCCACTTGGACTCCCATCTCCACACACGTCAACACTGTTCTCTCTTTGATGTGTCGCACATGCTCCAGGTAATGTCAAAGGGAGGGCTTAAAAGTCACTACCTTTGAGTTCCTCTCTCATGTCTCGAGTTGTCCGTTTCAAACTTAGCAACTGGATCTTAATTTAGCTAAGATTGAATTCATGTGCTGTGCTAAGCCATAACTTATTGAATAAACTACAACTGACTGGATTTTCAAAACTATACCACATGTATGATTTCATGTTGTGTGAATCCAGCACCATCTTTTGATATTTTAGGAAACGGAAACCCCTTATTTTTGAGAAACACTGCAGTAGGTGGAGCTCTGCATTTCTGTCACTAACAGTGGGCCTTGTGGGACAAGTACAGTTCTCAGGGGCAGATTGCAAGATTTGTATGTGCAAATGATGTATGCTTTTATATGAGAAGAGGTAAAGAGCTCTACCCAGTGCAGATACTAACTGTATCTGCTCCAATCCTACCCAATTCTGGCATATAGTCCTCAACCAAAGAGGCAAAATAGCCTTGAAATTAAATATACACACTTCCCAGCATGAATAGATCTATCAAAGTCCTCTTGTGTCAGGCATTTTTAACACTGTCTAAATTTTATGCAAGCGGCATTAATTCCAGACTATAAATGTCATGTAACCATAGTACTGCTTGAGATGGGTTAGCTTTTCTAAAACTTGTATTATGAGGTATTTTTTCGCAATATTGGAATTAATGTAAAAGAATTCTATTACAGGAAGTCCTTGACTTATGACAATTGAGCCTGAAATTTCTGTTGCTAAGTGAGACAGTTAAGTGAATTTTGCCCCATTTTATGACCTTTCTTGCCACAGTTGTTAAATGAACCACTGCAGTTGTTAAGTTAGTGACACAGTTGTTAAATGAATCTGACTTCTCCCTTGATTTTGCTTGACAGAAGGCCACAAAAGGTGACCACATGACTCCAGGACACTGTAACAGTTATAAGTATGATTCAGTTGCCAAACATCTAAATTTTGATCATTTGTCCATGGGGATACTGCAACAGTCATAGATGTGAAAAACGGCCATAAATCACTTTTTTCAGCGCTGTTGTAACTTTGAACAGTCACTAAATGAACTGTTGTAAGTCAAGGACTACCTGTAACTATAATACAAATGAGTTTAAATCAGCTGTTGCTGAACTGTGTCTTTTAAATCAGAGGTCCCCAATCTTTTGGGCACCAGGGACCGGTGCCATGAAGGAAGGTTTTTCCATGGACCGTGGTTTTCAATACTGTCGGCATCCCGAGGATGGAACTTTGCTTGTTTGTGTGGCCTGCTTGCTGGCCTGCTGTGGACTGTTCCACGGACCGGGGACTGGGGACCTCTGTTTTAAATAGGTTAGATTTCCAAAACAGACAGGAGTTGACATAAGAAATCTGGAGGGTACTACGTTACAGAAAATTTGCTAATGAATGGATTGCCTTTGCCAACATCATTCCACTAGCTTCCCTCCCAATGTCCTGAACTTGAGATCAGCTGGATATAATAGAGATCAAGACTTCTTAGTTGCGACACCTGACCTTTGTAATGGTCTCTCCAGAGATATTTGTTTGTTCTTGTTATGTCAGGCAAAAACATATAAATTTTCCCAGGACAAATTGATTATTTTAGAAGCCCTGGGAATTTTTACTGTTTTATTTTGATCTTCTGATTTATAGTTCTGTTTTTTATAATTTTCACCCCTGCTAGTTTTCTGCCTGTCTGCCCTACACAGTAGTGTTGTAATCCTTACACTGTATTTTGTAGATGAATTTTAATTTTTCTTCTTGGGCAGAAAAAAATAACCTAATCAAGGACACTACAGTTCAGCCCTGAGCTACATATATTCTCTTAATTAAACCCTTCATGGATACCTTTGATCACATACACTTTTATATACTAAGAAGGCCCCAAAATTATGTCTCGGTATGTTGTCCTTGTTCCTAAATGTCATGTAATAATATAACCTCATGGGTGTCTCTTCCAGATTAAATGAAATAAAATATTTTTCTCTTTCTCTCTTACAGACAAAAGTGTTTGGCAGGGACAGGTTGAAGCTTATAGAAAATCTTGTAGTTGGAGATATTGCAGAGCTGAAGCCTGATCAGGTACAATGGAACCAAATAGTTCACTTGGAGTATCAATAGGATGGCAGATTTGTGACTGAGATATCCAAGATCAAACCCATGCTTAGTTAGGTGATCTTTGACAAATCTAGATTACTGTAACCACTTCTGATCACCACATTTTATAGACATAGACACCTGGTGCATGGTCAGATAATGACCTGAAATGGAAGTCCTATAAGGAATGGACGAAAGAACTGGATATAATTAGACAAGAGAAAAGAATATTAGCTTAAGACATAAGTTTTCAACTATCTAAAGGACCATCATGATTTCTGCTGCTCCAGAGATCAGAAAATAAAACAATGTGTGAAAACTAGAAATCAGACTGTGGCAAAATTAGGAGCTCTTAATAACAGTGAACTCCTCAGAAGTGGAATAACTTGATACAAATATTTAAGCAGAAGATGGATTGCTATAATTGAAACCTCCATTGTAGGTTCTGCACTGAAGATGTTAAATTAACTGACTGCTAGTTCTAACTCTTATTACATAATTCTGGTTCTCTATTTTTAAAGATATGAATAACTTAGATTGACTTTTCAACATCCAAAACTAATGTCTTGATGAATACAAAAGGGCCTTACATTTGGAGAGTCTTGGTAGTCTTTACTTAAAAAATTGAATTCATGCCTTAAACAACGTAATAGTAAAAATATATTCCTGAAAAATTTAAAACAATGTACTGTATGTCATTGTGAAGTTTATACAGAGCTGTAACTCTAAATGGAATCTCATTTCATATTGCAGGATTAAGGAATATGTGTCTTATAGATTGGGGTAGGGGATACCAGCGTTGATACTTACTGCATTTGTATCCAGTTCTCTGCTTCAGCGTCTCCTTCTGGAAAACTGATCTCAGAGACCAGTAATGGAATTGGCTGAATTTACCTTTCCTTTCAGGGCACACTTTCTCTGTTCACAAATGATAAAGGCGGCATTATAGATGATTTGATTGTGACCAACACCTCAGATCAGCACTTATATGTGGTCTCAAACGCCGGTTGCATGGACAAAGATTTTGCCCTCATGGAGGTATGTTTCTCATTACCATTCATTCCCAAAAGGAAGTAGGAGAAACTGAGGTAAGAAGAATGAAGTTCTGTTACAGAAATAGAAGACCAGAAAACCATCATCCTCTATGTGCATCATGATCTTACTATTTTCTCCATCACATATTGTAGGATAAGATGAAGGAAATGAAAGCAGCTGGCTATGATGTACACTTGGAGGTGTCAGACAATGCTTTGCTTGCTCTGCAAGGTAAATAAAATTTCTTAAAATTGCCATCAGGAATTTGGGAAGCACCTTATGACAATATTATCCCAACCATTCACCTTGAAAGGTGAATTCCTATAGCGTCAGCCATTTGGACAAGATGAAATTACAATACTGTATTTTATGTGGAATTAAATTTCTTCATTAAACTTTGGTAAAGTTCCAGAACTACCTAAAGTACCCGCTGGTCTTTCTATTTTCCATTTTTTTCTGCTACCAGGTCCTGCTACAGCCCGGGTGCTGCAACCTGGAGTGGCAGATGATCTGGCTAAGTTACCCTTCATGAGCAGTGCGATGATGGCTGTATTTGGAGTGCAAGGCTGTAGGGTGACACGCTGTGGCTACACAGGCGAGGATGGTGTAGAGGTATCACACTGACAGCTGCTAGATCTGAGCAGGAATAAAGATCTTTGGGAAAAAGCATTGCAATAGTAGCAGATGGTAAGATGGTATCCAATTGGACAAGCAGTTTGAGAAGAGACAAATTATTTTCCGATTAGAGGAGGTAATGTGTTGATAGGGAAGAAATAATGTGGATGAAAAATAAGTCTGTCAAATCCAAATATTGGAATGAGTTAAAACACAGGATCCGAAAATATAAATCACACCAACTATATAATGTGCATTCTCATACCTAGATCTCTGTCCCTCCAAATCAAGCTGTGGAGCTGGCTGAGCTGTTGCTTAGGGACTCTTCTGTGTGGCTGGCCGGACTTGCAGCTAGAGATAGCTTGCGACTGGAAGCAGGTCTATGTCTTTATGGCAATGACATTGATGAGAACACAACCCCTGTGGAGGCCAGTCTGGTGTGGACTCTTGGCAAGTATCCATTGAATTCTCAATTTTTTTTTGTCCCAGCCAAAGCCAATCTTGAACAAACTGGCCAATGTCCACCCAACTCCTACCTGATGAGATACGAACCAAAGATTAAATATTGGCAGGAAGTTATAACCAGAGCATAAAAAGGGTGGGAACTTGTACAGGACAAGCAGTTGTTTCTGACAGGAGGATCTTCTGATCTACAATAAGGGAGTTAGTGCTATCATGGTACTGTACTTTTCTGACTCCCTTCTAGGGAAGCGCCGTCGTGTTGCCATGGATTTCCCTGGTGCTTCAATCATTTTGGCCCAAATTAAAGAGAAACCGAAAAAGAAGCGTATAGGGCTGACTTCCACAGGACCTCCCATCCGGCAGCATGTGCCCATTCTTAGCCCAGAGGGCAAGGCAATTGGTAGGTAGTCTAATGGATCTGAAATCTAGATGATGATGATCATGATACCTGTTGCTGTGGTTGACTTCATACAGTAACTAGATTCACGTATCATGCCAAGCCAGGTTTGTGTAATAATATTTCATTGGATATATCACAATCAGCTGGATTCATACAATACAACATACACATCCAAAATTAAATGATACATATTTACACATAGAACGTTGTATAAACTTGAGATGTATAAAACAATTCAAATTTAAAATGTTTTGATCTAAAAACATTCAATTTTGAGTTTGAATTGGGCTGTTGTTATCTAGTAACAATCTGAACTTGAAATAACCATGCCCTGTTTGCTTGTTCTTAACTCCCTGTTGCTTGTTCTTAACTTGAGACCTAAAGCACCATTTTTGTTCATTGCTCTTTGTTAATCTTGCTTGATAGAGACTATAGGCCCTCTAATCTGCTGACTCTGCTTGTAGCTATGCTGGTTGAAATTTGTGGGAATTATTCCAGCACATCTGGAAGGCACTACGCAAGGAAAACAAGATTATGTTATTTAATGGGTACTGGGGGAGGGTATTTTCAAAATCTGAGTGTTTCCTGTTGTTTCTATTATGTGTAGAAATTGTATGCTCCCTATTGAGCAATACTCTGGCTGTTTCTCTGTCCACCAGGTGAAATTACTAGTGGCTGCCCATCACCATGCCTGCAGAAGAATATTGCTATGGGCTATGTGGACAGTGAATACAGCAAACTGAACACAGCCCTCACCGTAGAGGTGAGGAAGAAGAACTATCCAGCTCTTGTGACCAAAATGCCCTTTACACCTACCCATTACTACACTATAAAATAGGCTGCTGCCAGCAGAGATTTCTAATTTTACATCACATTGTATTAAAAGGCAAGAGATATTTGACTCTATGAAGAGTCTGCTACTAATGACAACTTGGGCCTAGAGAACTGACTGTATCAGTCTATGATTGATGACTGCAGTGTGAGATGGAATACTTGAGATCTGATAAGCAGAAAAGTAACCTGGTTTTATTCCTCTCATCTACTCAGTGGCTTCTTAGTTGCTCTCATGAGTTATTTAGTTCAGATCATGGAAATACAGTTGAATCTAGGCTACATTTTGGGAATTGGTTAGGCACATCGGAATTTGGAAAGCATATTCTGGGTAGACTTACAAAATTGGAGCATGGTCAGCAACAAAATTCTAATTTAGCAGAAGAAAAACTGAAGAAGATACTCTCCACTTTTGAACACTTGTCTTCAGGACCTTGCCCTTTGACTCACAGCGGATCAGCTGTCTTTTTTCTGGGTAGATGGACACTGCACTGTAATCCCTCTCCATTTTTATACTCTGAGAATGCTTATGAGCCCATTGGAATTTTTTTAAAATAAATATCAGGTAGTTAGATACTCAGAGACAATGTCAGAAGGCACAGGGATAAATCGGAGCAAAAATTGCAGAACTACTTGTGAGCCATTTTCTTTAAGAAGAGGACTTTTATAATTGTTTAACACATGTTCTGTGAGAATATGCAGCAACAGTGATTCAAGCTTAGGCAAATCCTCTTTTATTTCTTTGCTTTTTTTGCTGAGCTAGAAGCTTCAGATAATATCTTGAAATACAGCTCAGAGAACATCTATGAAGTTTTCTTGGCAACAATAAAATAGTTTGCTATTGTTATCTTTGGTAGGTGTCATTTTTGCTTTTTGTTTTCTGGCCAGCCCATAGACCTGGCATTCTCTGGTGACCTTCCATCTAAGTACGAGGCAGGATCAAGTTGGCCTAGTTTTTCAAGGTCAACTAGGTGCTACCCATCCTCTTTGACAGACTGTTCAGAGTTACCTCATTTTTAATTTAACCCATAAAGGCATAACTTTCGTGAAAGCATATGTGAACCAAAACAATCGAAACAGGCTACAGTATTTACAGGAGCTGATGGGGCAAAAGCATTGTTAGCTTCAATTTAAAATTAATATTAGCTCCATGGGGAGAAGTTTAGGAAAAGAACATGAAAAAGTTGCATGCCTCCCCTTCAATTTTTTTAAAAAGAAAAATGTGGCTGTTTTCTGCTCACTGGGTAGCATGGCCCTTAACTAATAAAATGCAGTTCACATGCAACAGCTACAATAACCACCAAGCTACTTTTGTTTTTTTAATTACATCTTTATAATCTGTATATTACAAACTCTGCAATAAGCACAATGCAGAGAAAAGAAAAGCTCGGTATTGCATCAGCACCTCTTAGATCACACAATTATACAGCAGCTTCATCTTAGTCCTTCAAGTCATAAGCACAATCGCTTATGGATTGCAAGCAGAACTATTCTAAAAAGTGTTGAGCTACAGAAAGTCATTAGCCCATACTACAAAGCTGACAGAGGTAGGAAAACATTTTTTAAAAAATGCCCAGACTAGATTTCTCCAATCCTACCAAATGTAAAGGACTACTCTGAGAATCCCTAATGAATGGCCAAATATCTTGGAGCTCTCAAGCTGTGGGCCAATACACCTAGGTGCTGCTGACTCACACTACAGTTTGTTAGGCCAAACCTACTCAGAATAAGATAACAGCTGATGATTCATGCTCAATTGGAAAAATGAGCCTGTGTCCTTTCTAAGCAGAAGCTGGCTCAGGGCCAGAGGACTTCAAGAACCAGAACAGAAAGAAATGAGGTCTGGGCCAGCAATTTAATGCTGAGAAAAATTAGGCTGGAGGTCAGTCTGCAGATAGATTTGTGGCACGTAGAAGAACAATGAAAATAATGTAATTTGAGGGGAGGGGCGGGAGAGAATTACAGCTTCCCGAACCTGAGTAAAGCAATCCTGAGATTCAGAGCTTGGCAACTGGACGGATAGGAACAGTCCTCACAGCACCAGTGATGGCCAGCAACTAAACCATAGCATGGGAGAAATGACAACTTTGATTGCACTTTCCCTTTGCACTGAACCAGCAAGGCCTCTGAGTGGGCAGGCAGGCAAGCTTCCCCATCCTCTGTGCTCCTGGCGCAGCAGGAGCCAGACTTGGTCATCTCTGTTGTTACTCTTGATGTGTTTTTGTACTTGTGTTGCTTGTGCTCTCCCTAAATTTAAAAAAGAAAAGCCAACCATATCAAAACCTTCGAGAAATGCAATTGGTGTTTTTCTGGGTTGACAGCCCCAAACCACTGATGCCATTATACGATAATCAGTTCAAGAAATAAAACAACTCACCACATAGAATAGTGTGAAGAGCCATCTGAAGTTTCTCCATTCTGTCCTCCAGGACCTGGAAAGAAAAGAAGAATGGGCAACTAAATCCTTCTGCTCCTATTCTCCTGCTCCTTGGAGGACGCCTGTTTCCCTTTTGTCTTGCAAGATGTTTACTGAAATGACTTTAAAGATACTACTATCCACAACACTCCGACCCCAAAGTAATGTAAATAGTAAAAGGTATGGCCACACAAAATCATTTGTCAGCAGACACAGTGGAAACCCTCCAATGTTCTCTTTGTTGAAAGAAACAACAATACCCAGGGGCTAAAGCTGTCTCTCTTTTCTAGATTTGTGCTGTGCAGAACTAGCGTGCTCTTAAGAAAATGCTAACGTTGAGTTTTTAAACAAAACTCTAGTACTCTTTCAGGAAAAAAAAACACTAAACCTGTTTTTACAAAGACCACAGAGAAGACTTGACAAGCACTTTGGAAAACACAAGTTGGGCATTATGTGGGAAGGGCCTCTGCCAAAGTCAGGCCCCTCCAATTCACCTGCAACTTAGCCATCCAGATCACACAGGGCAGTTCTCAATAATTGGAGCCTAATTTATACATCCATAGTAGCAGCATCTGATATGAATATCCTATTAAGTAGAATAAAACTAGAAAAAGGCCCAGTTAAAGTAGGTAATTAACTAGCACCAAACATTCACAATAACTAATAATTCATTGCTAAAATTCCATAAGTGTACTGGGAAAAGTATAGATTATGCAGAGTAGGAGAATATTCACCTTTTACAATATGAGTGTAAGAAATACTTTTGGAACATTTACATTCTTCCCCTCTCCCCCCTCCCCCGGTTTGCTATGCCCTGCCAGGATAGGAACATTTTGCTCTGTGATCAACTTCTAGAGTATTATTCATGGGTAATGTCCTCACAGTTGGAGAAGAGGAATATTGTTGGAGGAGCTAAGAGAAAACTAACTTCACTGGAGTTGCACATCCACAAATGTCAATTTAATAACGCTGCAGAATTCAACGATGCCATGTTTCTCTCTGCAGAGTGCAAATTAAGCTTAGAAGATGCCTCAGTATCAGAAATGCTTGATCATAGGTAGAGGACACTGTTAACACTTGTTGCCCAACCTTGTGCATGCTTTTACAAATGGCTAGGGGGGGAAAATTGGTAACAGAACTAGCATTCAGGATGGAGTGAAAAATGTGCATTTTAAGGGCAACCTAGCCAGAATAGATTAATGCTTGGTAACAGAACTGGCCAGCAACTAGTAAAGACCTCTCAGGAATGGGACAGAATCCCATATCTGATGTGACTCCTTCATCAGCTTATTGCTTCTTTCCCATGACCAACACCAACACCCTGGTCAACTTAACTGCCAGAGAGGCTGGAACAGTCAGCCTGGCTGCCAGGGCTTCACCACTAATAATGGTACGTGGGAATGACCTTTGGGCAAAGACCCGCAGCCAAGGGAACAGTCAGATAAAAGGCAACTTAGCCTGCAGCAGCAATGTAGACAGAAGAGACCCTCCCTAGTTGCTTGGGTAGTAATGGGGCTGGGGGACGGGAGGCAGGGAAGAGACATATGTTCAGAGTCACGCGATTCCATCAATGTAACCTTATAATAAAGTAGATTTATTTGGCGGCGCTTCCTGTCTGGTCTCTCGCAAGGCTGCCAGACAGCGAGTCAAAACAGACCCCTTCCCTGACCGGGTTTCTCCGCGGGGGGGGGGCATACTTGGAGGGAGACCCGGGCTGCTCTCCCACCTCCGCCACCCAATGGAAGACGATGGGAGACGACGGGAGCCCCAGGTGCGAATCGCGGTGCGCGCAAGGGGGGAAGCGGGACCGGGGTGGACTCAGCGCAGCGCAGGGGCTTTCGCGGGGAGCCCTACCTTGCCGATAGTAGAGGCTGGTGACGGTGTTCCCGTAGACCCGCCAGGCCACCTGTATGCCGAGCAAGCTCACCACCAGCCAGAGCAGCAGCAGCTGGAAGAGGGCGGCCCGCAAGTCCTGGGCCTCCCAGTCCGACAGGAACTCCTGCCCGAGCCAGGTGAGAGCCCGCAACACGCGCGTGGGGGCCTCCCACTCCGTGGAGGCGGGCCCAGCTCCTGCCTCAGCCTCAGCCGCCATCAAACCCACTCGCCGCTCGCACAAGGGCGAGACCCACAAGGGCTCAACGCTGCGCCACAAATCCAAACAAAACTGTCAGGAGGTCCTCGTTGCGCATGCGCTCGAAACAACTTGCAAACTCCTCCCAGCGCTGGCAGAAAGAGTCGGCTTGTATTCTTATACACGCGCGCGGGGTTCTTTCAGGTTAGGAGCGGCGAATGGAGCCGAACGTGCGCGCAAGACGTTGCGCAGAATTCAGAGACTGGCATAACGAGTGTGTGACATGACTGCGCTGCATAATTTTCACGTGCTTACCTATTTTATTCTTATTATTCAGCGATTCTCAATATTTTATACAAACGTTTTTAGTGCAGAGAAGCCGTGGAAGGAAGGCAGCCTGTGCGATCTTCAACCAAGAAAAAGGACCAACTCGGGTTCGTTTGGAGAAACGTTTAAAGAACAAATTCAGTCGTTAAATAATTGTATTTTCGAGCGATTGTTCTCTGTTCTCGCTCAGTTCCTGAAAAGCTGCAATTTCGCTTTCGTTTTACTTCTTGCCCCAAAGAATAGAAATGACTAGGCAAAACATTCAGTACAAATCGGAGACATTACTATTAGGAGTACTAGAGAAAAATGTGAATAAAGAGGACACATATTTAATTATCCATGTGGTCACAGCAGCAAGGATACTATTTGCTCAAAAGTGGAAAGCAATGAAACAGAATTTTATCGAATATGGAATGAATTTTATAGATGGAGGGGAAAAAATGGAGGTCACAGTAAAGAGATAAACTGAGATAGAGACTAGAAATGTATAGTTGTATATAGGTATATTACATGTAATTAAATGTACAATATGGACTGTGATGTCAGTCAAAGACGATTTACCATGTTCAGTGTTTTTAATCCCTTTTTTTTCTTTGTACTTAATAAAAATATTAAAAAAATAATTGCATTTTTATACTGTATAAGCAACTTCAGTACCGTTAGCTTCAGGTTGGCAAGAAAAACGCAAGCTTGTCGAAGTAGGGAAGGAAGGAAGGAAGGAAAAAGAAAGAAAGAAATCGTTCATTAAAGCCATTTTAAAGTACCGCCTCTTAAGAAAGCTCCCGTCGGAGCTGCAGCGCAAAGGAATCGAGCGATTGTTCTCTGTTCTCGCTCAGTTCCTGAAAAGCTGTAATTTCGCTTTCGTTTTCTTCCTTGCCCCAAAGGAGGCGGACTTTGCCGTTTCCAGGGTTTTTCCGGTTTGGAGCTGCTGAATTTCGGGTGAGGAGAAAGAAGCGCGAAGAGTCTGTGGGTAAAGTTTTTGATTTTCTCTGTAATGGCAAAACCTTGCGTTCTGTTGCAGTCTAGGTATGAATGTCTGTGGGATGAGCTAGCAAACCCAGGAGCATCAGAGGCGCTCCCAAAACCCAAGACAATAAAATAGCATTTTAAAAAAATATCTGAAATTTGGGGTTTTCTTAACATAAAATTTTAGTATTATCGTTAAATGGTGTGTTTTAAAGATGGGTAGATCTTTTTCGGTAAAGATGTATGGTGATGATCATTATTATTAATATAGAATTCTTATATATTATTATATAACACTGATAAAAAAAATTCTTAATCAATGTAGTCCTGTTTAATTCTGTGATGCTTGTGATTTCCTTGTTTATTCGTCTTGTATTATTTTCTTTTGCCTTTTATTTCTTGTTTGACCTTAGGATTTTCTTCCCTTCTCAAAAATGTTTAATAACTTAATACTTTTGGGGACCCAAACATTTATAGTATTTGTTTCAACTTCAGTCTCTGATATTTCTCTGTCATTCCCATACAAATGTGTTGCCCCATTTCACTTTCACCTCTACTCATTTTAATACTTTTTATTCTGCTTACTCTGCTGGAAACTCCTTCTTCCATTCCCTGTGCAATGACCATACTGAGAGTACTCTTAGAAGGGCACTCTGAAACAGCTGGGTTACTTTCTGTGTGTGAACTGATGCAGCAAGCAGGATTTGAACTGCACTACTTGTTCTGTGCTATTAAAACTGCTTGCCAGGCTGGCTGAGTAGCTCTCATATGTAGCCATACCATATCTGGGCTGAGGAATCCAGATGACTGGCAGTTGGCACAAAGAGACTCTTTTAATTTTTCATTGCCATTTGATGTTTGTCCAGATTTTTGCAGCCATAATACAGCACAGTAGCCCCACCTGTTGAGGTCCAACATGACCCTTGTTTATTTTAAAGATTATATGGGGAAGTAGAAGGGAAATTAATGGGAGGTCTTAAAACTGGCTGAAAAACCTGCCCTTGGTGGGCTGCAACACCAATCACAATCACTGCTGTTTATCCATGTAAAGATAGTCAACTGTAAGTCCAATTAAGCTCCTGGTGGTTAAATTCATGCATTTTTCTTGGCAACTGTACAGAAGTGGCTTGCTATTGCCTTTTTCCAGAATGGTTTTTTCAACTTCCCCAAAAGCCTATAGCTTTAGAATTCTCTGATGATTTCCCCCTCCAAGTATTAATTAAGTTAATTCCTGATTCTGTTGAAGGTCTGAACCCAGACAAGGTCAGCCAGATGCTGCCCCCTGCTGGGACTTGCTTTCTGATTAAATTTAATTTATTTTAGTAAGCCAGTAATTTTTTTAAGTATGGTCATAAAACCCCTAGGAGTCAGGGGTCCTCAGAATCAAAATTATTTGCCAAACACTGAAAATATTTGCAAAAGAACTAAAACACTTCTAATTTTTTAAATAATTTGTTAAAAACAGATTCCCTCCCCGAAAAGTATTTTATTTATCTAGTTATTTCTGCATTACTCAATGAGCAAATATTGTACAAATGCATCAGTTTAATTTTTAATACCATAAATGATAAATACAAACAAAATCTTTTGGGGGGCTTTCCATAATTTTTTAGAGTGGGGAAGGGTCTTGATAGAAAAAAAAATCAAGAAATGTTGTACTGAGTTATGCCATTCCAATCACGACTGACTTTGAGCAACTTGCAACAAAATAGTAATTGGATTAAAACTAGACACAGCTACATAATCACAAAAAATAATAAAAATGTGACCAATTACACCCTACCTGTAAAGGAAGAGCCAAAACATCATCCTCATCAGGAAGGATTAAAATGGCTCCTTTAGCCCTGCAAGGCCCTCTGGACTGGAGCATCAAGCTCTTAATGCAGGGGTCTTCAAACTTGGCAACTTTAAGACTTGTTGACTTCAACTCCCAGAATTCCTCAACAGCCAATTCTGGGAGTTGAAGTCAACAAGTCTTAAAGTTGCCAAGTTTGAAGACCCCTGTCTTAATGTCTTTGTGGAAAGTTAACAGGGTTGGGGCTTCTCTGATAACCCAGAGAATGTTGTTCTAGAGGAGAGGACAATTCTCCCTGGCAGTTTAGTAAGCATGGCCGTGATTGATGCTTGGACAATAAGTTTATGAATCAAGACTTTCCAATAGCCTGATTCACTTGCCTTGGTCCTCCTTTTTTTTTTTTGCTCCTGACAGTACAGAAGCAGCAGGATCAGAATGAGTGCCACAAAGGACTTTCCAGATATCGACGAGGAATTGTATTCCCGCCAACTGTGAGTTTGATAACATGGGACACAAAAGTGGGATGAATGCTAACAAACCACAAAGGGCTTTTGCTTGAGAGCCGGCGTAATAGAGACCCACTAATGATTGAGAGTAGTTAGATAATGAGTGAGCATCTGGTGGAAATTTCTTTGCAGAAGAATCTGGGGATTAAGACACCTGTTAACACTGCAAAGTAGTCCATACGAGAAGTACAACCAGGAAAACCAACTCTTATCTTTATTGTAAGGTTACATTAACAGAATTTTGCACGATTGAAAGTGTTTCTCCCCTCCTTTCCCTTTACGGAAAACTAGAGAAGGTCCTTTCTAAAACATTTCCCACGCCTGCCCTGTGTGAAACCCTTCCAGCTAAGATACCTTTTACATGCCGCTTGTCCAATTTGTCCGTCTTCCTGAAGTCATTCCATGCACAAATTGCATAATGACAGATGGGGAAAAAAATAGGAAGTGGCAATTGGCAAAGAAAATCAAAATAAGGGTAAAAGTGCAGTTGAGAAAGAGCAGAAGGAGTTCACTGTTCAGGCTTGGCATTTGCATCATTGTGATGTTTTTGTTCTAGCTATCTGCTGGGGCATGAGGCCATGCAGAAGATAGCTACAGCAACGGTGCTGATTTCTGGAATGACGGGGCTGGGGGTCGAGATTGCCAAGAATGTGATTCTTGCCGGTGTGAAATATGTCACTCTCCATGACGAAAATGATGCCCAGTGGAGTGACCTGTCCTCACAGGTATGCAATTTACTGATCTTGCCTAATGAATGTGAGAGAGCAGTTGCAAGGCATAGAACAGGTCTTCCTTTGACTTTGTTCACACATTCTGTGTAAGTTTTATCGTGCTATGGATACTTTTCCAGAAGCCTATATGTAATATATGTATATCCATAGACACCATGTGCACATACATATGCATTCTTCTATATATTATTAATTTCTAAAACCATTCCTAGCCTCCTTTGCAGAGAGTATTTCTTTCTGTACAGAAGGAGGTGGGGAATATTAATTAACTAACTAAATTTTTGCCACCCACCTTGATGTCCAAAGGAACTTTGGATTTCATCTTCTCCTTTCTTAGCACAAAGGAAGTGGCACGTTGCTTGTGCAGGAGAATTGGAGGTAACTTGTTCTCCAAATCCTCCTGTCTAAAGAAAGATGCTCCAAGTTCTTCAGCCCAGAGTACTGTGCAGCAAGAAGGGAAATTGGTCTCCACCCAGAGCTCTGTGGAGTAGATTAGAATCCCTGCAGATGGCTCCAATAATCCTCACCCTCTGCCGAATTCCACCCCCTCCAGTATTGCTGTGTCATTTTCCTGTCATTCACACTACCTAAACTTATAAGTGGCGCCAGGAGGGCAGTATGATTTTCCTCCATCCACCCTGGTTGACTGTGGAACTCACCAGACCTGCTGCAGAAGGATTGAACCTTCATACAGGGCAATTGCTTCCTCTATTCTTCTAAGCTGGAAGGAGGAGTGTGTGGCAGATAGAGATACAAGGGCACATTTCCATGCCTGCCTCATATGCCAGCATTTAAATTCTCATTCACTGAAGTTATTTCTTGTAAACCTTGGCTAAGTAAAGGTGTCAGCAGAAGTTTGCAGATGGCATTATGACAACGGAAGGAATACCCAGCATTTAAGGACAGTTTTCTAAGTGTGAGATAGGACTCAATTTCCCACATGCCATCTGGATTCTCAGCTAGTCCCAATGTATCGCTCATTTAATAACAGATAATTGTTGATAATTTAATTCTCTACAATACGTGGCTGAATGAGTAATCTAGTCTTGGGATTCTAAAAGATTGCCCAATTTGGAAAGTTTAATGAATCAGTTGTTATTCACTCCCATTAAAAGTTGTCAAAATGAGAAATACTACATTATTAGACTCTAATTGTCATAAAAGGTTAATTTAGAATCAGTGTTAAAATATTCTGGGCTCCTGCTATTTAGCATTCTCTTTAGTATAAGTGGTTGCTTAGACTGGAATAATCTCTTTTTGGCCTGGAGTAGCATGCTATCAATGTTAAACTACTAGATACTAGAATCTACCCGTGTGGTGTCAGAATTCTGTTTCTTTCAATATTGAGGAGGATTTAAAGCAATGCAAGTATTAAAGTCCTTTTCTCTCATCAGTAGAAACCTTATACCAGTGGTGGCGAACCTATGGCACGGGTGCCAGAGGCAGCACTCAGAGCCCTCTCTGTGGGCACACGTGCTGTCACCCCAGTCCTAGGCCTTCATCTGGGTTTTATAAAACCTTTTTGCTTTAGGCCTCCACTGCCATGTGCAAAAAAAAAAAAAAAAAAAGGTTCAATCAATCAGTCAATTTCAACTTCTCGCGGGGAAAAAAAAGATCTTGCAAAGTGGGAATTGATTGATTGAACTTTTTAGTTTCACCCAGCCTGCCGTTACCACCGCAGCCATGCCCAGCCAATGGGCCACACCCACCCGGCACCCAACGATGCATAAGTGGGTTTTGGGTTGCAGTTTGGGCACTCGGTCTCTAAAAGGTTCGCCATCACTGCCTTATACATTTATCTTACACTCCTGGAGTATTACAGCTACTGTATTTCTTACACAGTGTATAGTGCAGTATTTCTCAACCTTAGCAATTTTAAGATGGATGGGCTTCAAGTCCCTGGCTGGGGAATTCTGGGAGATATAATCCATCTATCTTAAATTTACCAAGGTTGAGAAACACTGCTGAATACACACATGGTATGCAAATGCTGCTGGAAATGGAGATGTAAAATCAACTCCAAAATATGCTATTAGACAGTGCTGTGCATCTGATAGTAAAATAAGGCAAGAAAAGGGTAAAAGTGCTGTTTTACTGGTGGCAAAGAATTCTGTAAAGGACTTTTCTTTACTCTTAGCATTGTTGTGTCTCTGTAGTTCTACCTGTCAGAGAATCATGTGGGGCAAAACCGAGCTAAGGTTTCCCAGGAACAACTCTCCACGTTAAATAGCAAGGCCGAGGTGAAATTTAACACCAGTAAACTGACGGAGAACTTCTTGGATACTTTCAAGGTAAGACAGAGTTATGTGTCTCATGCCATGGAAGTGAGAAATATGGGAGAAGAAGCAGTTTTAGTGATGCTAAAAAGAAGTGATGAAAGCTAACAATTAGTCAGGATCTACCTGAATTGATGGAAGAGTTTCTGTTCTTCATCCTACAGTAGTAAGAAAGCTTATTAATCCATCTTAAATATTTCTGTCAGCTGTAACTTTATGGTAAATTTTCCAAAAGAATTGTAAGATTTTGACTGGGAGTTGCATCTGCAAAAGCGTGCAGTTGCCTTGACTAACCTGTCCAGAATGGACAGGTGTGTGGTGTATTCTTTTTTTTTTATTAAAAGTTTTAAAAATTTTATAGTATATCCCAAATCCCTCCCACCCCTCCCCCCTCCCCCACTTCCCAGAGCTGATTACAGGGTTACAAATAAACAATCACAATCTAACTAACATTACCCAACTATACTAACAATCAAATCCATAACATACATTAACTCCTTTTCAAAATAAATATTAACAAATTAAAAATGAAAATAAAAATATAATTAAACCATAATATTAAAAATAATATAAATTCAACCATATTAAACTATTAGTAATAATCTAAAATTTATGTGTGGTGTATTCTTGTCAGACATTAAACGGAGAGTGTATGTTTGGAGAGTATCCTCCCAGTCATTCTCTGTGATTGGATATTCCTTAATGTGGCTTATGTATCCAATGTATTCCAGGTTGTGGTCCTGACCAACTCATCCTTGGAGGAACAGCTGGATATCAGTGATTTCTGCCATGCCAACCAAATTTGCTTTGTCCTAGCTAACACAAAGGGCCTGGCTGGGTATGTATGGATGAATGGTTTGTCCTTTTTCTAGGAGGGGACCAAGGAGATGGAAAATGTATATAAATAATGCTGGAACATTGTAGAGAGAAAATTTTTTGAATAGGAAGACTGTGTAGTTGAAAGTTACTGTTAGTCTGTATGTGTGCTACGTGTTTCTAAGGGTGGCATATACGTTGAATGCATCCTTTGAGGCATAACTTATTTTTCTTTTCCTCTTGATTCCAGACAGGTTTTCTGTGACTTTGGAGAAAACTTTGTGGTGTATGATCCTTCAGAAGCTGAGCCTATATCTGCTGCCATTAAACACATCACCTTGGTAATTTCTTTCCCTGGGCTAACAGTGACTGTTTTACCAATATACAATCACATACTTTGCAAACCAAGCCAATATTTTTCATTACCACTCTATTTTCTGTATTACTTTTGTACTCGTAATTCCCTTCTTGCGCCCTCTCCTTTCAAACCTCAGTATAATATCTCTATCCAAGGTAGCCCCCATGTTTATTTTTATGAAGGGATTATCAGGAGATGGTGTCTGATTTCGGTCAAGGGGAATCATCTAAATAATAAATAATGATATGACGAGGCGCTTGTATTTATGTGAAATCCCAGCACATTTCCACTGTGGATGAAGAATTTCCATTTCAAAGCAACTATTCTCTCTCAAGCTGAAAAGCGGGGAGGGGGGGAGGTAAGCCAAGCTGTCTGTTTTTTCCCCCTATAGCTGGATTACTACTAATTAACCCTTGTCAATTTTATTAATATTGCAAGGTCAGTTTGGGGTGCATTTTATATTGGAATCCAGACAATTAGAGAGGAAATAGGTTGATCATGCTGAAAGGGAAGATAATAATTAATCTCAGATTTCTCTCCTTCATCCAGGGTAATCCTGGTCTCTTGACTGTGGTCCATGATGATGACCAGGAACATGGCTTCATGGATGGTGACTGGGTGATGTTTTCTGAGATTGAGGGGATGACACAACTGAATAGTTCTAAGTCTACGATCCGTGTGAAAGGTAATAGGACTTTTTTTTTCTTTCCCTTCAGGTCTCCACATGTCTTTCTTACTTGAATGTGGAACAGGTTCATAAAGAACTGGAAGATTAATATGGAAAACCCATCATGAAATTGAGATGGTGAAGAGTGTACAGTATAAGAGAAGAATGAGAGAATGGTTTAGTGGTGGTGTTGATAGGAAAGTTGTGAGGCTTCAGTGTGGAAGTATAAAATATTTGTCAGGAAACCAAAATATTTTCAAGCTCAGAGAAACCTGAATTTCAAATGTAAAATGTAAATGTAAAAATAATGACTGAGGTTGAAGAATAGATTTGGCTGGGGAAGGGAAAAGAAAGGAAAGGGAAGGGAAGGGAAAGGGAAAAAAGTAAATAGCTGGATAGGTAGGTAGGCCAGACTTACCCGATTCTGAGGCCTAGGAAGTCGACCAAATTTTTTCTGGAATGTGTGAAGTGCCTGGAAGGCTGCATGAAGAATGTGATAACGATGTACATTTTACATTTTTAGCAACTGGATTCACATGATTTTATCTGACTCTGAAAATCAAACTGCATAGGGTTAGGGTTAGGATTAAGCATAGACTCAGGGCAGAATCTCAATCTTTTTGCTCTGTTTTTAGGAAACACCCTGGAAATTGGAGACACGTCTTCCTTTTCTCCCTACCAGCGTGGTGGGATCATCAGTCAGGTCAAGATGCCTCAAAAACACTCCTATGTAGGTTCTCATTTCTGTGCTGTACATATCTTGGGAGTTTTGAAAAACAGAGTTCTTCTTTTCAGGCTACTTTACAGAAAGGATTGATTCTTGAACAAGTATGTTGCTCTAGCTAAGAATTGTGAGATGTACAGTGTTGTTTCATGAGGGAAAGAGAGATTAAAATAAGCTTTCATCCAACTTGTTACCTTCCTGACATTTTTAGACTATTGATCCTTTCATAATGAATTCACACTGCACATCCTCCAGTTGAAATGAGGCTGGGAGGTAGAGCGCCTGCTTGAGAAAGATTAGTATAAGCTGAGCTTGCTTGCTTGTGATATAAAATTCTGTGTAAGAAACTGCTGGCCAGCAACTCAGTAGTATATACATGCTTCATGCAAAAAACCTCAGCTTTGTTCCAGGTTGAGTTAAACTGGGAAGGATGTCTGTCTGAGCTCAACTTGAAAAAATCATTGTAGATTAATGGCACATGTATCAGTAGTGACATGTAGCAGAATGATTCACCTCTTCTGATCTTAAACACATACACACACATAAGAGTCCAAGCTTGGATCACTGTCTGAAAGGTTGGGGTAGTTAGTGCACTCTCTCTCTCTCTCTCTCATTGTATATATTTTGTGGTTTGTATGTAGGAGAAAATGGTAAATGCGTTTCAGTGGTAAATGCAAGCTCAGCCCCATGTCCTGTTCATTATTATATAACTATATTACTAAAAATGAATGTCAACAATATTATTGCATTTCTTTATGTACTTCAAAAGTACCATAGTTCAGCGGTCCCCAACCTTTCCACCTCCACGGACTGGCAGCGGTGGTGGCAGGGCAGGGGGAAGAGGTGATGGTTTCGTGCGTGTGCTTTCCCCTTGTGCAAATGGAGCTTCGCTTGCGTGCTCGCCCTCCACTTGCACAGCCTGGTTCCCAACAGGCCATGGCCTGCTGCTGGGCCGCAGACTGGGTTTGGGGATCCTTGCCATAGCTGATAAGTGTTAATAGTAATTTGCTTGTATATAATTTCTTGTAAAAAAAGGGCTTTTTGTCTCTGTCTGCAGTTCTTTGTTACTGTAACGTTGGATTTAAAATTCAAAAATCTGAGACTTGCTGGGGCAGATGTTAGTGGGCTAAGTGTGCTTTACATATTCTTTTGGCAAGAGAACTTCTTGAGATATGGTATCTGAGAGGAAGGACATGTTATTAGATAAAGCTTTCCCTTTTTGCTTATTTCTCTATATTCATAGTTGTCTCTGCGAGCCTGCATGGATAATCCCAAGATCAACACCCAAGACAGAAATAAATTTTTTCGTTATCGCACTCTTCATGCAGCCTTCCAGGCACTTCACACATTCCAGAAAAAATTTGGTCGACTTCCTAGGCCTCAGAATCAGGTAAGTCTGGCCTACCTACCTATCCAGCTATTTACTTTTTTCCCTTTCCCTTCCCTTCCCTTTCCTTTCCCTTCCCCAGCCAAATCTATTCTTCAACCTCAGTCATTATTCTTTGGCAGGCAGATGCAGATATGTTAATAGAGCTGGTGAGGACCCCAGCTATGGAGGCTATGGATCAGGAACAAGAGAATCTGATACGGACGTTTGCATATGGATGTATGGGGGATCTGAGCCCTATGAATAGCCTTATTGGAGGCCTTGCTGCCCAAGAAGTCCTAAAGGTGAGCGGCAGAACTTTAACAGCAGGCAGAAGTTGATTGGCTGATTTGATTGCTTTTTTTAAAAAAAAAATTATTAAAGAATAATACTATTAATTACTTAATAGTAATTAAGCATCAACTAAAATATGGTTTTAAAAAGAAAATGAAAACAAATAGGAAAGGGAAATAACAAAAATGAAAGCAAATGGGAAAAGGAAAAAGGATTTGTGGTACGATAGAAAGTGATCATTTTGGAATATATGTTCACTTGTGAGAGAAATACCAACATTTTAAAGTCCATATTGTGATTATCTTCTATTTAGCCAATTAATGGGGGGAGAAAGAATGTCAATTCAAGATGAATACCTATTGAACCAAGGATTTACTCTCGTTCTCAAAACTAGAACAAGACTTAAAGAATAGGGTAAATCTGACCTGTGTTACCCCCTCCTCTTCAGTAACTCTTACCCCTGATGAACTTTTCCATGCTTTCCTTTCCTTAGCCTTTTGGCTAAGATCAAGTGTGTGTGCAGCATGGCATAGCGGTAGTCCTTGGTTAATGGCGGTCATTGGGACTGAAATCTCCACTGCTAAGCAGTGTCACATGACTTTAACACTTAGCAATCCCTTAGCACCTGCCAGAGGCATTCCATGCTTCTTACCTTTCTGCACTGACTCTCTATTCTCTGCTTGGCTTTCTGCTCCTCCTCGTCTCGGGGGGGGGGGGGCTGGCTGAAAGAGCTGCCTGCTGAAGGAGTTTATATCCCCTCCATGCATGGAAGTAAACTCGTTCTGGACCATCATTAAGTGAACGGTCACAAGGCAGAGACTACCTGTAGTTCCAAAAACTTCTATCTACTATAGGAATTGTAGTCCACATACTATCTGCAATCATTTCCCATAGATATTTCTGATGGATTTCCATTGTATGTGTGTGATATTAATCATGTTACACTAAACTGAATTTTTATTACATAATAATAGGAAACATTGTTGTGCCCAAACCTTTCATTATTAAGGACATTGTCTTAAGCGTTAAGGAAATACTGCTAAGATATGCCTTGGCATAAAAAGCCCGTGGTCCAGTAATTGAACATTTGGATTTGGTAAATCCAGGCTCAAGTCCTCACTCAGTGATAAATTTAGTTTCTTTCAGCATAGTAAACATCATAAAATGATTGCAAGGTTAAAATGAGAGGAGCTCCTGGAGAAGTTCAATGTAGGTCAGTGGTGGCGAACCTATGGGACGGGTGCCTGAGGTGGCACTCAAAGCCCTCTCTGTGGGCACGTGCGCCGTTCGCTCCAGTCCTAGGCCTTCAGCTGGGTTTTATAAAACCTTTTCGCTTTAGGATCCACCGCCATGTGCAAAAAAAAAAAAAAAAGGTTCAACCAGTCAATTTCAACTTCTCACGGGGAAAAAAAGATCTTGCAAAGTTGAAATTGATTGATTGAACTTTTTAGTCCCACCCAGTCTGCCGTTACCACCGCAGCCGTGCCCATCCAATTGGCCACGCCCACCCAATTGGCCACACCCAGCCAATGGGCCACACCCACCCGGCACTCGACGATGCATAAGTGGGTTTTGGGGTGCAGTTTGAGCACTCGGTCTCTAAAAGGTTCGCCATCACTGATGTAGGTTATACCCACAATAATTAATAATCATGCTAGTGATATCTAATATAAAACAGTAGTTTTAAAAAGCTATAAATCAGGAAGTCTCAAGGTGTCACCTCTTTTTAATATGTGCCCTAGGCAAGCCAGTCTTTTTCAACCTTAGTATTCCTCATCTGCAAAAGAAAGTACAGAAACATAATATTGACTTAACTTACAAGATTCTTAAAAGGATTAATTAATAAAATACACAAAGTGCTTTGAATGCATGAGAGCAGTATACAATATTAGGAATAACTATGAATTTTTTATAGGAAACTAAAAGTAATAGTTTTGAAGCTGCATGAGAAGCTTTCCATCCATTGTGCTGGCTTCGCTAATCATTTCTGTAGCTGTACCTGAACGAGTCGTCTTAGGCTTCCCATTGAGAATTGCAGCTGCCCCACTGGCTTTGGTCCTAGTACTGAAATTCAGCTTTCTGACTTCCATTAACTGGCTTTGTACTGGGTTTCCCAATGAAGGATGTCCACTATTTTTTTTTTTAAATCGAGGCATGATTAAGAAAGTTTGGCCTCTTGCAGTCTGGACCTCTTTTAATATTCAAGGTGTTTCTGCCATAATATTTAGCCATAATTTTGAAGCCAGACAACATGATATTCCTTTCTTAACCAGCTTGTGGTGTGTCTTTATTTTGTTCTTCCTTCTTGCTCATCTGGAATGGTGGACTCACAGATCTTCTAGCGCAGCAGTCCCCAATTTTTCCAGCTCTGCGGACCAACAGCGGCAGGGGAGGCGGACGGCGGTAGTGAGGGGGAGGGGATGGTTTCACATGCGCAAATGGAATTTTGTATGCCCGCCTGCCACTTTTGCGGCCCGGTTTCCAATGGGCCATGAACTGGTACCAGTCCACACACTGGGGGTTGGAGACCTCTTCTGTAGCCTGAGGGCATGATTTTAGATAAAAGCTGGGTTTTTCTAATCTGAGAACTCAACTAAGGAAGATGTATACTACTCATAGATTGTCCAAGCTATTGTTAAGAGAGATGACAATTAAAGAATATTTAATGTTAATTTTTACTACTCACACTGGCATGGTTTTTGCTTTAACTCCAGCATTGTGCATCTAATTGTCCTAACTGGACAATTTTCTAATTGGAATGGATTACAATATGTGGAATGGATTTCAAATTAGTGGAACGACTTGCCTCCAGAAGTTGTGGATGCTTCTTCACTGGAGGTTTTTAAGAAAAGATTGGGCAGCCATTTGTCCAGAGTGGTATAGGGTCTCCTGCTTGGGCAAAAGGGTGGACTAGAAGACCTCCAAGGTCCCTTCTTATAAAATATTATAAAATTCAGCCAGATAGTAGTAATAGTAATAATAATAATAATAGTCTCTAGAAACTGCAGTTTAGAACAGCTCACCAAATTTGCAATCTTTTTAACATTACAGAGATCTATCATAACTCGGTCAGGATATATTTTTTATTATTATTAAAAAGTTAAATGAGCTCTTTCATAGTGAACAAGGACCATGCTTGGTTTTGCAGTTAGCCTAAGCATCAAAGCAGTGTGTGTGTGTGTGTGTGTGTGTGTGTGTGTGTGTGTGTGTATGTATGTGTGTGTGTGTGTGTGTGTGTGAGAGAGAGAGAGAGATCATCCTCACTTTTTTGACCATTCCCTATAGATACCTCTAAGTTGACAGCATATCACTGAACAATTCAACTTTCAAGCATTTTGTGGTTAGGATGCAAAATGTTTTTCCAGTGTGCCAGTTTTAAGTTGTGTGCTCTTGAATTCCCAGAATTCCCCAGCCATAAAAAACACTGTTCTGAGTAGTTGGTGTAAGACAGTACCGTATATTCTGGCGTATAAGACGACCCCCCTCTTCAGCGCCAAGTCGCATGCCTAGAAAGTCGTCTTATACGCTGGAAACTACCATTATTTCCGGCGTATAAGACGACTTGGCATATAAGACGACCCCCGACTTCGGCGCCAACTTCAACGCTCTTAAAAGTTGTCTTATATGCCGGCATATACAATATTTCTCAACCTCAGTGACTTTAAGGTGTGGACTTCAACTCCCAGAATTCCCCAGCCAGTCACTGAGCTTGATGATGATGATGATGATGATAATAATAATAATAATAAAGTTGGAAGGGACCTTGGAGGTCATCTAGTCCAACCCCCTGCTCAGGCAGGAAACCCTATACCATTTCGGATAGATGGCTGTCCAGTCTCTTCTTAAAAACTTCCAGTATTGGAGCATTCACTGCTTCTGGAGGCAGGTTGTTC
Source organism: Crotalus tigris (assembly GCF_016545835.1). Classification (NCBI taxonomy): domain Eukaryota; kingdom Metazoa; phylum Chordata; class Lepidosauria; order Squamata; family Viperidae; genus Crotalus; species Crotalus tigris. The sequence continues at coordinate 4,781,158 of NW_024096520.1, forward strand.
CATTGGTTAATTGTTCTAACTGTCAGAAAGTTCTAGGTTGCTTTTCTCCTTGATTAGTTTCCATCTGTTGCTTGTTGTCCTGCCCTCAGGCACTTTGGAGAATAGCTTGACTCCCTCTTCTTTCTGGCAGCCCCTGAGATATTGGAACACTGCTATCATGTCCTCCCTCGTCCTTCTCTTCGTTAAACTAGACATACCCAATTCCAGCAACCGTTCCTTATATGCTTTAGCCTCCAGTCCCCTAATCATCTTTGTTGCTCTTCTCTGTACTCTTTCTAGAGTCTCAGCATCTTTTTTACATCGTGGTGACCAAAACTAGATGCAGTATTCCAAGTGTGGCCTTACCAAGGCATTGTAAAGTGGTATTAATACTTCATGTGATCTTGATTCTATCCCTCTGTTAATGCAGCCCAGCACTGAGTTGGCTTTTTTGACAGCTGCATCACACTGCTGGCTCATATTTAAGTGATTGTCCACTAGGACTCCAATATCCCTCCCACAGTTACTACTATTGAACAAGGTACTCCCTAAACTACACCTGTACATTTGGTTTTTCTTGTCTAAATGTAGAACCTTACTTTTTTCACCATTGAATTTCATTTTGTTAGATAGCACCCAGTGTTCAAGTCTGTCCAGGTCCTCCTGTATCTTAAGCCTGTCTTCTGGAATGTTGGCTATTTCTGCCAGCTTGGTGTCATCCGCAAATTTGATGAGTTCCCCATCTATCCCCTCGTCCAAATCGTTGATGAAGATGTTGAAGGGCACTGGGCCTAGAACAGAGCCCTGGAGCACCCCACTACACACTTCCCTCCATGTAGATGCAGTTTCATTGAGGACCACACGCTGAGTACGGCCGGTCAGTCAGCTGGTGGTGATGCTATCCAATCCACTTTTTTCTATCTTATCAAGTAATAGGTTGTGATCTACTTTATCAAATGCCTTACTGAAGTCCAAGTAAATTATATCCACAGCATTCCTCTGATCCATTAATTTTGTCACTTGGTCAAAGAATGCAATAAGGTTTGTCTGGCATGATCTGTTTTTGACAAACCCACATTGGCTTTTAGTAGTGATTTTGTTTGCCTCTAGGTCAGTGGTTCTCAACCTGTGTGTCGGGACCCCATTTGGGGTCGAATGACCATTTCACAGGGGTCGCCAAACAAGGCTGTCCGCCATTTTTTTCCCCTTTTCTTTGGCCACGCCCCTGGCACCCGGTGATGTATAAGTGGTTGGGGGTCACTACAACATGGGGAACTGTATTATGGGGTCGCGGCATTAGAAAGATTGAGAACCACTGCTCTAAGTGTTTGCTGATTCGTTGTTTGATTATCTTTTCCAGAATCTTCCTAGGAATTGAGGTCAAGCTGATAGGTCTGTAATTTCCTGGATCCATTTTTTTTCCTTTTTTGAAGATGGGAACTACATCAGCTCTTTTCCAGCCCTCTGGTATTTCCCCAGTGCTCCAAGATCTTTGAAAAATATACTTCAGTGGTTCTGAGATCACATCTGCCAGTTCCTTGAAAACTTTGGGGTGTAATCCATCTGGTCCTGGTGATTTGAACTCACTTATCATTTTCTTGCCTATCTTAACTTGTGTTTCTATACTGTTTTTTATGGCACTATTTTTGATAGGTTGGTCTGTTTTTTCCCTTTGTGTAAAGACATATGCAAAAAACGAGTCAAATAGTTCTGCTTTCTCCCTGTTGCTTGTCACCTTCTTGCCACTTTCGCCCACTAATGGACCAATCATTTCCTTCATTTTTTTCTTGTTTTTTACATGTTGAAAGAAGCTTTTTTTTGTTACTTTTGACTTTGGTCGCAAGCCTTAGTTCATTATGAGCCTTAGCTTTCCTCACTTCATCTTTGCAGGCTCGGGCTATTTGTTGATATTCTGATTTAGTTATGTGCCCCTCTTTCCACTTTCTATACTTGTCCTTTTTATCTTTCAATTTATCAGAGAGATGAAAGTATGTTTTGCTCAGAATTTATAAAATGTCCACCAGATGGCAGATTATGCTTTTAAATCATTTTTAAGGAATGATAGGAAGCTGAGCTTATCTGTTTCTCTCAGTTGCACCAGAAGGAGGCCAGAGAAGAGAGGAGAAACTCTTCCTCCACAGACCGCTGTTTAGAAGGATGGCCACTTAAACATCAACCCAAAGAGGAAATGCATCTCAAGAAAAAAATATATATGCTGATTTGCAACATACTGTATACAGCTCATTTATAATTACATTGTTTGGGTGTTTTAGGTGTTTTCCTAAGACACCATATGTTCCTGTGTGGGTTAGGATATTGGATGTTTCCTTTGCTGTCCTTTTATGACCTTGCATTCATGGTTCTGCAAGTGGCCAGAGATAGCAGGCCATCTGCACGTATTCACACTTGATACTTCCTATACTGTCCCCTAAGTCCGGGTCAACAGATTACAGCAGGAGTCTTCAAACTTGGCCCTTTTATGACTTGTGGACTCCAACTCCCAGAATTCCTCAGCCAGGCACGTTGAAGTCCACAAGTCATAAAAGGGCCAAGTTTGAAGACCCCTGGATTACAGCCACATGATAGATGAGCAACTTCTTTGTCACTGGACAAGATTCCTAATACAGAGATGTTTTTTGAAGAGTAATATGAAACATGACCCTTTTCTATTTAGGCCCAATTTGCTCCTCGGCATATAGTCATGCCAGCCATATCGCCATGGATGTGTCTTCAGACAATGCTGGCTCCCTTGGCTAAGAAAGGGAGGTGAGCATCGCTCCTTAGAGTCGGACACGACTGGACAGGGGAAACCTTTACCTTTACCTTTATCCTGTGCCTAAAGGTCTTCACTGTATGCTGTCTCCTAGGTGTGAGTGGTGCATTTTCAATTGGCCATAAGGCTGGTTTCATACTTTGTGAGGAAGAGAGAATAAATATAATAAAGACTTTATCATGTACTCATTTTTGCGTACAGGTAGTCCTCAGCTCAAGACTGGTTGCTTATTATTATTATTATTAATAATAATAATAATAATGTTGGAAGGGACCTTGGAGGTCATCTAGTCCAACTCCCTGCTCAGGCAGGAAACCCTATACCATTTCAGACAAATGGCTGTCCAGTTTCTCCTTAAAAACCTCCAGTGTTGGAGCATTCACCGCTTCTGGAGACAGGCAGGTTGTTCCACTGGTTAATTGTTCTAACTGTCAGAAAGTTTCTCCTTAGTTCTAGGTTACTTCTCTCCTTGATTAGTTTCCACCTGTTGCTTCTTGTCCTGCCCTCAGGTAGCTTGGAAAGTAGCTTAAGTCCCTCTTCTTTGTGGCAGCCCCTGAGATATTGGAACACTGCTATCATGTCCCCCCTCATCCTTCTTTTCGTTAAACTAGACATACCCAATTCCAGCAGCCGTTCCTTATATGCTTTAGCCTCCAGTCCCCTAATCATCTTTGTTGCTCTTCTCTGTACTCTTTCTAGAGTCTCAACATCTTTTTTACATCGCGGTGACCAAAACTGGTTTGCAGTCACGATGGCTGTCGTAAAACGTTGCAGGTCACCGCATTTCTGGCTCTTGGCAACCTGTCCACATTTAAAACTGGTTGCCAAGTGCCCTGTGATCGTGTGGTGGCCATTTGCAATCTTCACTGCCAGCTTCCTCAGAAAGTCATTGAGGAAACAAGCAGGGAAAGTCACAAGTGAAGAGGATTTGAGGTCCAGTCTTCCGGCACTCTGCAGGGAAGGAAACCCTCATGGGCACTGGAGGACTGGACCTCAAGTCTGGTGAAAGCACGTAGCAAACGCCATCATTCTCACAATTGTTTTCTTCAGTGGTGAGGGACAGGACCTGGCTCTCCTGGGTGTGATGGCTGCACCATGCTCTGGAGGTCTGGGTTGTCTCCCTCGCGCTTCAGTTAACAACCACAACTGGGAGAACCAGGATTGTGATTATTGAGCAAAGCGGTCATGTGGCATCTTGCTTAATAACCACTTTGTTCAAAAACCAAGATTCCAGGCCCACTTGTGGTTGCAAATGGAGGACTACTTGTAAAGCTAAATGTCCTCCTCTTGGCCCCTTGTCTTACTGCATGCTTCCTACTGTACTTTCTGAGAAGCACAATTTGATCAGTGTAAATGTAATTATAGGATGCACTGAGGAAACCTGTGATTCAAATCTTACCTCTGTAAGCCCTTTTGCAAATGATTATGAGGCAGCTTCTGATTCTACCAGATAAAGGGCACAGAGCAGTTTATCTTTTTAATATCTTTTTGTGATAAGCAAAACCTATAAAGAGCTTTTGGAAAAAAACAGGAAAGCTAAGAAATAGGAGATGATGTCTCAACCATTACAACCCAGGTAAAATTCCATAAAGGAGGCAGACCGATTGCACAAAAGACACTTCAAGAAACAACTTAAGATTTTATCTTTTATCTTTTATGAGTTGATAAGAGACTTGTTGAAGCCCTTACTCAGAGCTCTGACACACACTGACTACTGAAAGTCAAAATATATTGGTAACTAAATAGCTAAAGTCTGGCCAAATGTATTACTAATCACGAGATATGTAGAGCACCTTAGGGGGAAATTACTTGGGATTTTTCTAGCTGATTCTCTAGATATGTCAAACGATGAATGAACTGAAGGATGTAGCCATTGTAAGACACTCCTACAATGGCCAAATGTTAACTTAAATAGAAGAAATGTATAAGAGAATTTAAAGATCAGGATTCTGATGATCCCTAGTTCATCAGACAAGATGTATTGCAATATAACGATTACAAGAGTGGGTAAGAGGAGCAATGCCATACTTTCCTTTATTGAGATTTAATTTACCGGACCAAAACCATGGAAACTTAAAAGCTGATTTTGGGCTTGTCACCCTCTCTTAGCAAACCTCTGGTTTTTTTTTTTTTTTTTTTTTTGCAGTCATCACAATGAAGGTAAATCCCCATGTAAGCTGGCTTGAGCTTCTAAAAGGTGGAAGAGACAAGATCAGAAAAAGGAAAGGAGGCGAGGTTGTCGTGCAGGAATACAAGCTAATTTGAGGGCTAATCCACATGGAGCTCCATTTCCATCTGTCCTGTTTGCCATTGCTCGCTCCCTAGAGACTAAAATGGAAGATCTGTAACTTGAGCTGGCCAAGAATAAGGAGTGTATATCGGAGGTGGTGACCATTTGAAGCTGTATGCAACAAAATTTCATTTTGATGTATGCTGATTGGTGTACTTTCAAAGTGACAATAAAGTTATTATTATTATTAAATACAGGCTGGATAGAACTCTAATATTACTTACATCTAGTGCAGCTGTTAAGTTTCCCTGTAACATTTCCTCTTTAAACTGTAGTTTTCTCACACATACTGTAATAATAATAATAGTAGTAAAGTTGGAAGGGACCTTGGAGGTCATCTAGTCCAATCCCCTGCTCGGGCAGGAAACCCTACACCATTTCGGACAAATGGCTGTCCAGTCTCTTCTTAAAAACTTCCAGTGTTGGAGCATTTACTGCTTCTGGAGGCAAGCTGTTCCACTGATTAATTGTTCTCACTGTCAGGAAGTTTCTCCTTAGTTCTAGGTTGCTTCTCTCCTTGATTAGTTTCCACCCGTTGCTTCTTGTCCTGCCTTCAGGTGCTTTGGAAAATAGCTTAATTCCCTCTTCTTTATGGCAGCCCCTGAGATATTGGAATACTGCTATCATGTCCCCCCTTGTCCTTCTCTTCGTTAAACTAGACATACCCAGTTCTCGCAACCGTTCCTTATATGGCTTATATGGCTCCCTCCAACTATCATTCTTCTTTTAGGCTTTCTTTCGTTCTACTGTGTCTACAGTCCTGGCCCTAAAGTTCTTCAGTCCTGGAATTTCCCAGTTTGATTCATGCTGAGCCATAACATGGTTTGGTTAGGTTTTCTTTGGGATATTTGATTTAGTATGATATGTGAAGGTAGCCATTGTAGTTTGTAGACAGTGACTTACAGTATGATATTCTTATGTTTGGTTGCACAGTCAGACCGTTATTTAGACTGGTTTCGGCATTTGTATCCACCTATTGAGTCCTTCCTAAGGATCTGGGGTAGGCAAATGTGGTTATTTGATGGTGTTAAAGATATCGTCACAGGATGTATGATGTTCCAAGGAAAACAGCCTTTTGCAATTGACTGATGGTGATTTTTATCAATGCTCTTGTGTTCAAATGGTGCTCCAGATTTTTTGGGACATGTTGGTTCTATCTTTGTTTTTTTGTGTGTGATTTTTCACCAAGTTTTTTTTTATTCTGCTGTTTCGAGTACTGCAATGTCCAATTTCTTGTGGATAGTTCAGTGCACCATTGTTGCTACTTTGTCATGCCGCCGTTTATAGTCAGTCTGTGTGATCTTCTTGCAGCAACTACCCAGGTGTTCACTGTTTCTTAAGCTTCTTGGCAGAGACAGCATTTGCCATCTGTTGCTGTCTTCTCAATTCTGGCTTTGTATGAATTTGTTTTTAAGGCTTGGTCTTGTGCAACCGGAATTCACCCTTCTGTCTCTTTTCTTCAACTTTCCTGCTCTTAGCCATTATCAGGTCTTCTTGTTTTTGTTGTTAAAATGTGTATTATTATTAAAACATATATGCCATCTGTCCCTAAATAACTGTAGGTGGCTACAAATAAAAACACTAACAAGATTTTTAAAAATACAGTTGTGGACCTTGGCATTATACCTGAGCACATGTAATTTTTTTAAAAAAATCTCATTTGGTAAAATGTATTTAGGTTCATACTTCCCTGTATCCCTTTTCGGTCATCCGACTTTATTCTTTCACTCAGATGTACAGTGTACATTGCCCAAACAGACAACATTCATGACAAATACCCCCCCCCCGAAAGCAGGAATAGATTGTGTACAGTGTGTAATAATATTTATAATACATATATAAATGAAATAATAATTACTTTAACTTTAGTAGAATTTAATATCGCTCAGTATGATAGGCAGCAGTGTGTCTCTTATTCAGGGGCAGTGCCAAGGGCCTTTGAAGTTTTGCCTTCTGTAAAAAGATTTGGACTGATGAGGCTTCATCACAGAAGGCCCTCTGGATTTAGAGACCACCCTTCCTAAAGCATTGTAACTGACCACTTGTTGCAAGTGACAAATGCAGAAGGCAGGATTAAACATTATTTGAGTCACACAGAAATTAATTTCATGTGGGAAGACTCCTCCAAAACATAGGCACTCAGTCTATCTTGGGTTGGAAACAGCTGTGATCATTTCATTTTCTCTTGTTCTAGAGTAATTTATTTTCTGCCTGTTGTAATATAGATGGGCCAGTCTGTCAAATTAGTGACAGATGAATTAGTGCTCAACAAAATTTGTGAAGTGACTAGAGCAGGAGTAGGCAACCTTGGCTCTTTTATGACTCACGGACGTCAACTCCCAGAATTCCTGAGCCAGCATGGCTCAACATGGAAACCTCTCCCTTTCCCCTCAGCATGGCTGGCTCAGGAATTCTGGGAGTTGAAATCCATGAGTCATAAAAGAGCCAAGGTTGCCTACCCCTGGACTAGAGTGATGAAGAAGTACCAATCTTCCCATTCCCTGATGGGCTTTTGTGCCTTTAACAGTTGGATAGAAGACCAAACACCAACAAGATATGATTTTTTTTCTGAATAACAAGACGGAATAAGCAAAAACATCACGTACTGAAACTGGGCCTGCTTTACAGCTTAAGATATAGATATGTTGGATTCCAGCTTCCACGATGTTCATTATAATCTTTCGCTTGAGCAAAGCATCTATGTTATTTTGCTTGCAGGCTGTCTCGGGGAAGTTCACCCCTTTGGAGCAGTGGCTGTACTTTGATGCCTATGAATGCCTGCCTGAAGGGGAGCAGCTGACAGAGACAAACTGTGCCCCAGTAAGTAGAGTTACATTCTGTAGTTTGCCTCCCCCCCCCAAACTACTCAGGTCTGACCCACCACGATTCCGTTCAGAAAGGTTTCCACTAGTGGCTGTCAGAAACATTTTCATCTCTCTCTCTTCCCTGATGCTGAGTTCCATAAAGGCAGCCAACTAGACTTTCTGAGAATGCCCTTGAGAAATGGGGCTGGTTTCATTTTGCCTCCGGTCTGGAATATTCCTGTTCTAACGCTGGCATCTCCGTCTCTGACAGTGTGCTAGTCGCTACGATGGGCAGATTGCTGTCTTTGGGGCTGACTTCCAAAAACAACTTGGGAAGCAGAAGTATTTCCTGGTGAGTAAGGCATGCAACTCCTGTAGACCACATGAAACAACATTCTTTACTGCACACTAACTAGGTTCATTATAATGTGTGTATTTGGTTTGGGCAAATTATGCTGTGTGCTGTGTCCTATTTTTGTTGTCTGTTGTCTCTCCAGCTCTCATTTATTTTATCTTATCTTATCTGGGATGATACATCTACAGGTCTTCCAACTGACCTTTGTGGTTCCAATAATTAAAACAAAACTTTTTTTGATGAGCTAATTTCTCATGCAGGCCAGGAAACCACATTTTCACCCAGAAGCTGTTGAAAGAGAATGGATAAACTTTGGTGCATTTTCTTCCAGTTTTTCACAGCAGAGGGAGCATTTGATCGTTTTTAAGCCTGAAAGGGTGCACCAAAGGAAGAATTATTATTTTACTATGAGGCTTAGATTGTTCCTGCAGCTGTTACTGGTTTAGTGGGTTCTGGGTTTTTTTGTTTTTTGTTTTGGAGGGGTCGTGGTAAACCTATCATTTGCTGGCTGAACTGCTGCTGTAGATATCAGATTTTATCCTAATTAACAGATTCCTGATTATCAAAGAAAGACTACAGATGTTGAAACTATTCCCACTAGATAATGGAACAAAATTATTATAGCAAAGGCAATGAAGTCTTAAATTACAGCATATTGCTTTTTTGCAGATCTAAATTCAAGGATTTTTGGAAAATTCAGCATGGATCCCTAAGTATCAGGAAGGAAGCAAACAAGCTTAGAGGGATTGATATTGATCAAATGTCTAGCCTCCATGAGAATATTTTTGAAAAATAGACAGGGACCAAGATACACTCTTGCCAGATAGATTCACATTTTGCAAAATCTTTCCTTTTATTCTTTTGCATGACTGTTATTGAAGGGAGTGTGTGAGATCACCACTATAACAGGCTTTGTGCTGCTGAGTCACATTCTGGTAATCCTGGACTTCACAGCCATTTTAGAAACGGCTGATAAATAGTTGATTTATAAGATAAAAGAGGGTTGGGTTGACATTGCATCCCGGTTTTACTCCTTTTTCTTGTTTGAAGGCCCTTGCATAGTTCATATATGTTTCACACAATAGAAGAATTGTCATATGGATCCCATGAATTGGTGAAGTTTCTTGTCTGTGTCTGTATTCCGTGGCAAAATTAAGAGTTAATCTAGTGTACCAGTTATAATGGAAACATACTAAAATCATGTGTTTCTCATTGTTTTTTTTAAATTTTGGGCTAATTGATATCTATAATATAAAATGTGATCAGGAGTTCGATTTTTTAAAATGAGAGATCATTCTATATGTCATTTCTATCCTTCTCCCAGAATTGCATTCAGAAAGTTTTGAGACTTTTGATAGCAGTTTTCTTGTGTGAATATTTCTGTCCAGGCTTTGTAATTGCCATGCATGCTTTATTGAAATTGCATGAGAATTAGGCTAATAGTATGCAGATGGAGAAAAAGTACACAGGACAGGTGTGGATCAGAACCAACCATATACAATTTGAGAAGCTATCTCCAGTTTCTGATATAGTTCCAAAATGTCATGGGGTCTCAAACAGTCTTATTATGAACAACTTCTTTAGGTAGGAGCAGGCGCGATTGGCTGTGAACTCTTGAAGAATTTTGCAATGATTGGCTTGGCTGCTGGAGAGGGTGGGAAGATCACTGTGACAGACATGGACATCATTGAAAAGTCCAACCTGCACAGGCAGTTCCTATTTCGACGACAAGATGTATTTGTAAGTAATGCAAGCAAGATGGCGGGAAAACAGTTGAGAGAAGAGCGTTAACTTTACAAACTCTTGAGTTTTGCTGCTGGTCAGAATACTAGCAACTTGATTTTTAATGTAGAAGTCCATTTTTTTACTTGACTTCTATTTTTGTACTTTGGTCAATGGCCAATTTTAATCCTAGATCTAATCATGTTTCTTTTGTTTCTATAGAAGCAGAAGTCAGAAGTGGCTGCAAATGCCATAAGACTTATGAATCCCAATATCAATATAATAGCTCAGCAGAATCAGGTTGGGCCCAACACAGAACACTTCTATGGGGATGACTTCTTCCTGGATTTGGATGGTGTAGCCAGTGCCCTGGACAGTTTTCAAGCCAGTGAGTCCTTCAATCATAATGGGAATGAGTCTCTATGGCTAAAGTGTTCCATCTTCCACAACGTAATTGCTCCTGGATAAATTGGGATGTCAATTCTCTAACGCTGCCCGCCATCACTAATGACGGTACTGTACTGGGAAATTTGAAAGTAGTAACCCCAGTACCTCTGAAACATTCTAGTTTGAAAAATGCACGTATGTATATACATTTGTATACTTGCATATATTTCACGCTGCTAAATAATATTTTTGCATGAATTCTCTTAATTTTAAGGGAAAGGTAAATTTTGACAAGATAATAAAATAGAAGGATTATTCCTATGATACAAAGGTCAGAATAATTAAAGCAGCCGTTTTTTTCCTGTAAGAATGTATGGCTTTCAAAGTTATATGTACAGAAAGAGTGAGAGAAAGAAGATAGAATGATAGACTAGGGATCCTTTTTACTCCCTGAGCTTCATTGTTTTCTTGCAGACGTTTCATTGCCCAAACTAGGTAACATCATCAGTGCTAGTGTTAGAATGATGGATTTGGAAACTATTACTAACGGTACCATGAACTGCAAGGAAAAAAATAATAAATTAGTTGTGGACCAAATAAAAACTGACTACATCTTTGAGACCCACAAGCAGAAACCCAAATGTTTTGGCATGGGATGGGAGTTGATAATGGACTGAATCTCAATCCCTCCCTCTCTCTCTCTCTCTCTCTCTCTCTCTCTCTCTCTCTCTCTCTCTCTCTCTCTCTCTCTCTCTCTCTCTCTCTCACACACACACACACACACACACACACATCCCTATTGAACTTGGAAGGAGGAAGGGAAAACAATATATAAGGTGGATGAACAGGATCAATTACTGCAAAAAATTCTTCAAAGAACTATAGGTTTCTATTATAGACAGATTGGTGAGCATTGTCTATGGAGTCATTAGGAGTCAAGGCTGAATTGAGTTCACCTAAATAATCAATTAAATTTGCGTAATATTTATCCATCACTCATACCATGATTTGGAGTATTCAAAACATGGCCTTACTAAAGAATGTTTATTTCTAAAGTTTATATACTTTATATACTTTGGATTTTGTCTTGGTTTTCTTCCAGTTCTCTTCTTCAGAGAATGAAGGAAGACATGAAGCAATCAGCACTTTTTTTTGCCTTCAGCTTTGATTTCTTCAAACTTTCAAAGGAAAGCGACTTCAGCAAGCCACAAATGGCTGTTCTTGTGTTTTTTGACCTCTTTCTCTCCTAGACGTTAGTTAGCTGTGGAAATAGAATCACCCAAAGAGGTGAGCAACACTTTAGGCTTCCCCCTTTTCCTTTCCCTGCAGGAAACTATGTGGGTGAAAGATGCGTGCGCTACCTCAAACCTCTGCTCGATTCTGGGACCCATGGCACCAAGGGACACGCCCTGGTCTTTGTGCCTTACCTGACAGAGACACATGGACAAATTCAGGATGGGGACAGAAGAGAGTTCCCTCTCTGCACTCTGCGCTATTTTCCCAGCAACATCCAGCACACTATTCAGGTACAAGGACTGTTTTTCCATAGCCCACGCTACTCTTTCTTCTGCCCCTCATCAACCCTGCAGCTTCTGCTCGAAAGGGACATCTCCCCTCCCTTTCTCTCCAGCTGAGCCATCCCTGAAAGAGGGAAAACTCCCTTCTTCTGCCTGGCCCTTTAGTTTCATTTACTCTTTCCAGGCAGCTGGGCAAGAACTAGAGTGGCTGTTAGTGGTTTGATGACAGGAGATAGGGTTCAGCTGTTTTCACCCATAAGCTAAGCCAGAATTCTTCACCTCAAGAAAATCTTCAGCTGTTTCTTCCCAGTTCACAGAACAGAGGCAGCAAGAGTAGGCCTTTCCAGATTTCAGGACCCTGAGGCTTTTCAGGCCCCTATTCGATTTCCCTTCACCCCCAATAGTGGAAGGTTCTGTCTGGGCATTTGATTGGAGAGCACTTTATATCTAGATTAGAGGAGTAAATGCCTAACTTTTGGGATCTGTGGTACATGTTAGCCTAGTTCAGTGTTTCTCAACCTTGACAATTTTAAGGCATGGGGACTTCAACTCCCAGAATTCCACAGCCAGCATTGCTGGCTGTGGAATTCTGGGAGTTGAAGTCCACATGCCTTAAAATTGTCCAGGTTGAGAAACACTGGTCTAGTTAGCCCAGAAAATAATGGCAGGCAAGATACTCAGAGCCTGCTATCCAGTACTTGCTATTTGCGAGTGCATCTTGCAGATCATAACAAAACAGGCTTAATGCATGTAACAGGAGCAAAATAGATACCCAAACCCACCTCACCTTTTTCTTTTGCAGTGGGCCCGAAATCAATTTGAGGATCTTTTCAAAAAAAGAGCAGAAGATACTAATACATTTCTGAGGTGAGTTAAAGTCTAGATCAGCAGTTCTCAACCTATGGGTCGCGACCCCATTTGGGGTCGATTGACCATTTCTCGGGGGTCGCCAAACAAGGCGATCCGCCATTTTTCCCCCTCGGGGGGCGCCGCCGCACATGGGGGGCACCGCGCCACACACGGGGGGGCGCCACGCATGGGGGCGGCGCCGCACATGCGCGGCACGTTTGTGTGACGGGGGTTGCCGTCACACAAACGTTGAGAAGCACTGGTCTAGATCTTGACAAAGATGCGGTTCTGGATAAATATTGTGTGTGTGTGTGTGTGTGTGTATAAGAATCACGAATAAGCAGTGTTGGGAATCAAGTTGATGTTTTATTCCACTAGCAGGGGCTCACTAAACAATCTCACTAAACCACAGGTCGGCAACCTGCGGCTCCGGAGCCGCATGCGGCTCTTTGGGCCTTCCCCTGTGGCTCCCAGCCTCCTCTGCCTTTGCAGAGAGACAGAGACAGAGAGAGGCAATTGCGCTTCCCTGCTTCTCTCTCTCTCTCTCTCTCTCTCTCTCTCTCTCTCTCTCTCTCTGTGTGTGTGTGTGTGTGTGTGTGTATGTGTAAAAGAGAGTGCACTCACAGTATTCTCCGAGCAGCTGAAAAGCTTACTGGGCGGAGCTCCTCCCTTTGCTGCGTCTCTGCAGGAAGCAGGAAGCGGGAAGGGCAGGAGAGAGCTAGCTAGCCCAGCTAGGCTGACTCAGGAATTCTGGGAGTTGAAGTCCATAAGTCATAAAAGAGACAAGGTTGCTTGTTGGACAACAGCTTGAAGCTTGCCAGGTGAGCAGGAGATAGGAGGGGGGGGAGAAAGAGAGAGAGAGAAAGAGAGAGAGAGAGAGAGAGAAAGAAAGAAAGAGAGCGTGGGGGGGGGAGGGAAGAGGAGTGGCAGACCAAGGGCAGATAGAGAGGGAAGGAGAGAGAGACAGAGAGAGAGAGAGACCCTTTTGACATCTAAAATGAAGATAACACTGCATATATCCTTTTTTTACCTGTGTGTGTGTGAGTATATACACATACATACATACATATACATATATACACACACACACATATACACACACACACAAACACACACACACCTATACTAAAGGTAAAAAAGGATATATGCGGTGTTATCTTCATTTTAGATATGAAAAGGGTTTTGCGGCTCCCAGTGTTTTGTTTTTGGTGGGAAACCGGTCCAAGTGGCTCTTTAAGTGTTTTGGGTTGCCTACCCCTGCACTAAACAATAGTTGTTCTTAGAATAATTAAACAAAGAGCTCTGATTGTTTTGAGAGGCCTATGGATATTTTAACCACAAAATTGGTGCAGTTTTTCTATATTTAAGAAATAAAACAGCTGGGTATTTTCTTTAATCCAACCAGAGTGTATACTTTTAATTCCAGGGATCGCACCTGCCTTGAGAAAGAAGGCACGGAAGCTTTGGAGATGCTGAATCTAGTGAAGACGAGTCTTCGGGAGCAGCCACATTGCTGGCGAGACTGCGTGGTCTGGGCCCGGAGACTTTGGGAGCGTCTTTTCTGTCATGACATCCTGCAGTTGCTGCACAACCTTCCACCTGAATATGTGAGACATGAGCATATCCTTTCTACTCTCAACTGCTTCCTAGCTTCTTGCCCACCATGGTGCAGCAGATGAAGTGGGAATGGCTTAAGATCAAGGGAAGCTCCTCCCTCTGTCCTTCTTTGGATGGAGTGCACATTTCTCTTGCAGTGGCTTCCAATTTAATCAAAACGCATTCCAGAAGGTGCTGGTCTCATCCTGGAGGCATTGCTTTTTTAGCTCCACAAACATTTACTCTTGCTGCTTCTTTGGGTAGAAGCCCATGGTCATAAAATATCTCGGACATCCTAGCTGAAGATTCTGAAAATAAATTGCCTATAGTTTTTTATAGACTGGCGACAAACTTCAGAAGAACAAGAACCTAATAAGATCTGAATCAAAAGGCAAACAGTAATCAGGAGTCCGCTGAGAGAGAATTAATACTGCATATTCAAAGCAAAGATTCCAGATGCTCAGGCTAGGATTAACCTAGAACAGTTTCTATAGCGGTCCTGCACCTGTCTCTCTTCCTCTTGTTGTTGTGAAGCAAGATTCAAGATAGCTATTCTCTTCCTATGTAGAATGTTCCGGTAGTACGAAGAGCCCTCTTCCCATATTTCCTAGTCCAGATTATCTGACATCTGCTGAGAAGATTAGAAACAATCTGCCCTGTATGAAGTTAATACGTAATCATTTATATCCATCTCCCTACAATGGTGGTGGTGTAATTTTGCAAGTAGTGTTACCTATAAATAGAAAATAAAATGAAGCTTTTTTAAGTCTTGCAGGAACACACATGCTCTATGAAAAGAACTTGTACTGCTTCTTTGTTCGCTTAGTTACGCTAATACCTAAAAACACAGAAGGTGATTTTCTTGGCTTTGTTAAGAGGAAAATCAAAAGAAAGAATCGTATGGAATTACGGCACATTTATGTGGAAACTCAGATGCTTAACATAAAGGTGGCTTCTTTGATACCTGTGTATTCCACTCAGGATTGAAAATGCAATTGAAGGATTACTGTAGCAGTGAATTATAATATGCACTTTTTTCATGGCTTTTCATAAACAGATTCAAGGAAGGGTAAAAAAAATAGCGAAGCCCCCCATTTTATACGTGGGACTTAGAGCCCTTTGGTAGCTCCATGGCCTCAGCTGCAGGTTCCATTGCACTTTCACTCCCCATTTTTCCTCACTGTGTACTTTGTGTTACTGAAAGTGATACTGCCATGGTTATATGTGTCCATCTTTTGGATGGTAAAGCATTGTCCTTTTGTATAACCTTTTTTGGCCTTTTCAAGTAGCACATTTTGTAAATCAGCGTGCAATAAAATTTGTAAATAATTTTTGCTCTGAATGGAATGTAACGCTATTGTCAGAAGGAGGCCCTGGATGTTTTGGAGTAATTAAAATGTATACAAGTGAGACATATAGAAGGTACAGATACACATCTACTGTTCCAGCCACACACCTACTGTTTCTTAGCCCATCACTTATTCTCTCTTCCGTGGCTAAATCTCTTCAGGCTGCAAAACTTACCTGGCTCAGTTCCAGCCTTTGGTCAGTAGAGTTTCCTTTCTTGAACTTCTTTCTGGCACCCCATGTGGCTTCCTGACTGACCCCATCTACCTTTGTCCCCAGGAGAAAAGATCTGGACTTCCATGCCCCCACGAACTGCAGTTTGACTACAGCAACGTGAGTGAGTTGTTCAGCTTGGGAACTGGGGATTCTAGAAGAGAGCAGATTTTGCCTTTTCAGTAAGCATCATCAAGGAAAGGTCCATTTCCACTGTTGGGTGACCGTTCACATCTTAAGGTTAAAAGGATGAAAGTAGATGTACACATTCACTCTCATGAACACACACACACACACATTCAATAAATGGGGATTGTTTGTTTTTATTATTTCCTAGAAACAGGTGGAAAACAACTCACAATAAATAGCTAAGAAAAGGGTATGAATCCAGAAATATCTAATTAGCAAGAGAAAAACTAGCTCATTTCAAATTTGCCTTGGATGTTTCAAGGGAGGGTTCAAGATTCACTGGAATGCAGTCCCTGAATCCACTGTTTCTTGCAGACATAGCAGAAAGCTGCATAGGGTGATGTGATGTGTTGATCACAACATAGAGAGTTTGTTTAGCCGGATGGTAAGGAATTTATTTTTGAAGGGTCACCCAATGCTTCCAGTTGCTGATATGAGAAACAACAACTTAGAGCTGCAGTGGGAAAAGGGGATATATTTGGTACTGCCTCTGCTAAAGCTATCTTTGGTTTTTTTATAGCCCACCCATGAGGCCTTCATTGTGATTGCCAGTCGCCTCTTTGCCAAGACACACAGGCTGCTTGTTCATGAAGAACAAGCTATTACCTTCCAAGTCCTCCGTGATATGCATCTCCCATCCTTCCAACCATGTCAAGGGATGAAAATCCCTGTTACTGATGAAGATATTTCAACACTACCAAGTGCTACTGGTAAGAAATCGACAAGATCAATGATAGTTAGAAAACTAAACTGCTTCAGTTAGCTTCCAAAGATCCTTCTGCTGATCTCATCGAAGATGTGGGTAGAGGTTATCATTGAACTGTAAGGATTATATAAGAGGCTTTAAACAGGCAGATAATGTTTTGTTCATCCCATATCAATCATCTTACTTGGGCTGCTCCAAATATGCCTTTTAGATCAGTCAGCACTGGTACAACTGAAGCAAGAATTGGGAAAGTTAAGAGAGGAACTTGAAAAAGACAATGCCCTCTTATCTGGTCATATGGAGCCACTTCACTTTGGCAAGGTATGGATATGCTTTTTTATTGCATCTTGCTATGTATTTCTTTCTTGGTAGACCTTGAAGGCCAGTGAGTAAACCGTGTGACTCCACTATGCCAATTGTGATTTCCTCTCCAGCAGTTCTGGCAATGCTTCTTCATCTTGGACCAGGCAATTTCAGTTTAGAGCTAAAGCACCTTTATGAGATGATTCATGAACTGATTTTCCCATTGTCCCAGTATCTGTAAAGGGCAAGTATGAACAAGAGCCACATGATTTTTTTAATATTCAGAGTTCAAAGGTTGAGTTACAAAAAACACTTCCTTTGCATCACGTACACAAGATTTAGGATTGTGACTCAAAGACAGAACTACAAATCAGATGGCTCCTGGTTTTGAATCTCACCTTTACTCAGAACTCATTGGATACCCTGAAGTGGGCAGAGCAATTTCTTTTAGGCTGAAGGAAGCATTTGGACTTTACTGATGTGCTGGAATCCTTGTTCCCAAAAGTGGGTGAGGCCAGGGCATGATAAATGGGCAGAAACCCAAACAAAAGCCAGATAAGCCTGAATTTAGGTCAATTTGACAGCATAACTTCCCATAACTACCTAATGATTTCCTTAATTTATTTGTAGCTTAAATGTGTAGGTAAGATTTAGATGGACTCAGAGGAAACATTAAGGCCTTCTTTCCGGAAGAAAATTCTCAAGAGAGAGAGAGAGAGAAAAAAAGGAAATAATCATGCTTTTGGCTGCTAAGTTATATATTAAATGTGTGGTAGTTTCTAGAATCTTTAACTGGATATTCTTTGAGTGTTTTAAACTTGCTGTGGTCTATGACTACAATAAACATTGACTTGACTTGAATTTGTGATGGAATCCCACAAAAGAGGAGGTGGGACCATGTGACCTTGAGACTCAGGCGGTGCTACTTAGAACAATTATTTGTCTTTATATCAGAACCAAACCATATCTGGATAAACTGCTCTTTTGAGTTGGTAAGGCTACATTCCTGGGCATACCTCTCTAGAACTAAGTTTTCCTGATCACGGACTTAATTCTGAGCCATGCATAAAATTAAGACAAAATAAAGTCAGAAGCTCGTTGGTCTAAATTCATTCTAATCTGGGGTTAGCAGATGAGAATGGTGGGGAGGGGAGAACGGGAAGGTGCTTGAACATGAAATGACAAGGATGTGGAACATTTCGGGAAAATGGTGGGTTCGTGCCAAGGGTTTTGCTCACCCTTGCTATCTGAGACTCTTTAAAGGAAAGTTAAGCTGGATAATGAAAGCAGAGCTGACTTTCTGTGTACAAAGAATACCCTTCAAGCACTGAGTTACGGCCTTCCTCAGTTTGCTCACATCTTGCAGTAGGAAGTCTGTTTTATTTAGTAGGGCAGAACATTGTGATTGAATGATATTCCTTGTGTGCAGAGGAAGATTGGAACAGGCTCACAGCTGCTGTGAGCCAAACCTTTTGCATACAGTGGGCATTTGTCTGCAGAAATGCAGTTGTAATGTAGGAATCTTGTGGGGATTATATCCAAATATGTCATCAGCTGCCAGGATTGGGGTCCAGATTTTACTTAAGGTGGAATATTTTCCATATATTGCCATTTCAGTTGAAAGTTGCTGTCAGATGCTCCTAATAGAAATCTCATTTACCAGTCAGGTTTAGTTGCTTTGACCTTTCCATGTTTTGGAGGCTACTGTTTCTGGAGTCCTGAGTTATATTATCACTGAGTTGACATTTAGGATTTAAGTTTCTTACGTTTCTAGAAGAGAGCAATATTATTATTTAAAAGCACAAAACATCATGCAATTCAGATTAAGTATCTAAGGACTCAGGTACATTTTGTCATCCATTCTACGATAATACGCAAATACTTTAAAATTGTAGGTATATATTTCACATTATTTATAAACCACCCCAGTGCTGAAGGGCTCTGAATGCATTAGGACGTAAAAGAAAATATAAAATGTAACAGTACAGATCTTGTAGCCAGAGTTTGGATGCCCTTGTTCAGACCAACTGAGGCCAAAGACGCATTGAAATAGCACAGATTTAAATTGTTTACAGTGTTAACAGGAGAGGGTCTGTCGAAACTGAGAGACGGCGTTCCAAAGAATGAGGGGTACCATGAAGAAAGTGTGTACAGGTAGTCCTTGACTTGCAACCATTCATTTAGTGACTATTCCACGTTACAAGAGCATTGAAAAAAGTATCTTGTGACCAGCCGCACAGTCCCATGATCAAAATTTGTGTGTTTGGCAACTGGCATACATTTACAACGGTTGCAGCCTCTCAGGGTCCTGGGATTGGCATTTACAACCTTCCTAGGGAGCTTCTGGCAAACAAAATCAATGGGGAAGCCAGGGTCACTTAACAACCACATGACTCACTGAACAACTGCAACTTGCACTTAGCAACTGCTGTCTTTAGCAACAGAAATGTTGCTTTCCATTGAGGACTACCTGTAATCTGGTTCACAGCCGTGTATTTCTTGCCAGAGGGTGGATGGGGTGCTTTGGAATGAGCTGTTGATGGTCCTGTTTCTCATTATTTTTCTGATACTCTTCTTCTGTTGCTGCATAACGTGATCATTTGCAACCTTCCTAGTTAGTTTAGACATAGTTACCTGTTGACAGAGCAACACTGCATACTAGATCTTCCCGATTGGACCACTGCGATGTGTCTCCATGGAGCTACCCCTGAAGACCATGCAGAAGTTACAATTTGTCCAGAATGCAGTGGTGTACTTTGATTTGCTCATTGGTTCTCTGTCTCTCTGTCTCTGTCTCTCCCTCCCTCCCTCCCTCCCTCCCTCCCTCCCTCTCTCTCTCTCTCTCTCTCTCTCTCTCTCTCTCTCTCTTTGGAGTGCAATTCAAGCTGTTGGTTATCTCTGCATGCACAAAACCAGGTTACTTGTAGAACTGCCTCTCCCTGAGGGTATCTGCCTTCTCCACCAGGTCAGATTGGGAGGGCATGTTCCCTTCCCCTACATGCTGCCAGCTAATAGGGCCTTTTCCATAGCAGTCTCTGCTCAGTGGGGTGCCCCTCCTGGGATCCAACAGGATCCCACCTTTTTAGCCTTTCAGAAAGCTGCAGAGAGCTGGCTTTCCCCCCAGGCATTGGAATAGGCATCAGGGTCCGGTGATCACATTGTCTGTTAGATCGGATATTGTTGGTTAAGGCACTAGGGGATTTTGACTTTACTGTTCCTTTGGCTTTTAATATTACTTAGTAAGCCGTCTAGAGTTGTGTTTCATAAAAATGGGTGGTCTTATATCTCTTCTCAATTAATTGTTAATGAACCAGGCCACCAATCTATCTTTGCAGTACTTAAACTACTGTTGTGTTGTATTTTTTATACAATTTGTTTCATGATCTACAGTTCCTCTTTTCATTTTTTTCACCTTCTCCCATCTCCCACCCGAATTCCTCCTCCTAATTCAAAAATATTCCAGAAACATCCAGTTGGGAGTGCCTGTTGTAATGTTACCTTGATATGGGTTGGATAGACAAAAGGAGCAACCATTTAAAAAAATATATATGAAATGGGTTTGTTGCATGGGAAGAAAGAGGATAAGGAGGAAAGGAAAAAGACTTGAGGGCACAATTCCTTAACTGAGTCAAGGGCAACTTTGTGTTACGTCTGCTCTGGACTGTGGAAACTTACTCAGCTGCACAGTGTTTTCCAAGATTGCACAAAGCGTTGCACGCACACTGTTTTTTTGCAGTCATTGGAGTTGTTTTGCTTTACTAAAAATAAACCCTCCAAACATCATATTTACTCCCATCACTACATTTTATGCCTTTTCTTTACAGACTATCCAATCCCAACTGTTCTTTGTTTTTCCTGATTTTTGTAAGGCTTACAATCACTTTTGTCTCCTTCCTATTGAGATCCTTTCTATTACTTCCACCACTTCCTGGTTAGGACTGATTTTCCTATTGTTGGGCCCTCAGGATAATGACTCCCATTTGAGTTTCATCACGCATGCAGCCAATCTGCGAGCTGAGAACTATGGCATCTCTCCAGTGGATAAGTTCCAGGTGAGGCCAGTGGGAAGGCTTTGTTTCTCTCTCCCCACCCCCCCACCCCACCCTAATTTTGCCAATAAATGAAAGACAGAAAATAGAGAGTTGAGAATGGGGATATTGGAATGTGTTCTAGCTGTTTTAGAAGAAGTCCATACAGCAAGGTTATTTCTTCACAAGGCTACTCAAGAGTGGGAGGGAAAAAAGTTGGAAGCTTGGGGAGAAGGGAGCTATCAAGGGAATGGAGGTGGTGGAGAAAATCCTTCCCCAGTGCTTGCCATCTGCAGAATTCTTTCCTGCCAGAAGCAGCTTTCTCATCATTTTCATGGTCTCTGTCCAACTTAATTTCAATAGGCCAAGAGGATTATGGGCCGGATTGTACCTGCTATTGCCACAACCACAGCTGCTGTAGCTGGCCTGACCTGCCTGGAGCTTTACAAACTAGTGTGGCAGCACAAGGATCTCAGTTCCTATCGCCATGACTTCCTCCAGCTCTCTCAGCCCTTCCTCAGTCGCTCCCAGCCTGTGCCATGTCCACAAGTGTACAAGGTGAGGCCTGTGGTGATCCTGTTTGGGGCTCTAAATTCATCATAGTTTGAAAACGGGAGGAGATTGGTTGGGTCTCTTTTTGTGTGCAAGTCAAAGATGAGAACAAGCAAGGGAGAACTCCAGAGGCGTTCTGGAATACCTGGATGTCTAAAAGGCTGGAGCAAGGGGTTGCTGTAGTGCTAGGAGCCAAATCATTCCGGAACAGAAATCAAATTGCTTTGTACAAGTAAACATGTAATTTCTGTAGCAACATGGATGCTGGTGGCCATCTTAGTTTATAGTAATCTTTCTACATTGAAGGAGGGAAGGGAGAGCAATGGTTCCCTCTTATTTCATGCTCAAAATAGTCCCAAGGGTGGCTTTGGCACTAAGCATCTGTGATCACTTGGATGTGTGGGTGACACACCCTCTATTTGTGCACTTTTGCTGGAATATTTAAAGACACTAAAGGCTGTCATAACAGAGTTGCTGATTTTTCTGGCACAAGTCTGTCTCCAGACGTTGCAACAGAAGAATGAAAATTGGAAGTATGAAGCACTTGATCTTCTGGCATGCGTTCCTGTTCTTGGCTACAGCTTCCAGCCACAGTCCCCTCCTGGAAATAGGGTTTATGGCATTAATTAGAGATAGTGCATTGCTCTGGGTGTTACTGGCAGCAAAGATTCAGGGTAGAATGGCTGCTTTGTATCTTTTATTTTTTTTATTTTACTATTTATTTATTACTGAAATTTGCTGTATATAGCCATCAAAGGTGACTCTTTAGCATGTGGGCGAGAATGACGTCCAGGCTGCAGATGCTACCAACCCATTCCATGCAGTGCCATCTTGTCTGGGCACCGGAAGTGAGTTGCTTGCCCAGCCTTGACGTGAGGGGGCAGGGGAAGCTGCTCAGCTCAGCTGCTGCTGCCCCTGCCTTTCCTGAGCCCCTTCTGGCAGACAGACGGTGAGGGAGATCTAGTTTCAGAAGCTGATGCCTGGAGTGTGTATCAAGCCAGCAGCAGTGCAGAAGGAGAGGGATGGATAGGTGCCTAAGAGCTGTCAGACACAGGAAGTGGTCTTTAACCTGCAGCTGACATTCACAGCTGGTGCTAAGCTAGACACCAATCTGGAGCACCAGCCACAGTGTTTTCTTTTGGAAGAAACCACTAATGCCAGCCCTGAATCTCTCCACACACATTCACTTGCCCCCCAGATATGATGAAGGGCTTTCACTGCAAGATTCAACAAAGTCAAGGTAAATCCGAGATGAAATGGTGCTGTGACTGAAAGGGAGTACATATTAACATAATCATAAAATCATATAGTTTCTAGTATGGAGGCCTGCTAGTCCAACACCCTGGCCAAGGCAGAAGTCCTTATACCATCCTAGATAATCCATGTTTAGACCATTGTCCAATCTTTTTTCTCAGAGATAAGTCACAGAAGTCTCACAGATATCTTCAGAGCAACATTAGAATGCAGATGTATCCTCTCTTGCCATCAAAGTGTTTCTTGTGGATAATAATAGTAGAATAAATGACATTGGTATTTTACTTCTTGCAGTGAAAAAGTAGTGGGCAAAGGTATAGGCTATTGTAGGGAAATTTTTTATATTAAATCAATACTATCTGTAATGTATTGAAATTATGCCACTATCCTACCAGTGTCAATGATGGATCTTTCTAGGACAGGATCCACCACCAGACAGATAATTTGTATATGAGGTTCTTTTATTATGTGTTTCTGGTTTTCTTATTAAGCTGCATTTATTGGAATTTCTAGATGATTTTTCTAAATACTGACTAGCTTAAAGATGGAGTTGCACATTCAAATTCTTTCCTTCCTTCTTTTCTTCACTCAATCCCCTTCCTTCCTTCCTTCCTTCCTTCCTTCCTTCCTTCCTTCCTTCCTTCCTTCCTTCCTTCCTTCCTTCCTTCCTGTTGAGCTATCAATATATGCTATGGCATGATTTCTTCCTGGCAACTCTTTTTAAAGTACTTTGCCATTCTTGTTCTCTTTTTTCCAGCATGAATGCAGAGGAGGTATATTTATGCTCACCCAGAATACACATGCTGGGACTTCGGGGTTGATTCTACTGTTGTCACCCCCAGGAAATTGCCTTGGCCCTCTATGGCTGGGGCTGTTTTCTTGGCTTCTTTGCAATAGCTCCCTTTTCTGGAGAAAGAAACCAGAGCCAGAATAGGGTGGGGGCGAGTGGAAAGAGCAAGAAGCTAAATTAAGAGCGTCTGTTTGAATAGAGGCCTTTTTGTCTTGAGTTTATGGAGTGAGAGGCTGGGGCTTCCTGCTACACAGGAAACACAGATTGGAACCAGATTGGTAGGAGAAGGGAGGGCCAGGAGGAAAGGGGGGGGGGCATCAGTTCTGCAGGGCTTGGGCTGTCAGGCCTCTGTTCCTTCCCTCCTGGTTCAGATCATGCTGCATGGCCCCAGGGCTTGGTTACACCCCCCCCCCTCATCTAGCATTGCCAAATGTTGTATATTTTTAAAGGGTATCTCAGATTTCTAAACAGCACAGCTCTGCAAATGGCCCCTGCAATGACCAGAGATTCAATACTTCTGTGGTGAAAAGGGGTGGGGGGTGGCCTTGGTAATGAAAGTTTGTGACATTTTGAATTTGAAAAATCTTCTCTGCAGCCATAGTTCATCCAGCTGTGGAGGGATTGTGCCTCTACCAAGTGTAGCAGCTTAGAGGCTGTGGTGCTCAGAAGGCAGATGTGAAGGCAATGTTTTTAACTGTGCAATTTTGAAGCCTCCTTTGCATAGTTTTACATAGGATTCAGTGAAGTTTGCCTTCCTCTTTAATTATCAGCAGTTTTACCATTGCACCTCTTTACTTTCTCAAAAATAGACTTGATAGGAAAAGGGATGGGATAGAGAGACCACATCTATGATTGTCAGAACTGGGAGTTTTCTCCGTAGTTGCACCTCTGGATCTTTGGAATGTAGGAAGCTACCTTATACTGAGTAAGACCATTGGTCCATCATGTTCTCTGTTGTTGGGAAGGATGGGCTGCTCTCCCCTAGGTTTGAGAGTGGAATCTTTCTCTGCAAATCTAGTGGAGACGGACACTGAATCACAGAAAGCAAACGGTTCCTTTTTGAGGCACTTGTCTCCAAACACTGTCCAGATATGTTCAACTGGGATTCTCATCAGTGTAAGATTTGGTAGGGAATTATGGATGTTATAGTCAAAGATGTCTGGAAGACATTGTGGTAGAAAGCTTTACTGACCTATGCTACTCCCATGAGATGATTTGCAGTAAAGCCACAAAGGTTTCTGACTGAACTGTTTACCCTCGAAGTAATTAGGTTGAGTCTGTGATTAGAGGTCTCATTAACTGTTTTCACTACCATCACTCCCACTCAAGTCATCCACTTGACAGCTGTTGATGGATTTCAAAACTGTTAACAAAGTAGGTCCTACAGATCTGAAATCTTGCCACCACTTTTCTCAGCACTGCCAACAGTATCAGAGAACAGCAACAGAGAAGACAGGATGGCAAGTCTGTATTTATTATGACTGAGGGCTATTTAGGAACATCCATCTTGCTTCTTTTTCAGGGATGAATAAACTCCTGGAATTAAATCCTGACTTCATTCCTGAAGTTGCCTATGTGAAATTGGAGTGGAAAGGGAGGAAAGAGCGGAGAGGAGGGCTCAGAGAGGAAAAGGAGCAACAGCATCAGAAGATGGGAAGGGGGGATAGATTTGCAAAAGGAATGGAGAGCTGTACTGAATCCAAGAACTTGTGGAGTTGATTAAGCCACATATGGGAGTCATTAGTTAGCAAGGGCTGGTGATTGGGGGAAGGCAGCTCTTATCCTGGCGCCAAAGGATTCCCCCCCCCCCATACATTCATTGGAAATTTGTTTCTCATGCTAGAGCAGATTTTGGGATGGGGATGGGCTAGGAAGCAACATTTCAGAGAACTGTGCAAGGCAGACTTGAGTAGAGAAAATCAGAAAGAACAATGCTGTGGCGTGGGAATAAAGAGTTTTGGGAACAATGGTTGGCTTGGAACCTCAATATTCTCCCTTCCTATCCTCACATGGTCAACCCACTCCTGTCTCCTTGCAGCCTTGGCTTTGAAGAGTGATCTTTTGGCATTATGGATGGGGCCTGTTTGATTTCCACTGTTCCCACTGTCTGTGGTTAGTCCCTTGGCTGTAGAAATATAGAGGCAGAGAAAAGAGAAGAGGAAGAGATGGAGGTGTGAGAGGCCAAGTGGCCATATGGCACCTAGGAAAGAGGAAAACCTGTTCTTGTTACTAGCAATGTAAAGGAGCAAATGGAATAGGCCATATGGAGCCAAATGGTCAGGATGACAGAACTTTGGCTCTCAGTTTCCTCCCATATGTGTCATGACATAAGTTACATTTGCCTCATAGGCATTTAAAGAATTATTTTCTACCGTTTAGGGACTCTCTTATGTACAATGATTTAATCTGAGTTACATGATGGTTTTTCATTTAGAACTCCCTGTTTGATGGTGCTGTGCATCTTGAGTTCCCTTTCCTTCTTCCCATTCCCTTTTTTTATTTGCTTCTAAGTGGGTTTGAAATAAAATAGGTAAGAGTTCTTTGTTTTCAAATTGTAAATCCAGGAACCATTGCTAACACAGATCAGTTACTAGCGAAACACATAGATGGAAGAGGGATGATTCTTCTGAAAGGAGTTCCAATATATCCATATCACCTGTTCTGTGTGTGGATAGAGGTGGTCCAGCAACCAGTCCAAATTGGTCTCAGAATTTGTGTGTGTGTAGGTATATGCGTAGAGAAAGCGGTTTTAGATTTGATGCAAGCATGGAAGATGGTAAGTATGGCAGTGCTTGGTCTAGTCAGAACCTATGGATGGAAGAAACATGTGCGTGCCACAACTGTACAGGCCTTTTAAAAACTCAAGCTCACATACACAACAAGGGCAGCTGCATGCATTCCATCTCAAGTTCCTGCAAAGCTGGCTCTTTTTCAACTGCTTCCTGCACCAAATCACCTTTGCAAGAAACCCAGTGGAGCACTTGTGGAGACAGTTCAATTTTCCCCATTTTGTACTTTCATCATTGGGGAAAAGAACAGGGATACAAAAGGAGTCCCCCAATTAGGTATCCCCCAGATAAAGATGATGTCACCAGTTGATCTTTTCACCAAAGAAGCGCTTTGGTGCTTCCAAAATGGAAATATAGTATAGGGGGACAAAAAGGGGCTAGCCAAAGTGGTCTGTTTCTGTCTCTTTACAGAAATGGACTTGCTTTGGCTGCTGTGTGCTTTCTAGTGGGAAGATGCAGGATAACTGAGAATGGCTTCAGCCATCTCTACTATATGGGTGATCCATTGGGGCATGTAAAAATGGCTCTTGACTGCCCTCCTTCTGTACAAGGGTAGGGAAAATTACTTCAAAGTGTTCTAGGAAGTCTTACAACATTGCAGGATGTGTCCTGGATTTTAGTCCTGCTCCTACTGAGATCATCCAGCCTGAAAAAGAAGGTTATAGTAAGACCCAGTTCTTGGAAGCAATCCTGTCCCTTACCTATGTTTTATATTACTTCATGAAATAATAATAATAATAATAATAATAATAATAATAATAATAATAATAATAATAATAATAATGGTTGAAGAAGAAAAATGGCTTTGGAAGAACATCTGAAGAACAATGATAAAGATACACTGAAATTAGTATATCAGGAAGGCTTATTGACTACTGGAGAGACCAAACTGGCCTATAAGAAAGACCAAATGAAGAACAGAATAGAGGCATGGGAAGACAAAGCACTACATGGCCAATACATTAAAAAAATAGCTGGGAAAGCAGATAATAACAAGACCTGGCAATGGCTAAGAGCAGGAAAATTGAAGAAAGAGACCGAGGGACTAATTCTGGCTGCACAAGACCAAGCCTTAAGGACAAATGCATATAAAGTCAAAATTGAGAAGACAGCAACAGACAGTAAGTGCCGCCTATGCAAAGAAGCTGAAGAAACTGTGGACCACCTGGTAAGCTGTTGCAAGAAGATCGCACAGACTGACTATAAGCAGCGGCATGACAAAGTAGCAACAATGGTGCATTGGAAGATCTGCAAAAAATATCATTTGCCTGTAAGCAAAAACTGGTGGGATCATAAAATAGAGAAAGTCATAGAAAATGATAAAATTAAACTGCTCTGGGACTTCAGAATTCAAACAGACAAGCACCTGCAACATAACACCCCAGACTTAACAATTGTCGATAAGAAAGACAAAAAAGTCTGGATAATGGATGTGGCAGTGCCTGGAGATAGCAGAATAGAAGAGAAAGAACTGGAGAAGATAACAAAATACAAAGACCTACAAATAGAAATAGAAAGACTGTGGCAAAAGCAAGCAAGGGTAGTACCAATAGTCATAGGCTCCTTGGGTGCAATCCCAAAACAACTGGAGCACCACTTGAACACCATTGGCATTGACAAATTCGCTATTAGTCAATTGCAAAAGGCGGCCTTACTAGGAACTGCTTCCATCCTGCGACGATATCTGTAATATCATCAAACATCCACATCTGCCTATCCCAGGTCCTGGGTAAGGACTCGATAGGTAGACAAAATGCCAAATCCAGTCTGAACATCTGGCTGACTGCGATGATCCATGATGATGATGATAATAATAATAACAATAATAATAATAGTAATAGTAATAGTAAGAATAATAGTAAGAATAATAATAATGTTGGAAGGAACCTTGGAGGTCTTCTAGTCTAACCCCCTGCTCAGGCAGGAAACCCTATACCATTTTAGATAAATGGTTGTCCAGTCTCTTCTTAAAAACCTCCAGTGTTGGAGCATTCAGAGCTTCTGGAGGCAGGTTGTTCCATTGGTTAATTGTTCTAACTGTCAGGAAGTTTCTCCTTAGTTCTAGTTGCTTCTCTCCTTGATTAGTTTCCATCCGTTGCTTATATCAATACCATCTAAGACCGCTTTCTTTAACCTGGGTATTATAATCCAAAATCATCTGGAAGTCATGGAATCTGGTACAGGAAACCTTTTAAAGCCTTCTCAGACCCTTTGTGTGTCACTAAGAAAAGTTCTCAACAATAATGTTTTGATTTGGCCTGTGATTTTCCTTTATGATTAAAATTAAAGAAATTGGTGACCTTAAATTTTGCTACTATTAAAGAGCAATAAACCTGACATTCCTTTTTCATGGGGGAGGAAGAGAGATGGGTACAGCTCCATCCTTTTTTAAAAAAAATCTTTTAACAACTTTCATACATAAAAAAGCCTTCACACACATACACAAAAAAGAAAACAACCTAAGAAAACAATAAACTAAATGCACAAAAAAGAAAAAAAATGTCAAGGGATTACAAAGTATATATATTTCCATTGAACCATACATACATGTTTAGAAATCTAAGTTAAATAAATAATAAATGAGAATATTCTTTTATTACAAAACAACACTGAAGCTACATTACCTCTACCCTACTGAAAAAGAGTTGATTGAACAGTGGGATGGGATATAGTTTTTTAGGTAGCCACAATGAAGACGTGACTGCTTTCATTAGAGCTCTAAGCAGGAATCTAGTAGGGTTATCTAGAAGCTTTGGTAGATGCTAATACAAGTAGTCCTCAACTTAGGATGACAGTTGAGCCCAAAATTTCTATTGTTCAGTGAGACGTTTCTTAAGTGAATTTTGCCTCATTGTACGACCTTTCTTGCCACAGTTGTTAAGTGAATCACCATAGTTGGGAAGTTAGTAACATGGTTGTTAGGTGAATCCGGCTTCCTCATTAATTTTGCTTGTCAAAAGGTTGCAAAAGGTGATCACATGACCTTGGGACACAGCAACAGTCACGGGTCAGTTGCCAAGCCTCTGAATTTTGATCACATGATCATGGGGATGCTACAAAGGCTGTAAGTGTGAAAAATGGTCCTTAGTCACCTTTTCCAGTGCCGCTGTAACTTTGAATGGTCACTAAATGAACTATTATAAGTCGAGGATTACTTGTATTTTTGGATTTAGATAAGGGAGTCGAAATTGTCCATATCTGCCATTTCTAAAAACAAGGAGGATTTGCTTAGGAGGCTTAGAGAAATGATACAGTCCAAGCCAGCTCTTCCCTAACTGACCAGTGAGCTTGCCCAGGACAGTATCCCTTTGTGCCGCCTGACCCCCCAAATTTCCCTCCAGTCAGGGCACTTCCTACCATGAACTAGTAATCAGCTCCAATGGCTCCCTTGTTACTAGATGGGATGTTTCTTGTCTGTTTTGCCCAGGGCCAACAATGCAAAGAGCAAAGAGGTCAGAAAGTTTTGGGGCCTCTTATGAAGAAAAGGATAATTGTATGTTGTCAGGAGATCCATTCAATGTGTCTTTGTGTAATAGAAAGCTATAGAACATGAACAAGTAAAAGAGAACCCTGTAGGGTCCTCTCTGTACGCTCTGCATCCATTTTGTGTATCCAGAGATGAGAAGACAGACTGGAATGAGCCAGATTATCCAGTGTTGGCTTCCCATGGGAAATGCAAGAGGAATGACTTCCTCCGCTCTATACATTATGGCATTTCCCCCCCTGGTTTTGAATACATTAAACTGTCTTTTCAGCAGGAGGAGGACTGGTTTTCATTGGAAGCCTGCCATTTTTGTTTATCAGAATTCTGTTCTGCCTTTCCTCGAAGACTCTCAGATCTGTGTGTTTTAGTATTTGATAACCTCGTGAGGTAACTGAGAAGTTGAAAGGAAAATGACCTTTTTGGCCGATGTGATTCTGGCTTTCCTTATCCTAATCAAATGCTCTCAACTACAGCATCACAGTGGCCTTTGGGGTGGCAATGATTAATTTTCCTTGCGGTTTGAAATGCCGGGCCTGATTAGAATTGGTCAAGTTATTATCTTTTATTTGCATTGGTTTTTCTTATGTTCCCCTTGGTTAGATTAAAGAGCCGCTGCTTGATACCTAAAACCTCTTCTTTGAAGGTATATTAACAATCAGTTCACCTCTTCACCTTGTTTTTGATAAGATGAACAGTCTGAATTTGTTAGATCCTTGGCTATAAGATTCTTTCCCAACAGCTATTTTTGTTATTAACATCTCACTAGAAAACGAGCAATAGATCTTAAACTAGACATAATGTTCATAATTTAGAGGGGGGGAACCTCCTCTGTATCCCCTTGTTTTACTAAAATGATCCAAGTGGTCTAGTGATACAGATTACTTGGGGCTAATATATGGGATCGCTGAATTTACCAATCCACCAGTAAGGTTCCTTCAAGCTGCAATGTCAAATAATACTCAGCACTAAGTTCCCCCATTTCAATGGATCTTATACCCTAGAAAATATAGTTGGGCTTCTAACTTTGGATATAAGACCCACTGGGATATATTTCCAAATGAGTAATGGATTGGGTTGCAGGACAACTTAAGAGTGTGAATCTAAGGCTTGACCCATTCTGTTCTTTAAGAAATGGCTTTTCTGAAAGCTGCCTGTTGCAATTTTCTTGAAGTGTACCAGCTGGGTTAGGACTGTTCACACAGACCTTTTTTTTAAAAAATGATCTCCATGCTGTGGATAAAGTAGACTTCACAAACGCTTATCAATGTCTAGCTTTAAAGTGCCTCGAGACTCTTTGTTGTGGTACGTTGCAAAAAAAACCAAAAACCCCTCAACTTGCTATTTCTCTGGAAATTGTTTTCTTCCCAGTATCAGCAGAAGACATGGAGCTGCTGGGACAGAATTACTGTGCCTGGTTTTAATTCCAAAGGAGAAGTTATTACCTTGAGAGACTTCTGTGATCATATCCAGGTAAAGTCAATCGTTCCAATTTCAGAAGCAAATTCTGGTAAGTGCCCAGGGGCAAATCTTGGGTGTTCAGTCCTACCTCTACTTCTTCCTGTAGTAAGAAGATTTTCCTCTTCCTTAGTAGGCAGGGTTGCCTTTCCTGTGCAGAGGAAGAGATGTCTGGGCATAGCTCCCTAAATGTGTATACAGTATTTGGCTTTCCAGTGTTACATCCAGCCTCATTTGTGTACAAACATAAAGATGATTTTCATCCAATATTTCACATACAGAGACTTTATGGGATGTCCCCATTCTATCCCAGTGCCATTTTCTTGATTAGCCAGTATTCTGTTCAATATGCTTCCTGTTCCCAGTACACTCATGTCTGGCAGCCAGGTTTGTCCTAACTCATACATATTGCTTGTTTAATCCTTTTTCATTGTCTTTCATTTTCATCCCCACAATTGAATGTCCTGTATTGGACTCATCTGTCCATCATCGGATTCTTCCAGCTCACCCTTTTCAAACTTGGTTCCCCTCCAGACAGACGTTCTGTGATTTTCCAAGAGATAGCTAGGTTAGTCTTTCATTGCATACTAAGTAAAAAAAAAAACATGCAGCATTTTGAAGAGTATTATACTCATTAGTCCACTCTTAGGTAAGAGTTGCAGGTTACGAAGTTTTCAAACATGTTTGCAGACCACCATGTTAAAGAAGACTATTATAGATCTTTACTGTGTTCTCCTCAGCTTTCCCGACATCATGTTGATTTAGTGGTCTTCAGTTAAAATGATTTTAATGTGATACTGACTGTGTTGACTGTTTTTCATAGAGGGAGCATGATCTTGTGCCTCGGAAGTTGCTGTTTGGGAAAGCCACCCTCTATGATAAGGAAGAGCCGATCGTAGAGCAACAACTTTCTTTCTGGTAGGAATTTAACGGAGATATTTCCTTAAGAATTTAATAATACCTTGCAGTCTGAGTGCTACAATTGTCCCCAACCTCTTTTTTTGTAGCCTTTCTCCATACTGCCTAATTTTAGATTCCCAAAAAACACATACAGTAACAACGTGGTTTAAATGGAGTAGCTTTAATAGCATTAGTTTAACCCATTTCTCACAGACTCTAAAAAAAAAAAAGAATTCTCCTACTCACTATATATCATCAACCAATCCACTGCAGATTTTGGCCCTTAAAAACCTGTTATGTGGGCTCTCTGGCTTTAAACTTCTTTTTTTTTTTAACAAATCATAACCAAAGACGAGCGTTTTGAGATTTCCTCCCTGCATGAACAACATTTCATAAGGCCTCTTGTAATCCATAGAGAGATATTGTAGAACCCTAATCTTCATAGCTTCAGTCTCTGGTTACAAGAGCAGAGCCGTTGATGAGGCTCTATCTAACCAAGGCAGGGAACGGTTTTATGAATTGAACTGACAGAAAAGACTTCTAGTTTGGAGGCCCATCTGTAAAGGCTGTACCCAGCTTTAAATTCATATGTATATATGTGTATGTGTGTGTATATATGTATACACACACATACACACATACTTGTGATGCTGTCTTTCAGCTCTAAAAAGGCTTCTATGACAGTTTACAGTTTACAGCTATTAAAAAGCAGAAGACTATAAAAACAGACCAAATGAAACAAGTTAAATCTCAGTTTAATATTAAACTATGACAAGTTTCCCAGGCTATCAGAGGCTCTTTCCATTAATTCTGCACAAAGGGAGGGGGGGGGAGGCTGTTGGTGACCCAGTAAAAGAAAAGCCTGGTCAGACAATCTCTGGGAATTCTTCCATCTTTCTTCCTTCTGTGATTGCTGAGGTTGAATATGTGCTCTGTCTGGGCCTCCGCTTGCCTGGTTTTGCTGGCTGGACAACAGCCCACTGTCCAGCTGTGCTTAGGAAGCCAGTCGGCCGAGGGATCCTCAGGAGTGAAGGATAGGGAGGCCAGGGCTACCCCGCTGCAAGGCCCCTACAAGTACAGCCTGGGTCCTGTATCTGCAGCAGCTGCAAAGCCTCTAATGTCCCGTCCCTTCCATGCCGGGTAAACATCCTGCTGTCAGCACCTCCTCCTCAACTTCCTGGGGTAGACAAAGCTCATCCCAGCCTCAAGCAGGCCCTTCTGGGCTTCTGCCAACCAGAGGCAACTGTAGCCTCCCGCTCTATAATCTTTCCAGACTCCCTGGCAGCTCTCCTGCTTTCAGCACACTCACTTTCCTTCTGTCCACACCCCCTTCGCAAATCAGTCTATAGATTCTTCCAGGCAGAAGCTCCACTCTCACTCTGCTTCCTAAGGAGAGAGCAAAATGCCTGCCTTGCTTTCCGCTCTGGAGGGCTGAGGTACCAGGTGGAGAGCCTGTGCCTGCTTGAGAACCCAGCTGGCATGGCCAAGGTAGGGGATCCTGGAAGCCGTTGCTCAGAAATATTCCCTGTCCAACCTCCAGTATAAAAGCTTGGGGAGAGAGGGTGAGGTGTTCCCGCACCCTGATGGAGGCTAACGTAATTTTAGTCCCTATTTCTGGAGCACCATTCAGCACCATTGGGAAGCAAATGCAACCAGGAAAAGGAAGCACGCTTCACATCTGGCTAATTGGATGCATCACGTACTCCAACAATCATGAGGGGGGGGGGAAGCTGCCTTCATTTCCTGCTTGAGGGTTTCTCAAATACATTCTGTGGACTACTGTAGGAGAAGCAGAATACCAGACTGGGATACGATTGATTAAGAAGCTTTGGTGCATCTCAGGCTTATGCCAAAAGCAGCCCATGAAATCAAATCCCCATGTAGTGTCAGATATTTCCCACTACAGTTCTGACCACACTTCCCATATCGATTCTACCATGCAATTATTATAAACACATGCTTTATATTTTCACTACATCAAGTGACAAAAGTCTGATGCTCAGTCCTTCCCCTGGTACCATATTCACTTTTTTGTTTTTACTTTCCAAGCCTGACAGAATTGATTCACAAAATCACTGGAAAGTCAATCCCCAAGGAGTGTCATCTTTTGGAATTGTCAATGATCTGTGAAAATGAAGAACTTGATGAATATTTACCACCTGTCCATATCATGCTTCAACCAACAAGTTGTCAAAAATAAGTAACTTTGTGTAACAGATCAGAAAGGAAGCAATCTCGCTAAATCAGACAGAAGCACTGAAAGTGACTGCTCTAAACTCAAATTAATGCAAGAACGTGCTTTGATGAACGGATGAAGGTGATGTGTCCTCTCCAATGCATCAACTTAAATATGCCTGCAGAAGTCATCATATCCTTGATAATTTATTGGAAATGAATATGAAGTGCCATCTACCAAGCTTCTTTTGTTGTACCCTGTCTTGTTATGGTCCTATATCAGTTGGGTGTGTGACAACATTACATTAAACTGTTTTGCTTTGCCAGAAAGTTTATTGAACTGCCACCTTCCTTCAGTGTTGGTCTGTGATTTGTAGGCAGCGCTGCAAATGTGGGTGGGGATTAGGCTAATTGTAGTCCAACACAGCTGGAAGGCCTGAGCAGGCTAGGAACATCTGCCTTAAAGGATGGGATATTTTCATTATCTTGGCAATGAGAGACCTAATCTTCAGTGTTCAACTAGTATTAGATGAGACAGCTTGAAGGACACACTAGGAGAGGTTTTGGAAAGCCAGTCCCAATTAGAGCAGACAGCGTTGGGCTGCATGTAGCAATAATCAACCAGCAAGCTTTCAGCTGTCCCTGTGTTTTGAATCAGTGCAATGGGAAGAGAGGCCTTGGAGTACTGTGAAATATTTAGGAGGCGCCATTTAGTGCTGTAGTTGAGGGCAAAATCTGAGCTTAAATGCCTTGATTGTTGATTGGGCAGCATGGCACAAACCATTATCTTTTCCCTTACAGTAAAATGTGATTATCATGGGGATGAATGAGACTTTGTAAATCATTCATTATGCATGCCCGAAAGGAAGATCAGAAGCTGCCTCATGCAAGGGTTTCATCTAGCTCGCTACTGTCTCTGTACTTAAAAGTTACGGAGTTCTTTCAAGCCCTGCGTATTGATACCAAGGATAAAATGGGCATCTTGCATTTAAAATATGTGCTCTCCCTTGTTACACATTGTTACCAATGGAATTGATAGTGCTCATTGCTCTTCAGGATAAACCACAGCCTTTCTGATTTTGGCCACCCGAACTTCATGAAGGAGAGCTCTTTGCTTCCACTTTTGTAGATAGATCCAGAAGAAACTTATGTATTTGTAAGCAATTATTCCTAAACTGCTTTTGCTTATTGTCCACCCATTAGTCTTAGCTGTTCTGTCCACTTCTCTGTTAGCTGTTCAGATCCATCTTCGTTGTGTCAGCTCTATAGATACCGGTAGTCCTCAACTTACGACTGTAATGGAGTCTGCCCATTATAATCACAAGTCATGATGGTCGTAAAATAAGTTATCATGTGACCAACCTGATTATACAAGCTGTTTTTTGCAGCAGTTAAGTGCAGCCATTGTTCACTATGGGGTGTTTTTGCCAAAAACAAAAAACAAAAACAGAAGTAAATGTTGGTTTTCAACAAAAATGTAAATTGGGGTTACACAACTGCAGGTGGTGCAAATGATCATAAATGCAGGCCAGTTGCCGAGGTCTCAAAATGAATATGGGAGGGAGCAGCTGTTGTAACTTTGGAACCAAATTGCAAGTACCTTTTAGGGGACTCTTGTCATTCTGAATAGTCACTAAGTGAGCAGTCCTAAGTTGAGAACTAGCTTATTTGAAAAACCGCTACTCTGTAATTCCATCATCTTATTTTGTCACACCTACTGAAACATCCAGCTCTCTTTGAACTTGGTTTCTCACATTTGATTTTCCTTCTGATAAGAAAGATAGGAGTTTGCCTATAATGTTAAGAATTGTTAGAACAAACTTGGCTGACAAGTTCCGTGTTTGTGATTTGATTTTTTCAGAAAAAGTGTGAGAACTTCACTCCTGTGAAACTTCTCAGGCAGCATTAGTAATAACATCTGATGAAGATAACTGAGTGACTTTCCTTTCTTCACTTCTAATTAAAATGAAATGCTTTAGATTAGGTTCCTTTTGCACTTTATGGCAAATTGCCCTGTGACAAATTGCATCTTGTGTTTACAGTAAACTGCTAGCAACACATTAAAGTAATGAGACAGAGCTGATGATGAAATTATTCCTTGTCGTTTCTGTAATAGACCTACTCTGAATAAAACTGCCTTTGAATCCTAGGCTGGGCAGAGAATTCCTCTGCTCTACCAGCTTTTTTTTCCTGTTTCCCTCAAACTGATTAAGCCAGTTTCACTATAGTCACAGGATTGAAGACAATTGCAGGTGGATGTATTCACACAACATGCTAATACAGCCAGTTTTCTAATTACAAACAGGTTACATTTCAAGAT
This sequence comes from Crotalus tigris, assembly GCF_016545835.1. Classification (NCBI taxonomy): domain Eukaryota; kingdom Metazoa; phylum Chordata; class Lepidosauria; order Squamata; family Viperidae; genus Crotalus; species Crotalus tigris. Next base: position 4,817,935 of record NW_024096520.1, read on the forward strand.
GCTGTTTGTTTGTAAATTTTGTTTGTAAATGCAACCAGCTATGAAAACATGCATAGTACAGTTCTTAACTGTACGTAAGTGGCACTTATTTTTAATTCCAGACATATTGCAATTCATGGTTACTACAGAAAGAAAAAACTAAATACAAACTAAACACCGCAAGATCAGCGAACAAACAGGATGGGATAGCATCCAAAATGGCATACCTGAGCCTCCCTATGTGTGACCGTGCTGTGAAGCACATATATGTGGCATGTTGTAAACAAAGCCTATCTGCCTTCTCTCGCCTGAGATCTTCTAGTTGGAGCTGAGAATAACTCTGTATCAAAGTTTGTAACTCAAAAATTCGTGAGTATAGGTAGTCCTTGACTTATGACCACAATTGAGCCCAAAATTTCTGTGGCTAAGCGAGATAGTTGTTAAGTGAGTTTTGCACCATTTTATGACCTTTCTTGCCCCGGTTGTTAAGTGAATCATTGCAGTTGTTAGTAACATGGTGGTTAAGTAAATCTGGCTTCCCCATTGACTTTGCTAGTCAGAAGGTCACAGAAGTTGATCTCGGGATCAACAGTCATAAATATGAGTCAGTTGCCAAATGGCTGAATTTTGATCACATGACTAGGGGGAATGCTGCAACAGTCATAATTGTGAAAAATGATCATAAGTCCTAAGTCAGTTTTCAGTGCCATTGTAATTTTGAATGGTCACTAAATGAACTGTTGTTAAGTCAAGGACTACCTGTACTGTATGTATTATTTTAACCTTGTTTGTTTTGCTTCTTTATTTACACCAAGTATTTTGGGTAAACCTAACACTCCTAATTAGCTTAAGAGTCACTGTATCAGGTGAACCCAGAAAGTGAAGGAGAAAATCAAGTCAAGAATACTGCACATAATGTATTTTACTGCAACTCTCATATTCTCCTAACAAATATGGCTGTGCTATCCAGGAGTTACAAAAGCTACTTGCCAATGTAGCTGAAGAGTAGAAGGCTTGGACTAGGCAATGTAATTCACCATTTAAAACCCTCCTTGGGGATTTCTCTTGTGAACCAGTTTACTTTCTATCCCACGAAACCCTCTCTTGTCTGCCTGGATAGGAATAACGCCATGCACCAAACCCAATGGCATTCTAGCTGCCGTGAAACCAGATTTATCAGAATTGCTATACTTCTACTTTTTTTTTTAAACATAACATTTGAGAAAAAGATCAAGGATGTACAATTTAGCCGAGTAGGATTTAAATGGCATGCCAGACATTTTGCTAGAAAGTGGTAGGTGAGACCAAAACAACAACCACAATTCATTTAATTTCCTACTAACTGAATTGAAATATAGTTAGCCATCTATCAGACACATTCTCCTCCTAGCGTATTAATAATTATCATTTTAGAAACAGCTGTTGGTTATCTTTGGAGCCATGCACAAAGTGTTAAGGAACCACAAGAGACCTGGGGCTATCAAGTTGTGCATCTTTGATGCAAATGGTTTCAAGCTGTCCAAGATGCTGTTTCAAATACCATATAAGCTTGTTTCCCTTTTCTCTCTTACTTTAATTCCATGAAAGGCATTAAAGCACTTCAGTTCTCCTTGTTAATGGTATTTGAGTAACTGCTATAGAAGTGTCCGTGTTGAATTTTATGTTCCTTTAAAGCCTCACTACTCAACTTACTGGGTTTTTTTTAACTTATATTTTTACATATTTACCAAAATATATATTGTATTGGCTGTGTATAAAAATGCTATATGCAGATAATGCTACCCAACATCTAGTTGTAGCTGCTGAGGAATGGCAAAATTGGGTCAGCTTTCAGGGTGCTGTTCATTGGTTCATTGATATGGCAAATTTAAGTATAGATCTTGATTTTGTTCTCCGCAGTAGCTTTTGCATCATATTAAAAAGAGTGTATTTATCAACAGAGTAATTCAAGATTGTTGGAGAGTCTTGAAATTGCACTTTCCTTCTTAGCTTGCAATGAACTACTGTCTACTGCTAAATGAACAGAAATCCTTCTGTTCAATGCTGGCTATAGACGTCACTCTTCAAAGACCCTCGTTATGAACCCTCCTCCCTTTCCATTTCACTTTTAATACCAGATCCTAGAATAGGACCTCATTTGCCATTAATTAGTTTCTTACTGAAAATCATGGTGTTGAATTGATGGCACAAATACTGACATAGTGGCTGAAGAGGGGTTTTTTTTGGGGGGGGGGAGGAAGAGATTTGCCTCTTTAATTCTGACCAGAAAGAATCCCAAAGACGGCCAATTTATTACATAAAGCAGACCCTGGAAAAGGCTTTTGCCTCAAGTGCCAAACTAGACAAAATGTCAGGAACATGTTCTGATGTTAAAAACATGGTTCTTCCTCAATCATGTAGTAGACCAGTGTTTTTGAAATGGTAACTTTTATGTTGTGTGGACTTCAGCTTCCAGAATTTTGAAAGGCGAAGTTCACACATCCTAAACATGCTATGTTTGAACAACATGATCTAGATAGAACAAGAGACAGAAGGAAGAGAATGGCTTGGAGCATCTCTTGACTGCAAGAGGAATGCTTGAGTGTCTGTGGTTGTACTGGAACTGAGGTTGTAATGTGTTCCACTGGGCCAAAGGCTGGGAAAAGCTGGCTTGGGTAAGCATCACGAGAAGGGAAGAAGACGGTGACTTTGGGAGAGTTCTATAATTCTTGATTTAAACATGCCTTTCATTGTCATAACTTAAATCTCCACCTCATGTTTTTATCTACAGCCCATATTTAAATACAAAGACCTATTTCTGTTATATCTAGTTTAGCCAGCATGCTATGGCATACCAGTAATTGATACTGGGTCAAGATATTTGAAATTGTGATTTATTCTGGAACTGTGCTACTGATCTGAAAGTGGGGGAGAGACCACTGCTGAAGAATAGTATACAGTGTAGCTTGTATAATCAAGGTTCTTGGTTGAATGCTCAGCAATTGTCCTTTCTGGGATGCTAGTGGCAAGATGGGGGCAAATCAAATTACAGCTTGCCTGATTTATCTTAATTTATGACATAGTTGGCTCTCACTTTGCCCTAATCCATAGTTTGTTTAGCCATGATTTATTGAATAAACTCTTGCTGAGTTTATAAAAACACCTTCTCAGCAGAATTAGCTGGAGCTATCACATTGGAGGATGCTTATGTGTTTTCCCCCTGGGTATTGTGGGATCGGTTAGCAGTGAAGGTCTGGCACTCCCCTTGGTCAAGGAAAGATGATGTAAGGGTTGGAGCCTAAAAAGGCTCTTGATGTGCCAGACAGACGGCATCTCTTCAAACTGTGTAGCTTATGCAAAAGATAAAGGCCAAACAGAACACCTGGGAAATTAAGCTGATCAAGTCTGCTGTTTTTAAAGGTGCTATTTTTAACAGGGTGGTGATTAACTATTGAGAAAGGCCTCACAAAAGCATGAAGTTGGTTTTCCTTTTGCATAGTAACTTTCATGAGCAGTCTGTAGTAATATATATAGAGAGAAAATACCCAACAGCCTGTATGCTGCTGCTATTATAAATAAAAGGAGAAAGATCCCCTTGGCTTTTCTTACATTGAAGGCAGATTTTTTTTGTAATCCTTTAGATCTACTGATTAGAGGCAGAAGGCGTGTGTTAACTAGAAGAAGGCTTGCTTTTTTTTTGCTCTTTTGCTGGCTTATGATGCAACTTCCAGAACAAAATTAGCAGGATGATGGCTCATAAACCAATTGTTTTAGGGCTCATTCGCATAACTGTGCTAAGAGCAACAATGCTTGTGATAAAGAAGGGGATTTGTCACTTATCCCTTAGTAGCATGTTGGTGAAAGACCATAGTTCAAAAGGTGTGTGTTTGGAATCAGCCAGACAGGCCACAGGGTTTACCACATTACTGGCAGCATCGCAACCGCATGTGGCTTCCGTTTCATGAGGGAAGTATCCCCTCTTATAATGGAAGGGCATTATAATATCATTTCCCTGTGTTGGTAGTATATTTTGCGTGCTGTCATTGGTTCTGTGATACATCTTGTTCCTTCCAAACTGAGAAAGAACTCTAAAAATGTAATAATATTTGAGTAAACCCCCATTTTGAAGCACTCTTCCATGTATTTTGAATTTATATTTTTCATAATGAACATCATTGGATTTATTATATTTGTTATAATACAATCGATGTGTTAGATCAGTATGAAAGGAGAGAGTCGGGGTTGAAATCCAAAGATGGCTTAATAGCTTGGAATTTTCCATAAAGGCTGATGTAGTCAAGCATTTTTTTTCATGAAGTGCAACATTTGCATAAGATCAAGGTGGGCAATACAATATAATTGTGTTGAACACCCCCTCCCCCATCAGCTTTCCCATAGTCAATGCTTATTATTATTATTGCATTTCAAATTTACTGTGCTTGAGCATTTTATATTCAGTCAGCATAACTGGATAAACACATACTACTAGGTCATGATTTGTCAAATAAGTCACAATTGAATGGGTTCAGTAAGCACTAGCCTGTACATTATTCCTCACAAACCAGTATCTGATTTGTCTCACGACGCTAAGCCAAAACAATAGTGGTTAGAGGTGATAGCTGTATCTAGAGGCATCAGATCATCAAGTCCTTGTTTTAAGAAAATGATGATCACAGCTGATCGTGACCTTCAGATGAACTAGTCTTTTCAAAAGATTAAATCAGATCTCAGGGCAGGATGTTGGATTCTGACGCCCATCAGCTCAAACATGACGTTTCAAATGATCCTGGATTATTGCATTTGTAATGCAAGAATAGGTTTATATTGCTTTTCACAATAAATATCTTCTGAAAGTTAATCACAAATTAATTTAAAATCCAGCTTCTAAAGGGCTGCTGTTCCTGTTCCTGTAGGTAGGTTGTTTGCAAAGGTAGTTAATGAAACTTCCACATGCTGAGGCAAAATATCTTTGTATAAGATCCAGGAAAGAAAGAATAACAAAATACTTTAACTCTCATGCCCTGTTTGTGTAAGTCTATGTGTAAACCAGCTGATCTTTCCTTTAAAAAAAGGAAACTGTGGACTGAACGAGCCTCAGCTTGAGCCAGTGAGGCAATTGCTATATTTTTGTGTTTCGTAGAATCCAGCCTGGGATGCTATAGGCATGCCCCAAGATGATGTAGCCATAAAAACATGAGAAGTTCATTATAAACATCAAACAGAAAGAATATCTGGACTACATGGTAACTCTAGAAAGCCATCCCAGCCCCTCCCTTCGGCCTACGTCATTCTATAGAAAACTACTGTTACTCCATTCCGGTAGAATATGGCGATTTTATCTGCAAAACTGAAAAGGTCATTTTTAGTTTTGTTTTTAATAACATCTGCTTTGCCAACATGTGTGCAGACAACCTAAAAAGCTGTAGGATTTTGCTGCAGGGTGCCTATTTATCAGGGAATAGGATTACTTTATGTTACTTGTTAGAGATCAACTAAAAAATGCTGCTCCCTCAACCCTATCTGTCTTCTGAGTGTGTGGGAAACTCCCACTAAGTACTGATCAAAACAATGGCACTGTAAAGTCATGTAAATTAAAGATACCAATTAAAGACATGTAACCTATCACTTCTGTAACTTGCTTGCCTGATTAATTTATGGAAGTCATTATCACAAGTTCTGGCTTTTCTCTTTTAGCTTATAATATTGACACCTTCCCTTTTTTCCCCCCAACAGCTCATTTTAGAATTGCTGAATTTTCTGTCCAGCCATTTTATTTTTGTTTTGCCTGTTTAGTACCCTTTTTTTTTTTTGCAAAGGGGGCGGGTTGGTTGAGGTTGTCAAGACATTCCATACCCAGTAAACAGCTAATATTGTTTTCTAGATTCTTCTTGTCTGACAGCTTGCTTCCTCCCTGCCCCCTTCCTCTTTGGTCTCTTAGCCAGACAGTGAGAAAAGCAAGTTTAGCAGATCATTTTTTAAGAGAACAGTTAGTAGCTTTTACCTGCCAATTGCCATTTGATAATCTGGTCCTGATCTTCAAGACTTTGATTTCCATGAGAAAAAGAGTACAGAGGCTGCTGCTTGTTCCTCCCGTTGCCCTGAACCTCCAGAATGGAACGGATTGATTTGATTATGTATTATCAACTCCTAGCTACTATTTTAGAATAGAATAGAGCTGGAAGGGATCTTGGAGGTCTTCTAGTCCAGCCCCCTGCTCAAGCAGGAGAACCTATACCATTTCAGACAAGTGACTGTCTATTCTCTACTACATGGAATAAGGGTAATTGTTGAAATTCATGGAGAAGAGATGAATTGATAACTTCCAGCCTTGTGCCCTAAATGGAAATGCAGGTTCTCACTGGCCACTTGAGTAGAGAGGCTAAGTGACTGGATGCAATTTCATTCATAATAGGGCTCCCATTTTTGGGCTGCAAAAATCCACACGACTCCTAGATGGCAATGAAGAGACACAGAAAACAATAGTGTCATGTTAGGATGCCCTAATACATATGATCCCTTTAATTTGCTAAGGAAATTGGAGGTTGATTTTGGTAATGGACTCTGGATTAGGTGCAATTTATCTGGTTCAATCAGTTAATGTTTGCAAATCTTTAAAAGCATATTTCTCTATATCGGTGTCAAACTGCCAGCCCACGGGCTGGATGCATCATGCCGAAACTGCGTCTACCCATTGCCAGCAATAGAGAAAAAGTCATGATACGTCGCGACACGTCATGTTGACGTTGCATGTTTGACACCCCTGTCCTATATGATTATCAAAACTGTATTTCCTTCCTGATTGTAAAAGCTGTACTTCAGATCATTTTTACAGGAGGATCCATACAAATCTAGATGCTTCCTATAATGCTTGTAATTTTGTGTCATATATGTTTATCAGACTCATTAGTGCTATTACTATAAGGGATAAATGTGAGGATAAATAAGCTGGGTCTTTTGGCTTTTATCTACTGTATCTAGAAATAGTAAAAACAAAAATCTTTAGTGGCCCTCATTGTTATTTTTTGCAGATATTTGAAGCTGCTGATGTGACAGATCATCACTGTTACTGTATTTTTACATCCATATTTGATTTTTTTAATCTTAAAGTGTACATGATGATAACGCTAAAACAAATGTATGTATTAGGTCCAGGTATTATTACTATTGCACAACACGGTCTTAATACCTAATTGAAATTACATATTTATTTGGGTAATATCCACATGATAATCAATGTGTTTTACTTCCAGGTAAACAGGTAATGTTGCATTAATTTATTACATTTACCCTTGAATGTTTGTTTGGATCCATTAATGCCACTTAATGGAACACCAGTTGCCACTCTGACCAAGGCTTAGTTTTCCTATGAATATTATTTTAGCCATGTATATTTGGCTATCAGAGCTGTTGAATTCTGCTCTACAGGTCCCAGCTGGACAGTACCCTTGCACATTACATGCCAGAATGCAACTCCTGCCATCATTTAGAATCCTTCTGAATTTCCCATGGTTGAAAAACTCATAATGTTTCTCCTCCTGGCCACTTCCTAAATTTGATACTGAGAATTGAGCATAACTTGTTCTAGGCAATCTAACTTTTTCCATTAAGAAGTTGTTATTGAGACAGAGTTAGTAAAAACACTAGTTTAGTCTTGCCTGTAAGATAAATAATCTTATTTCCACATTCTTTAGGGACAAAGCAACAATTCCCTCTAGGCAAGTCCTCAAGATTTTGACCATGTCTCTCATTTCAAATTTTGTACTCTCCAATAACAAAGCAGGCATATTAATGTTTATCACACTAACTCAGGTCTATGGTTTAATGATTAAAAGACCTAGTGGCACAGTGGTTAGAATGCAGTACTGCAGTACTGCAGTCTAACTCACTGCTCATTGCCAGGAGTTCGATCCTGACTGGCTCAAGGTTGACTCAGCCTTCCGTCCTTCCAAGGTCAGTAAAATGAGGACTCAGATTATTGAGGGCAATATGCTGATTCTGGAAACTGCTTAGAGAGGGCTGTAAAGCACTGTGAAGTGGTATATAAAACTAAATGCTATTGCTATTGCTAGCAAGGCCAACTCAGCTCAAGGGATCAGAAAGGGATATAGCTTCAATTCCTGAGATGAAACTTTGGATTCAAAATTAGTTTTTCTTTGCCTCTTATTTTGACTCTTCTTATAGCTGCATTATGGAGGGAAATTAATTTGGGGATGAATCAACTGGGCCACAATTATACGATCACTGGGGTCAAGCAGTCGGACTTAAAGACACCATACAGCTATGACATAGAAAAAGCATTTATTTATAAACAAGCATAAAAAAAAAGCCAAGCTAGATGTAGCCAATCACATCGTTGCAAATGATGGGCTGCCGACTTCGGCAGTTCATTAGGGCAGCAAAGCTGCTACAGTCTGTAGAAAGCTCGCTGATGTTGGCGTGGGACTGGTGGAAGTACGGTAACGAAGGGCGCACACCAAGACCAGCAGGGCAAGAGAAACGCTTGGTGCTGTCCCGGTCCTGCTTGGTGCGCTCCGTGCGGGAGATGCCAGCCAGCCTCCGGCGAACATTGCCTGAGAGGTTAAGCAAGAAGCCGTGGGGCTTGGCCAGCCAACGCTGCAGCCACCCCCGTTCCCTGCTTTCTTCAGGCAAGTCCATCCAGTTCTCCACTAAGTCAGCAAAGCAGTTGTCCCCCAGCACAAGGGGTTGCCGGTTACGACTCTGGGACAAGAGGGACACAGTCCAGTCCCCTGCCTCTGAGGGCTCGCCATCCCGCCACCGCTCCAGGCAGGCATCTGAAGCCGATTTTGGCCGGGGCCTCCTGGCCGGCACCCGACGGCGCAGGAAGCCCCCCGAGGAAAGCTTACTGGCTCTCAGGGGAGGAGGGCCTTCCTCGTCCCGCCAACTGTTCCCAGATACTTCTGAATAGCCCGAATCGAACTCCAGACTTCGTTCACTGCTGGGTGGGGAGAAAGCAACCTCCTCTTCCACAGCCCCCTCCAAGCAACAGGCAGAATCTGCTTCTGAGATGGCTGATATCCGTGGGCTGATACAGGACTTTGAGGAAGGCAGAGCAGAAGGTAGCCGTATCTCCTGGGGTTCCAGTCGCAGCTCTCGGTCATGAGCCCTCTTGAGATCGTGGAGGGTCCGCATCATGCACTGCATCTGGCCTCGCAGCACCTCGCTCGACTCCTTCATGCACAGCTGCGGGAGGAAAAGCAAAAAAGATTTTTTTTTTTAAATAATCCACTCAAGAAAAGTGCTCCATTCAAGTCCCTGGTGAGAGCCATGACAACTGAAGACAGCTAGCCCACAAACCCCACATTACATCTAGGCTGAAATCCTCAAACCAGCTTAGTCTACTGTGTATATCGTGAGCTTAGTGGCACAAACATCCATAAAGAGCCACATGTGGGTCATGAATCCAGACAAAAAGACAAAGATCAATGTCTCCATAGATCTGAGCTGGTGACCTCACACGACCCAGGCCCCCTTAGGCAAAAGCATTTGCTTGACATAAGCCCTTTGATGATGGTCTCTGACACTGCTCCTTTCCTGCTGCTCAGCATTTAAAAAGCACCACTCGCACTCTTATCGCTCGGCTTACCTGGTCCACATATTCTAGTGCCTAAGGAGTCCCACACATCAGGGATTTCCAGGACCGACTACATGCTAAGAATCTCCTTCCAGCTCTAGAGCCGAGACACCTTGTTAGGCGAGGGGCACCAATCTGCCTCAGCTCAGGGGTGGAGTTGGGAGCCAGAGCCGCACGCGCAAGCCCTTGCCCCGTCTCGTCTTGGCAGGTCCCCAGCCCCGAGGCAGAGCTTTTCAGCAACATCTGCACGTTCCAAGCCCATCCCCGGCCATACAAGCAGCAGCTTGTTGCAGTGGGTGAGTTGCCCCACCCGGCAGAAGATGACACAAAGGGTGTGTGAGAGCCTGCAGGAATTATATAAAGCAGCCATTTGGGGAGGAAAAGGCAGGCGATAAGGCCATTGGCGGCAGAGGGGAAGACTGGACCAGCGGAGGTGTTAGTAAAGGTGAAGTTCATCTGGGAGTTAATGAGCTTTAGAAATCCCAGAGCAAGAGAGAGAGAGGTCTCTCCAATTTTTCTCCTGCACAGGAGAAAAGACGACATGTTTGCATAGGCCAAAATAAGGTCAACTGGCCTTTCTTGTGAGAAATCTGTAGGTCCAGAGTGACCAGATGAAGTGGCCAGGAGGAGCACATCCCTTCTAAGTGCTCAAAAAAGATAGGCCAAAGGAAAGAAGGGACACAAGGGGAAGGAGAGAGATAAAAGCTAGGCTGGGTAGTTTCTTCATAGTGAATAGGACACATTTGAGGGTCTTCTCTGGTCTGGCAGGGAAAATGGTTTGTCATAAGCCCATAAACTTCCTTTGCCTATTTCTCAGTCCTAGAGTGACAAAGGGAGAGTTGAGGGCTCAAATGCAAAGACTGCAGAATCCTAGTATCTTGTCCCCCCCCCTCTCCTTTCTACAGAGCCACTTCCTGTTGCTTTCTGAAAGTCTTTGCCGTGCAGATCAAACATATACTACAGGCCACTGCTCCTCCAGGCATAATTTGGACAGTGACAAGAAATGATTCATTTTAGCTGTTCTGGTGACACAGCATACAATAATCCTCAGTGCCTGGCTCAAAACCAAGAACAAATGTGTCTTGGTGTGATAGTTCAACCCCAACTCCATGGCTATGAACATAATATTTTTTTTTTTATAAAGTAGTTCATATATTGTTTTGTTTTGTTGCATACTCCATAGATAGGTTTCACTTCAAGCAACAGCATCAGTAAAAGACTTTTACACCACAGAACTGAGTCAGCAATTGGTGGGATTTTAAGAGAAAAACATCCTCTCTTCCAATCTAGCATTGAAGAGATTAAGAAACAAGGCAACTTCCGTACGATTCCAGCTGAGCAGCAGCTGGAAAGAAAAAGGAATTCTCCTGCTCTGACTAGCATCTCCTGTGGAATATGACTCTATATCCTGTCCCAAGCGTTGTAATAATGCAGCTCCCCTGAGACCATCTCAAAGGGATTGCCAAAAAGCTTATGAAATATAGTACAGGTAATCATACAAACTCTATTCAATTCAATTGAATCGTGCAATAATTAAAGTGTTAAGTTTTGTCCTGATGTGCAGCCCCCCCCCCCAAAAAAACACCAAATGCAGCCCTGAGCTCAAAAATCAAGACTGAAACAAACCCAAGCTTGGGTGGTGCCCAAGACCATTTCAACGCTAGTGGGAAAGGTGGTTTCTCAGCTGACAACAGGAGCAAAAGTCCAGAGTTTCTGGGTCCCAGATGCCCTGAAAAGGCTGCCATGCTCTGATCCATCCCATACTGCCTTGATAAGCTTGGGAAAGAGAGAATAAAAGATGGAAACAAATAAGGTATCCTCCTGAGCAGTTATGACTGGGAAGCCCTGAAGCCATGTGTGCACACTTAGTACAGAGAACTTCCCACACAAAGACAAATATATATATGAAGATGACGAATGTGACTTCGTCGAAACGTTGCCAAGACACTTCCAATTTTACGCGGGAGAAAACCCGAACAACCAAAGACATATATATATATATATATATATATATATATATATATATATATATATATATAAAATTACGTGTTGTGCCCCAGGCTTAAAACAGCCACATGGGGCACAACCAGCTGCAAAATGATTGGCTGCCCTTGATCTGATAATTTCATAATTAGATTATCACTAAATAAATCACAGATGTAAAACTGGTCTCAAAACTGAGGTTTTTTGTTTGTTTGTTTTTTAAAAAAAAGTTACCTAAAAACATGTCTTTCCTTTGGGCAGCAACTCCCAGAAACAGGATTTCCAAACTCAGACTTAGATGTTTCAACGTCTACCCTGATTTATTAATTCATAGTATGTATGTGGCATTTTCCCAAAACCTCAAGCCAGCTTGTTACAAAGAAACAGAACAGCACTAGAATGGTGTCAACTAAAACCAAATTAAGCTCTAAAAAACAGCCACAAAGCCAACTACCCCAACCTCAGAGATGGCCAGAGGGCCAAATCCAGTTGTTGGTAGGATTGTCTACCCTCATGGCTGTAGTGATGGAGAGAGGGGCCTGCTAGTCTAGGCTTTTCTGGCATCTGGGCTCCTGAGTGGTAAATTCTTAAAGAGTAAAAAGGGCGACCCCTTGGGACAGCCTACCATGCACACCTTGATTAGAGTAGACGTCCACGTTTATCCTCCAGATCTCTTGAGACTACAACTGTCAGAAATCTCAGCCAGCATTGCCTTTTTCTTTCCCCAACATGAGAGCCAGTTTGTTGAGGTGGTTACCATGCTTAAACCAAGAGGTTCCGAGTTCTAGTCCTCCCTTAAGCATGTAAGTAAGCTGGATGAGTTTGGGACAGTCACACTCTTCTAGTTCAACCCTTCTCAAAAGGTTGTTGTTTTGGGGAAAATAGGAGGGATGAGCATTAGGTATTTATGCCACATTAAGTTGACCAAAATAAAATGGGCAAAACTCTAATAAATAAATAAATAAATGATTGGAAAATACAAGGTTGGAGAAATACTCATTCCTCAGAGCAAGAAAATTAAAAAAAAAAACTATTTACAAGACTAAACAACACATAGGAAAAAAAAAAACCTTTCATCAAACTCAGAGCCTTCCTGAATTATACCACATTGGCTTGGAATTATAGTAGATATATCCCAACATGTCTGAAACCACCAAGGTAGGAAGATTGCCTATGAAATGATTATTGGACTGGTGCAAGTGGAGAGATTATAGGGCTGTACTTAGAGATCAGTGTTATCACACAAGCCTGTTTTCAAAAGAAAAATAATGCTGCTGCTTATTTCTCAAAATGGTTCTGGCAGCTGCTCAGCCCCTTACAGGGACCCCATTTGTGGTGACAGTAAAGAATGACAAGAATTTTGCATCGCATATAAATACAAAGCAGAGATTGCACTAAAAGTTATGGAGTTTTCATCATCCATTACATCTCTCTTGTTTTATTTATCCAAAGAGCTTCTTCCACCATATCACTTCCTATAGCCAAACTTCTCAAATCAAACATGATTTTTTTCTTTTACATTTTTATAGCCACTACAAAAAATGCCAAGTAAATACGATCTTCCATGGGTGCCACTAACTTTGAACAACCTGGGAGCTATCAGACCAATAGGATGTGAAGCTGCATCATCTTCTTCTTCATCTTAGATGATACCAGAATATCCAGCTTCCTGCATTAGGCCTGTCACAGCCCTCCATGGAGGCACTGCCAGTCTCTCCACTCCTTAGGACTGTCCATTCCAACTACTAATGATGCTGGTGAGGAATTCTGCAGACTGTACTTGAAGCCATTCAAAGGACACCAGGTCAAGAAGGGTGTGCTAAGAGGATGAACTGAAAGTGGAGCAAGACTTGTGTCTTTTAATTTTCTCACTAAATGATAGGTTTCCCAAAGGATGCTCAAGGCAAGTTGAATATGAATAGCATAGTATCCAGGCCCGGTATCAGCACCTGGCATCTTACAGAACTGCTGGCGTCCCAAGAAACCAACCTATGCCAGTTCCCAATCTGGGCATACCAGGCCTGAGGTTATGACTTCCGATCATCTTAATTTCCCAGTTCTTACAATGCCTCAGAAGAGCACTAGCCAGTGGCACTGTGAGAAATGTAGTGTGGTATCGCAAAGATAGTAGCTGTGGTCCACAAAGAGAGCAATTGACCAAATAGTACAGTATTTAATCCAGGAAGACACTGGTCGGCTCAAATCTACAGATTCCTGGGGGTTCTGTAATGCTATTCTAGGCAAACACAAGACCTATCGGATTCTATGCTGGCCATTTCTTACACAAATACTGAGAAATCAGGGCAGTTAGAGCCAATCCTATAATGTCACTTTTTTTTCAGATAGACATCCCAAGATCATAACCACCTTTGGTTTATAGCCTGCAGTGTCTCTACAGAACACTAGAGGGCAAAATCTATGTGATGATGGTCATTTCTTCATTGTACTCAGCTGGAGATGGGACAGATGAAACATTCTGCTCTCAGAATGTCCAATATGGGACATCTGTTTGTCACAGCAGCAGAGGCTACTATGAAGCAGGGCAAGGCTACCAAAATAAGACAGACCTAAAAGCAAGCTTTCTCCATGTTCATTAGGAGGAAGAGCTCCTCAGTTACGTGGAAATTGACAAGGTAGCAACTGATATCTAACCAAGATTTAATTACTGATTGGGAGGATTCAATTTCCTAGCTTCATTTTATCGTGGAAAGTTGGAACACATTACAGACCCTGATTGGATGGGGACAAATTGCCTGCTCCTCACTCAGCGACCCTCCGCTTAGTAACACCTTTCAAAGCCGGCACTGGAACAACCCAGGATCAAGAGGAACCTTCGGGACCAGCCAGTGGGGAATTTTCTCTCCATTCAGCCCCATATCTTTTCTCCCCTGAGTAACAGCGGACCCATCCAGCAACTCTCTCTGCGCTCTGACTCTCCTTCATCCTTGCTGGATCGCCACCGCTCCCCAATCCCAGCTTCTCTTTTGGGGGTCAAGGCCCGTCGGAGACGGGAGAAGCAACACATTCAGGCATCGTCGGAAGGCCTTTTGTTCCCACTAGGCTGCCCGATTGGGTGCCTAGTTCTTCAGAAGTAAGTAGGAAGGGCCACTCGCCCCTTGGGGAGTCCGCATAGGGTTGCAACCGGTGCCTCTTGTCTCCTCCGCAGCCCGGCCAGCTCTCCCAGCCGGGCCACTCCAAAGGCACCAGTGACATCGGCGCGCTCCTACCAGCGAGCAAACCCCTAACCCGCCTCAAGACAAGCGAGCGAGAGGGCTGACAGCTCCCGAGCTAGTCTGGGCGGAACACGCGCCGCTTCACTCACTTCGGCGCCGAAGCCGCAAGCCTCGTCTTGCTGCCTGGGCAGCCTTCAGCAGACAGCCGTTCCCAGCGAAGGGAAGTCACAAGACAGGCGGCTCACGCCAGCGCTGCTTCGTCTGAACTGCTCGAGTCCCTGTTGCTGCCCCGGCATAGACCGTCTTTTAGGAAGGCCCGGCCCGACCCGCGCGCTCTCTCTTGGTCAGACACTAAAGGTTCGGTGTGTGAAGGACGCCCTACCTTGACCCCATATTCAGTAATTCTCATGCACGCGCCTCCGGGAACCCCGCTACTGCCTGGAGGATCCCCACCACCGCACCCCCCCGATTTTCCCTCTTCCCTCGGCCAATTTACCACTTCTGCGCGGAGGTGGCTCACGAAGGCGTCGAGACGCGCGCTGTGCATGCCCGAGCTGGGGCGCTCAGCTGGCAGCAGAAGGGAACCGGCCGCGCAGTCCGGCGAGGAAAGAGGCTGAGGCTCAGAGACCTCGGAGACAGGAGGCGCTGGAAACTTTCTCCCTAGTTCAGTCCCAAAGCAGCGAAGCGCACCCTTTGGTTTAGACCGAACCCCTCCCTCTACGACACAGCAGCCAATGGGCGCCCGAGGTCTGGTCCCCTTTGCTCGACCGAGAGCCAATGAGCGGGCCAAACGGCTGCTGAAACCTGAGCTTCGCGGACCGGTTGTAATTTAATTAGAACCCATATTAGGAGCCAAAAGGTCTCGCAGATGGAAAGAAGGGCCGATGCGGCAAACGGTCCGCTAGGAGGTGGGGACCCCCTCGGGCACAGCGGTTATGGGGAAGGCGGGGAGCGCTCATACGACTCCGGCGAGAAGCGCCCTGATGGCCAAATCCTGCCCTAGAGACAAGGCAGCCCCGGGGCGCGAAACCTCTAATTGACGTCTTTTTCCTCGTGTGTTTATTAATCGCAACGCAGCGTTGGGTGCTCTGCTGCTTATTGACCAGCCATCCGCTCGTCCTGCCAGTTGCGACTGTTGAAAGAGGCAGGGCGCTTTTCCCACTCAGAGAAATAAAGGGGAAATTTCACATTCCACTAGAAACTCTCTTTATAATACATACTCACTCTTAACCATACCTCATTCTTCCTACTGATACATACAGGTAGTCCTCGACTTACAACAGTTCATTTAATGACCATTCAAAGTTACAACGCACTGAAAGAAGTGACTTATGACCGTTTTTCACACTTGTGGCGGTTGCAGCATCCCCTGTGGTCACATGATCAGAATTCAGATTCTTGGCAGTTGACTAAATTTATGACAGTTGCGGTGTCCTGGGGTCATGTGATCCGGCTTTTGCAACCTTCTGACAAGCAAAGTCAATGGGGAATCCAGGTTCACTTAACAACCGTGTTACTAACTTAAGAAAGGCAATGATTCACTTAACAACTGTGGCAACAACATTCGTAAAATGGGGCAAAACATTGACAAATGTTTCACTTAGCAAAAGTGGGGCAAAACATTGACAAATGTTTCACTTAGCAACAGAAATTTTGAGCGCAATTGTAGTCGTAACTTGAGGACTATCTGTACTTCTGATTATATGATTGGTATCATACAATTGTTGCTTTCCAGCACCACCCACATTCAGCAGATGTTCAAGCTTGCAGGGATATATGCTGCACAGTAGAAGCCCTGGTCCAAATGCCCGGGAGGAATGGCTGTGACGATGGGGAGGGAAATGTACTCTGCATATTGGCAGGATCACAAATACTTCATCATGAATGTATCTTCCAAGAAGATATATTCAAATCCTAGCATCTGAAAGCTGGGCTTATTTTAGGATTTTATAATGTTTTAAAATATTCATCTTCATAATTTGGGGCAATAACAATTTTCTTTAAAAGCACGATATCTAAATTGTGATTGTGTATGTTTAACAAATATCATAGTGATTGAAATGGAATATTGTACAGTTCCAAAATTTCACTACAAATTGTTTCCTGCTCCTGCAGAGCTTCCTATCTGTCTTGTGAAAAGCTCAGCAACTACTTTTTCTGTTCCCAGAATGATATAGAACATATCCCCTCACCCTCCAGGAAATGAGTCTTAATGAGTCTTAAAATTAAGTTGGATTGACAAAATGTAGAAGGCTAGTGTTGTGGCTGTTTGTGGCTTAATATATGTGTAGGTCCCCCAGATCTCAACTGCAAGAATTTAAGTTCTCCTGTATCTTCTCTTTGCTGCCACCTATTGATCATCCATGTTTTTGCAGTTCAAATTTAATCTGTGGAAAATTGGGCCATTGACTTAATCCAATAAATCATTGATCAGATATCCATGAATTAACTTGGAAGAATCAAACAGTTACAAAGGACTCTTTAAACATCCAGACTTTGTGCAGTATAAGAATCCAAATGTTATTATTATGAATACACTGGGCTACAGATTCTAGATGATCTCAAGATGAATCAAAGCATTTGAATTTTCTTACTCTTTGCTTTTTCTCTCATGGTCACCCATATTCTTTGCAGTCTGATCTGGTAGTTCTATAATTTGTGCAAAGCCACCCTGCCTTGCTGTGATTAGCTTGCACAGACTACTGTACCATGCAATCCCTGGCAATAGGATTAATTCAATAAACTATGGTTAGCGTGTTGTGCAAATGCAGCCATGATGTTCCAGCCTTCATTACACACAAAAAAAGTAGCATGCATTAGGTCTGGATGGATTTAAATCCCAAAAGTGAACTTTTAAACAAAAAACGAACACGATAAACCTCTGATTAATACCTAAACACCATCATCCATTTTTATGGACTAGAAAACTACACAGTGGTTAGCCTAGGGCAGGGGTAGGCAACCTTGGCTCTTTTATGACTCATAGACTTCAACTCCCAGAATTCCTGAGCCAGCCATGCTGAGGGGAAAGGGAGAGTTTCTAAGTTCAGCCATGTTGGTTCAGGAATTCTGGGAGTTGAAGTCCACGAGTCATAAAAGAGCCATGGTTGCCTACCCCTGGCCCAGGGCTCTTGGCAAACTAAGAGAAAGCATGATTATCTATAATTTATCCAGCAAAAAGCAAAAAGGTGTCAGTGAAGATGTGGGAACAGAATTTCTGCAAAGGTTCCCAAGTACATTTTGCAGTCACGATGACAATGACGATGAGGAGGAGGAGAAGGAGGAGAGGAAGAGGAGAATGATGATGATGTCCATTCAGTTATGTCTGATTCTTGATGGTTCTAAGGGCCAGGTCTCTCCACATCTTCTGATTTTGCACCACTTATTTGGCAGCCGTGATATGGATTGGTAAATAGTTAAACTATGAACCAAGTGCCATTTTTTTTTTTTTTTTGTAACTGAAGGGTTACAAAAGAATTATTTGGTGGCAACTGCCTTTCAACTTATACATAAATAGCTTGAAACTGGCAGCAAGCAATGAAGGAGCCACATTCGTTGACAACTCAAATTATTCTAGGGAAGCTATCAGGGGGACAAAAAAGGTAGGAAACAAGAAAAAGTGGCAAGTAAGTATCAAGAGACACCCCCCCCCCCAAAGCCATGACATTTATGTGCACATTGGTAGGATTGAACTTCTGACATGTTTAATTATCTTAGGACCACAATCTATAAGAAAATTAAAATAATAGTCTGTAGGACATGTATTGGAACAGTAAACAATGTGCTAGAAATAAATTATAAAAAGGACTGCCAGTATTATAAGGTGTCTATAACAGCGTTTCTCAACTTTAGCAACTTTAAGATGTATGGACTTCAACTCTCAGCCAGCAATGTCTGACTCTTTACAAGGAAAGGGTATCCTGTTTGGGTCTCTTAATTCAGAAAAGAGGAGAAAAGGGATGATAGCAACATGATAAAGGTTTATAAAATAAGGCCCAATCTAACGTTCACAGGGAAAGGTTATTTTCTCTGTTTTTTCATATCTGCCACCCCCTTTTCTTAAAAAGAATGTTTGCTTTAATCTTCAATTCCCACTGGTAACCAATTATAAGTACAGTATGTACACTGCATCTGTTTTCTTTGCTATTCTTTTCCCTTCTCTCCACTCCCTTCAATATCTTCCTTGATGTTTACTTTAGATTATGAACTTTTTGCAAGCAAAGTTGTAATACTGATAAAGTCAGTAAAACACTGATAATCAATTTGTTTCTCTTCAAGGGGGTCACAGGATTGTAATATCTTTGTAGGAAAAATCCAACTTAGCTACCCCCTTTGGAAACCATAAGTGTCCTGCTATTTAGAAGATATATTATCACGGCAATTTCTACAAGCTACAGTGACATCACAATTATTATGATGACATTTCTCCCAGCTCCCCATGGATTGGTCCCATGGATTTGAATTTTGATATCAATAAACTACATCTTTATTCCCCTTAAGGTTTTTTTTTTTTTTTTTTTAGAATCCTTTAGCTTCATTCTCCAGGCACTTGGATTAGCTTGTCTAATATAGGCTGTCAACTCATTCATTGGAATGCTCCTCCCTTTATTCTTCCGATGCTGGGAAATTACCACTCTTTCTTATCCCCTCCCTTCCCAGTAGATTTAAAGCCTGATCTTAGTTATCAGGTCTTTTCTAAAACCATAGACAAAGATTCTTCTTGTTTCGTTCAAGCATGAACATGCAGCTTGGGAACATTGATATATACGTTTGCATACAATCATGAAATTGGTTTGATAAGAATACTGAAGTCTCATACTAGCTAAAGCCAATTAAGAGTTTTGGAAATTATTATTTTTTATTTCTTTGTTATCTGCAAGGTCTATTCTTATCATATCCTGTCCATTGGGAAGAGATTATCGATTTCTCACCAAAATTTGAGAAACTCTGGTCCATCTCTGAGAAATTAAATCAAATCAATCTATCGCAGGAATCAGTTGGAGTACAATCAGAATACTGCCAACAACTTACTATGGAATTAAAGGACAAGACAGAAATGGACTATTTTGAAATCTGGGACAAATTTTATTGCTGGTATGAGTCAAGGAGAACTGTTTGGGCTTTAAGTTAGTGTTAAGATTGTGGTATATAAAACTGTATGCTAGTATATAGAGAAACAAATTTGAGTGTATTATATAGGAAAATATGTATATATAGAGATTAGGAATTATAAGTATGACAAGATACAAATTGTTAGGATTATATATACTGGAACGACATGTTATGTTCTTTTTTGTTTTAACTGTTTTATTAATAAAAAACTTTAAAAAAAAGAATACTGCCAATTAAAAGTGTTGGTTTAGAATTCCAATCAGCTAAAAGAACTGCATATAAAACTTTCTGAAAAATCTATGAAGGTCATTAGGTTTCACCAGTGGTGGGATTCAAATATGTGACAACTGGTTCTCTGTGTGGATGCTGCTTCTGGAAGCCCATTTTGGGCCTGGGCAACAAAAAAATCAGCTACCGTTGCGAACCAGCTGAATCCCACCACTGGGTTTCATCCAACAAAAGTTGTCACAGCTAAATTGCTTTGGACCTCAAGGAGATTGAGCTACCTTAGATTCCTCTACAACATAGCAATAAATTCCATGATTTCCATGAGGTTTCCTTTTGATAGACTACAGGGCTGCCATGTAAATTTGCCATAGAATATCATCACAGTCAAAAGCAGGAGACTCATAATATTGTTTATCTTTCCTAGAGAGGTAGTTTATTTTACTACTTCTGGTGGGCCTCTTATGAAAAGTATCTGAGAGCTCCCTTATTAGCGAAGGAGAGCAGAGGTAATGCCCTCAGTGGAAATGAAATTAATTAAAAAGTCTCCATAACGTGCTTTAACAATGTCGGGCTGACTCTGTACACAGTGGTCAATGCTGGGAAAAGAATCCCCAGTTCTCATTCAGCACTGCTCATTTTTTGAAGCAATATATAAGTAAATATATGCCTACCATCAACTACTAAAATAAAATAATAGTAACAATACCTTTAACACCATCAACAACAATAGCTGTCTATCTCATGTCCTAGGGAAGGACTCAATAGGTAGACAAAAATGCCAAATCCAGTGTAATCACCCATAATACCAGCACTATTTTTATAGAGACAGCTTGACTTGCTTACTTGAGCCATTGGAGCCTTTTTTAAAAAAAAAAAACCCCAAACTTGTATCAATATATGGGTGTAGCGCATTCTTTCTGTCTAGAGAAGGGATGTTTTATTTATGTCCACCTCATGGATTTCCTGGGGACACTGAGAGCCCTGTTGGAAACAGGAGACTGGGCTCATATACCGTATGTAGCTGTTTGCTGAGCTGGATGCAGATTGGCAACCAGCTCTATTAACAGAAGTCCTGTGGATTAAGGGCTGATTTACACAGAGGCCCTGAGCAGTGTGTTCCTACGCAGTCCTTCTTTGACTGACCTCATCCTCAGCAATTAAATCAGAGGAAATTCCAACCACTGCAATATTTTTACTTAAAGATTAACAAATGGTGGTAAGATTCAGCCCAGCAAAATCCTCACAGAAACCCTTTCTTCTGAAAACAGCACTGCAGCTAAAACCATCACAACTGACGCAAGCAGAAAAACCCAGTGAGCAGGGCCCTAAAGTAATCCCACAGCAGACCGTGGCCCTGTAATTGGATCTCCCTGCCAAACCAGGATCCCGGTTTGAATCCACAATCAGAAGTAAAGGCATCTGTGTGCAGTTGGAACTGGGAGGCAGGCAATAGGAGAGCTCTTCTCACAAGCCAGCTGGCACAAGCTGGACTGTCAAACAAGCTGCCTGCTGTGCAGAGGGTACCCCATCCAGGCTGCCAGTTCTTCCTCCTCCTCCTCCTCATTCCTGAGGGCTGACAGGTACAAGCCACAGCAGCTCCTTCTTACACACCCACTGTTAAGAGATTAAGGACAACACTGGGCTCAGGCCATTTCTATAGCAGGAAGTCAGGCCTTTTCCTTCCAAACCAGCAAGGGGAGGCTGAGGGAGGTGGGGGTGCATGGGAGAAGGGCATGAGCAGTCTGAGGGCAAGGGCTTGCCCACTTCAGAAGATTTTGTAAATTGTTTAGCTTTCCCAAATGGGACTGTTTTGGGTCAGGCTTGCACTTACATCCTTTGGCGCGAGGGCTTGCCTGGAAAATGGATAGGAAGCTTCCGGCCCTTGAATTCAGTCTTGCTCACAAGTCCAGCTATCGCACTGCTGGTTGATTTATTGTTAATCTCAACATTTCACAGAAGGGCCACATGAGAACCCAGCTGCAGATTGGAGTGTTTGCCATCAATCAATCAGAATAGAGCTGGAAGGGACCTCGCAGATCTTCTAGTCCAGAGGTCCCCAACCTTTTGGGTACCAGGGACTGGTTCCGTGGAGAGAGGTTTTTCTGCAGACCGGAGAGTGCGTGATCTTGTGTGCTGCCTGCATCTCGCAGATGGGGCTTTGCTGGCATGTTGCGTCCCGGTACTGATCCACGGCTCGGGGGTTGGGGACCCCTGTTCTAGTCCAACCCCCTGCTCAAGCAGGAGACCCTATACCAGGGGTAGGCAACCTTGGCTCTTTTATGACTCGTGGACTTCAACTCCCAGAATTCCTGAGCCAGCCATGCTGAGGGGAAAGGGAGAGTTTCCAAGCTGAGCCATGCTGGCTCAGGAATTCTGGGAGTTGAAGTCCACGAGTCATAAAAGAGGCAATGTTGCCTACCCCTGCCCTATACCATTTCACATATGGTAGGTGCTGTCCATTCTTTTCTTAAAATTCAAGCAATTACTTTTGCAGGAGTTCAAAAAGTTTAGGTTCATCAGTCCAAGAAAGGAAAATATAATCCAAAATTCACAGTTGGATAAATCCAAACACAGAGACATACACTTTTGCCTTTTCCAGGATTATTAAGATTTGCAGGTTAGATTAGCAAGGAGCACATTTAATTTACCCAAGAAAGACATGAAGGGAGGACAGTCATTATTTTTTCGACCTTGGATACTTGGTGCAATCTCCATCTCCAGGCAGAGTCTAAAATGCAAGCAAGGTTTCCGGCCTTATTTTTGGACTTTATGTTTCTTTCCTGACATTCTCTCTTTGTCTTGCAACAGTCACTCTGATAAAGGCTTCTGGAGAAAATGAATGCCACTCTTATGCCGTTTTGACCCTATTGAAAGTTTTCTCCAAGAAAATAACTGTGCTGCAATCAGCCGGAGTATAACTTCTGGAGAAAACCTCTCTGCTGTGTACAAGGACCATGGAATCCTAGACTGAGCAGGAACCCAACCCTGCTATATTGGATTGCTTTGATTCAGGAGAATCCCTGCTCTGAAATAACTGCTTGCTAAGAGACCGGGCTACAAAGCCTACAAGGCCTTGTGGTGAATTCTCCTTTGCTCCAGCTATTTCTCAGAAATGCAAGCTGATTAATTTAAAGACTGGCAACTTTTCAACTCGCCAGTGCCTGTAACAGCAGCTTGACAAGCAAGTGATACTGGTTATCTACATGCTGTGAACTTTATTGTTTTCTGAACCTCAAGCTGTTGTTAAAAAGCACAAGGCAATGCCAGGCCAGCATTTTTTTTTTTCTAGTCAGTTGGCAAACCTAAATATAAGATGCCTGAAATTTGTATTCTAGGGATTCTCTCCATTCCTCTCCCATCCCCAACAGCATAGATCACTTTAGAAGATGTATTTATTTATTTCAAAATATTTATAAGCTGCTTTCAGCAACAGGGTCCACAAAGCAACAGAGAAAAAGGATTTGAATGTTGATACAGCCATGGATATTACTAAAAACACTTATGCATTATTAATAAATAATAATGCTCGGTCTGAATAAAAACAATGACCCGTATTTCAATTGACAAACAGCATTGCTGTATAGAAATCAAGTTTCTTTCAAAAAAAATAAAAATAAAATAAAGAACATATGAGATACACAGGGGACTATGGCCCCATCTGGGTTTCTTGGTATGCTGATGCCTTCAATCACATGTGAATGGTCCACACTGGAGCCTGTGCAGAAACCTAACATTTCAAAGAGCTGTGCACAGTGTCCCTGAAACAAGACATTAAGATACGCATCAGGACTTTCTCCCCCAACCTTCTCAGCCTCTGATCTCCACTCATTGTTAAAACATCCTTTTTTCTCTAACATCTCTGGCTGTTTTTTGGATTCGGTTTTGCTCTCTGGAGTTTCCTGACTCAGTCAGCCAAGCCTTCCTTCCAAGACACTATAGAATTTGAAATATATAACTTGGGAGCTGAGTTCTTCCTCTGCTGCAGAAACGGATGTGCAGCCTTCCACCCCCCATACTTGGCAGTTCTCTTCAAGCACAAAACCCTCTCAAAAGTCCATCCCCCCCAACCCAGGGCCTCACGCCAAGGCCACGAGAACTTCCTTTTTCTGCTCCAACTTCATATATATGAAGGACGAATAGGTACTAAAGTCACATAGAAGTTGGGGAGGGGGGAAGTGTCAATCCAACATATTTAAGCTTCTCTGCAACTTCTTTAGCAGTTAATAGCAGCAGCAACTCTCAGCTATGAGCCTTTACACACAATTGCGAGTATTTTATCCATTGCTATGAAGTGTTCATTCTTCATCTATTTATCTGCATTTGTTTCCCCTGAAAATGCCCATCCAGATTCTTGTATTCTCAGGGTTGCCAGGACATTGCAATCTAGGCCAAACTGCAGGGTTATCTCTTCTTTTTTGCACTTTGTTTTATTATTTATTTATTTATTTATTTATTGCGCTTCTGAATCAGTTCTTGACCTTGGCAACTGCCTGGACAAATCCTTGCATTTTCCTTGGCAAGATTTCAGAAGCGGTTTGCCATTTCTTTCTTCCTAGGGGTGAGAGAGAATGACTGGCCCCAGATTGCCAGCTGGTTTCGTGCCCAAGGTAGGACTAGAACTCACAATTTCTGGTGCCTCAACCGCCACATCAGGCTGGCTCCGGCTTAATTTTAACAATGCCCATTAATTCTGCCAAAAGCTCTGAGAATACATGCATTGCACTGTTATATGCCACTGTTTTTTGAATCAATAAAACTGAATCATAGTGAGCAGTCTCCCACAGCTACAAAGAAACCAAGATGAAACCCACATCCAGAATGGGAGGACAGGGCATAATGTCTCAAATAAAAGGCAAATTAAAGCATTGCAAAATGTCATAAGCCATTCCCCAAAGCAATGAGGTTAAGCATAAACAGGTCAGATAAATCATAATCCAGCTCACTGAATAATCCCCTCAAGGGCCTGTGCATCAGAGTGCAAGAATACGAAGGTGGAAATTCAACCATAAATGGAAGCAGAATTTAAATTCAAATCTGCAGATGCCCAAACCTCAGCCCTCGGAGCCCCAAGTCTGCAGACCACAGCTGCAACTTAAGGTTTTCTTCCCTCCAGCCTGGCATTCCTTAAATCTCTCTTTTTAGAATCCTCTTACATGCTTGGGCCACGCAATACATTAAATCACAGTGTATTTTGTTAGCTTAGGTTAAGGCCTCACCATAGTTTGTAAATGATGGCTAAGCGTATCATGCATTATTGAAGAAAACATGGTGAAACCAATGGCTATTTAGTCTACTGTATAAACCAGGTTATAACTGCAGTTCCTTATAGGGAAACTGTTATATCCTTTGCATTTCCGGAAAAAAAAAATTCTCTACTAGGGCAGATTTTCTGACTTTCTTCTGGCCCACTATATGATGGGGGGGAGGGGGGCAGATTTGCCATCTTGCATCCAAAAACCCCTCCCACTGCGGGTACCAGTAGCATTGGACACCAAGCAGACCCTAATTGATAATAATAATATTAATAATAATAATAGTAAAGTTGGAAGGGATCTTGGAGGTCATCTAGTACAACCCCCTGCTCAGGCAGGAAACCCTATACCATTTCAGACAAATGGTTGTCCAGTCTCCTCTTAAAAACTTCCAGAAAAATTAAGAAGGGTCAGTCTTAATCAGGACAGAGCTACCAGATGCATCTGCAAAAGTCTGGACGACATGGAAACCCAGAGATACAAAAATAAATAAATAAATAAATAAATAAATAAATAAATAAATAAATAAATAAATTCTTTGCTGCCCTCTATCAGTCGGCCCTATTTGGATGGGAGACCACGAGGAAATATCAGAGCGATAAACTAGACTGGAAAGTTGAAAACAATGCTAATCGTATTGCTAGGATTACTCCATGGACACGGTCATGACGGCGAGCCTGTCCCGAAGATTCAAAGGCTGCAGCTCTGCCTCCGGCGAGCAGCTTCGAACGGATTTTTACGGGAGGGAGGCGGTTTGCCCCAGAGGAGAGCCCGCGAAAGTGACCTCGGGAGCAGCAGAAGAGGCTGCCTGACGCTCTCCAGCCAAAGCGCGCGACCACGGCGCAACAGCGCATTCTTCTGGACACTCTGAGCATACCAGGTCTGAAAGGTGGCATTACGGAGAATTACTTCCTCCTCTTCCTCCTCCTCCTCCATTATCATCATCAGCAGCAGCAGCATCGGATATGACATCGCCCTCCCGCCTCAGGAGAAATGATTGTGAGCTTTTATGATTCAGCTTCTGCATATTAATGTTCTATTGTTTGTCTCTCCCTTCCATTTTTTTCCACAGCGCTTCTGTAAGGTGGAGTAGAGGAAGGAAGCCTCCGAGGAAGTACACTGTTGAGTAAAGATTTGCTCCAGGCTTCCTTGCTGAGGTTGCCCAACCCTCCCCCGCGAAGACGTTGGCAATCTCTGCCTGCACGACCCGGTCTCTGCTCCGGAAAGGTCTCGTCCTCTAGTAGACATGTGCCTGGCAACGGGGTCATTCAGAAAAAGTCGCTGGGAAAGGGGACAAGCTTCCTTCTCCCAGCCTGATTTGCTAAGTTGCAGCCTCCTGAAAGAAAGAAAGAAAGAAAGAAAGAAAGAAAGAAAGAAAGAAAGAAAGAAAGAAAGAAAGAAAGAAAGAAAGAGAAAGAAAAATGTACAAACAGTATTTGCTTCATGGTTGTCATGGAACTTTATTTATGTGTTTAATTTCTCCCTCCTGTTCTAAAGATTTTGCCCCAATGTTTTCCAAAATCAGGAGCCTAGTTTCTGTTCTATAAGCCCTCTGTAGGCTTTGTATTATTTGTTATGACGGTCAAAACAATAAATAAATTGATTGATTAAAAGAAATCAGGAGCTTTAGTGGATGATCCTTCCTCTTACAGCAAATATAAATGGAATTAGTTATACACCCAATAATCGTGCCCTATTTTTGGAACTAGTCTTTGAAAAGACTTTTAAAGCTAAAGCTTATGTTGAAGTAGCCCATAATATCTTGGGGAGTGCATTTTATGCACTTCTGGACAAAGGAATGGCAGCAAAATGCTCAGATGAGCTCGGAAACAGTGAGGTGGCTTGGATTTTTCTCAACATTTCTTGGGCAGGGTTTTATTTACTTGTTTATTTAATTTATTCCCCCCCCCATTTCTTAGAAAATGATTCTTGTAGCAAAGGGTTACAGCTTTCACAAGTGAATTTTGCTGTGTCAAGTCCTGCCCAGCCCAGTGTTTTTAGCAACACAATCTGGCAACCTTAGACTCAGAGGACAGTCAGTGACTTTGACAAGATGCAGCGGCTTGGCCTAGTGGAGTGGGACAGGCCTTTACTCCTTTTTCTGCTCCTCATGGCCTGGACGAGAGGTAAGGGCTTGCTTGTGCGTTTGAACTGTGGTGCCCTTAGTGCTCTCTGAGCTTGGTTGTTTTGTAGCAGATGTTTCCTTATCAAACTAGGTAACATCATTAGTGCTAGACATCACTAGCACTGATGATGTTACCTAGTTTGGTAATGAAACGTCTGCAGCAAAACAATCAAGATTAGTGATGCATTGAGGACCTCACGATGCTACCCAATGCTCGTCTTTTGAACTATAGATGAGGGAACTATTTCTTTTGAACTATGGGTGAGGGAACTAATTACCCTCCCCAAAGTGTTGTCAGGCTTGCGAGAGGTGCATCCGATAACACATGAGCCCCAGCCTTGTAGACTTGTGGAAAGGACAGAATGGACTATGAATCGAAAGTAGATAAGCGCTTTAGGAGAATACTTCCCCCAGATCTCTTGAAGCGTGTGATTGTAGACTGTGACTACTGATTGCACAAATACTATGTGTAATGTAGTGAACATGAGCTGCACGGTTCTTGAGGGAATTTGAGGGGGCTCTCGAAATGAAACCCCCCCCCATGGGAATCTATGGGCCTCCTGGCAAAGTGCAGCAATTGCTTTGTACCAAGACTGTCCCTCCAATTTGGGTGTTGGTGTTAATTACACTTGCAGGGATTTGTCAAAGCCCACTTGCCAAAGAGCAAGTGACCCAGTCCAGCTAGCTCCAGTGCAGTCTCTCTGCGTCTGCTGGGAGGCTCAGAGATTGAAGCTGGGTCAGCAGGGCTGATCAAAACCAAATGGCTTCCATTCCCCTTGCCAGTTCTTAAGAGAGAAAAACAAAAACAAAGCAGCTCTTGACCTAGGCACAGCTTGTTTAGTTACTTAGTTTGTGTTTGTTTTCCAAGGTGTTGCCTGGAGTGTGTATAAGTGTGTGTGGGTGGGGAGGCAGTTTTTCTTGCTCTGCTCTTCCTATGCTAGCTCTGCCCTTTAACAGGCAGGTCATCTGTTTGGATCTGTCCTCAGGCCCAGACTAATTAGGGGTCTCCACTCCTTTGTCCCCCCCCACCCAGGCTTAATTCCTTGATCTGGAGGAATCTACCTCCCCCATCTTTTTTTTTTTTTTTTTCATTTGGAAGTGTTGGCAATCCTGGGTCTTACAAAAGCAGTTTCCCTGTTCCCCAAAGGGGGTTTCCTGTATTCCTTGTGACAATGGAACAGAGCCTCTGAATTCCCTGCCCTGATTTACACAGGAAATTAGTGCAGTGTTGGTGCTCTTGATTAGATTCTCGGAGGAGGAGAGAACTAGATGTAAAGATGATCCAAAAGAAACTGGAGCAAACTTTTCCATCCTTCCCTAAGAAGGGGTGAATCCAAATGGAGCATTGTGAATCAAAATGATTAATAGCACCTAGTGGTGTTTTGGGTGGGAAAATGATGGCATAAATAATAGCACAGTGTTTCCCAAACTTGACAATTTTAAGGTATGTGGACTTCAACTCCCAGAATTCCACAGCCAGCGTTGCTGGCTGTGGAATTCTGGGAGTTAAAGTCCTCATGCCTTAAAATTGTCAAGTTTGGGAAACACTGTAATAGCAGAACAGCATAAAATTATGTGGAAGAGGCAAGGCAACTGCACCATAAAAATGGGTTCAAAGCAATCGGAACATTTGCCTTTATTTCTCATTTAGCAGTGAATTTTCTGAGTAACATTTGCTAGTTAACTCGACTCACAGCAGGCAGAGCATAAGAAATGTTCCTCTTTTATTTCCTTCCCACCTGTAGATCCAAACTTCGGAGCTGAAGGTAAGGAAACTTGCTTACTCCATATTTAATGGCCAGACACCTATGGCTTGAAAACAAGGTTGCTAGTGGCAGGACAAGAACAGTCTTTGATGTGTGACAGCTGTGAAAACAAAGCTGACTGCTCTTCATATAGACAAACATGGATTATAGCCAAGCATATGTATGTGAGTACATGTGCCACCAGATGGGCATAGAGGCACCAGGGTGCCTCAAGGCTGCCTAGGGCTATAGCTTTACAAAATGTCCAGTGTTTGATTAAAACAATATGATTGCACCCTAGGAAATTTTAGAATCCAATGATGGATGAGAGGAGGCCAAGAACGTTCTGGAGTCTTAATGAGCATGAAAATCTTTGTTCCGGAGGGGATTGTTGTGTAAGTCTGCTGAAGCAAAAGCAACAGAGAGCCCAGTGGCACCTTGGAGTATTAGTTATCACATATGAGCTCGTCTGATACTCAGTGCATCCGTTTAAGGTGTTATAAGATTCCTTATTGTTTCTACCTTAACTCAAATAATTAACTACAAAAAGGCAATAAAATAAACTAGAAATGACAATAAAACACCAGCCAATTGTGCTATTTAAACTCTTATTTAAACTCTTCTCCCTATTCTTTCTATCTAAGTTTCATCTACTTTCTCATGTCTTTTAAATTTACTTTACTCATTTCTCAATTTAATTTTGTCTTTTTCTACCTGGCACCCAGATTTCCTCTATTATGGTTTCTGTCTTTACTACCAATCAACATAGACGTTAGCAGAGAATTATGGGTGCTGAATTCCAACATATCTGGAGCCTACAGAATGATGGAAATTTGATGTATTTGCTTAATCATGAAGAAAAAGACACACTCTACCTAGTAGCATAGCTTTCAAGGCAACTTAGTGCCAAATTAAACATTATAAAAATAAAACAAAAAAACTGCAATATATCTAATTAGGTTGAAATTTATTAGGTTAAAAATACACTGCCACTTCACGAGGAATATCTGTTGTTGGCAACTGAGAACTGGGAATTCAGAGTAGTTAGGGGAAAAGCTTTTTTTTTTTCTTGACCTGAGAAGAAGCAGGAAGCATCTCATGTGATTAATAATAGGTTTCACTTCTTCTTTACCCAGGCATGGAATTATTTTAGAGACATATAACATAGAGAACTGGCTCTTGAATTAATCTTTTTTTTTTCAATTTTCCAGCTGTCCTCAGTTGATCATCTCCTCCTTGCTATTCTGCTAATCAGTGTTTCTCAACCTTGACAATTTTAAGGCATGTGGACTTCAACTCCCAGAATTCCACAGCCAGCATTGCTGGCTGTGGAATTCTGGGAGTTGAAGTCCACATGCCTTAAAATTGTCAAGGTTGAGAAACACTGTGCTAGATGCAATGCTCTTTCCCTTCAGTAGTGGGGCAGTTCTGAGATGCGAAGGCTCACGGGAGGAATCTTCACTCCAAGCCTTTGCTCCAGCACCAGGAGACCAGGACATCCTGGGGAAAAGAGATGTGGGTGATCCCAATTCAGACAGCATAATCAGAGGATTGCTTTATAATACAGCAGACATGGGTTACGCTTACACTCCCGCATACTCCAAAGCTTTATTTGGAGGGTGAATATGAAGTGTTGCAGAACGGCAGAAAATGCCATCAAACCCTGGGCACATTCTGCCCATCTCGGTGGGCTGCTGTGGAAGAAAGAAGGGTTAAGAAGAGACTCTCTGAACCAGTTGAGTCTTGATTGATCAGCAAGCTCTTTGAGGGCTTGGGGGCTTTTGACCAGTTCTTTTACACCCAGCTCACCTAAAAACTACAATTCCTGACTTACATCTGACATATTTATACAAACACTTTATAGGAATTTGATTTAGAGGAGAAGAGTGCCACTATCTTTCCCTGTTTAGGGAATTTCCCTCATGATCTAAAAGTTGATATCCAGGATGGCAATGAGAGTAAAAACCCAACTGTTCAAAAGATAGTAAGATAGTAAAATGAGATATAAAGGCAAATTCAGTACCAGGAAAGAAATATACTGAATCAGCACATCCTCCCTTAGTTTCAGGGTTCTGATGTTCGACTGCAGGGTTATGCTCAACAATCTATTTCAAATTGCTGGTGTCTTGCCAAGCAAGCCTTTGTGCACCTCGGGAGTGGGGGGGGGGGGCAAGCTCAGGTTTTTCATGCAGAAGGTTCCCTGTTCAGTCCTTGCTACCTCCAAGTGGGAAGGAAAACATTTCCTGTCCAAAACATGGAAAACTTTTGCTGCTCTTCAGTGTTATAGACCAATGTCTGAATTGGGGCATTTCAAGAGAAAAAGCTGCTAATCAGCTGCAGTTCAAATTGCAATTCACAATGTGCAGCCAGAGATTCTATTGTTTTTCTCACCTGGCTCTATTCTTTCCATAGCCTCGTTAGCAGACTATCCTTTTCATTAAAATTTCTTCTTTGCTTGCAGAGAGATTTTCAGTACTGTAATCAGAATTCTGGTTTTTGCTCACTATATCGCCTCTGTGTCTCCTATGTGGAAGCTGTAGTATTTTGGTCCCTAAAACCTTGGGCAGAAGATGTTTTCTCATTTTTATGTATCAGTAATAAAAGCCCAAATAGTTGAGATGGATTATCACAGCCCAATTTCATTTAACAATTTGTTCAAAACAAGATTAGAAAATGTCAATTAAGCTTGCCACTGGATAGCAAATTGGCTAAATGATTTACTGATTCCTTCTGAGAATAACAGATTTCTTTAGTCAACTCCACAAATAAGTCTTATAAAAAAGCTTGATGGTTACTAATTATTTTTACTATGCCAGCTGAATTTTCCCTCTTTATGTAGCTATATGTTTCTTTTTTTTAACCTCTGAAGAACCATACAGAATCCTAAAAATCAGGCCATCCTATATAAATTGAGGGAAGTTGCCCCCTTTCTTTCCCAGCTATGTTGGTGTATAAATGTTTGGTTGAGGTAACAGGATAGTTGTTTCACTTTTGTGCAAATTCCTTTTTCAACAGGAAATGTAGAGCGTTGCCAAAATCGATACATAAAGCATCCCTTTTTTATTTCCCCCCAGTACTATTAATTAATTAATTGGTTTAGAATTGTATAAGTAGTTTTGAAAAGGAGAAAGGATGTGTAAAATCTTTTCCTTAAGGAGGAAAAATATTTCCTGAATGGGTAATAATTTTATTGAAACTAAGTAAAATTAATACAACTGAGCCTGTGCATTTTAGCTCCCTAGAATAGTCCAACAGACCTTCAGGTTTTCTATATAATTTTATATCCTATCATTAAAGAACAGGTTTTTTGATTTTTTCCCATGGATCATGAATCTGTGTTCATTAAATATAGTTTAACTACAATTCATTGAAAGACATTGTTTTCAGGAAAGAAGGATTTTTTTTAAAGGCTTGCTGAGATTAGTGCAGGAGTAGGCAACCTTGGCTCTTTTATGACTGGTGGATTTCAACTCCCAGAATTCCTGAGCCAGCATGGCCAAGGTTGCCTACTCCTGGATTAGTGCAAGGCTTTTGCAAACCCATTACTGTGCAAATGTTCTTGACTATACCTCCCACCGTTCTCAGCCAGCATTGTAAATTGTTATCCAAAGCATTCAGAAAGCTTGGAGAAGGATGATCTGTAATAAAGGCAAAGCTAGATATGTTTTTGGATCCTCTTAAACCATTTCTGCTTACTGTACTTTCTACATTCCAACAAATATTTGTTCAGACTTTCTCCTGCAGTGCATGAATGTGTTCCCACGCTATTAACAAAACAGCTCTCCTAAATTTGGGGGTCTCACGATGACTTTAGGAATTTAGGAGCACATTTCTTTATATGCTAGGTGAAGAACTTGTTCAGAAGGATAAAAGCAACAGGAGAAAAAATACAGGAAAACAGGCAATCACTGGAGTCCTGCCTCAGAGGGCATAAATGTTTCATAATTGGGGAGGCAAGTAGCAGGAGAAAAGGGGAATATTAAAGCATCCTTCAGGAACCAGTTTTCCCATTGTGCCTAAGAGGACCCCCTATGTTTCAGGGGTATTCACATGATGTGGATAAAATGTGAAGATGGTGGCTGTGACAATGGTTGAATATGTATGAATTCCTTCAATCATCTTGTTTTTTTTCAATCATGCCTCATTGACATTCCTGCTATATTTCTTGCTTATGGTAGAAAACATACCTTACATTTCGGAAGAGAGTATGCTGAGCAGGAGCTCGACAAATAACACCATGAACTAAATTGTAAGTTCTTAACAGGAGAGTTGAGGAACCTTCCAGATGTAACTAAACTACAGCTCTTGACAAGCCTCACTACTGGCCATTGTAATCCATCTGTATTAGGAGGGTCAGAGGTTCCCCATTTCTGCTTAGTCCTCTCATTGTTCTTAAATATTGAATATGAATTTTTTTGAGTCAAAAAAATAAAAAAAAAATGCAAAAGTAATGCAGGGGATAAAGTAGCTCCTCTTTATGAAATTAGAAATAAATTCATTTTTATTTAAAAAATAAACTTTATTTAGAAATAAATAATTGAAGACAAAAGAATCTTTTATTAGCAAGGATATTTTTTATTTTCTTTCTTTTTGTTCAATTATTTATTTTTATGTATTTTCCATTATTATAGAACTCAAGAAGTTTACAATCCACAGTTAAAATGCAAGAAAGTATCAGTAGATTAAAACACTGCAAAAACAGCACCTTCAGTTAAAAAAGAGAGGGAATGAAGGAGAAACAAACAAAAAACACCATAAAACATCAGAGTTCCCTCAATCTTTCGGGGCTGGTTAGCCTGGAGCAGGGGGAAAGAAGGGATGGGTAGGGTGAATGCATGTGCATGCACAAACACCCATTGCTTATCTGAATGTGGCCATGAGCGCTCACATGAGTGGAGCCACGAATGCCCTCAATGCTTCTGGTGACACTTGTGCGAATAGGGCCGTGAACGACCACAACGCTTGTAGCGATGCTATTGTGAGCAGTGATGTTCGTGCAAATGAGGCTATGTGCATGCACACATGTACACCAGCCAGCCACTCATGCAGCTTGGTGGCCAATAGGCTGTTGCCCAGTAGGGGGCCGCAGCCTACAAGTTGGGTACCCCTGTTATACACGCAAGGCTGGATGAAGAAATAGATGCTTCATGAATTTCAGCAGGAAGAGCATTCCAGACCAAAGTTGCTATTAAGGAGAAGCTCCTATGCAGTTCTTAGCAGATGGTCCTTGCTATCATTAATGATGACATAAAATCAACATTCTCCTGCTGATCCTTCTCTTAGCTGTAGTGTTTAGAGACCTTCCTAAAACGGTGGAATTGGAAGACAATGTGGAACCAAATTCACTTGTGACTACCATATCTGTCAATTGTACAACAAGCTATGATGTGCCTCATACATCCCTGAAGAGCGTCAACCCGGTTTCCTCTTTTTTCAACTTTCTAAACACCTTATCCACCGGCAACTATGAGGTAAACAAGATAATATAGTCAGCCCAATATATCTTAGAATGATTTTTGAGGAATAGTATTTGTCTTGATGGCCAAGGAAATGCTAAATGATATGGGGAATTTTTGTAATAATTTACAAACAATTTGGACTCCTCCTACTATGTGTTTCAGCTTCCTTCAACCACATGCGCTCTGAAGCTTTAAGATTACAATTTGGAGAATCCCAGATAAACGTGGTAATGGTCCAACAAATCTGAGGGCTCAGGTTTGAGGGCAACTAGAAGACAAAGGGATTGTAGTTCTGTTGCTCCGATGCAGAACAGGAGTGGTGGATTTAGTAAAGAATACCTCATCCAAAACTGAGAAGGTCTTAGGAAGGGCTTTGTTTATGATGTTATCAATGGATGATGGTAATCTAAATAAGAACTTCATCATTTGTGGCATCTTCACTTCACTTCACTCTCTATGTTTGATGCTCATGAAGTAGTTCTCAAGAATACACTTTATGAATGAAGATATTTATTTATTCAGGTGAGGTTTTGATAGGTTCACTGCTGACTATGGCATTTGATTATATGGTTTTCTTTGCAATTCTTGGTTTTATATTTTATATTCATTCTGTAAATCATTTTGCAGTACTTGATGAAGAGTGGTGTAAATATTAACAGTAAACTAGAAGAACTGAAAGGATGAAATATAAGGTTAATAAAAACGTCATCATCCCAGAGCTCCTAAGAAGGGAGACTGAAAACGGTTTCTATCAAAAACTCTGGAATGGGGAAATAGACTAGCCATAAATAAATTCCACAGAGTTGTGTGTTCTTTTTAATTTAAAAAGATCACTTTTACTGTGGACTCAAACACCACATTGCTGAGTTAGCAAAAAGTTGGCTAAGCCCTCAGACACAGCTGACGTTAAGAAATTATTGAGATCCAGGGTTGCTTTTGAAGTGGCTGACAGTCCTTTGGTGGAGATACCCTCAGAGATGGACAGGGAAGGGAAGTGGTTGGTGGACAATACTATGTTCTAATGCTTACTTAAGAATCAAACCAAGGCTCTTTCTTTTGATTCCCAGTTGAGACTTAGTCCCAGTGCTGCTCTAGATGCTAGAGTGGTGAACCTGTATGCCTTAACATTCACCGCAAATTGTGGAGGAAGGACACAAGATGCTCAACTCTTTGTTCAAGTTAATGAAGCAAAGAGATTAATGTGTAATAAAGGATATACTGACATAGGTAAGAATGCTTCAGCTTCCTTGATTAAGTTAGTTTTGGCACATTCAGCAAAAGATAAAAGTGCTTTAATGAAGAACATTTTAATGTAATAGTATAGGAGAGTTGGATGAGATGGGGATTAGTCAGTAGGCAGTGGGATGTGTTGAATTTTCCATCATCATGGAGCAGATCTTGACTAGCACAGGGTAGCAAAATATTATTTTGACCAAGAATAGAAGAGAGTAGAGTAGTGGTAGAAGAATTGCCCAAAGAGTCTCATAATCCTGAAATGAGGGACTGTTCAATCTCAACTTGCCCATGTTGCCATGTTCAATTCACTACTATGTTAATTTTTTT
This sequence comes from Crotalus tigris, assembly GCF_016545835.1. Classification (NCBI taxonomy): domain Eukaryota; kingdom Metazoa; phylum Chordata; class Lepidosauria; order Squamata; family Viperidae; genus Crotalus; species Crotalus tigris. The sequence goes on from NW_024096520.1 coordinate 4,854,125, forward strand.
CTCCATCTCTCATATATCATAGGACGGCCGTCTATACAAGTTTCAGAGGACGTTCGACCTGGAGAAACCATCTTTACAACTGTCTTGACGAGGCGGGGCACAGGCAGACTGACCGTAAGTGCAGTGGTTGGGAGAAAAAGCAGGAATGTGCTTGAGAAAAGCTCTGTGATCACAAGGAGGGACAAATTGTCATGCACAAATGGGAGGAGGAATTCTTGTGGATCATCTGAGAAGAGGTGATCATCTGGGGGGAGCTGGCATTTTGAAGGGTGACTCAGACAGGGTGAGAATCAGTGGCTGGGCAACAGGTGCAGGATATTGTCTACTTTATAATTTCCACACTGTCTTTCCTTCCCACAGTTCACCATTGAGGATTCTTCCTTACCTTTTGTCATAACTTCAGAAGGAATCCTGCGGGCACCTGCCACAGGTTTCACTCGTGAACAAGCTGGCAAGGTATATGCTATTGTTTGCCTTGCACATATATCTGCGTAGCATCCTACTCAAATAGTGGGAATCCATTCAAGACATGTTATTCCTTGGCTCTCGGTCATATCCCAAACAATCCCAAGGAGAATTGTATGCCTGCAGGGAGCATTTGTTGTTCTCATCAGCATTTTGCCACTAGACTTTGATTTCCACATGTCTCATTTCAGGCCTTTGGACTTTTCTAATTGCATAGTTCCTAATAATTTCAGGGAATTATCTGTTTCTAAGGCTTCTATGGAACTGTAGGCTTCTTCACTGGGCCTCTTGGATTCAGCTAACCTTTCCCGTATTGCCCCTGCAGACATTCTCACTAAAAATTGCGGTCACCGATGATGCTTCAAGAAGTTGCAAAGTGCCTCTGTCTATCCAGGTGATCCCTGTTCACCATAACAAAGTCAGTTTCACGTGAGTTGGAGAATTGGGGGTGGGAAGAAAGATATGGTGATGTGCACATTGGGTTGCCAACAAATTGGGAGAGCCAAGACATCCTGCTCTCCCATTATATCCTTGAAAGGCATACAGTACTCCAGAATCCCTTGCAATGAATGGCACAGAATTGGAATTACGTTAGAGAATAATTATCACTTCAGATCTGGTCACATGAAATCCCACTTAATCTTACAGTATAATCTCAGAATCCTCTATGATACTAAGTCCTTGACTTATGAACACCATTGAGCCCCAATTTTCCATTGCTAAGCAATGGAGTTTTTCCTTTCTTGCTACATGTGTTAAATCACTGCAGTTGTTAATAACATGGTTGTTAAGTGAATCTGGCTTTCCCATTGACTTGGCTTGTCAGAAGGTTGCAAAAGGTGATCACATGATCCAGCGACATTGCAACCATCATAAATACATGCCATTGCCAAGCAACCAAATACTGATCACATGAACACGGGGATGCTGCTGTAAGTATGAAAACTGGTCATAAATCACTTTTTTCAATGCCATTATAATGTTTAATGGTTACTAAATAAATGGTTGTAAGTTGAAGATTACATGTATTGGAATTTGAAGATGCACTGCTCAAAATGATGCTTTGCTGGTACCTCTGAAAATGCTGTCTGCTCAATCATGCACAGCCTGAGTTAGGGCTACTTGCTACTAATGGAAACCCCAGCACATGAGGAATCGTCTATGCTCCATCCATCGTACATGGCTTATACCCTTCTCTGGAGAAAGAACTAGAACAGCCAAAGCTTGAATCAAGCTGCACACTTCTGGAACTCCTGGGATGTTATGTTTTCTACTGAGATTTCTGAAATCCCTGCAGTGAACACAAAATTATAGATCTAAAATTTATTGCATAAAGGGGATGAGGAGATTTGATCCTCTTTCTGTTGTCTAGTACAGTATAAGAATACGTTTCCTGACTCTTCTACCTCATAGGTCTAGGACACATAGATTGAACAGACTGGAGTATGATCCATACTTGCAGTTCAACCAAATACCATTACATTAACCAGATATATTTGGAACTTTTAGGAAGACATGCATGGGGACAGATTTCTTTCAGGATATATCCCCGTCAATATTTATATTTTTGTGCCCATATAACCATTAAACTATTTGTTTTACTTTAAGTAGGCAGAGCAAACAGTATTGTGTTCAATGGACTCTTGATTCAGAAAGAGTTATTTATACCTTTGTCTTCATGATTCAGGAAATCATCAGTTGCACATTCAATACGGGAAAATGTACCACCTTTGTCGAACATCACACAGGTTCACGCAAGTGGGGATAATGTGCTCTATCAGATCATCTCCCCAAGCACAAACTCTTTTACCATTGACCCAGGTAATGAAAGCCCCAGGTAAGCCATAGCATCCACCCCATCTGAGGAAGTCTCTAATAGCTAGCTATACTGATTTTCAATTCCCAGTCCTCTTGCCTTCAAGAGGCTGAGAATCAATCTTTCTTCATTTTACTGCCTCCAGGGGAGGTATGGTGAACTGAAGACAGCTCTGTAAAAACAACAAAAGTAAAAAATAAGTGGTAAAGACCTCTCCAGATGACAGGATTGCCCATATATGCTCCAATGGCTGCTCCCCACAACGAGACTGCAGGACAGCAGTTTTCTGTGCGTTTGAGCCCCAGGAGATGACAGGATAAATCATCTTGCTTACAACTATGGAAGAGCTTTTAAAGGATACTAAGTTTCTCATTACTTTGGAATTTGCCTACACATTCCTTACAGCCCCAACTGAGTCTAAAATTTTCTTTACTAAGCAAGACAGTTGTTGAGTTTTGCCCTTTCTTGTCACTGTTGTTAATCACTGCAATTGTTAAATTAGTAACATGGTTGTTACATGAATCTGGCTTCCCCATTGACTTGTCAGAAAGTCACAAAATGTGATCACATGACCCTAGGACACTGCAACAGTCCTAAATACATGCCAGTTACCAAGGGCTGAATTTTGATCACATGGTGATGCTGCAATGGTCATAATTGTGAAAAACGATCCTAAGTCATTTTTTTCAGTGCTGTTGTAATTTTGAAGGGTCATTAAATGATGGTAAGTTGAAGGACTATCTGTATAAACTATTCTAAAGCTATTAGAGACCTTTGGAATGACAGGTCTGAAGTCTTCATCAGGAAAAATTATCTTCAACTCTGAACAAAAGAAAAATTAATTACAAGCTTAAGAATTTGAAATAAACAGCAAAAAGCTAAATAAGATTTTGATCGAAGAAAGTTATAAGTGGATTAAGGGTCAAGATAAATTTGGAGTATTGACTTTTTCTATAAGATTTTGGAATTAATTATAAAAAATAACCTCTTGTAAGAAATATAATTATTTTGGTTATTATGGCAACTGCAAGAATGACTAGAGGGAACTAAAGATTTTAAGCAGGAGATGAAAAATACTAATGCTAATTAATACTGGGACTTACAAAATATTATGACATTGGAAATATTGAAGGAGATCTTTGAAGAATAGATCCATATATTAAGTAACTACAGTATCAATAGTGTCAGTAATAAAGTCTGCTTCCATAGGTATTCTGAGGAACAGATTTCATCTAATAAGACATGGTAGAGAATGTGGAATTACAAATGACAGACCAAGAGAACAATTTTGAATAAGTCATTATACTGGATATACCAAAGAAACTGACTGAAGTTTTTTAAAAAAATAAAATAAAGGAAAATACAAATGATGAACCCAGAGAATCATCTGAAAAATATTTTCTTATTGGATCTACAAGAGGCTTGTTAAAGCCTTGAAGAAAACTTGATCATAGGATAAAGGAGAATTGAAGAGAAATAAAATCCTAGAACCATAATTGATTGAATTATTAGAAGTCAAAGGAAAGAATATAAAATTGTTTATATCATCAAGGTTAAAATTAATTTTTTTGTAATGTTCTGGCAACCCTTTATGGGCTTTTTGCTGACACCAGGGTTGTAAAGTTGTTGTTGGTTTTTTTTAATGAATTTGCATATAGCTAAGGGATGGGATATGAGATGAAGAGATATGTGTTTATAAACGTTGAAGAGTTATTAAATATGTTTGTTGTGAGGAAGGTTGGAAGTCACTTCATCTTCATTTCTTTTCTTTTTCCTCATTATATTTTCTTTGCTTTTCTTTTTCTTTTTTACTGCACTTTTATTCTTACTTTCCATTCTTTTCTCTTTCTCTAAGTTTAGTTTGTATTAGTTTTTCCAACGGTAATTACATTTCTTAATAAAATAGTATTTTTAATTATACAGTTTCAGGCATCATCAAGACCACTTACTACTTAGATCTGAAACGCAATCCAAGCTTAGCCAGCACCCAGCTGGAGGTGAAAGCTTACGATATGTTCAATCACGCTGATCATGCCACCATTATTGTCAACATTACTGTGAAACAGGAGAACTTGGAAGGACCCCTGTGTTCTCCTGCTGTGTTTGTGTAAGTCTCTGCAAAGGAAATTGTGGTAGCTTGAGCCAAGAAAACATAGAGTAATAGAGTCAATTTGAGGATGTCTAACTTTCTGCATGTGGTATGTGTGGTAGATTTAGGTGATTAGGAGGACTACTGTTTCTGAAGTGAGAAATATAGAAGTTAGATTGCTAAGTGGGAAGAGAGTTTGGGATTGCTTAAAGATAAATAGGTACAGGTAAATTCCTTAGCCAATTAAAAATCAGCTCCAGGGACTGTGGTGGCTTTGACTGCATAATCACTGCATAATTTACTTGGACTTCAGTAAGGCATTTGACAAAGTAGATCACAACCTACTACTTGATAAGATAGAAAAATGCAGGTTAGACAGCATCACCACCAGATGGATCCGTAGCTGGCTGGCTGGCCATACTCAGCATGTGGTCCTCAATGGAACCACATCTACATGGAGGGAAGTGTATAGTGGGGTGCCCCAGGGCTCTGTTCTGGGCCCAGTGCTCTTCAACATCTTCATCAACGATCTGGACGAGGGGATAGATGGGGAACTCATCAAATTTTCAGACGACAGCAAGCTGGCAGGAATAGCCAACACTCCAGAAGAAAGGCTTAGGATACAGGACAGACTTGAACACTGGACGCTATCTAACAAAATGAAATTCAATGGTGAAAAAAGTAAGGTTCTACATTTAGGCAAGAAAAACCAAATGTACAGGTATAGTATAGGGGGTACCTTGCTCAATAGTAGTAACTGTGAGAGGAACCTCGGAGTCCTAGTGGACAATCACTTAAATATGAGCCAGCAGTGTGCTGCAGCTGCCAAAAAAGCCAACACAGTGCTAAGCTGCATTAACAGAGGGATAGAATCAAGATCACGTGAAGTGTTAATACCACTTTACAATGCCTTGGTAAGGCCACACTTGGAATACTGCATCCAGTTTTGGTCACCACGATGTAAAAAAGATGTTAAGACTCTAGAAAGAGTACAGAGAAGAGCAACAAAGATGATTAGGGGACTGGAGGCTAAAATATATAAGGAACGGTTGCTAGAATTGGGTATGTCTAGTTTAACGAAGAGAAGGACAAGGGGGGACATGATAGCAGTCTTCCAATATCTCAGGGGCTGCCCCAAAGAAGAGGGAATCAAGCTATTTTCCAAAGCACCTGAAGGCAGAACAAGAAGCAACGGGTGGAAACTAATCAAGGAGAGAAGCAACCTAGAACTAAGGAGAAACTTCCTGACAGTTAGAACAATTAACCAGTGGAACAACCTGCCTCCAGAAGCGGTGAATGCTCCAACACTGGAAGTTTTTAAGAAGAAACTGGACAGCCATCTATCCAAAATGGTATAGGGTTTCCTGCCTGAGCAGGGGGTTGGACTATATGACCTCCAAGGTCCCTTCCAACTTTATTATTATTATTATTATTATTATTATTATCATTATCATTATCATTATCATTATTATTATTATCATCCAACAAATCTGGAAGTCATGCAAGTTAAGGAACAGTGGGATAATGCTTTGGAGAAATCAGAACCCAAGGAAATCAGAACCCTCTACCTCTTGTGATTATTTTTGCTTAATTCCAGAACTGAGATTCCAGAGAACATTTCAGTCAGGAGGACCATTTTGTCTCTGTCTTGCTATGATCCAGAGAGTATGAATAGCAGCTTGAAGTACAATATAGTTGACCAGAATCCACCTTATAGCTTTAAAATGAATGGCCCAAATTTGCAGGTGAGCCAGTTGCTAGGTATGTATCAGGTAAGGATTGAGTAAATTCCTCCACATCAATTTGTGTGAGCGGTACTAAAAATGTACATTTAAATGCACAGTACATCTAAACCTCAAAGGGACACTGAATTCCCATTTAAATTTTGGTGCTTTAGGGACCCTGATTTGAGCTTTGGATCTTAGCTGACGAAAGATCTCTCTTTTTGTAGAAGATACTATAAACTTTTTTGTCATGGGTTAATAACTAAAGATAACTTCTGTCTTCTTTCTCCTGATTTTTCTATCCTATGGTCTGACAGGTAAATAGCAGTTTGGACTATGATTCAGAAAGTATGGAGACTCTTAATTTTCAATACCAGGCCACCATTTTAGTAATAGATGAAGGAAGTCCTGCACAAACCAGTAAGTACCACATTGCTAAAAAGCACTATTTGAAGTTTGTTATTCCTGGATATTGATGAAGTCAGTTGAAACCTGGCAGAATTCTAAGACTAGAAGACATCTCCCTTAAATGTTGGGACCATGGATGCATAAATAGCCATTTGAAATTTGTTGATGAAAATAAATTTAGAATGTTTATCATTGTTGTCAGACCTGGAGAAAAGTATTACTAATGTAATAGAAAAGTATTACTAATGTAATAGAAAAGTATTACTAATGTAATGTAATTTTATGCAGAAAAGCAAACCTAACTTATATACTATTGTGCAATTTGCTGCCCTTCATATAAAATAAAAAATAAAATAAAATAAAACTGTGGGATCATAAAACTCTGCATCAAGATAGTCAAGACTACAGACCACGTTACTAAAAATATATTTTTTCCCCAAATAAGAATTGTCCTCAAAATTCTTTAAGCATGAGAAGTAATAGGTCAAAACTTGTTTGAATTGAGCTTCACATTTAGCAACTACAATGTCATGTAATTTTCTTGATAAACAATTTCCTGTTTTCATAGTCATTGAAAATGATCACACTTTTTTCCTCAGAAGTATTGGAAGTAAAAGAGGGCAATTATTAGTTTGCACCGAAGCAGTTATCAGCATATTAATGTAAAGGCATCTAAGAGACCAAAGGAAGCAACTGAAAAACAGTGGTTGGTTGAGACTGACTGGAGACAATGGCTGAGTAAATTTGTGATAGGCAAACAACAGCTACCCGTGATCTGTGTCCTCCCCCATAGAAAGCAGATCAATCAGAAAGCCCAGGATAGACTACCAAAATGCATGTTTGACAAATCCATCAAAAAATGAATACAATTGAAATAATAAAATTATACCAAATGGGAAATGTTACAGAGGCTATTTAATACAACTGTAAGTATTCCTAGAAGTATTAGAATAATCCTTTTCCCAATGGAACATGACTATTAATTTTAGGGCAGTCCACTTAAAAGTCATATACAAGTTCAGCAAATTTAGCAGAATGGCAGAATATAAGAGAATCAAGCTCTTATATGGTAGGGTGGCTGTTGTGATGCAAATTAATGTGATGCATTAACAAAGGGATAGAGTCAAGATCATGTGAGGTGTTAATACCACTTTACAATGTCTTGGTAAGGCCATACTTGGAATACTGCATCCAGTTTTGATCACCACGATGTAAAAAAGATGTTAAGACTCTAGAAAGAGTACAGAGAAGAGCAACAAAGATGATTAGGGGACTTGAGGCTAAAACATATAAGGAACGGTTGCTGGAATTGGGTATGTCTAGTTTAATGAAAAAAAGGACTAGGTGGGACATGATAGCAGTGTTCCAATATCTCAGGGGCTGCTACAAAGAAGAGGGAGTCAAGCTATTTTGCAAAGCACCTGAAGGCAGGACAAGAAGCAACGGATGTAAACTAATCAAGGAGAGAAGCAACCTAGAACTAAGGAGAAATTTCCTGACAGTTAGAACAATTAATCAGTGGAACAACCTGCCTCCAGAAGCTGTGAATGCTCCAGCACTGGAAGTTTTAAAGAAGAGACTAGACAGCCATTTGTCTGAAATAGTATAGGGTTTCCTGCCTGAGCAGGGGGTTGGACTAGATGACCTCCAAAGTCCCTTCCAATTTATTATTATTGTTGTTATTGTTATTAGTGTTGTTGTTATTATTATGTTCTAACCATATTAAGCCAACGTATGAATCTTCCTAAAGATATGCCTACTCATCCTCTATGTGATGGTGCTTAGCCTACCTTATGGGTCTCTAGTATGGATTCCAGAGTGGGAATGTGGCCACAGACATCTCATTTAGTGGCTGCCACGCTTCAAATCTTACCTGATCTTATTTTTATTTTTAGATTTCTTAAAAAATCAAGATGCCGTGGTTCAGAACAAAACACCCACCTCAAGCATTATCTTTGTTTCCAGCAGTGTCTCTGAACTTCACTATACCCCAGAGGCATTGGAAATGACAAATGATTTGGTAGCTACAGCCAGTGTTTTGTTTGGCAGTATGCCCAGCTACCCAGAAAAAATAAAGACAGATGTAAGGTGAAATGGTAGAGATGAGGTAGCAGGAGTTAATCTCTTTAGCTTGCTTTCCAGTAAATTGCCTTTTTCTCACTAGTTGTTCCATAGTACCTATTTTATGAAAATGCTTGTGGTAGGTTCTCAAAATTCCAAATATATTGTAGGCCCCAAAAGAAGGGGGATCACAGGTGTACCCCCAATCACAAATGATTAAGGACAAACTTTCCAGTGAAATGGACAAAGGAGTGTGACTTACACCCCCATATGTATAGAGAATTACAGAGTTGACCCAGGAAGGTAGAAAAGTATGCCAAGGAAACCCAAGAGTGACTGTCTTTGATATAAGAGAGACAGAAGGAGAAATTCTGTCAATCTTTTGAGATTGTGCTATTATAGCCTATATATAGAGAGAGTTATAGTATTTCTTGTGGTTGATTCCTGACTGTCTGCCTTTAAGAACCAACACACTGTGAAAAGTACCTAGAAGGAGATATCACTGGGAGATAAGCAGATGATAGATTCTCACTTAGTCTCATCCCTGCTTTCCTCTAAAAATCAAATCACCCACTTGATTGACAAACCTAGCTGAAAATCTTCTGGTCTGTAGCCTTCATGTGTTATTTGAGCTTTGCTTGTTTTCTGTAATTATGTAGGTTAGGCACTTACAGTAGTTACTTGCCGATTACAAAGTGCTTGCTGGAATTTTGTCATCATATACGCTTTCTGGGTTTCTTTCTTTATCTTGCAGCCACTGTACCTGTGCTGGTGACAGTAAGACGAGTGAATGAATTCTACCCAAAGTGCTCAAAACTGGTGTTCAGTGTACCAGAGAATACTGAGTATGGATACAGCATTGGCAATGTCAATGGCACTGACCAAGACTATCCATTCAACAACATTGAATACAGCATAATGGATGCAGATGCTGGAGTTTTCTACATCAGTACCTATACAGGTAAGGTAATGGTGGGCCTGTTTGGCAGGGCCTCCCCAAGCTTTATTTATCAAACAGCTTAAGGATCTTCCTTCACTCATTTATTTACTTGTCTGAATCTGATTGCATCAGAACTACCTCAGGTGGAATACAGCAGTACACTGATCTCCCATCTTTAGAACTGAAGTATGTTTAGCAACTGTATGAGGAAGGCTGGCTCCAAACTCGGTAAAATATAGCATAGGCACTACTATACCTTTTAGGACAAACAATTCCTAAAGAAGAAAATGAAGTTTGCAAAAAAAAATTAGTTAAAAAGCCCACAGGGTTTTCCAGTTTATTGGACAGAGTGTCAAATAGCTTAATTATGAAGGAGAAAGAAAAGAAAAATAAAGAAGGGAGGGAGGGAGGGAGGGAGGGAGGGAGGAAGGAAGGAAGGAAGGAAGATTCTTGACCATTGTTCATGTTTCTTTCTTTCTCTACTTTTGCCTGCCTTCCACCCCAACTTTCCAGTTAAATGTTTTGATACTTTCTATGTATAATAAATAAGCATCAACTATATTTTTGCTAGCTGAACTGAGTGGCATGTGAATATAGAGATTGATGAGGAGTAGGCTGGGTCTGGATGCAGATTATAACTGGAAATTACCCAGAATAGTTTTATAATATGTCACAGGTCAGCTGCATGTACTTTTGCCCTTGGATTATGAAAACCAGAAAGTGTATCATCTGCCTGTCATTCTAAAAGACCTGGAGAATGAAGCAGCTCCTGGTACCCAGAAAACAACAACATGTAATGTCACGATTTACGTGCAGGTAATTTGAAAACAGAAGAGAAGCTACAGTATGTTGATACAGAACATTGACTATTCCACACACCCCCCAGGTGCTCCATAAATTATATCCCCCAGATCAAGCAGTTGATAAGTGAGGTGGCTGGGGAACTCTGACTTTTATGCTGGATTCCCACCACACTTGATAGCCCCTGAAACTCTGCTGAACAATTCAGCAGCAGCAGATACCAAACCCCCAGCTTTTGGGGACATTATTATTGGGGGGGGGGAGAAGGAATGTGCATATCTCTACGGATATGTGTATTTGAATAAAGACAATATTAAGTTTATTAAATGTTTTACCCTAACCCTAACAAAGCAAAACCAAAACAAGACAACATGTTCAGCTCTAGCCTATGTAGCAACATGACTAGGTGTTCCCCCAGTTTTTAAAAATGGGGGTGCAGCCACTCTATTCACAGAAAGTTTGGCCAGTCTTGTGCTAGGAAAAGCTGAGCTTTGAACAGTCTCCTTGTCCTATGATTTACAATTACTCATCTGCTGTGTGGTTAGTGGGGCCTATAGGTACAGGTATCCTGTGTTATATATTCGTATCTTCCCACTTCTGCTCTTTAATAGGCTCTACAATGGTGCATTTTATCGGTTTTCAGGTTATCGCTCTTCTAAAATGTCCTGCAAGGAGAAACATGGCCTGTTGTCCTGCCTATTGCTATAAAGGTGCCTTTCTGTGGGTCTTTTCTGTTAGAAACCCGATGCCTTGAAAACAGAAATTGCATGGGCATAATTTTTTTTATTTTATACAAGTGGGAGTAGGGAGAGATCAGTTATACAGCAGCCAAATTGGTGCCTTCTAGATCAGGGCTTTTCAACCTTTTCACCCATTGTACCACTTTTAGGATATGGCAACATCTGAGTACCACCAGTTGCCTAGCAAGGTGTCAAAAACTTAATGACCCCCCCCCAAAAAAGGAAAAAAGTGATAAAGTACTGGTAGTACTCGACTTACAACAGTTCGCTTACTGACTGTTTGAAGTTACAATGGCACTGAAAAAAGTGCCCCCCAAGCCACAGGCAAGCAAGACAGTGCCCGGTGGCGCTCTTCCTCCTGTCCAAGGTTTTCATTGTTGTGAGCATTTCTGTTGAGGATTGGCAGTGGGGGTGGGGTGGGGGGTATTTGGTTTTTATTTCCCCCATCTCCTGGGTGGTTGCAACAGGTTTTGATCACTTCACATGACCCTGGGACACTGTGACAATCATAAATATGAATCAGTTGCTAAGCACTGAATGTAAATCATAAGACCTTGGAGATGCTGCAACATTCCAGCTGATTGGCGCTTCTTCTGGGCTCAGCAGAAGCATCAGGATCAGTGCTGCTTTCCAGCTGATTGGTGCTTCTTCGGGGCTCAGCAGAAGCACCAGGATCAGCGCCAAGCTCCAGCTGAAGCCTGGCGCTGATCCTGGTGCTTCCACTGAGCCCTGACAGCCCCAAAGAAGCGCCGATCAGCTGGAAAGCGGCACTGATCCTGGCGCTTCCGTTGACCCCTGACAGCTCTGCAGCTCCAGCCATCTCTCGCTCAGGCTTATGCGGTGCTGCCACTGGTTCAGCTCAGTCCCCTCCCCCACTACCACTTTTCTAGGATGGTTGTGTACCACCTGCCAGGTGTCAATGTACCACAGGTGGTACCCATACCACTGGTTGAAAAGCCCTGTTCTAGATGCACTGGACTTACTGCCCATTCTCCCACAATCCCTAGGCCAGAGGTAGGCAACCTTGGCTCTTTTATGACTCATGAAGTCCACGAGTCATAAAAGAGCCAAGGTTGCCTATCCCTGGCCTAGGCCAATAGCTGAGCTGGTTGGTAACTGTTGCCCAAACCTCTGAAATCAGTGGTGGGATTCAAATATGTGAACAACCGGTTCTCTGTGTGGATGCTACTTCCGGAAGTCCATTCTGGGCCTGGGCAACAAAAAATGAACTACTGGTTCTGCCGAAGTGGTGCCAACCGGCTGAATCCCACCACTGTCTGAAATGTACAAAATAGGATCATCTCTGAAAGCTTTAACTTTCTAGCCTGGAATTTGCATGCAACTTTTAAAACTATATACAGTAGTAAATAGCAGCCTGCTTCAGATCCAGAGCACTGTAATACAAGAGAAAAGCAGGGCAGTAACCATTTTCCCTTTTGCTGCTCTGCTAACAAAAATGAGTTCTAAAATTTTTGTTAGGCCTGGAATGGAGCAGGTTTTACTGAGGGTTATGCTCTTAATACAGTACTTTGAGAAATGCCCGATAGCCCACTGAATACAGGTAGTTCTCAACTTATGACCACAATTGAATCCAAAATTTATGTTGTTAAGCAAGACAGTTAAGTGAATTTTGCCCCATTTTACGATCTTTCTTGCCAGAGTCGCTAAGTGAGTCACTGCAGTTAAGTTAGTAACATGGCTGTTAAGTGAATCGGGCTTCCCCATTGACTTTGCTTGTCAGAAAGTTGCAAAAGGTGATCACACGACCCCAGGATACTGCATCTGTTATAAATACAAACCAGTTGCCAAGCATCCAAATTTTGATCATGTGACCCTGGAGATGCTGCCATAGGTGTAAATGTGAAAAGCAGTCATAAATCATTTTTCTCAGTGCCACTGCAACTTCAAATAGTCACTAAACAAATGGTTGTATGTCAGGGACTACCTATATTGTAACCTCATCTGGCAAATAACCAACTGCAGAAAGTTTTACTTTTTCAGCCCAAAATCACTTCTGCAAATAGCCGTGTAGAATTACAATTGTACAAATGTTGCAATAGCTTATTTCCCTTTGTGGCAATAGGGGAAGCCTGAGGTCTGGAAATCTTTCTTGCTTGGAGGCTTGTTTTTTTGGAAAGTCTCTGATCATTGCAACAAGGAGGAGAATGTTTGAGAACCTGTGAGCTGTCTACCATGAAATATAATTTCTTTTATATCCCCAGGATGTGAACGATCGTCCTCCTGTGTGTAAAGAACCATTTTTGCAGTTTTCCGTATATTCCACCCAAGCCAGAAATATAAAAGTCACAGATATTAATTGTGAAGATGAGGAGAAGGGAACCAAACTGGCCTACAACATTGTTCGTGGTATGGAATGAGTCGCAAATTGCCAGGGCCTGTGTAAATAAATTAAAAGAGATCAGTACCAGGGTCTTCTTTGGGACTGGAAAAAGAAGGAATAAGCTGAACTTGAAACAGGGAAAAAGTTGAAGAATAGAAGCTCACCAGTGAGGGCTATTACTGCTGCTACTTATAAGATACTTAAAGAATTAAATTGTAGGCAAAAAGTGGTTTTAGCAAGCTGGACCCAGTTAGTGCTAGATAGTAATGATAGAGGGAATCTGCTGGAAATAAAGTATATTTTTTTTCACAGGGATGCTGTCCAGGTAGGGATGTCATGTCATCCAGCTGGTTCAATCTAGTTTCTGCAAAATAGTTGTTAACTATTTTTTCCCCCCGAGATCTGGAAGGCTTCCTCATTTTGCCCTAGACTTTTTAGTGATGGTCTGTGTTATGTCCCGAGCCTTTGCAAACGGCTCGGGCGTTTGCAGGCAGTCCCGGGCAGGTGCAAAGCTGCCCGGGACCAGACAGGCTGTCGCCAGCGCCGTGCGCATGCGCGGGTGCTGGCGCGGGAAAAGTAACCCATTTACCCGGGAGTTGCCTATATAAGAGGCTGCGAGGCGTTTGGGCGAGGCAGAAGCCATCTTCCTGTAAGCTGAACGCTGAATAAAAGAAACTGAGAACTCCAGCTGCTTCTCGTGTCTGCTTTCCCGCCAAGGACGCAACACTGGCGACGAAGGTGGGATGCCTTGCACTACCTGGAAAGGAAGAAGTGTAAGCGTACCCAAGGAGTCCTGAGCGGCGGAAGAGGAACGGCGTCGACTCGGCAGCTGCCCGCCAATCCGGTGCGCATTCGGGGGTAGGCTGGCTGATAGACCCGTCTCCTGAAGATCCGAAGATGGCGAAAATCGGAAGGCTTTCGGAATTCGACGTCTCACATCCAGAGCGGTGGGAGTCCTACGTATCCAGAATGGAGAACTACTTCAAGGCAAACCAAGTGAGGGAAGATAGCTTGAAGGCCGCCACCCTGCTTTGCGTTTGCGGCCAAGACGCCTTCGAAATCGCAGAAAATCTTGTAGCACCTGTTCCAGTAGAGTCTGTAAGCTACGCAGACCTGAAGAAGCTGATGAAAGAGCACTTCCACCCCAAGGTGTCCGTTATCTCATGGCGCCACACCTTCGAGCAGAGGGATCAACGGTCCGGTGAAACAGCCAAGGAATACATCGCCGCGCTACGGAAGGCCGCCAAGCCCTGCGAGTTCAAGGACCTCGAGGAACGACTGAGGGACCGATTCGTGTGCGGGTTAAGGCATCGCGAGCTACAACAGAGACTTTTCGCAAAGGAAGAATTATCCTTCCAAGACGCCTTAAGGGAAGTCACCGCAGAAGAAGCAGCAGGCGGCGCCGTCAAAACATGCGGCCGATCAGAAACAGTGCAGAGGGTGCGTCCGTGCACCAGGAAGACGTCCGACGAAACTCCGAGGAGGATCCGGACGAGGAAGTCGACCGTCTACACCCCGCGAAGGAAGAGAACCAGAAGGGAAGCTCTTCGGCTCCGCTCAAGTGCATCGGCTGTGGAGGTCGCCACAGGAGAACCGACTGCAAGTTCCGCTCCGCTACCTGCCGGGCATGCGGCAAACAAGGGCACATTGCAGCTGTGTGTCTGAGCCGACGAAAGGCACAACCCCAAGAAGAACGCCTGAAGGGTACCAGATTCCCCAGCCAGAATAGGGTAGGGTTTTGCGCTTCGCGAAGAAGCATCTGTAGAACAGGCACACACAAGCCCATGAAGAAAAAGCTGTCACTCAACGTGAAGCTACAAGGGGTTCCATTATCTATGGAACTAGACACAGGGTCTGCCCTGTCCATCATTTCATTGCATACATTTAGGAAGATTTGTTCCAGAAGTGGGTCTAAGGCCAAGTTAAGGCCTTCTGATATTGTATTAACAGATTTTCAGAACTCAAGAGTGTGTGTTAAGGGGGAGGCCACCCTTAACGTGCAATACAAGAGTTTTGAAGGTCCACTAGACTTATTAGTAGTAGGGGGTGAACGAACGAGTCTCATAGGACTCGATTGGTTTGAGGCCCTGGGGATACACGTCACAGGACTCAACAGCTTACAAACACTCGACCTACAGGAAGTCTGCAAAGAATTTGCAGATATTTTCAGCCCCCAGCTGGGCACATTCAAAGGACCACCTGTGTCCTTAAAGCTAGACCCCACTGTCACTCCCATTAGGATTAAAGCAAGAAGGGTCCCTTTTGCTTTAAAAAGTAAGATTGACACTGAATTAGACAAACTAATCCAACAGGGAATCCTAGAACCTGTTGATTCCAGCCCGTGGGAGACCCCCATTGTCACGCCTCTAAAGGCAAATGGGGACATTCGCATTTGTGCTGATTACAAATGCACACTCAATAAGGCATTGCAGCAACATGCCTATCCTGTTCCTGTGGTCAGTCACATCCTGGCCTCTCTCAAGGGGGGGCGTGTTTTTGCAAAGCTTGACCTAGCTCAAGCATATCAACAGCTGCCTGTTGATGATGATGCTGCCATAGCTCAGACCATTGTGACCCACAGGGGAGCCTTTAAAGTAAAAAGGCTACAGTTTGGAGTAAATGTCGCTCCTGGGATTTTCCAAAGCGTAATGGAAAACACACTACGAGGTATACCAGGGGTCTGCCCCTACTTTGACGATGTCTTGATTGCAGGAGACTCCACACACATTCTAGCTGAAAGACTTAGGGCTGTCCTGTTAAGATTCAGGGAATCAGGCCTCAAGCTCAGAAAAGACAAATGCAAGATCGGGGTGCCTTCTACTGAATTTATGGGATTCAAAATTGATGCTGCTGGGATTCATCCTGCTGAATCCAAACTAACTGCTATTTTAGAAGCACCCAGGCCAAAGTCTAAGGCCGAACTTCAGGCCTTCTTAGGCCTCCTGAATTTCTACAATTCTTTTCTTCCACATAAAGCTAGTGTAGCTGAGCCTCTTCACAGGCTACTAGACAAACAAGCTGTGTGGCTGTGGTCACAAGCACATGAGGCTTGCTTTAAAGAAGTCAAGGCCTTGCTCACTTCTAACAGTGTTCTTGCACATTTCAACGAGTCTCTTCCTGTGTGCATCGCTTGTGATGCATCCCCCTACGGGGTTGGAGCTGTCCTGAGTCACCTCAGGTCTGATGGAACTCAGGTTCCTATTGCATACTACTCCAGAACACTGTCTTCTGCCGAGCGCAACTACGCTCAGATAGACAGGGAGGCTCTGGCTGTTGTTGCTGGAATTAAAAAATTCCACGATTTTCTATATGGCAGGCATTTCACGGTCTTCACTGACCATAAGCCTCTGCTGGGACTGTTTACCACACGTAAGCAGACTCCCCACATCATTTCCCCTAGAATGCTTAGGTGGTCTATTTTCTTGTCTGCATATGATTTTTCATTACTCCACAAGCCTGGGAAAGAAATGGGCCATGCTGATGGCCTCAGTAGGTTGCCTCTGCCAGTAGTAGAAGCTGACCCCGCGCCAGCTGTCAACATTCTATCAATCCAAGCCTTGCCGAGCTCCCTCTTAGTGCCAGGGATGTTACCGCTGAAACGGGTACAGATCACACACTTTCACGTGTCCGCTCCTGGGTCCTGTCCGGGTGGCCTGAGCACTGCCCTAGTCCTGAGTTTCAGAGTTTCTGGTCCAAAAGAAACGAACTGTCCCTTTCTCAGGGTTGTCTGCTTTGGGGAAACAGAGTTGTCATTCCCACCTCAATGAGGACTAGGGTCTTAGAATCCCTCCACGAGGGTCATCCTGGCATTGTCCGTATGAAGGCTCTTGCACGAAGCCACTTGTGGTGGCCTGGTTTAGATAAAGATATTGAGGCTAAGGTGCACGCATGCCACCTGTGCCAACGATCTCGCCCAGAGATGCCCCAAGCTCCTGTGCATAGATGGGAGGAAACACAGTCCCCATGGTCTAGGGTGCACATTGACTACGCTGGGCCCTTTCAGGGCCAGTTCTTCTTGGTCCTTGTTGACAGCCATTCAAAATGGCTTGAGGTTGTGCCTGTCTCATCCACCACCACTGCAAAGACTATTCAGGTACTGAGGGGGATTTTTGCTGCACACGGGCTGCCAGATGTCATTGTGTCCGACAACGGCCCTCAATTCACCTCCTCCGAATTCCAAGCTTTCTTACAGGCAAACCTGATTCGTCATGCCACGTCTGCGCCTTTTCACCCATCCACCAACGGTATGGCTGAACGCATGGTGCGCATCGCAAAGGACGCCTTGAAGAGACTCACCTACGGGGACTGGCATCACAGGTTGGCTGACTTTCTCCTTTCTTATCGCACCACACCGTCCACTTCTACAGGGAGAAGTCCAGCTGAACTTCGTTGGGGGCGCCAAC
Source organism: Crotalus tigris (assembly GCF_016545835.1). NCBI lineage: Eukaryota > Metazoa > Chordata > Lepidosauria > Squamata > Viperidae > Crotalus > Crotalus tigris. The sequence continues at coordinate 4,871,913 of NW_024096520.1, forward strand.
TTACTACTAGACTTGACCGGTTGCATCCGGACAGACTGCCTTCATCTACCTCACATCCTAGGGCACCTAGACAACTACTTGTGGGTGCCCCGGTTTGGGCTCGCAATTACGGGCCTGGTCATACATGGGTCCCCGCTTCTGTGTCCAGGATCACAGGTCCTCTCTCCTACGAGGTTGCCCTGGACAACGGTCGTGTCCTGCGTCGGCACATCGACCAACTTCGCTCTAGGCGAGACTTTTCTGCTGAGACTCCTGGGTCTTTTCCAGGGGGGGAGGGGGACCCTTTGGAGCAAAGGGAAGGGCAAGAGCTACTGCCCATCTCCACTGAGGGAGCCACAAACGGCTCGTCCCAAGATTCCGCAATTGCTCCGAAAAGGAAGTCATGGAGCTTACCCACACAACAGGCACTCACGCCTACTCCAGCCAGGGAGTCACCTCGGGGGCATACTCACTTTCCACATACGTCACACAGCACTCCAGTCACGGAGGATACCTGGGGGCATCCCAACAAATCATTCCCCGCAAGAGAGCTGGCACACAATTCCCAAGGTTGGCCTGACCTTACCCCAAATCCTACAGGGGGTCAAACATACACAGAGTTAGTCGAGGAACCAAGTCCCGACTACAACAACCCTAGCACAAATCAGGGAACACCTGAGTTTTGGGAAAGTACAGAAACCCCCACGAGCCCGAACACAGAATGGGGTTCAGGGAATGGACAGCCTCCTGACAGGTCTTGGACTGACCTAGGAGGTCCTACAGAGACGCCCAGCAGCGGCTATCACTTCAAGGGGCCCGAGGGTCTACAGCTAGGCAGGTCAACCAGGTCCCAAAGCAACAGAAGCCCTGGCCTGACGAGCCCGGTGGGCAAGCGAGCAGGCCAGGCATTGGGGCACAGTCCTTGGAAGACACCAGGGCACAAGAGAGAGAAAAGGCTCACGCCTCCCTCCAGTCAGGGGACTTATGCCAGTAATCCAGAGCTAAGAAGGTCACAGAGAGCAAAGAAATCTCCCAAGTACCTAGAAGACTACATAACATTGCTGGCAAAGCAAAAGCCAGTAAACAGTGGGAACATTGGGGAGCAAAATGTCGTATAAAATAAATGTTGTATGTTGGTCGTAGTTTTAGCCCGGGGGAAAGGGGTGTTATGTCCCGAGCCTTTGCAAACGGCTCGGGCGTTTGCAGGCAGTCCCGGGCAGGTGCAAAGCTGCCCGGGACCAGACAGGCTGTCGCCAGCGCCGTGCGCATGCGCGGGTGCTGGCGCGGGAAAAGTAACCCTTTTCCCCGGGAGTTGCCTATCTAAGAGGCTGCGAGGCGTTTGGGCGAGGCTGAAGCCATCTTCCTGTAAGCTGAACGCTGAATAAAAGAAACTGAGAACTCCAGCTGCTTCTCGTGTCTGCTTTCCCGCCAAGGACGCAACAGTCTGAGATAGGGCTTTTTTACCCCTGGGAATTGTAGTTCAAAATAAGCTAAATGGAGGGTAATCGGGCTTCTGTGGGAATTGCTTGGAGACAACTGGCCCAGCAAGTGAGAGAGCACTCGGAATGGAGGAACATAAAAAAAGCAGGCTGGCAGAGAGTAGGCCATTTTTCATTGCTTGGCAAATCTACCCTGTCTTTTTACCTAGTGAAATGAAAAGAGACCAGCTATTTATAGGATCGTTCTTGCTGCAAGGGATAGTCCATTTCCTCGCTGGAGGAAAACTTGTCTCTTCCTACATCCTAATTCTTTGGCTCAAGCCAGGTATAATGCAGCAGCTGGAACCTTCCCCCCTCCCCTTCCAAATTCTACTAAGGTGTCTTCTTTCTGGAGCTTATCATTCCAGACAGAATAGCTACATGAAACCCTGGTTACAGTTTTTGGGAAGAGCACCTTGTTGAAAAATGAAAGGAATTCTATTCCTTTCACAACTCACAGAAGGTTTTTAATGCAACAGTGGAGTGGAACACCTGCCAATGGGAAGTTTTGGATGGATTTGTTTATATATTTTTTACAATGTAAACAACTACATGTTTAAAAAATGATTCATGAGGCAGGTCATTAGCCATTTATCATCTTTATGTAGAGTGTGGCTATAGGGTTGTTACTCCATAAATGCCACTACAGTAGTTCAGAAGGCAACTGACTGGATACCAATAAAGGAGAATATTTGTAGCTCAACGTTGACATGGAAGGTCCTTGGTGCTCTCTGAGCTTGCTTGTTTTCTTGCAGACATTTCATTACCCAAACATCATCGCTGATGATGTTACTTAGTTTGGGTAGTGAAACGTCTGCAAGAAAACAAGCAAGCTCAGAGAGCACCAAGGACCCCTCAACTGACTGGATTTTTGTTCTCCTGTATTGGTCAGCTGTAGAGGAAAGAGGGAGAGCACTAATTGGCTCAGGATGACAATGCCTACTGTGTTTTGGTGTTGACAGAGATCTAAAATAGTGAGGATGATTGTGGATCAGTTTCAAATAGCTTTCAGAAGGATTTCTGGCAGAAAGTTATGAGCAATTAAATTAGGCATAAATTTGACACTCACTTAAACAGCAATGCTCTTTTCTTTTCTAGGCAACGTAAATGGGCGTTTTCGCATGGTAGGACAAACCCTTTTTCCTAACACCTTCTCCTATAGACCTGATGGTATATATGATCCTCTTGTTTTTGTGCTTCTGGTGGAAGTGACAGATAGCGATAGCTCACCTCACTTCAGCACCACAGTCACAGTTGTTGTTAATGTGATCCCTTGGGCCACAACAGTACCTACTACCACCACAACTAGTACGGTGAGCAGTCATACGTGTTGCAGCCATAAACCTTTTCTTCCATTTGCATCACTGGGGTTATCACATTTTTGCTATTTGTCCCACAGCTTATATCTCCAGTCTGTGAAGTAGGTCACGAGAATGGATTCTGTATTTCTCAACCTATGTGGCTTCCATAATGAAGCATTTAGATGCTTCTAGAAAAGTAGCATTTAAAGATTGCTTTGTAAGCTTTGGCAATGTGAAAGCCCACTGGATTTTCTCAGGCACTGGAGAATTAGCACTATTTTTATCTCATTGTAATGAATATATATAGTACTCTTTCCTCCTATTTTCCCCTTATGACAACCTTATGAAGTAGGTTGGGCTGAAAGAGAGTGACTGGCCCAAAGTCATTCAGCTAGCTTTCATGCCTAAATTGGGGTTTAAATCACAGTCTTCCAGTTACTTTATGGTACTTTTTCTCCTCTCCATGTGATTTGGAATATGTGTGTGAGAGAGAGTGAATGACTCTGAGGCTGCTAATTGTAAAGCATTCTGACTTAGCTACTGTCAAATGATACGAAGTGCAGTATCACCAGGAAAGTCATATCTTGGTCTGCATTTTGGTTTAATGAATCCCAAAATATCAATTGGGTTTTTTTTAAAGTCTTGGTTGGGAATTTGTAACTTGCCATCTATTCTTAATAAAACTTCCTAGAACTGGTAACATAAATCATACTAGTTTGGGCTGCTGTAAATTGTAATTCTCAATTGGCGTAGGGCTAAACATTCCCTGGCATTGTTGAAGCACTGTTGCAGGTTGAGTAAGGGATAATAGATTGAATCTGAGTTATCACAAAGAATGGATTGAAAAAAAATGTACATAAAATTCAAGGAGAATCAGCACCCATTAATTTAGCTCTTTTACGAGCTACATGGATAGAATTTGGCTGGGCTGAGCTGAGCATCTGAAAAAGCTGTGTGTCTCTGCATACTCAATTTACGCTATTATGATTTCAGACAGTCCCCAAGAAGCCGATTGTTTTGCACAGAACTGTGACATACTGGGCACCAGATCCATGGTTTGTGGTGGTTCTTACACTCACTGGAATCCTCTTCTTTTCTGCCTTGGGTTTGTTGTTTTGGCAATTCTGCCGGAGGTGAATATTCAGGAAAATTATATCTGTGTTACTAGCTTGAAATCTAATATTAACTAGAGATTGACTTATTGATTATGTGTCATCAAGTTGACTATTAGCAACTGCTTAGATGGACCTTGTCCAGGATGGCTACAGTTATTAGCATCAGCTATTTCAGGATGCATTGTGAAAAGATGAAAAGAATTGAAACCAAAGATGAGCAATTCTCAATGAAGGAGCATGATATGATTTGGTAGAATATATTATGGTCTTTCCCCTGCCTGGCAAACATGATTTTTTTGCAATTTACGATATGCTCCAAAAAACATTCCCTGATCTTCCAAGCTGAAAAAACATTATGATTTATTTCATACCTCCTCAAAGCTCTGACCACATTCAAATAAGAGATGATGTCTTCTGAAAACTGACTCTACTTTTGTTTGGCTTTCAGAAAATCACCAGGAGAGATATCTCAGCCTCTACTGCAGAACAAGTAAGCGCCTCTTGTCATAGATAACTAGTCATCTTCATGGAGAAATACTATTTCTCATACAAGTAGTCCTCGACTTACAACAGTTCATTTAGTGACCGTTCGAAGTTACAATGGCACTGACTTATGACCATTTTTCACACAACTGTTGCAGCATCCCCATGATCGCATGATCAAAATTCGGATGCTTGGCAACTGATTCATATTTATGACGGTCACAGTGTCCAGGAGTCATGTGATCACCTTTTGTGAGCTTCTGACAAGCAAAGTCAAAGGGGAAGCCAGATTCACTTAACAGCCCTGTTACTAACTTAACAACTGCAGTGATTCATTTAACTATTGTGGCAAGGAAGAATCAAATGGAGTAAAATTCAGTTAACTTAGCAACATAAATGTTGGGCTCAATTGTGGTCATAAGTCGAGGACTACTGTATTTCATGTCTAAGTCTGAGGACAAAACTTTGGAATAAGCTACAGATACAAACCATCAATTAGGATCCTTTATTTTTAAACCCCAAGAAACAAAGAAAAATGAGATAGCATACCATCAACATCAAAGCTGTATCTGTGGGATTAGAAACATAATTTGTAAACATTGGGATTTGCCAAAGAATATACCTAGATATAGGAATACATTGCAGGCCAATACTGACTGGTAAATACAGTATTTGAACAAACTATCAATATAATAGTTTTACAAGTTCTGCTAATAATAGAACTCACAATTTAAGGAAATTTTCATCTGTCCATCTAATGAAGTGTCAAGCGTGGTATGGATGGGCTTGTACTGAATACACTCCAACAGTTGAAATTCTTTTTTTTTTGTAATATATTTTATTGATGTTTTAAAACATAGATCACTTAATAAGTGGTAAACAGTGTGTTGTCTGGGTTTACATTTGTAAAAGAATCACTAACAATTTCTATAGTCCATAATCCACATAATGCTTTTAGTGGATTTCCTCTTTTCTTCAGAATGTCCTTTTTTGCAAACATTGAATTAATACAGTTCTTATTATTTTGATAGATAACAATGAAATATATATTTTTCCCAATATTCCTAAAAATAATAATCACATCAATATAATATTTCTTTTCTATCTAATCATTCTGATTGCCTCATCATAGATCCTCTTACAGTCCTTATTTAAATTTGTTTCTCCCACAAAATTCAAAGTATTCTTACTGGTTATGATTTTCTCAAAAATTAATTACATTTAAAAATTTAAGTCTATTTTTTTCACATAAACCATCTCAACACTTTTACATTTCTTAAAGAATAGATAAAACAGTAAAAAAAAAAGAGAGCAAGAGTAAGGAAAGAAAAAATAACATACTACTTAAAATATATATCCCTCCTAAGCTAATATAGATGTTTCCAAAATTTCTTATTCTTTTTAACCATAGTTAAAAATATGTTTAAATTTTAAATATTCCATTTAATATGTCTAATCATCTGGTCCTTTAACTCTTATTCAAAACATTTTTTTTCTTTTTTGTCCATTATAATTTTCTTAAATTCAATCACATTTAATTATCTAAAACATTTCCTTTATCTAAGACATTTCAACTTTTTTATATCTCATATCAAGAAATAGAATAAAAAGGGGGAAAAGAGCATATTATTTAAGGGATTTATCCCTCTTAAAATGACATATATATTCAAAATCTTTTCTATTTCTTTAACCATATTCAAACAAATGTTTCTTTTTTAAGTATTCTCTCTTATAGGTCCCATCATCTATTTTCTTGATTCCACTTTAGTCTTTTTCCTTTGCCCAGTATCTTTCTTAATCAATGTGTTTTGCTAAGTCAAAAAGTCTTTCCATATGTTCATAACTGTTACTGTAGATATAAAAAGTAAATTAGGTGAAATGTCTTTGTATGAGGCTTTTGCCTTTCTATGTTTATTGAAAATCTTTTTCTTTCTTTCTGCTTATCATTTCCTTTCTCTCTGATGTTCCTAGCATCTCTACAGTCCATTTTATCCAATCTGTTTTCTTGTCCTCAGATTTATTTTGTACGTTGTTTTTTCCATTTCTTGTGGATTTTTCCCCATAAGGATTAAATCATGTTTCCTTGTTTTGTAAAGTTCCATCTTTAAGTCTTTATTCTCCATTTTGTGTCCACTTATCTGTTTTATCTGCTCCTTCTCTGTTATTGTTTTCTGGGAATTTTTTTTATTGTAGGGTTAACTTGGAAATAGATGATTTATATTTTCAAAGTGTTTTTGGATTTCTTTGTGATTTAAAATTATTGTTGTTTGAATTAGTTGCAGTATACTATAAATACTCCTGAGGAGTATTTATGTTTTCTTGATATGTTCTTTCTACATGTCTCTAATCCATAATGGTCAAGAATTGGAATTTTTCTTTTCTCTGCAAATAGCTTTAGAGTCCCGGTTAAATAGATATTTGTAATCCAAAGAGTTCAAAAAAGATTTTTTCCCCTGAAGTTTATAGTTGTTTGCAGCCCAGATTATTACCTTTTTTTGTCACAGCTGTTCTTTGTTATTAAAGTTTTAAAGGTCGCAAACATAGATTAGCTTCTCCCAGGTTTTGCCAACTCCTATATGAAAGTCATAGCTGTCATAGGCTTCATCCACTACTAAGTGTCAGCATCTATTTGTTTTTCAATTTCCAAAATGAACAATTGTCTTTAGAACAGAGTCTTAACCATTCAACAATTTTAGACTTATCCAAATTTAAGTTTTAAATTTCAGGTTTTATATTCATTTCATTTCCATATATTTTGATCCTCCATGAAAAGTTTAATTTGCCGCTTCTGTTAGTATAAGGGTGTCGCAGAAATCCCCCTCCTTCACTTTTGGAGGTATTTTGCTTCTTGGGGATCTTTTCCAGTAAATTAAATATAGAATAGAAAAGAGAAGAGAAGATCAAATTCCTCACCCAGTTTCAAGCACGCTGTTCACTATTGTGCTTGTTAGTACTTTTGGACTTTGGTTGCAAGTAGCGTGGGCCGTTCAGTGAAGTATGGCCAGCCTTTCTCCTGTCGGGTTAGAAGGCTTTCCCCAAGTTGAATGGAATGACCACTGTCGTTCCAGAATCGCCAGGGCACCCTTCTTTCTTCGCCGCTGGTCCAGGGTGACTTAGACTCATTTAGGGTCCCCTAGCAGGGTGAAATTAGCCGTGGGGGTGCGGAGATCTGCAAGCCCACAACCAGTCACTATCGCGCAAGACCGGAAGTCTCCCAACAGTTGAAATACTATGCCAAATTGAAACTCTCCATTCAAAGGCTTTAAAGAAAGATAACCTTTTATTATCAGAATATTTTATGCAAATTCAGCATATTGGCTTTTTAATTATTCTGTTTCTGGCAGTCTAGAGCAGTGGTTCTCAACCTTTTTAATGCCGCGACCCCCAACCGGTCGTAAGTCGAGGACTAAACCAGTCATAAATCGAGGACTACCCAACCGGTTGTAAGCTGAGGACTTTCCCTGCCCGGGAGCACCACGCATGCATGGTGCCGCCCCCTGCACCGGCTGAGGCATAGCTGGCAAGCGGCAGAGACGGAGCAGGCCGACCACCGGCTGGGCCACCAGCTGGCTCAGCCCAAGGGGGGTAAGGCATCCGCTGGAAAAGGGGAAAAAATGGCTTGGCGACCCCCATGAAATGGTCGATCGACCCCAAATGGAGTCGTGACCCATAGGTTGAGAACTGCTGGTCTAGAGGGATGAGCCATGTAAGATGCTAAGCATCAGTGCTTTATTATTTGGTTCTGTGGTTCTCACACTTTGAGGTATTTTGAGCCTTTAAAAGAAAAAAAAATCTATATAATCCCCCAGGAGTTAATGGTTTCATTAATGTTAGGGTTAGGCAAGAAGTGAATTTATTACTTCTAATAATTCACTTTCAATCTACATACTCCATGGCTTCTCAAACATTATATTATATGACTTCTCAAACTTTGTGGAATTGCTGCCCACTGTGAGCACGTAGGTAACAGGGAATAAAGCCCAGAGACAGTTTTAATAGTACTTCAATGTCACTTGCACAAGTCTAATCGGGTTTTTTAAAGTACTGTGATCCCCTTCTAAATTGCTTATGACCATTCAGGGTATCCTGACCCAGTTTGAAACTCCTTCAATTTGCCCTACTAATCTTTTCACCCAGCTGTAGAAATTTCATTAGACATTGTTCTCATTTCTGTGTCACTTTTATTCCTTTGCAATCTTTCCTTTTTTAAAAAAAATGATAAGAGAACAGTTTTCATAGTGATGTCGTTCATTTACTGTATAACATGCACAACTATAGCAATGAGATTTTGCAGTTGCTGAAAAATCAGTGCTACTGGTTTTTTTGATAATCTGTCTGCAGCAAAGGCCTGTGGACGACTCTTGGTGTCTAAAGCCTTCATTACACATGCTTCTAGAAAAATTGGGGGTGGATTTGTATGGGCTAAATGTATTGGGATTGTAATTCTTAATACACCTAGCCCTACAGCTTGTGGGCACAAGCTTAGAGAAAATTAGAGTTAACATCAGTTAATTTGTGATAGAGCTCCAGACTGTATCTTTTATGTCAGCAAATCTGGCTGGGGAATTCTGGGAGTTGAAGTCCACACCACTTCAAGTGGTCAAGGCTGAAAACACTGTTTTATGTCATTGGTTCTGCTAGACTTCTGTCAGGATATTAATGGAAGAGCTCTTTTTTCATGCAATGTCTCACATTGTGTAGGAACAAAGAAGCAGGGGAAAATTATAAGGTAACAGAAGAAGCAAGGAAGCAGAAAAGGGAGGATATCACTGACTTGCAGAGTCTGGTATGTTATCTTGGCCTACCTTGATTTTTTATTTTTTTTTACATTTAATACTGTGCTTAAGTCTCTGTTGCCTCCTTCAGTTGATCAATTACAATCATACTTGTGGCACACATACTGTCTTCCCTCTTCTACTATCCTTGGCAAGACTTTATGGTTTTGTTCCTTCACACCCAGTGTCAGCTATCAGTGGGGGAATCCATTATCAATTGTTATCCTTAAAGTGTGGTGGTGCAGGCTTGAGTGAGTGTGGCACGTTTCCTAGGACAGAAGCTTTATCCACCTTCCCAGAAGACAGTCTGTCAATGTGGAGGTGCTCTATAGCAATAATTTGTCACTTAGGCTATTTTTGAACAGGTCATCTGAAAGCCCAAGTGGCAGGAAGAATGGTTAGCATGCCTATGAGTCTGCCATCTACCATAAGATTGGTAAACCTCTACCAAGATAGCCCAAAGCACACATTAATGGAGGGGAAAAGAAGGATAAGGTGCCTTGAAACTCCTACCCATTGTCAACCCCACCCAGCCCCATCAGCTGGGCTAGTTTTGGATACAGATTTGCCAATCTACAGAAAATCAATATACAATTTTTTGTTTGTTCTTGCCATTTGGGCTAGAAAGGGAACTGGCAGAACTGTTGTCAATTACATCACAGCTGCCAATCAGTTAAGTATTGCAAGTGAACACTGGCTGTAAGTAGCAAGAGAAGTATCTCTTGGAGTAGACAAAATCACATTAGAATAGGCAAATGGCACTGTCTCCTCAATGCATTTAGCTAGGATTTTCCTCTGGAGGGTGTCACGAAGGTACAAGCAGGTAAAAAAATGGCTGTAATGGAATTCACTCACATCAGCTGAAATTCTTAAGTATTCAATGATACACTGGTGCTTCATCCATAGAGGAACCTCTGTATCAGGGTTTCCAAACATCAGGATTTTCTGCTATATAGGGAAACCCTATTATGCTTCAGACACTGCCTTGGGGTCAGTCTTTTATGGGAAGAGTCTTTCTCAAGGAGGATAGGTATCCCAGCAGCAGAAGATGAAAAGATCTCAGAGGGAAGCTACCTGGGATTGCAAGGAGGGGTTATGCCCACAGATATGTACATGAAGCAGTTGGAGGAGAGGCACTGCCTGTAACAAAATGAGGTCATAAATGAGGTTACACTACACTATTTGAACAACAACGTGGAAAACACCACATTTGATGTATAGTAAAAAAAGATTGACAAAAGCTGCTGTCATGGTGAGCTAGGGATAAGTTGAGAATGATATTTTCTTCTTGATAAACAGTGAGCTGCCTTATGCTGTGGCAAACAGGACATATGGATGAGGCCTCTGTATTGCTCTGGGAAAGTCATTAAATGACAGAAGGTTAAGTTCAAGAAAGCTTGCTTTCTTCTTCTTGGGTTCCTTGCCCTTGGGAAGAGGTGGATCATCTCTCTCTCTCTCTCTCTCATTATAGGAACAACAATTTGATGGCCGGGCTCAAGACCCCAGTAAGTTTAATCTCCAGTTTTAAATCATCTTGGCCTCTAGAGAGATAGCATAGTCCAATCAGTCAATAGAAAAGACATAAATTCTCAATTTCCCATAAATGAGCTCTTGTATATCATTACAAGAAAGGAAATTCATCTTTTAGCTAAAGCTGGATTTATTTGCAAGAGGCTGAGAGCTTTAGTTGTGGTCACATATCACATGTTTCTGCAGAGACTGCAGAGCTTAGCCAGTTGAAAACCTTTACTATTGCATGTTGCTGGTTCCCTTACATACAATAAGGAATGATTGCCAGAGACCAAATTGGATTTATGCCATTGTTGTGCTCTGCAGAGGACTTGGTAATACAATAATTCCTTGCTGGGAAGTCTGACTTTAGATGAACGACGCCCTGTCTGTGCCCTTTCTCATCATTATTAACACTGAATTGTACTTTTAAAAAAAATTCTTGAGAGAAATTATATGAGAATAGTTTATTGTATTACATGGAAATAGATGATTACACATATGTTCCCATTGGATCTCATTCAGCTCTTTGGTCCTCTTTCTCCCTTTGTGGCCTGATGGACATTCTTTTGCCTAAGTTGTATATCAGAAACTCTTAAATTTTTGTAAGCTCATGCTTGTGTCATCAGTGACAGTTCTTTTTCCTCCTTGTCTCACCCATTTTTGGCTCCAGCCCACCATAAATCATTCAGGCCAGATATAGTCCTGGGGCAAAACAAAACAAAACAAAACAAAAAAACCACTCCATCATCTCCATATACTAGGTAGCTTTCTTGGCAGATCCACATTAGTCATTTGCCTGTTGTTGGTTTTTTTTTTTTTTTAATTCCAGTCTCACTTGCAGCCCTTGTATTCTCTGCTGGTTTTGCATTCAAGTATTAAGCAGGCCCAATCTTATGTAACTTTGAAATACAGAAGTTTTGCCAAATGATGTTACCCGCTTTAGAGTTTGAAAAAGGATGAATGCCTATTGGTGAGTCTCTAGGAGTTTTCTGGGTCTGTGCAATGTTACAAAGTCTAACCATTTCATATTTAGAAGTGAAATTGATGGCAACTCTGGTTAAATCACTATCTTCCCAAGTTCTATAGAGGAACAGCTTTCATGACATTGTATAACATTATGAAATTCAGCTTACTTCTGTCTTAGAGCTGTATTCTAAGATGAGCAGCTCTACAAAAATAAGTAGAGCAAAAGTAACACTAAAGCAGGTAAAAAACTAACTAGCTCTTATTTTTTGTCTCAAGTCTCTGGCCAGTATTACCTGTTTGACAGCAGTACTGGAGCACGGCGCTGGGTATGAGCATGAAGGAAAATGAAGAGACAGCTTTCTAGACACCAGGAACTCTCTGTCGGGTATCTACTATATATGTTGATAATGGTGGCACAACAGTAGCTTTCCATTAGTTACATGTATTTTAATAATCAGAGGTTGCCACTTTCCTTTCTTCTTTTGCTATTTTGGTTTCCATGGTTGTTTCATCTGTGAAAAATTCTTTCTACCACTTACAATGCCCCTATATCTGGAAATTCTCCATATTATGGGAGAAGGTAAGAATGGTGATATGGCACTAGGTAACACATCAACCCACTTGTCCCTTCTTCTTACAAAGACATGTGTCTATGAGAAAGTGCTGTAATAAAGGCCCTTTTAGTGTTGCTTGAGTACAGAAGAATTGTATGTGAACTGTAAAATCTGGTTCAGAAACAAGGGATAGCAATTGAGTTTAATATTAAATCATCTAAATCTCTGGTTAGGCATATTCATTTCTGTTGTAGCTCAGTGGTTCTGAAGTTTTGTGTCATTTTGCCATATAGCATCATGTACATATTTCTTTCCTTCGATTTCATTTCTCTTGCTGATTGTTGGGGATGCTTGAATAACTGGGAAATAATAAAAGAATTATGCATCGCACCAACCTGTTGGGTGAGTGTTCCAAAGTCAAACACAGCAACATGAGATACAATAACTGTAATTTTCTAATACTTTATTCAGTGCAGGTTAGGTTGGATTCATGATGGGACATATTTTTTCAAGGTGCTCCCTAGGCAAAGCTTTACTCACATTAGTGCTATTATAATATAATAAAGTGAATAAAAACAAATAAAAAATCTTCCCCTGACATATGAAGTTATCAGAAGTCAGAGATTTTGGGGGTATGAAATAGCAATTTCCAGACCAGCTGTGGTCCAAATGTCTGCCAGATTGATTCCCTTTCTGCTTTAAGAGGATGTGTTGTATTTAGAATAGAGAACAGAGTGGAAAGTCTTCTGAGAGCAGCTTTCTGCTCAAAACATGGGAATTAGTATTGCAGCTTGCCACTGCTAACTAAACTTATTCTTCTTTATCTCCTAATAAAATTCTGTATATAATGGACAATGATGGTATTTACAGCAGTATATTATTTTAAAAATTTGGACATTGTCTAAATGGTGATTATGTATGTTGCCCTAATACTGCAGTCTATAGTACAATTTTTTGGGGATGTGCAGTAGTGGCCAGGACAAACTTGTGATGAGAAAGTGCCCTCTGCTGGAGCACCAATTGAAACAACTTGATTTATTACTGGAAGTAATATAAGATTATACATTAGGAATATGCAAATTCTCAGTGTTGCACAATAAAGTAATTAATTGCCTAAATACAAGTAATTAATGACAGGTAAATGTGTTTATATTCTATTGGATAGGATTCTATTATTCCTTTTTAATAAATTAAATTCAGTTGTTAAATATATTGAAATACACAGTGGAAAAAAGAAATTATTGAAATAAAAAGTAGAAAAAAACAAAACAAAACAGACTGTTGCATTTGAAATAAAAGAAAACATGGTGAAATTAAGCCTATGGTGTATTTTTCTTATCAACCCAAGCAGCTGCTAGCTGAAGCTGAAGCAAGTGAGAGAAGCTGAACAAACAACAAATGAACTCAAGAATAACAAATAAATAAGAACTGAAATAGAGAGTGCATATTGGGAGTATGGATATCCAGTAAAAGTCAAAATGTCAAAATGATATTGAACTACATAGTAAGGATAAGATTGAGTTACCAGTAATTTACTATGTGTATTGGCTGACACCACTGTAACTTAAATCCTTTCTGGAGGAAGGATATAAAGGAATCAGCATCAAAACTACTTTTGAAAAATTAATTATCCTTCTCGACTTAAAGGAACAATCTCAACAAATTATAGGTTATTATTGAATTTGGAATTACATAACCTTTATTAATAAGTACTCTTCTTGATAGCTAGCTTATGTACTACTTGCAGATTCAAGGGGTCTTATATTAAAATACCAACTACTGTACTAAGAAGCAAAAATGAAAAAGCAATACTTTTACACTTAACTTCTACACTTCTGCTTTTAAATTTGCTTCTACATTGGTTGACAGCTATTACATATGATGCTGGATGCTAGATCCTGTATAAGCCTCCAATTAAATCTGTTAAGTTCTATGTATTTAAGATTGCGGGAATTTCCAGAAAAGCATTTTCTGTGAAATTTTATTACATCGTCAATGTTTCATATATGCAATTGTGTGTAGAATGGAAGGCCAATATAAAACTTTTGTGTACTATTGACTTTCAGATGAGTGAAAAGCACTTTCTGGATACATGCAGGAGATGTAGCTACAGTATGAATTTCATTAAAAAGATCTACAATTTAAAAATAATATTTTACTTTGATTGATACTTATATTTCTCATATTGGTGAAACTGCCATGTTCAGAAACTCTCTTATCTGTGTCTTGGTCAAAAGTTTCCTTTAATTTTCTTTGATGGGCAAATATTGTATTTCTCCCTGCTTTCTCCTTGCTGAGAAAACTAGCAGAAAGCCTACATCAATTATATTTCATTGTGATATCTTGAATTATTGTCATAGCTGAGGGTTCATTTTCCTGCTGTGATCTACTTTTAAAATATCTGGTCAGATATCATTAGCCTCTTCCTTTAATACTGGCCAAGAAAACTTAATGATTTAAGTAGCTGAGGTTTTCAAACAAAAAATATAAATAGGTGTGAAATATATGTGCAACTGTATTATTTACCTGCACCTCTTGTTGTTGCAGGTTTGAATTGAAATTTGATTAAATATGTCCTATTTGGTGAAGATATAAATTATCTGGTGGATTGGGGCAGTGTGTAATGGGTTCCATTTGACCTGGCTGATTTGCCAAAGGATCCATTCAATAATTACAAGTTGGCAACAAAGAAATTTAGAAAATACTTTGTTTTTGCAAAGGCCAGACGAATTTTTGTTAATAAATCTGGTAATGTTAGTACATATATCCAGTCGTTATTTATTGCAAACACTTTAAAGCTATGAACTTTTTTTTTTTAAAAAAAGTAAAATTTAAGACAATCTTAGTCAGAGGGCAGCCAGGATAACACTGGAGTTTGTAAAACATTTAGAAGGCCTCCTGAGAGATAAGATAGCATGAAAAATACGTCACGCCAGAGTTCAGAGGCTAAGCAGCAGAAAGCTAGCTTAAGATTCACTTTCCTAGGAAGGCTCAGAGGTCAATTGTTAAAAGAGCAGCCTCAAGAGGGACATACAGAATAGCAGCGACAGGCTTTTGTGATTGGTTGGTGAGTCACTCCTCCTTAGCCAATAGGAGATAGCCCCCGCAAAAGGTTGGTTTCGTCACATTTGCGCAGCGTGCGTTGGAAAACCGGAGGCGGAGTTCTAGTCGAAGAAGGCGCAGAGAATTTGGAGAAGTGACGGTTACGTAATCCAATAAAAATGAGAACCAATAGAAAGCTTGTAATGGATCAACCTGCGATTGGTTTCGCTTCCTTGGAGGTGGACCTTGGGCGCCACGGTTGCTATGACGGCAGAATGCCCACCTTCCCGGCGCCGCCATCTTGTTGTTGATTCGAACTGTAGGGAGCAGGTGAGGGAAGTCTTGAAGCCGGCCTGGGGGGACCCAGCAGCAGCACCCCCCCGGCCAGGCAGGGGGAAATTTACGTTGGTGAGTGTCGGGCCCTTGTTCTTGGTAGGAAGCGATCTGGATCGAAAGGGAGGGAGCCTCTTCCGAATTGGATGTGGGAGGGGATCGGGGAGTGAATGAGCGCTTGTAGGGAGAAGGTAAGGCCGGTTCGGGGGATCCGGCGGGTAGAACAGCAAAGCCACCTGGGTGAGGGCTGCTGTTAAAGCTCGTGAGAGGGAATAGGTATCCTCGCGATAATCCTGCCGAAGCTGCTCGAGAGACGTCTATGGTACAGGTGTCTGTTGAGCCGTTTCCCCCGTTTGGCGCCCTCTAGATGAGTTTACTGAACTTCACGTGAGATCCCATCATCCCCAACCAGCACTCGGGTGGTCGAACATAATCCCTAGGGAGGGCGCCCTGTGGGGAAAGCTGGTAGAAGCGAAATAAGTTGTGATTTTCTGCTCAGCCGATTTCTGAGCGCTCTGCCTGTCCTTTCCTTGATGACAACTGGCTATGAGAGTCCACCGGGTCATTTTGGAGGGGGACTTGTAAGGAATGACACCGGCAGATGTTGGTGACATCTGCAAGGTGATGGGTGGTTGGGGGGGGGGAGAGTTCTGAGGCTAGAGAAACTTTTGCTCAGAGGGTATTTGGGATGTGCTGTGTATGCCATAAACTTTATCCCTTCCACCAGCAATAACAATGTAAGATTTAAGGTTGTCTAAATTTATTGAGAAATTGTGTTGGTTTTTGGCAAGAGACTTTTGCTTGGAACTTCCATCCTAACAAAGCATGTTGGCCCCAATTCAAAATATTGTGGGAATAGCAAAAAGGCTTTCCTCCATGAGCAATGAATATTTTATAGTTGAATTTTAGACTGACCGTTGTTTATATTATAACAGCTCTGTATGACTGTGATGCATTGAACAAAGAGTAACTTTTGGGATTGCCTTTTGATATTGCCAACTTTTTTTCCCCATTGATATGTTCATCATTTTAACATTATACAAATGCGTATCCTCTGCCAACTTGAAATAAGTTTCAAATGTTTAGAAAGTGCAGTTAATTCTTCATTAAAATATTTTTGCGTAATTTTCACTTTATTTATCAAATTCATTTGCTGCCCATCTCACAGTTCAGAGAAACTCTGAGTGGCTTACAACAAAATAAAATACAGACATTCAACAGTTATAAAAATAACAGCTGATTAAAATTACAAAAATTAAACTAAAAAACAAGAAGTTGGAGGTGAGAAGGGAGTATGCCTTATCTATTAGTGCACAACCAACTCCAGCCAACAGCTTCTCCTTCAGGTCTTTATGTTAGCTGGCATAGCCAGTTTTTTTCTGATGGCTGAAAGTGGTGTGTGTGTGGATCTTACCTCCTGTGGCAAGATGTTCCAAAGAGCAGGAATGGCAGAAAATGATTTTCTCCTGTATCCCACCAGCTGAAGTTCTTTGGTTGATGGGATCTGCAGTAGGCCCTCTTCTGCCAGCACAAGTGAGACAGGCTAATCCTGGTTGGGGAAATACAGTTCTGCAGATAGGTAGTAACCAATACATTGAATTGCATCCAGAAGCAGATTGGCAGCTAGTGCACTTGCATAACAGTGGTGTTATATGTGCCACCCTAGGTACCTCCAAAACTGTCCATGCCGTTGTGTTCTGGACCAATTGAGCCTTCCAAATATTCTTCAAGAGTAGCTCCATGTAAAACATGTTGCAGTAATCCAAGCAAAAGATTACCAGGGCATGAGTGACTGAGCGCAGGGCCTCATGTTCCAGGAAAATGTACAATTGGTGCACCACATGAAGTTGTGCAAAGGGTTTCCTAGCCATGATTGCCAGCTGCTCTTAAAGCAAGAGTCACAAGTCTACGAAAATTTAGTATCTTTGTTATGAAGAGCAAGTGAAATCAGCTAATTAATTGCCTGGAACTATTTTTTTTTAATAAACAGCTTCTGTGAAAATTGCATATACTGTATATATGTTTATGGATGCATTTGGTAAATGATCTTGTCAGTCCACTGACAAGAGTCAAGTAATTAGCAATGAGATCATACTGATAATTATGATTATTAGATTATTGCTGGAAATAAATTCTCATTGCTTAGAATGCTGCTCTTATTAGCATATTGAGATAAATAGGAAATACCTTTCAGTTTTTATTTAAAATTCAGTTATTACTGCCCCCTAGAATATGTTAGGTTCATAATTTGTTCAAGAATCTAGGCTTAAAAGATATGAATATCTTTCATTTACTTATAATCTGGAAATGCTATTCTTCTCTTAAGATTGAAGAAGTCTTTGAAATTTCAGGTGACACTGCGGTTAGTATTTGTGATTCGCTACAGTAATCTTGAGAGTATTTTTTTGTATTTATGCATCTGTGGTACTATTTTCTTGGTATATTTGAAGGAGTTTCTAATCTGTAGCCTCCTAAACAGTAGGTGCCATTAAGTCCAGTTCAATTCCTGGTCATCTTGACCCGTCTTCCCTTTGATCCAGTCCATCTATCTTATCTGTTGTTTCCCTTTTCTCTTTTCCTTGGCCTTGGATAACTGCTATAGTGGAACTACAATGAACTATCTTATCACAGTAGGATTTAAAAAAAAAGGGGGGATTTTTTTTTGTTATATTCCTTGAAGGAATATAAAAAGTTACCTTATATTTTTTTTCACTGTCTTTAGACTGCTACGCTTCCCTGTTGCTGATGTTTATGGGATAAAAATGCAATTAAAATATGACTTGTTTGACCTCAGTTTTATTTTTAAAAGTATTCTCTTAACTATAAATGCTTTTAGCAGCAATCATTGCTTACCAATAGAAATATCTAGATCAGGCATGTCAAACTGCCGGCCTGCGGGCCGGATGCATCATACTGAAACCGTGCCCACCCCATTGCTGGCAATGGGGAAAAAATCGCGATACATCGCGCAATATCACGTGACGTCGCGAGTTTGACATGCCTGATCTAGATAATCTTTTGCTTGAAAGAGGTTGGATAAGATTTGGTTACTGTTTGGGAAGGTCTCATTAATATATAAAATCCATATTTTTTTAAAAAAAGAAAATGTCACTATTTTATCAAGATAGGGAGGATTTTGTGTTTTATAATGATGCGTGGACCTGATTTAATTGACCTGATTTAGGATTGTTCAAAGTAGTGATAAATTTAGGGTAGTGTGTAATAAATTGGAATATAAAGGAAATGTATTTGATATATATTTGTTATATTAAAATGTTAAGATACATCAAGATTGGCCTTTTTGATCCATCTCAGATTTTAAACTCTTGGAAGCTTCGTGGAGCCTGAGAACATTTCTCAGAAGCATATCAGTTTGGCTGGCTTTGGAAAACAATGGATGGTTAAGACATCGATTAAGACCTTCCATTGTTAGATAAATCATATCTTAATTGCCTGCCTGCATCCCTACACCTTGTCAAATATGTTTTCATATTTGTTCACTGTATAGAATTTTGATTTAAATATGCCTGAAAGAGTCTGAAGCATTGACAAACCAGCAGTGCTTACATAATTGATGTCAGTAGAAATCTAGTCACAGTCTCTGTCAGATAGAATAATATTCCTATATTTTCTGTGTCACATGTATGGAAACTTGAGTGAGTAAAGAAAGAATGCAGTGGTGGGTACAGAATTTTGACTAGGGATCTTATTTTGCTTGAAGGTTAGTTTTAAAAGAAATGTACCAGTATACTTTGTTTAGTTCTCACCCCAATCCTAAATGGTAGTAACTTCCTAAACTGTTGGATTCCAATACCTAAGAATACCAATTCTTATATTAATCTGCCTGTACTTTAGGATTATCTGCCAAAATGAATGTTTTGGAGTGTTTTTCTTGTTAACCGAAATTGATATAAAAAGAGTTTTAATATAATTTGAATGCTGCACTAGGTGGGTGTGGGTGTGTAGACTTTATAGGCTAAATGGTGCCTTCTAGTGGGAGATTTTTGGCATTGACATGCCAGTTCTGAAATGATTTTTTTCAAAACAATGTTTGCTAATGTAAATGTTAACCAAGGAAGATAAAATTAATTTGTTAGTCTGTGTTGAGATTGCACCTGCAGTATTGCTTTTATCTTTGATCATTGTCACTGAAAAAGTCTTTATATAGTACTGTATCATGATATACAAATTATGTAATGGAAATGTTTGAATGTTTGAGACAGTAAAATTGCCTTGCCATAGTGGCTCCATATTAACTTTCACTGTTGGTATTCCTATGGAACTATGCTGAAGTTTGATTTTTCAGGCAATACATACCATTCCTATTTGGAAAACTATTTGATAGCAAGTGAACATGATATTATTTCATATTGCTTGGGGCTATATTCAGCTTTCTTCTGAAGAGAGGTCTAGCTTTTCTGTCTGGGACCTCAGAGGTTAGAAACAGAATGTATGTTTGTCCTGCTTGAGATGCAAGGATTTTCATCATTTTTGAGAATAAAGCTTTCAGCATTTATGCATGCACATAAAAAATGGTAGAGCCTATATGTTTCTTCTGCTGCTTCACATTACTTTAGCAGTATATAATTCAGCATACTATGTAAATAAGATGTTTATAAAAGGTGAACAATACAACATTTTCCTCTGCAAAGACAAAACAGGAAGAATAAGCTTCATTCCTGTGTTATGTATTATGTCAAAACACTAGGATAGCCCATGGGCAAATGTGAATCATTTGTTCTCATTTGGCTATGCAGTGTCTCCATGGGGTTTCATCATAACCTTTCATTTATAGAGTAAGGATATCATGAGGACTTTTGCACATACTTACAGCATTTGGATTAGATTGGAGGAAGTCTATAAAATGGTTCAGGAAGAGTTGATGTAGTACATATGGTATGAGGAGACTGGGAAGAAGGAGTTGCTGAGGAACAAGGAAGTCTCAAAATTTAGAATTTGACTTATTTAGATAAGTGTTGGGATAGTAACTGTGCTCTGTCTGATTTTCAGTGTTATTTTAGATACACTTTTGTGTCCTAAGGTATATTAGTAGTAGTAGTAGTACAAGCAGAAAGCAAGAATAGCTTACTAAAATGCAACAGTTATTACTCTTTTTGTATTCTGTGGGACATCTTGTCTTTTCAGGACAAAAAGATTAGAAACTGTTTCTCCAGCTTGTAAACTGCAATGGGATCTTGCTTTCAATAACTGACAAGTCCTGGAATAGTATATAATCTAGCCAGTCTTCAGTTGCATTTTCTCCTGTCCTCCTTTGCTTTGGTAAGCAAAGGAGTGCCAAATTACACAGCTATGTTGTACCATGATTGATGTTAACTTTTTGAATGAAGACTATTTCTACACTGTGGTTTTGATTATCATATCATTACCATCATATCACTGACAGTATCATATCACTGACAGTAATTTTAATGAAGATGTCTTACTAATAGAACCAACTTCCTGTAATCATCTAACTGAGCATTCATCTCACAACAGTGGTGATATAGCTGTAGGCCAAGTTCTGCACTTTATGCAATAAAAGAACACCATCATGATAATTATGTTTATACTTATGTATGCTTTCAGTTCCTGAAAGAGAGAATGCTACATGCTACATATGCTTTCTGTTTCCTCAGGATTATTGCTATACTAATGCTATACTACCATTCCACCAACAGGTTAGTATTGTTTATCCACTTGCTCAAGAAGCAATGATTGGTTGTTGTGCCAAGCAGCAAGAGATAGGGGAACAACAACAACAACAACAATAAAGGGCATGTCAGATGGAAATTGTAAATGTATTGGAAAGCAGGCTATATATTTATCTTTACATATCTTTTTGCCCAATATGGTTTATGTGAAAGTTCTGGCACATATCTTTCTTGGAAATTCTGATCAATTGTCCCCTTGAAATTGCTACTTGCAAGGTTTAATTAATGTGTATATGCAAAATAATTCCAATAGCTTGTGTTAAATGTATGCAGCTGTTTTTCCTTTTTAACTATGATAAATTGTTTCCAATAATGATGTGCTGATTTGATGGCTTAGATTAGAATATGAATAGTTCAGGAACTGAATAATTTTCAGACCATTTCCCTTGAGTAAGGTAGTTACAGATAAACAAGGTAGTTTATCAGTGTAATCTAAAGGGCCAAATATTGCCTTTTCTTAGTCTAAACTCACAGAAGGAAATTTTAGATAGACTCAGTTACAGTAGAGGTAAGTGCATTGTTGGGACACTTGAAACAAATCAATAATCAAATGTTGTTATAAAATTATGACGTGGAACCTTATCTGAGAAATAAATTCTGCACTAGGAAATGGTATAATTGGCAAAAAGAAGTGAATTTCTCAGTGATTTGCTCAAAAATGTGAATTATGTGAATTAGAAAAATATAAGGACAATAGTAGTATAGGTCTGTCATTAAAAAACTTAGTTGTTAGTTCAAACTTCTGTGAATTACATTTGTAACAATGAAGGTTAACGCAACTAGTTTTCAATTGCAGAGAAATACTTGTGTAAACCAATGTAAAATATTTGCAAGCCTGTTTTGTATGCATCTTTTTTGTATTGCTACTGATAAATGCATCCTCCGTCATTTCCTCCGTCATTTATTTTTGCAATACTAGCATTTGTAAAATCCAGGTGACAAGTTGGAGTAATAGACATGCAAATTATTTTAATCATTTGAATATAGAAAGATGTTCATCATTATATTTTGTGCCCTACTTTATAGTTGTGTATAACTTATTATGCTCTAAAGCATAGGTGTCAAACTTGCTGCGTCACGTGACATGTTGTGATGTATCGCAACTTTTTTTGCATTGCCAGAGCTGGGGTGGGCATGGCCTCCGCATGATACAAACAGCCGCGGGCCAGCAGTTTGACACCCCTGCTCTAAAGCAATAATTACGGTACATAAAGATTTTTAACAAAAAAGCAGCAGCTTAAGATGACTGAGAAAATTGGAGCTAGTGAAAAAATGAACAAATGATACGTACAAATAATCATTTTCATTCCTACCAGTTTCTCAAACGGGGGAAATTGTGCTCTGACCACAAATATAACATTTTTTTTCTAGCTTCAAGCAAAATCAAGTGACAGGAATACTAGAATTAGATTGGCCATATGATGTATCATCTGTTTGATGCCTACTTTTATACACATGTATTATTGTATCTGGTGCTCCATTTCAACTTAAGATTCAGCTTGCCACCACTTTGAAAAAGTAAGAACTGATTTCGTGTTTCCTGTGGTGGAACATAACAGGAGATATTTTTCTGCTACTTGCCTGAGTTATATTACTGTACTGCTATCACGCGCTTCCATGTCCCATGTTTATGTCTTCCCAACCACAATTGTGCTGAATTCAGCAAGACTGTTCTTAATATCATTAAGGTATCATTATAAATTCCTTATACTTCCAGTGTTTAAACCTTTTGCTTAAATTTCAGAATGGCTTTTCTCAAGTAGGTTTAGTAAATGATTAGGGGCCACCTGATTTTTTGCAACATGGATCACATTGGGTAATCTGACAAATAATTTTGATGCAGAGTTGTTGAGCATGATATATGTATATTAAACTTCAAAAATAGTTTTGTTGAATATTTCATATCTTGTTAATTTTAAGTATAGGATTTGTTTTCATTCATTAAGGGGAGAGTAACTGGGCAGAATATTTGAATTGACTTAATATTTGCACATGAATACTAGCGGCTCCTCCAATTTGATCTTTGCAGTCATATCATTTATAGCTCTTAGTTATCTTGAGATTGATCAGTTCCCTCTAAATCTTTCCTACTTATTTCATTACAGTCTTTTGTGCTTTTGAATTTCTGTTTGATTTCTCAAGTTCATAATGCTGTTCCATCCTTCATTTTTTTTTGCTCTTCTTTCTGTGAATAGTAACTGCTATCTTGATATAGTTTATAAAGCCAACTAGACACTTTTTGCTACTTCCATTGCTTACAGGATATGGTTTTAATGTTTAGGTGGCAGTGTTGACAAGATCTGAGAACACCAGCCACTTCCTGGAGACTTACAGGTTTAAGGTTCTTCCAGATAATATTTTAAAAAGGGCTGCTAGTTGATAATCTGATACAATAGCAGTGGGAAAAGAGTTGTATTTTGCCATTCTTATTGCTAGAATGTGTTATAAATGGTTTATTTACATATTCATTTGGATTTATTCTTTGTCTTTCTCCAGCAGTGTTCTAGATGTCATTTGTGCTGCTATATTTCGTAGTGTTCTCCAGAGAAACAAGGATCAGGGTTCTGAAAGGGGCCATTTCTGGGCACTTTTATCCAAGATTTTTGTTCCAGGAGATAGAAATAGCAGTAGCACTTAGACCAGTGTTTCTCAACCTTGGCCACTTGAAGATGTGCGGACTTCAACTCCCAGAATTGCCCAGCCAGCATTGCTGGCTGGGGAATTCTGGGAGTTGAAGTCTGCACATCTTAAGGTGGCCGAGGTTGAGAAACACTGACGTAGACTTATATACCACACCACAGCGCTTTATAGCACTTTCTTAGCAGTTTACAGAGTCAGCATATTCCCCCCAACAATCTGTGTCTTCATCTTACCGACCTCAAAAAGATGGAAGGTTGAGTCAACCTTGTGTCGGTCAGGATCAAACTCCTGGCTTTGGGCAGAGTTAGATTGCAATAGAGGTAATGACAGTCTCTATTATACTGATCACTAGAGCGTCAGGACACCCCCCCCCCCGAGCTCCCTCTGAAAAATTTTAGATCTCCCAGGTACCTGGAATGGATTGATCAAATGAGCTTATTTTTCCTGGATCACTAAAAAGCTCTAAAAAAGCCAGAGTGATCTGACCAATGGCAAGGGATAGGTGTTAATGTCTTCCAATTTCATACCATATTGCAGCTATTCTGAGACAAAAAGCAGATGTAAGGTGTTATAACCTATGTGTTTTGGCCCCTCAGTATCAACCCCACGAGATAGACCAGAGAGCAAAAAAAAAAACTGCACAGGAAGTTTAGTATTGTGCTTTATCGAGTTAGGCTACAGAACAGAATCTCGCAAATCTGGCTATGCTTTAACTTCCTCTCCTTTTATTCCAGTGAATTACACAGTTTGCTTGAGCCGCTTCTGAATATTATCTTTCTTCCTAGGAGTTAAAGAATATTTCAATCCTTGTTACCTAGATAAACATTCTTGCATATTTCTGGTAAGGGAAGGCCATCAGCTCCCAAGCCACTTTGAATCCCTCAGAAAGAGAAGGCAGATTGAATTGTCTCAAAACTCAGATGCTCAGAGTCGCTAAATGGTGAGATGGGCAGCATATAAATATAATAAATAAAATGAATAAAAAATAAAACGTATCAATTTGAGAAGCTTGCTCACCAACCAAGCAATAAAGTCAAAAAGCTGGTGCAGGAAAGCCAGTGTGTGTGAGGGAGGATAACCATGTTTGTGAATCAGAGGGTCTGGGGAAAAAACACTTCTGCAACCTTAATATGTCTGAGAATTCCTGGTGAGAATATGAATTACCAATACAGAGCTTATTTTTAACTTTAGAAACTTGTAAAGGAAGATCATTCCATTTGTATCTTATTATAATTTCTGTAGCGATATATAATCCATTGCTGACTTGCTGGGGCTGTCACAACTTCTTCATCACCACAGTTCAGATAACAATGGTTGAGGCTGCCAGAAGAGCAAAAACCAGAATTTTGTATCTCCCTTGACATCCAAAGTGTGGTGGTGGTGGTGGTGGTGGTGGTGGTGATGGTGGTGGTGGTGGTGATGGTGGTGGTGGTGGTAGTCGTGGAGGAGGAGGAGGAGGAGAGGAAGATTAAACATGTTTGTCAAAGCAAGGTTCTTGTTAACGATCAGAAGTATTGAAGCTTAAATTCATTACTTAAGTGGATAATGAAACTAAATGAAATGGTATATAAAAAGAAAAACAAATGGAAGAATTCAGTACTATTAAGAAATCCTTGGCCTGCATTGATTCTGCGGGAAATTATATTTGACAAAATTCCCACTTTTATGGCATTCAAAATGTTTTTTGTTTTTGTTTTTTTGCGCTGCATGAGTTGTTAGCTTGAAAGGAAAATGCTTTAAAACGTATATGAATGGTGAGAACTGGCTCTCTTAAGTAAGGGTCCTCAGCATGCAAATCTAGATATGCTTTGTTTGGAATCTATATCAGTGTGCATTTAATATTCAGACTATAGTTAGAGGAAAAGAAATGTCTACTTAAGCTGTTTTGTTGATTTTGTAAATCTGGACTCATTTAAACGGGATCTGTTTTATGTTTAGTTAGTCTGATGATTAAGCTTTTCCCCTTTAAGGTTATATGGTGTTTTTTTTTCTGATTCATCAGAATGTTTGGGTAATGTTGTATAATTCTCCTTGAGCTATTGTTTGAAGCTGAAACATTTGGATTTTTTTTTAAACATGGCAAGGTCAATTAAATAAAAACTAGAGCTCCATTCTCTCACTCCAAGTTCTCTTTGAATTTTTATTCATATGTCCCCTGTTGCTCTTTTAACTCACTTTGGTTAATGCTTCAGTATGAAATATTTCCATGTAGGCAATCATTACATGTGAATGTTGCTTACATGAAATTGTGGAGAGTACGAACAATTGCAGATGATTCTCTAATGGTTTTTAGATGGCAATGTAATTCAAAAATCAGCTCTTAAATACAAATAGGCTGTGTAACTAGCTTAAACACTGAATATTTTATTTTGGCCAAATCTGTCAATGTAGCAAAGTGACAAGAATTGTTTTGAAGTGTTTGTGTTAATTTTTTCTTGAATAGCCATTAGTAGCTATAATACCCACTATGTTATATTATATCTACATCTTGATTCCTGCACTTTGTGGTGTCCAGTTGATTGTGTTCTTAAGTCTCTAGAATGAGCTGAAATATAAATGTGTATAATTTGGGGGGGGGGGGAAGTTACCAGCAGTTACAGGAAAATATATAAAATGTCAGACTCTTTATTTTCATTTGTTTTACTAGACTATATTATACAAGATCATTTATTTTCTATTGCTTCTATGGTTAATAAAACAGAAACAACTATGCAGCTATCCTGATTCAAAGGGTAAAAAGTGATTCAGAGCAAACATTTCAAACTTAAATATTCTAGATCAGAGGTCCCCAACTTAGGGCTGCTGGGCCGTGTGAGTAGCTGGGCAGTGCATGTGTGTGTGCGTGTGCTCACCTCCCTCGTGCCACTGTTGCCACAAATTTGTGTGGGCAGTGGCAACGCCGCTAGTATTACATGGACAGCGGCAGCAGGTGGGCCACAGCATGAGCCTTGTGCAGTGGCGGTGGCGCGATCCTTGTGCCGGGGGTGGCAGCACTGTGGACCATAGCATGATCATCGCGCTGGTGGTAGCATCGCTGTGCGCCTGGAAGCAGCGGTGCCACAAACCTCACACAGGCACCGCCATCGCTGAGAGCCTCGCGCACATGCTTGCAGCCCCATTTGCATGGTGCGCATGCTCCCAGCCTGTTTGTATGTGCGCATGCACATGTGGCCACATTCACATTTGCGCATGCGCACGTAAGGCACCGGCCCCTCCCTCCCCCACTGGGCCCCCAAAACAAAAAGGTTGGAGACCCCTGTTCTAGATGAATCCAGATAAAAGATGCACCATTTTTAGTTATCGACTAGTGACAGATTAGTTCTGAATCACCTTTTCCCCTTCAAACCTGGATTACTGAACAGTCATTTTAAAGAGATTCGCCTCCTGTTAGAACCTTACCGTGTGCTATGTTCCATCTTTTAATTAATAAAGAACAGTGGCAGTGGGAGAAGACTTCTGCCTTTCTTATTTTGAGTACGAAACCATCCCTAAAACTTGGCAGACAAGAGGCAAACATAGGAAATTAAGCTATAATGGTAAAAGAATTGCCTAGTTTATATTGGACAAGCCATTGTGCGTAGGAGCTTAACTATTGGATGTACTGTACAATTTAGAACAAATGTGGAATCTTGCCTCTTCAGACTCCTTGACACGGGTTCAATCCATCAGATGCAATAAGGACAATTGTTACAGCAAAATATAGTAGAGTTTATTACATTGCTTTTGACCAAAGTCTGTGGCATCTCTTTTTTGTTTTGCAGGCTGTTGGTGCCTAATCATTCATTAGTCTAACTGAGGAGTGATAATTTTCTCTTTGAGAAACTGCTCCTTCCACCACATGCAGCTCTCCCTATGCCCCAAGTGTGTGACTGGCGCCCTACGCAATGTGTGTTTGTCAAACCATGGAGGTGGGGAAGCATGGCAAGAACGCAACCCACACAGGAAGCCGAGGGGTCCTGTTGGAGCCTTTCATCCATCAGGTGGGCGGCCACAGCAGCATGATGCGCTACGATGACCACACTGTGTGCAAACCTCTCATAACCCGAGAACAACGCTTTTATGAATCTTTGCCTCCAGAAATGAAGGAATTCACACCTGAGTATAAAGGTAAGCATCCCAAAACCTTAAAAAACACCTGAGGTTGAAAACAACAGAATTTGTATTTGGTTTATTTAAAAGAATTACTAGTTCTCCAGTACAGGAGATGGATAATCCATGGATGGGTTTTCTCTGTCTGCCTGCTCTTGAGACCAAGTAGCCAAAGCTTGACACGCCCCCACTTCCTGTGGAGTCCATTCTTAACTTGGTCTCTGCTCGGAGAAGACTCGTTTTGGCGTGGCTCTCAGCTTATCAGGTTAGACAAGAAATCCATTGATTGATTATCCCTTGATAATTGGCTTCCCCTTCCCAAAAAAATATTTTCCACCTATAGGAATTTAACCACAAAATTTTCTGGGGATCAGTCCTGATCTCAAACCTAAAATTAAAAAGGGGATTGGTGGGGAGGGAAATTTCCCCACAGATATCAGCCAGCCCCAGGGCTCTGGGGGGTGAAAAGGGGGGGAAGAAGGCATCAGCAGAGACTACTTGCTGAACCTTTTCCCCAACCACTAAGTTTTCCTTGGGATCATCCCTGATCCTATATTAAAATTGAAAAAGGGGGTGTGGGGGGGGGAAAACTCCCCACGGATCCCAGTCAGCCCCAGGGCTCTGGAGGTGGAAAAGGGGGGGAAAAAAGGCATCAGCAGAGACCACTTGCTGAGCTTTTCTCCCCAACCTTCCAAGGGATTTTTTCCTCAAATTGGGGGAAAAAATAACAATCTCCAGGTCCGGATTCAAACTTGAATTCGGATCATCGGAGATTCCCTAGCAGCCCAGGGCAACCGCGGGCGCCATTTTAGTTGCCGTTTTCAGACAACAAAGGCAATCCCTGGCTGGGATTACCTTAAAACGTCACAGCGCGCCAAATTTAAATCCCCGGGCACAAGCAGCTTCTGGGAGGCTGCGGAGCTTATCTTCAGAGGGAAACGAAGCACAGGAAGGGAGTAAGCCAACCAAGAAACGGAGGCTAGAGAACCCTCCTGGGATCTGCAAAGCCCTTTTTCAGGGAGAAACGAGCTGTGGCTGCCATCTCTTGCCAGAGAAAGGCAAACCAAGCTTAAGGAAGCTCTACATCATATCTGGAATCACTGATAGAGGCGGAATAGGAGCACACAACCAGCGCTCCACCCCCGATACACACATATAATAATAGGACAAAATATAATAATAATAAAAATAGATACATAAATTTTAAAATAATAATAATAATAATTAAAAAAAAATTTTTTTTAAAGCTAAAAATTAAGCGACTGCAGGGCCAACAGGCCTAAAGACAGAACACACAATATTATCATCATCACCATTATTGTTGTTGTTGTTATTATTATTATTATTTTACTATTATTGTTGTTCCTATTATTAGTATAATAGTAATAGTATTAATAAGAATAAATTCCGCTCTAGGTGACCGCCATTTGATACCTGCTGTGTATTAAGTCAGGCCTACAGACCCTTTTGAGGTCGCCACTGATATTTTTTGCCTCCCTTTTCCTTTTTCTACTGGTGCACGTTGCCTGGTCACCTAAGGCCTCCGGGCGGAACCCAAAGAGTGGTTCCAAACGTGCCTTCGGTACCTCCCTCAGCTACCGTGACCTTAGCCCAGAGAGAATATTTTTGTTGTGGTCGGGTGATCAGGGGAACAGTCCTGGTACTTGTTCCAATTTCGCTCCCGCCAATACTTGCCTGCCTGAGCGTCTTCTCAGTTTTTCTGGGACTGCTCAAGCGGAATGGAGGGACCCTCGTTGCCTCAATCCATGAGCACGACCCCTCCACCTCCCAATTACGGCTGCAACACACCTTCTGACCAGAAGGCGGCAGGCAAGTGCAAAGCGAAGACAAAACACTCGCTCAAGAGGCCCTCCAAGTTGGCGGAAAAGCAAGCCAGCCGTAGGCACCAGGCCCTGGAGAAGGAGTTCTCCAGAGCGCAGAGGCAGGCCCAATTGGAATTGGTTCAAATGGCGGCCACCGAGATGGAATTACCATTGGGTCCATCCACATCAACCCAGAGCGCGTGGTCCATTCCAGGAACACCGCAACCACTGGATCCGCCATCTACATCAGCCCAACAAACAACCACGGCGGCAGGCACAACCACTGAGTCCAACTCTCCACCTGCGGTCACCACACCCAAAGGTAATGACATAGGGGACATCTGGGCAGATGGACGGCTAGAGGCCCTATTAACCAAAGTGGTGGACCGAGCCCTAGCACAGCGCTCCGCCCACCACGACCAGGGGCCCTCCATCTCAGCCATGCCACACTCGGAACTCCCCTCAGAGTCCTCAGGCATTCAGGAACCCGTCTCCCCGGCCCAGTCCTCCATGAGTGGTTATTCTTCACCACAAGAGGAGGATCAACCTGGGATCTCTATGTCAGAGGATGAGGAACTTCCCCCTGAGCCCCCCTCAGGGGGATTATTTAATCCCAACCGCTTCCTCACGATACTACGCAAGGCCACAGCCATTGCGGACATGGGGACGGATCAGTTTTCTCAGCCGCAAGCGACACCGGCCACCACATCCAGACCCGTATTCGTAGAAAAGGTGACAACGCAACACCATATACCTTGCCCCGCCATTTTCCTGAAAGGGATCAAGAAGCCATGGGACTCTCCCGCTTCCTTCCCATCAGTGAGTGGTACGGACAAAAAATTATACAGCACTGCCACAGACCTCAATGAGGCCTTAGAAATTCCTAAAGTAGATGAAGCCTGGACCCCCTTGGTCTCCCAGACAGCCATGGCTGGGGACCTAGTGGAGGCCCTTAAGGCAGATGACAAAAAGTGGGAACAAGCCTTTCGCAAAACCCACCAGACAGCGGCATGGGCCATCAAAGCAGCCACCTCGGCCTCCTTTTTTGTCCGGGCCACCCTCATCTGGTTGCAACAACTACAAACCATAGTTCCTATGGAGGACATACGAACACACCAGGACCTGGCTAAGATGGTAGCAGCCACGGAATACGCTGCAGACGCAACGTTCCAATCGGCCATTTTTTCATCCAGATCCATAGCATCCAACATAATTGCCAGGAGAATGCTATGGCTAAAACACTGGCAAGCTGACACCAAGGCTAAGTGGCGGCTAGCGACCGCCCCTTACTCAAGCAACGGTCTGTTTGGGGAGGCCTTGGACCCCTATCTTGTAGAGAACAAAGACAAGCGGAAGGTCATGGCACACTTGAACAAAAGGTCAGACAAACGTACCACACCTTACTTTCGTAGGCAGTCCTTTCGTCAACCGACAACCACGCCTATCAGTCAGGCACCCAAGCCATTCACTCCCAGGCAGAACAAACCGTACGGCCGCCCCTACGACAGACCGGGGTTCCAGCCCAGACAACAAAACCAGTCGAGACGACCCTTTCGTGGAACGGGTCGTCCGTACCGGAAGACAAAATGACTCCTACATAGACCTACCCATTGGAGGAAGACTAGCTCACTTCTTCCACCAGTGGGAGCAGACCTCCACGGACAACTGGGTACTACAAACCATCCAGTCCGGGCTGTCCCTGGAGTTCCTGGTCACACCCCCAGACCGACTCATCAACTGCTCGGTCTCCAGGAACCCCACCAAACGCAAACTCATGCAGGAGGCCATCCAACACCTGTTGGACATTCAAGCAATAGAACCGGTCCCAGCGGAATACAGAGGCAGAGGATTTTACTCCATCCTCTTTGTGGTTCCAAAGACTTCAGGAGGATGGAGGGCAATCCTGGACCTAAAAAACCTCAACCGCTACATCACATACAAAAAATTCAAGATGCAATCCCTTCAGTCCATCCTGGGAAGCATCAGAGAAGGAGACTTCCTGGCATCGATAGACCTCACGGAAGCCTACCTTCACATCCCCATCCACCCAAACCACCGCCGGTTCCTACGTTTCTGTTACGGGGGAAAACACTTCCAATACAGAGCTCTCCCCTTCGGTCTATCTTCGGCACCCAGGGTATTTACCAAGATACTAGCAGCGGTAGCCGCCAAACTGAGAAAAATCCCAATACGCGTCCAATGTTACCTAGACGACATACTAATCCAAGCAACATCCCTACAGACAGCTCAGGCGGACGTAAGGACCGTCATTCGCGTCCTCCAATTACACGGATTCTCAGTAAACTTTCAGAAGAGCCAGACAGTTCCCTCGTCCAGGCTGCTGCATCTGGGGGCCATGATAGACACAACCAACTGTATGGTCTATCTCTCCCAAGACCGGGTGGCCGGCATCAGGGAACTGGCTCGCTGGGTTCACAGGCAACGTTCAGTTCCGATACTAACACTTTCCCAATTATTGGGCAAGATGGTATCGGCCATAGCCATTGTACCCTGGGCCAGGCTCCACCTACGGGAACTACAGTGGTTTCTGCTCCCGTACCAACGGCAGAACACCAGCGCATCCAACCACCTAGTCAGGGTCACGGCACAAATCCGCAGGGCGCTACGCTGGTGGTGCTCTCGGGCCGTGACCAAGGGGTCACCCTTCAAGGAACCAGTCAGAGTTACCATCACTACAGACGCCAGTCTGTATGGTTGGGGAGCCCATCTGGACTCCCGGTTTGTACAGGGACGTTGGTCCGCCACGGATCTGAGAAACAACATCAACTGGCTAGAACTCAGGGCTATCCACCTAGCCTTGCAACAATTCAAAGACAGAATCAGAGGCCACCACGTTCTAGTCCTAACAGACAACGTAGCAGCCAAGGCGCACATCAATCGGCAGGGGGGGACCAGATCAAAAACCCTGATGACAGAGTCACGACTCCTATTCAGCTGGGTAGAGCCCAATCTGAAGTCACTAAAAGCGGAACACATATCGGGGGTCAACAACCAGCAAGCGGACTTCCTAAGCCGCACCACAGTGGACCCTTCGGAGTGGGGGCTACACCCGAACTTGTTCCTAGACATCTCCCGCAAGTTCGGGTACCCGATCCTCGATCTGTTCGCATCATCAGACAATGCCCAGCTCCCCAGATTTTACTCTCGTTACTTCAACCCGCGAGCAGAGGGGACGGACGCTCTGAGAACTCAGTGGCCTCAGGGTCTGCTTTATGCCTTTCCCCCACTACCACTCATACCGGCGGTCATCCGAAAGCTGATTCAGGAGCGGGCAGAAGTGATCCTAGTAGCACCATATTGGCCACAGAGACCGTGGTTCGCCGACCTGATGAACCTGTCTCAGTCGCCCCCATGGAACATTCCCCCTCATCAAGTGTCCCTACACCAGGGAACCATCAGTCACCCGGAACCCCAATGGTTACAACTGACCGCCTGGCACTTGAGCGCCAGATAATGGCACAGGAACTATTCTCTCCCGGGGCCATTACCATAATTCAAGCTTCACGCCGTCCGGCAACAAACCGCATTTATGACTCCACTTGGAAAAATTTTTGCCTTTGGTGCAGGGAACGGCAGTTTGACTTACACAAACTCTACATCCCTCAGATAGTAGATTACCTCTTGGAGGGACTAGACAGAGGCCTCGCCCCCGCGACCATCCGCAGGCAAGTGGCGGCCTTGTCCACCCTCCTCACCTGCACGGATTCGGTTCCCTTAGCTCACCACCCCAGGATCCGCGCCTTTATCAAGGGCGCCTATAACACCAGACCTCCAGTAATTCACAGGTACCCGTCCTGGGAACTACCGCGAGTCCTTCACGCACTCACTCGGTCACCATTTGAACCATTGGCGACCGTTTCCTTGCGACACCTGTCGCTAAAGGTGGCGTTCCTGATTGCCATCACATCGGCCAGACGAATTTCGGAACTGGCCGCACTGTCAGTCAGAAACGACCTATGCATTTTCCACAAGGACAGGGTGGTCCTTAGGTTAGATCCTGCCTTCATACCGAAGGTGAATTCACTCTTTCACAGGACACAGGAAGTAATTCTCCCAAACTTCTGTCCAAATCCAACACATGACCGGGAGCGGCAGTGGCATACATTGGACGTCCGCAGAGCCTTGCGGCGTTATATAAAGCGTACAGAACCCTTCCGCAAATCGGAGGCCCTATTTGTGTCCTTCCAAGCGGGCACCTTGGGGCGGAAAGTTTCCGCGGGCACCATTGGAAGGTGGATCCGAAGCTGTATCGCAGAAGCTTACAATGTATCATCCCTGCCGCCCCCAAGTCATCTCACAGCCCATTCCACCCGAAGCGCTGCAACTTCGGCGGCATGGGCTACCCAGGCGTCAATCGAGGAAGTTTGCAGGGCCGCGACATGGTCCTCGCCTTCCCCGTTTATACGACACTACAAGATAGACCGCTTTGCATCGGCGGATGCCTCCTTTGGTAGGAGGGTCCTCCAGCAAGTTGTCTCAGAGATCAATCTACCGGCCTTATCTGTTTCCCACCCCTTGGGACAGTGAGGCTTTGGTACGTCCCATCCATGGATTATCCATCTCCTGTACTGGAGAAGGGGCGTTGGTCTTACCTGAACGCCTTTTCTCAGTACGGAGATGGATAATCCACACCCACCCCAAGGCCAGCAGGCCGCTAGTAGGGAGCTGAGAGCCAATACCTCGTCAATCATCAGCCAATTCGCCCTCGTTAAGAATGGACTCCACAGGAAGTGGGGGCGTGTCAAGCTTTGGCTACTTGGTCTCAAGAGCAGGCAGACAGAGAAAACCCATCCATGGATTATCCATCTCCGTACTGAGAAAAGGTGTTCAGGTAAGACCAACGCCCCTTTTACAAGGCATATATTTATTTCACTGAATTTTTTTTTTCTTTCTTTTCCTGTATACTTATTCAAGTATGAAACTTAAATAAGCATAAAAATTAGTATAAATAAGCTATTTGCTGATAGCTATTCTAGCATACTATAGCAAAAACATCCAGTGAGCATCCATAATTAATTGAAGTAGTTTGTTTAATATTTCTGCTGTTTTATTTTATCAGATAAAACAGATAATTATTCAATTTTTTTGTCAAAAATTAACTTAATGAAAATCCTTAGAGTGTACCGACGTATTCAGAATGAAACATATATAGGTTCTGATGAAGATGAATAATAGCTATATCAAACAACATTTGTATTAGAAAGTGATGGTTAATTGGATCTTTTTAACTAGTGATATGAATAACTGAATTGGATCATTCTAGTTAAAAATCATAATTTTAACAGGCCTGAGTACAGTATGTCAAATCTGTCCTGTTTCAAATTGTTGAAAGTGTGGGCTGGGTAGACATAAAGTCTTCCTTGAATTTTGAGATCATGCATTACTGTATCACAAACAATTGCTACATTCCATTTCCTGAACCAAGTGGGATATTGCAGGGACCAGAAAAGCTGCTATTCTAATTGATTTAAATCTTTCAAGAAAAATCAGGACTGATAAATTTAAAACAGAACAAAAATGGAGCTCCATCTCTGGATATTACTTACAAATATAGGTGAGACTTTACAGCTACAAATGTGAAAGCCTGAAAAAGAATGAGTGTAAAAATACACAGACATAGATACATCTTCAGACTTCTCTCTATAGTGCTTCAGATTTTTTAAAATATTCAACATATTACAGCAAATGAGGAAGACAAATATACCCGGATTCCACATAGCTTTTCCTATTAAAACTGTTGGGAAAATATTTAATAAGGCAAAGTCTTTAATATTAAGTTTGGTGTGCAAGTTGTGACTGTGCAAACAAACAGACAGGGATGACTTATGGAAAGCATTATCTGGGCACAAACTCAGTAATTAATAACCAGAGCTGAATCTATGCTAGCTATACTGAAATATTTATTGTGCCTTTCGTGGAACAGACTCCAAAGTACATTTAGTTGCTCTTACAGTGCATCATTAGTATGTAAATTGCTGCCCTATATTTTCCTCTACTCCCGAAAAAGGCACTTATACCATTTTGGAATTTGAAAACTGATCCTTTAAATACATACTCTCATCCTCATTTTGTTTACCTCTGTAACAAAAATTTAGTTATACAAATTTATTGTTGCATTAGATCAGGGGTGTCAAACTGCTGGTCCGCAGGCTGGACATGTCATGAGGAAACCGCGCCCTCCCCATTGCCGACAATGAGGAAAAAGCTCCGATACGTCGCACCACGTCACATAACATCGCGAGTTTGACATGTCTGCCTTAGATGGATCAATGATGGCCAATATTTATTGTAGGCAATGTTTATCTAGGTGGAAAAGCTGGATATAAGTTGGATGAGGATATTATCCCATACATTGATTCCTTCACAAGAAATCAAACTTGATAATAGTTTCTGCCATCTAGCAGAGAAGATTTCACTGTTGTGGAATATACAGGTAGTCCTCGATTTACAAATGGTCACCGAGTGTCCATTCAAAGTTACGACCCTTCCAGAAAAGGGGGGAATTACAATCCAAATCCAAAGTTCTGATTCTGTCCCCCCCCCCCCCGAATGTGGTCATGTGCCCACACTTCAGGTGCTCGCCAATATGGCTGCATTTGTGAATGTACCACAGTCGCATGATGATTTTGCCAAAACCCAGCACTTCTGGATTTGGGTAAAACCGTGCAATATAGAACAGTGGGTTCGCTTAACAAATGCTGCATTCATTTTTTGACTGCTATTTTCACTTAGCAACTGCTGCAAACCCCTCCCCATAAAATCGGATTGGTCAGGCTCCATTATGGCCATCACTTGGGAATTGCTGTGCTATTGTCAGGTGCAAAAGGCCCGGTCCACGTATGAATGTTTAGTTTAACTGATTTATTGCTATAAGTTTATACACAGCAATCTTCTCAGCTAATGGTCAGCACGTGGTTATAGTTAGATAAGGATCAACAGCAATCAAGGAGGAGGGCTTAGTTTATTTATGTCTACATAATGATTCTATCTGATCCTGCCTTTTACTCCTCCCTCTGGCTCTGCCAGTCCTTCTCTTACATCTATAGGCTTTTACCTATTACATATCTGTTGCTTATCTATTTAAAAGAAAATTTTAAAGTGTGGAATTTCTCTCTCTCTCTCTCTCTCTCTCTCATAAATTAATTCCTTTTTCCATTGATCAGTTTTTCCAACAATTATTCAACAGTTGGTATCTCTTCAAGCTAAATTGCTCCATTTATGGTACAACAAATGCTTTCTACACAGGTAGGCAGAAATTTAGGGTTCGGATGACTGGTTTGATCCAGTGGAGTCCAGTGCAAAATATACAGTACAAAAGAATTCTCCAATTTAACTGACAGACCTCAATGGAAATAACATTTCCAAATCAATTGCCTGTTATCCCACACTTTCATATCAGCAGAATAATCTAGGGTACAGATCTCCAAACTCTTCATTCACCAGTCCCTTCGTGAAATTCTAGATTGTTCATTGACCCCCCCAACATTTATTATTTGTAAATAATTACTAAATACTATTTTAACTAATAGTATTATGAAAACAATAATCTTTAACTCCATCAAACAACCACACCTGCTTATTCCAAGTTCTTGGGAAGGACTTGATAGGTGGATAAAAATGCCAAATCCAGTGTAAATATACGGCTGACTGTGACCAGTCATCATCAGAATAATATACCAACCATAATAAAAGACATCTCCAGGCTGCTTTCGTTGATGGCTGACCATCCAACCCTGGATAACACTGTCTTGTCTCTAGCCACCTAAACTTCAGGACTAAGGACTGGCGTGAAGCTCTGTTGGGACTCCAGTTCTGCAGTCTCTCCAATTTTGGGGAACCCTGGCCTGGGTAAACAAGTCGGACATTTTACTGTGAAAATTAAATTATAGTCATACCACAGTATTCGACTGCTTCAAAACTCATTGAATTTGGTACTTGATACGTTTTGAAGCAAAAATCTTGTCTCAATAGTCATTTTTCTCTCTATGCTTGACGTGCAAGGTAAACTTCCTGGCATTGGCTGTCTTGTGACTTGCTGTTTCTTCCAGCCGAAATAAAGAGTCACCTGGTAAATCAGGTGACTCATCCTCCCAGAACAAATTAGCAATGAGTACCAAGGTGCCATTGTGTGGGAATTAAATACATTTAGTAATCTATTGCAATTCATTCAGAGAGCTACCATTATGTTTTTCAGCCCACAGCAGCTTTACATAACCCACTGAAAAGAGGAAATTCTTCAGTATTTACAGGGAATTATATATTTTTTAAACAATTCTATAAATACATTGTGGTACGAGATACTCAAATTGGAGAGATTATAGACTTGCTTCTTAGCCCTCTTTTTCTTCTCGGTAGTTCTACAGCTGGGTTTATGAGCCTCATTTTCATTTTTTCCTCTCTCTAATCTGCTCCTTGGGAAAACCATTAGCAGTTTTATTATTTCTGATCTACTAATTTAAAAATCTTAACGTGAGGCATGCTGAAATCGTATGGCTGATTTCTGGCAGGTGTAGTGTCTGTCTGTTTTGAGGGAGACAGTGATGGCTACATTAACCTGGTAGCATATCCGTATGTGGAGAGCGAAACCTTGGAGCAAGATGATACACCAGAGAGGGACCAGCCACGTCGTAAACACTCCCGCAGGAGCCTCAACAAATCAGGCAGTGGTAGTGAGCATAAGGAGGAGAAGGCAGGGCTCACTTCTGAGACCTCGGAAAGGTACTGGCTTGTGGGGTTTTGGGGGGGGGTTGTTTGTGGTTGGTTTCTTTTGCTTTCCTTCTAATGGGTAATTAAGAGGCCCCTTTTCTTAAGCATCCTCTTGGATTTCTTTTAAAAATCAAAGATCCATGATAAGAGATTGGCACCGGCTTTCTGGTGTGGGATGATTCATATATATATATGAATTAAGCTTAGCAACCCAAATGTTATTCTGTGCTGTAACAGTTCTTATATTGCAGGGCTTTTTACCGTCATTGTCATATTATGTTGTACCCACAGCATCCAGGACACAAAGAGCCTCAAGAGCTTCCATTCAGATGTTCCATTTCAGATGCTAGATGGAAATAGTAGTGTTAGTTCTGAGAAGATCAGCTTTAACCCGTGGAGTTTGCGTTGCCACAAGCAACAACTGAGTCTCATGCGCTCGGAGTCTAAGGAACGAAAGCTCTACAGTATCCTCCAAGTGGCAAAATCTGCCACAATATAGCGTTTTACAACATGATCACTTTTACACAATATCTGTGGATTCTAACAAGGGTGTCTGCTTTTATTCTTCGTATAAGGTATTGACTATAATGGTGCAAATAGTTCCCTGTGACATTGTTTTCTTCTGGCCATTTCCAGTATTCAGTCACGAATACTCAAATATTAGTTCTAAGAGGGCAAATTGACATTCTTCCTATCTCTTGGTGGCCAAGTTGTACGTATAGTACAGTACTCTTTTCCTTCTTTGAATTCTTTGGTCTGTCTGAACATATGCTCAGTGATAGAATGTTCTCTAGTATTTCAGTAGAAATCAACAGAGAGCTTCAAGAGATCAATTCTCCTTGACCAGCCTCTCAGAATTTCTTTTGCTGGAGAATGTGGTGCATCATTTCAAACTTCCCTGTGTGCTTGACTTGAAAATGGGGACCAGACAACATGGGGATGATGCATCTGAGGAGAAGGCTGCTCGGCAGATGAAGAAATGTGCACAAAGCACCTCAGCTACACTAGGAGTCCGAGTCTGTGGAATGCAGGTACTGTATGAATCGCAAGCAAAATGTGGCCGCTGGCCTCTTCCTGTGTGTACGAAGCATTGGATATTGTGCCAACTTCTGCAGAAACCTGGAATCTCTTCCCCATTTTTGAAAAATGGTCCGGCCAGAACAGATTTGGGGAACAGGGTATGCGTGGAGAGGAAAGGATAAAAAAAGGATTGTATTAATAGAATACATACCACATTATTTCTCCTAAACCAATCACATATTTTTAGAGTTATTGGAAGGCATATGAGCAAATAGTGCAAAAAACTTCAAGCTCTTTTCATCCAAGTTCAGCCTTTCAACCCTTTGTGAGTTAAAGGGCAAACCTGAAGAAGGAACGCTTGAAACCACTGAACAATGTTCAGATCTCAGTGGGAGAAAAGAATGACAAATCCTATGTCATTCGTGGCGAACCTATGGCACGGGTGCCAGAGGCGGCACTCGGAGCCCTCTCTGTGGGCACACATGCCATTGCCCCAGCCTCGCCTCCCTCCACGACCCCCCCCCCCGAGCGTGGCCCACACGGAGCAGCGCAGCCAAGGACATGGCAGCCAGCCAGCATGCAGTTGATGCTGCGGGGCACAGGCAGAGGGTGTGGCCACCATGGCGCTGCGGGGCTGCCTGGGCAATCTGCAGTGGGCCCTGGAGGCAGGCGGGGTGGGGCAGGGGTGGAACGGGGCGGGGCCAGTTTTTGGGCACTCGGTCTCTAAAAGGTTCGCCATCACTGTCCTATGTGAACTAGGAGTTGTGGTGGCCCAATGGTTAAATGCAGTATTGCAGGCTAATTCTGCTGACTGCCAGGAGTTCAATCCTGACTGGCTCAAGGTTGACTCAGCCCTCCATCCTTCCGAGGTTGGTAAAATGAAGACCCAAATTGTTGGGGACCATATGCTGACTCTGCAAATTGCTTAGGAAGTGCTGTAAAGTACTATGAAACGATATAAGTCTAAGTGCTATTGCTGTGTGAATTGTCATGGAATAGATCCATAAGGCATGATATGATTTATTTCCAAATAAATATAGAACTGTATTTTTAAGTGGGGTAGAACAGGGTTCCCCAACCCCCGGGCCACAGACTGGTAGCAGTCTGAAGCTCGTTGGAAACTGGGCTGCACAAGCGGCAGGCAAGCATGGGAAGCTTCATTTGCGCGTGCGCGAGATAAGGTTGAGCCCACGAATACATCCCTTTCCCCCCCACACTGCTGCTGTGCACTGCCACCGACACCGTCAACCCTTGCAGCCAAAAGGATTGGGGACCCCTGGGGTAGAGGAATTGCAGAATAATGCAGTGTTTAGCAACAGAGATCTATAGCGTGAACTTCCTTAGTTAAATGAGATCAGTTCTCTTGAATTCTGAGCAGCAGAGGTACTCCAGCTGATAGAGCTCATTTCCCATAAAAGTCATGGGACTTTCTGAAATAACAGGCCTGGTCTGAGATGATAAGAGAATCCTTATTACACTGGACTAGTAAGGTTGGACATGAGGAAATTGCATTCCATTTTGTTTCTCAGGATGGAAAGATGTAACATGGATCTAACCTCCTTTTCTAAGCCTCTTCGCTCAAAGCACCAGGAATGTAGGTTGGTCAAGGTACTACCTCATTGATCTCCCAGTTTAGAGGATTTGGGACTTTTTTTTTTTTTAGCTAGGTATTTTTTATTCCTTACATGCTGGTGCCCCCTGCTGGATGGTAACAGGGTGGGAAAATATCTTCGTTGTAAAACTTTCTATTGATTTTACAGCCAAATTCTGAATTTCCAAGCTGATGTGAATGGCGTGACTTTAAAATAAATTGCTCCTTCTGTAACTTTTGTTTGATTAATGACCTTTGTGGGATGTTTTACTTAGGAATGAGAATGCCTAGGGCAATTAGTTTGAAAAGCATTTAGCTATCCAGTCAGCAGTTTTCTCTGTAGGCTTTTAAAAATTTGTAGCAGGGTTTTACTAATTTCAAGAAAGAGATTGAAGAGGTTTTGTTCCTGTATGGAAACACTAAAGCTTCTACCCTTATCCAATAACTGCTAGCATTATGCACAGGAGACAAAGCAATCTGCCTGGAAATACTTTTGAGCTATATTGTGTTTGATTTAGTGCTCTGGGCTTTTTGGGCTACTTAGTCTAATGGAGAGGAATGCCCTCAGTAATAATTTAAATTGGCAGATTAGGGCACTTCCTTTTTTTTTCTTGGTATAAACTATATTTTGAAGGATTGATCCAATGCTTCTGTTTCCTCTTGCCAGCCCTTATGAGTACTGCCATCTCAAAATGCAAATATTTCCTTGAGCGTCGGTAGAAAATAATAATGGATCAGTAGCACTTGGTTTTCTTACCATCCTAAAATGTGACTATGCTTCTAAACTAATGCACGCTTTCTCCTTGTGTTGTAGGTCTATCAGCTGAATACAGGGCATTATTTGTGCAGGAACAAATATTACGGCAGAGGTCTTTCCACTGAGGGCTTTCGCAGTGCCCTTTGCCAGTACCTGCACAATGGCATAGAGCTACGAAAGGACCTTTTTGATCCCATCCTCAGCAAATTGCAGAGTCTAAAGGCTGTGTTGGAGAGGCAGGCCTCTTATCGGTTCTATTCCAGCTCCTTGCTCATTATTTATGATGGGAAGGATACTCGATCTGAGACACACCTGGACCGCAAAGCAGAGGTGCGCCTAAAACAAGTGGACCTCTCCCCCGCTGACAACTTACAAGATGTCAGCAACACAGAATCCGTCTCCTTCCAGCCCAAGGTGGATGTACGTATGATTGACTTCGCACACAGCACATTCAAAGGCTTTCGGGATGACCCCACTGTACATGATGGCCCTGATATGGGGTATGTGTTTGGACTAGAGAGCCTTATCAACATAATAGGTCAGATGAGGGATGAGAATCAGTAGCCTTGGGCTGGCCAATTTTCTCTCCCAAGGATAGGAACAGACAGGACCCCTACTGGCACAGAGAAAGCAGACTCTTCTGCTTTGAAAATACACTTTGTTTCAATGTATTTGACAAAGGACTTGATATCCTGGATGATCCTGGCAAAATGGTTTTCAGTTTTCACTATCGGCCTGAACTCCTTGTGGGACAAATCAATTCATGGCTCCAGTATAGGGCATTTTGTCTGGGGCTTGGGATCTGTTGTGTATAGCCCTTGTCTTTCAGAAACGTAGAAACTCCCTCCCCCCCCCCCAAAAAAAGAAGGAGTGGGTGTAGATGTTGGGATTCCAATAGTCCACTTCCTTGTCAACTTTCCAACGCGGCACAGTGGTTTGAAAGTCTCTTTTTTGTGTGTGTGTTCAAAATGGGCATTCACATTCAAGCTTTTGAGGCTGATCGATGCACACGATTTACACAGGCCCCACTCTGTTGTTTTTTGCCCCTGAGCAGATGTGAAATAGTCTTCTAGAGGGAACATATAATATATCATTTATCTTCTCCAACCTGGTCCTTAGCAGGTCATCCCAACTGGGGAAATAAATGACCAAAGGCAAACCAGTGCAATGCTTTAATGATTTTGCTTCGCATCATTTTGATGAAGCTTCCGTACCTCCCCAATTTCCTGCAGTTGACTGAAATGATTAATTCCAGGAATACCTAATCAGATGTCCACAACAGTGGTCTTGATGTCTGTCTTCACACGACACTAAGGTAGCTAAACATACTTAAAATACTTTCTGGGATTAATGATGTTTTATCAGGTATGAATTCTTTCCTCTGGTAGACCCAGTAGCCTCCAGCCTCAGTCACACCTAAACCCTGTGATGCTGAATGGTCCTTCCCCTTCCCTTTCAACAGCCTTCCCTGCCAAACTGATATTTTCCACACAGCTTCCATCCACACTAGTGAAGCACTCAAGAGGCAGTTGATGAGAAGTTGGCCTTTTTGTTTTGAAAACTCATTCCCACTGTGGATGGAAGAGCCTGTTTGGCTCTGAATGATGGCCTTCTGGTAAAGAGTACTATCACCCGTGCTTGTCTTCACCTCAGGGAGCTGGTGTTTGCTGGCCTTATTCCTACAGTTAGTAATCTCACAATAGAAAATTTGTAGCTCTTGCAAGCAAAAACACAGCACCAAGAAGTGTTGAACGGACCCTAGAGAATGGTTGCTCTGGTTAAGGCTAGGCCTAGCGGAGATAAATGCACTACTAGACCTCTTGGAAAATGCACTTTGTGGGAAGGGATTTGCTACCGTAGGGAACTGATGTTATTAATATTGAGGACAGTGATCTTGCGGCTCTGTTGTGGACGTTTTTAAGAAGAACTGGTATTTGACTAAAAGTCCTTGTGTAGAATCTGTGCCTCCCTTGGGGTGTGTATGGCCTTTATACAAATACCTGCAAGCATTTTTGGGATTTTTTTTTTTTCATCAAAGAACTTCTGGTTGAGCTTTTTTATAGTGCCAGTACGGACCTGCAGAAGCAAACCTTGCTGAGGCTATTTTGAAAGGCAGGTGAGAGAGTCACCTTGGTGCATTGACCATTCAGGACTAACCTTGGGTCTTGCTTTTTTTTCCCACAAGGCAAAAAGATGTTTGTGCTAGGAAGAAAGTAATGCAGCTCTTCCAGCATTACTCTTGATTCCTGGATCTTTTAAAAAAAATATATTCTGTGAGTTACTTCTTGACATTTTTGTGATTGTGGCACCATATTCTATGTCCCATTTTAGATCAACAGTACCTTTCAAAACATCTGTAAAAATTTGAAGGCTGGAAGGGAATTTTTATCCCTCCAGTTGTTATCAACAAAAATCGATCTAGAAAGCCACTCGACGGAGTTTACTTCCTGTCTAATGATTGCCTTGTTTTAAAACAGATGTGTATAAAATACTTTTGAACTATTCAGATTTTTACACCGCAAGTTCTAGAGCT
Organism: Crotalus tigris; assembly: GCF_016545835.1. Lineage (NCBI taxonomy): Eukaryota > Metazoa > Chordata > Lepidosauria > Squamata > Viperidae > Crotalus > Crotalus tigris. The sequence continues at coordinate 4,916,342 of NW_024096520.1, forward strand.
TGTAAATAGCTTTTTCCCCCCTTTCCTGTTTCAGGTTTTCATAAGACTAGTAATTCTTTTTGCTCAGTGCAGAAGTACAAAAATAGTAAGAATATGTTTTTGTCAGTATTTTAGCATTGTGGTTTGCTTTCAAACAGTGTAAAGCACAGTTTTGTTCTAGAGCAGTAAGCTTTCCAGATTCAAATCTTTAATTTCAAGATAAGCAAAAAGACAGTTATTGTTTTTGGCGAGTACCTTGTATATTTGATATACAAGTACCTTGTATATTTCCTTAAACCAAAAACAGATGGAATTAGTTTATCAGCCTGGGTGCTTATTATACACGTGCCCTTAATTTGTTTTTGTTTTTTGCAGAGCTTATGTATGAATGTGTACATATGCTTCTGGGCAGTTTTATCAGCACTAAAGTGGTTGGGAGAGTACAGGCAAAACTGTGTAAGGAAACATTCATAGGAATTATTAGGAAAAGATCCAGATTATCAGAACAGGTGAATTCAAGTAGACTTCATCATACAAATTAGATTTAAGGCATCCATCCCTTTTGGCATTTGGCAAACCCATCTTCTGCAGCCTGGCATTTGCTTTGAATTGAAATTACTTCTGTAGGGCGATAGGGCCTTCTAAAAGGCACCGAAAGGTATACAACAAATCCAAAGATAGAAAACTAAACATTTGCCTTCCTCAACTTTCCTCCACATGCCTTGAGAAATGTGGTAGTTAGTTCAAAAGTGCACCTTTCAAACGAAAGGAATATTCTAGGTCTCTGGTAGCCCTTCTGGAGTTGTGTTGTTAAATAGTTTATGGATCTCTTATGCGTAACTGCCAAGTAGATGTTCCTGTTGGTGCTGTTTTACATAACAACTGTGGAACTTGGTCCAAGAAAGAATATGTCCCGTGGTAAGTAGGCCAGAGATGCTTGAATGGACATCCAAGGTCTCTCTCTTCCTTAAACCAAAAACAAATGGGATTCAATCTACATAAAACAAAGTTAACTTGTCCTATGTTTTTTTCCCTATAGCATTAGTTCATCTTCTGTTTTGTTACTGTTAATAGGCTAACATAATCAGTAAAGCAAAATGCAACATTCAGTGTTGCAGCCAAACCTCTTTTTTTTTTTTCAAACCACAGAGGCCATTGACCATTGATGGTAATCTGCCACTTCTCTGTAGGTTCTACCTCATGACTGAAGATAGAATAACACAAAATAGTAATCAGGATTTTCATGCTACTTAGGGGCGTTGTCCCTGAACTGGAAAGCTCTATTGCAGATGCTGTGGAGATATCTGAGGTAATTTGCAGAGATAAAAACAAAACTCTCCGTATGACATTTGGTGGGCTTTTTCAGTTGCTGTAAAGCAACTTGTCCTTTTCTTCCCGTGGTTAAGCCCGGGGTATTGATATTTCCCTTGTATTTTCTAATTCATCAGAAAACAGGAGTTTACTCGATCCAATATTAAGATGCACAGAGGGTCCATGTGAGAGTTTGAACCTGCTTGGTAAAGGGGATGCTGATCAGGAGAGCTGTATTCAAAAAAGCCATTTTGCATGCATTATATACATTCAAGTCCTCTTTTGAGGACTTTTGTAAATAAACTTTTCAGTCTGTTCCTTCTGGAACAGCAGAGTCTGTTTATTGCCCTTTACGGTTTGCTGATACTTACGTCCAATAGTGATGGCTCTTATAGCAGGATTTTGCACGTACTGTGTAGTTGCCTTCATATAGATGATGAATCAGCTTTTCAGCCTTCCGGAATACATAGCCAGCTCTCTTTTCTAGCAATACATAGGCACTGTTAGCATACATAGGCACGGTTCTCTTATCTTTCTAATAAAGGCCAAACGGGAGTTCACCATTCAATTTATTTTATATGGCTGGCAGTTATTGCCATGGAAGTGTCTCTTCCTTTCCTCAACTAAGGTTACTACTCACCGTGCTTTTTATCAATGTTTGATCTTGTTCTGTTAAGTTAGCTTGTGCTCTTTCAGTTTGAACGGGTGCTCTTGACCGACACCTTTTGTAGCCTGGAACTGCTACGTGATCTGTTTGAAAGATTTGTTCAAATATTTCCTCTTGAGCTGACCTTTGGAGAATCTTCCGTCTGTGAGTCCAAGGAAGATCTCCGTGTCACGGAGACCATATTGCATTAGGATTCCACGCTCTTAACCATTTTTTGCACCTTAAGAAAGCTGAAAGAAGAAAACCTTTCCAAGTTTCTGCTAAACGCTGGTAGAGACTGAACGCTAGTTTTGATTTCGGTAGCCTTATCCTTTCTGCAGCTACGTTTCCATGTGCATCCTATCCTTCCACAGAGGACCAAATCAGAAAGTGAATGCGAGTCCAGTTGCCTACTTGCTGCTCACAGATTGAATTTGTCGGTGTTGCTTTAAGAGGCCCAAAAGAAGTTTCCACTGGGGAAAAGCACTTTCGCTAGCCAGCTAAGATCTAGTTTGGGAGCTACACCCAGCAGCTTGCTGCAAGCCCATGGCACCTGACAACGCGACACGTTCTGCGGCTCTGGGGATATAACGTGGAGGTACAATCTGTGGGTGAGAGTTGCTCTAGCGCCAGGGCAAAGGATCCTGCTTTATTGCTTGCTGGAAAAGGGTCTCAACAGACAGTTTACCTTTTAAGCTTAAAAAGAGGCAAGCTTTATTGCTTTCAGGCTTCTTCTTTTTTTAAAAAAAAAAAAACCTCTCTGATTGAGGGGAGGGGGAGAAAGACTCAAGGCTTATGTATTTTGCTTGCTTTACAGTAAGTCTGGAAAGAGTCATTCATCAGGTTCCGGCTTTGGTTGTATTTGTACTATTACTGCATGCTTATCTCAGGAGCAAACTATCGTTTTTTATACTTTTGAGAAGTGTAGGGGCAGAATGGTCTCTGTGAGAACTGCTTTGAAAGGGAGAAAATGTTACATACTGTGAGAGCAAGGAGCAGACCTGCACCCTAGGGAGTGGCTCCCGCCTGTCCCTTTCGACTTGCCTGGGAGGGATGCTGCGTCATATTACAAATTTCTAGTATATTTCCCATAGTCTTTATTTCAGTGCTTTTGGGCATGAGAAATAACAGTATCTTAACTCCATTCACTGCACCTTTAGCTCTCCTGTTGTGCATAAAGTCCTACGTGTATATAAATAAAATGTGGACATTTATTGAGTGGCTTTTGTCTTTGTGTGGCTATTTCCATGTTATCAGGCATTATAAACATAACCGCGTCGGGGTTACACACACACACACACACACACACACACACACACACACTCTACCCTGTTAAAATGAACTTATTGCTCAGCAGAAAGTGGATTGAAAAAGGTTTAGAATCGCTGTCTGAGATGATACACCCTAAGACGGCGATGGCGAACCTTTTAGAGACCGAGTGCCCAAACTGCAACCCAAAACCCACTTATTTATTTCCAGGTGGGCATGGGTCATTGGGTGGGCGTGGCTGTGATGGTCATGGCAGATTGGGTGGGTGTGGCCAAGGTAGGTGTGATTACCTCAATGTTGCTTATGGGGAGGGATGCCTGTGGGAGCCGGGCAGGGTTGGGGGAGATCCAGGGGATCTCTGGCAGGTGGGGCAGTGGGCAGGGGGCTTGTCCTGTGGGGTGAGGTGAGGCAAGGCGAGGCAGGGTGGGGGTGCTATTGTCACAGGGCAAGATGAGGCAAGGGCCGGGGCAGTTGCTGCCTGACATCATCGGCCCCTGCACACAGAGACCAGCAAGCGCATGGGTGCTGGGATGCATCCAGCCATGTGGGATCTCAGCGAGTTAGCAGGTGGCTGGTTGAAGAGGGATGGTTGCCACCTCCGGGACATGGCACGCATGCCCACAGAGTCAGCTCTGAGTGCTGCCTCTGGCATGCGTGCCATAGGTTCGCCACCACTGCCCTAAGAAATCCGAAGCAGCTCTTTCTACGTTTCAGAATGTACTTTTCTGTTGTACTTTCTGGCAGAGACACTTCTACACCCCAGCAATAGTTCTTTGTAACAAAAATTGTTGAAAGACTGCTCACTACATATGGGTCCTTTAGACTAGGGAACATAGTTAGAAATGGTTCTTCTTCTAAGCTGTTCAATAAAATGTGCAGCTCAAAATCTAGTTAACCAGAATAAAGATTTTAAATGGATTCTAGAACAGTTTCAAGACAAAACACTAATTCAGTTTTAAACATACGACTCTGGAAACAAGCTTTAATTACCATTTATTTGTTTAACAAGTTCTGTCTATAATTGTGTAGCATTTTGAATTCAAAAAGGGAAAGGCACAGGCACACATGCTGCCTCTGTCTTCACCTCCTTAACAAAAGCTGCCTCTTCTAGGCTCACAGGTTGCTGCCTGATCCCCAGCAAAGTGTACATCTGAATTAAGAAAGCACCAGTAGGTTGCACCGAGTACTTTGAAGTGGGTGTAAACATAATGCCTCTATCTCCTTGCACGGCTCCTGCGTGAACCCAGAAATAGCACCAATTCTTTAGGGAATGCAGAAAGATACAGAATGCCCACTGCAGAGTACCTTTTTGGGTTTGGATCTCAGGTTGCATGTTCTTCTTTCTGACCTGACCTTGAACTGTTCACTTCTATAGACCCCCAAAGAGTTTTTATTTTTAAAAAAATAATTTTTATTTAAAAAAATTACAGAATAAAAACGTATAAAAAGTGCCGAGAAAAGAATAAAGAAATAAGAGAAATAGAAAAGACAAAATATAAAGAAATATGACCAGATCTTTAAAGCTGTTATAAATGCATTCAAAGTTTATCCTCTCTAAGGCTATGTCATAACTTTTTATAATTTATGCTATTTAATCATCAAAGCCATGCAGTCATGTGAAAAAGTAAGTACGCTCTCTTTGAGTTCTATTGTTTTTACATATCAGGACATGATAAAAATCATCTTAGCAGTTCTTAAAAGTACTTACGTACAACCTCACGTGAACAACAACAAATGACATCACACCATATTGTCATTTATTTTGCAAATAGAGCCAAAATTGTGTGAAAAAGTAAGTACACTCTTACTGCTTCCACGTAGAATGAGGCTAAGTAGTAGTCAGGTGCTGCTAATCAAATGCCCTTGATCAATTGATCAGCAAGTGTGACTAGCTCTATAAAAGCCAAAGTTTTAGGGCTTTGCTGGTCTCCAGCATTGAGGTGTGTGTTAACACAATGCCAAAGTGGAAAGGCATCAGCAATGATCTTAGAAAAGCAATTGTTGCTGCCCATCAATCTGGGAAGGATTCTAAAGCCATTCTCAAACAATTCAAAGTCCATCATTCTACAGTGAGGAACATTATTCATAAGTGGAAAACATTCACGACAGCTGTCAATCTTTCCAGATATGAACATCCCAACAAATTCACGCCAAGGTCAGTCTGAGCAAAGCTCAGAGAAATTGCAAAAAATCCAACAGTTATATCGCAGACTTTACAGGCCTCACTTTGCTTATTAAATGTTGAAGTTATAATAGTACAATTAGAAAAAGACTGAACGAGTATGGTTTGTTTGGAAGAGTTGCCAGGAGAAAGCCTCTTCTCTCTGAAAGGAACATGGTAGCATGGCTTAGATTTGCAAAGTTGCCTCTGAACATCACGAGACTTCTGGAATACTGTCAAAACCAAAGTGGGGATGTTTGGCCATAATGCACAGTGCCACGTTTGGTAAAAACCAAACGCAGAATATCAGCACAAACATGCAGCTGTCAAGCATGGTGGTGCGGGGGTGAAGATCTGGGCTTGTTTTGTAGCCACAGGACCTGGGCACATGCAAACACTTGAGTCTACCATGATTTCCTCTGTATACCAAAATATTTTAGAGTCAAATATGAGGCCATCTGTCCAACAGCTAAAGCTTAGCTGACATTGGGTCACGCAACAGGACAATGAACCAATGAACCAAGTGCACCAGCAAATCTACAACGGAATGGCTGAAAAAGAAAGATGTTGCAATGGCTCAGTCACAGGCCAGATCTCAACCCAATTGAAATGCTGTTAGTGAGACCTCAAGAAAGCTGTGCATGAACAAATACCCGCAAACCTCAATGAACTGAAACATCGTTGTAAAGAAGAGTGGATCAAAATTCCTCCACAATGATGTGAGAGTACAGAACACAATTACTTCCAATTATTGATATTAAGGTGACTCTATAAGCTATTGAAGCATAAGGTGTTCTTAGTTTTTCATACATGGCTTCTTTGTTTTGCCTTTCATTTTGTAAAATAAATAATGACATGGTGCAATATATCATGCATTGGTTATCTGAGATTCTATTTACTTTTAAGAACTGCTAAGGACCAGATGATTTTTACTATGTCCTGATGCATATCATATAACTCAAAGAGGGTGTCCTTTTTTCACATGACTGTAAACCAACCACAAGTACATTTTTTCCATTTTTAGCAAAAAGCCTTTAAGAAGGGTTTCCAGTGACTAACAAATGTAGTTAATAGCCTTTTCCAGCTCTGTAACACACAGTAATAATTATTTGTTATTATTTGCAGGAACAACAGTTTTATTACAAGTATGAATTAAAGGCACTGTCAGCAGAATAGGCATTTGTGATCCTAACAAAGTGTGCTTGAGGTTTATTACTTATATTCAAGATTGAATATACAGTTTTGGCAGATATAGTGCCAAAATGCCATTGCCAGTCTTAACACTTGTTAATTGTCTTTTCTCTAATTAAACAAGTCAGTTTTGCAATCTCTGCAAATTCTGTCATCATTTGTTCATTGTAGGTATTTCTAACGTTTTCCATCTTCATGCCTATAAGTTACCATATTAAAAAAAAAACAAATGTCCATAAGTCTTTTCTAATTGTTTGTCCTTTAGTTCCAGCAAGAAAAGATCTGGTTTTAGATGAATACTGGTTTTTAAAGTTCTTTTTATTATTGTAATGGCTCAGTAATTAAAGACGCTGAGCTCAGCTGAAAAACTGACAGCCCAGATTTGAGTCCGAAGTGCTGCAAGAGGGGATGAGCTCTTGTTGTCTGCCCCACTAGCAGTTTGAAAGCAGGCAAACGTGAATAAATAAATAGGTACCACTTCGGTGGGAAGGTAACAGCATTCTGTGCCCCTTGGCGTGTAGTCATGCTATCCACATGACCATAAATGCTGGCTCCCTTGATGAAGAAACGGAGATGAGCACTTTTATCTTTTATTTGAACTCAGAATGTTCTGGCTTTTTTTACAAGTCCATCTGATAACGTTAAAATGACTTTATTTTTTCCACATTTCCAGCATAGATTTGGATCCAAGTAGTAACGGTACATTGTTTTATAAAAATTGTTTTAAATTACAACAATGTAAATTTCCAACTGTATGCTTTCCTAGTGTTCCCTCAGTATATAGTTCCTAGCCCATTTTATCATACATTTTTCACTTCTTGTTCTTCCATTTCAAATTTAAACAAATCAACCAGGTCACTTTTAACAGATTTGGCAGATTCGGATACCTTTTTCCTCATCTCTTCAAATACTTTTTCTGGAGTAATCCGTTGCTGCTGCTGCTGCTGAGCTTTCCCCCAGTGATAGCTTTACCCCAGTGTTTCCCAAACTTGACAATTTTAAGGCATGAGGACTTCAACTCCCAGAATTCCACAGCCAGCGTTGCTGGCTGTGGAATTCTGGGAGTTGAAGTCCTCATGCCTTAAAATTGTCAAGTTTGGGAAACACTGCTTTACACAACAGAAATGAGCCTGCTCTGGGAGGGAAAAGTAACAAGAAGCAGAGGTTTGCCTGCTTAGTGCTGTGCATGTCAGAAAGGGTTGAGTTCTTGAGCTCCTTAGTGGGGTTACTGAAGAATTTCAGTCTAAAAGCTTTCCAATTACTGATCCTTCCAAAATGTCTTGTGTGGTTCTAGGCGAGCAAATTAACCACTTGGAACGTATCTGGGCTAAAGAGCCCAGTAATGACTTTCATTAAGGTATTTGGCTTGCCTAATTAATATTCCATAGCAACACGAGTACCTTTTATGTTCAGATCAACACTAAGAGACTGGGGCACCTTTCAAAATGATTCTAATCAATTGCTGGGTACTATTAATTAACTATGGGCTGCATTTTAGGACATGAACAGATCAGCCAACCACATTTTAGCTAAATAAGTTGGCTGAACCCCACCCATGTGGGTTAGCTTATGATTTTGTACAAGTCATAAAATGGGTCAAGTAAGCTGTGGTTATGACTTACAAACCAGTGTGTCAGATGAACAGAGTCACTATGAGCATGTTTAAAACGATTGACAGTAAAAAAAAAATCTCTTGCCTGAAAATTCAGTTATCAGGAGGCTGCTGCTAATAAGTGATTATTTTGATTACAAAGCCAGCATGCTTTCTTTGGTTAAGCTTGCATCATGGTTTATTAAAATAACCCAGCTTCCTGAGTTCATACCACACTATACCATAAATTAGCACAATTGTTTGGGTAACAGGATACTGAATCACAAACTACCCAAATATGTTTCCTGAATGTATTAAGTTAAACTTAGCCATTTTCTCGGTGGCTGTGATGGGGCAATTACTTCCGCCAGCGCTGGCCTCTACTCTGGGCTTGGCTGCCAAATCAAGGGGTGTCATCAGGCTCCTGCAAGTGATGCCAAGAAAGGAAATTGCTTTCTGAGGCTCCAACTCTGAGAGTCACTGCAACTCCTACCCCTCTCAACTCAAGCCATGGTTTGAAACAGCCACAACCAGATTGCACTAAAGAGTGGAGGTGTTATCTTCTTGAGGAAGACTCAAAGAGTCTTCTGCCCCAGCTGAACCAAATGGATTTTCCCTGTGGTGACAAAAGAGCTGCTTGAGATCTCATTGAGCTCACAGTGTTCTACATAGCAGGATATGTTTGCTGAAAGTGGTGGGAGGTTGGGTTTCATGAAATGTGTGGATTTTATGAAATTTGTGGCAGAATTGCAAAATCTCTGCCTTCTGTTTTGAAAAGGGTACTCTATTACTCTAATCTTTTTCTGAATAGGTGCTGTGGCCAATGCTATGATGGAGCATTGAATGAATGTCTGAAGGGACTACAAATTCTTGAGAAGGGAGAGGGCAATAAATACAGCATACATTCACTGTATTTCATGTTGAGAACCTAGTGATGCAAAGTACATCAGTAAATAATTGTAGAAATAATACGAGTGAAATGACTGGCTTGAAAACTTTCATCAGAACTCCATGAAACATCTTGCCTGGCATGAAGACTTTCGGCAAGATTAAGGCATCCGAGACTTACCTTGCTTCAGAAGGTGAACTTCAAGAACTAACTCTATACCAGGGGTAGTCAACCTTGGCTCTTTTATGACTCGTGGACTTCAACTCCCAGAATTCCTATGCTGGCTCAGGAATCCTGGAAGTTGAAGTCCACGAGTCATAAAAGAGCCAAGGTTGACTACCCCTGCTCTATACAGTCAGTACTTCAAACTACATGCTTCACGCTGTAATTAATACTGCTTCTGTTGGCTTGTTAGACTCCCTAAACACAGCTATACCAAACATTAATGTAGAGTATTATAAGCCGAACTTATTTTCATTTCTGCCGACAGAATACAAAGCAGCTACAGAACAACTCTGAATCAGTCTGGGCAGAGAACACATTACTACAGAATAATGATAGTTAGAGAGCCCAAGTCTTCCTAGGGGCAGGAACACTCCTTGATATTCCTCAAGATAAAAAGTTTTGTCATAGAAGAGAATGATAGAGCACACATTGCTGTTTTACAGTAGTGATCTGGGATGCTTCTCAAGTGCAGTTTCATTTTGGCCTGCTAATGCTAGATACGTCCAACACATCCATGCACAGAACAGCAATTCAACAAAGCCATTCAGCATAGTTGAAACACGCTGGCTTTCGTACAAATACTGTGTCCTTCAGCTCACCATGCCGCACTAAAAAGTACTACTTTCACTTGTTAGGGTTTAAATGACATCTATTACCTGACTCCAGTCAGCCCTGCCAAACTGATCTTTTTACTACCAGTTTAATCTCGGCTATTTCCATTCTCTTAAAAAAAGGGTAGGATTAGAATCATGCCAGAGGACAGTAACTATACTTGAACAAAAGCCTGCTTTAAAAATATTGGTGCAAAGCTTTTACGTACCGTTAGCTTCTAACCATTAAACCTTTCCATCAATTATTAAGAGTGAGTCTGAATTGCAGTGTTGACCTGGGATTCTTGCATGCAGTACCAGACTTTCTCAAATGAGGTCAGCATTTGTTCAAAGATGCCATTTTGGGGAATCCAACCAAGAGAATAACTTTCTGCCAGCCTTGAAAATGCCATAACACTCTAGCTGTGTTTGTACAACCAACAGAGCCACTTTTTAGTCTACCTGTCATGCAAAAACTGCCAGAATACTGACATTTTGATCCATGGTCCTGTGTAAAGCCAGAAAATTGCATTAAGTTTCAGAATCTTCGCACAAGCAGATAATGACAAAACAAGTGTAGTCATGCAATATGCTTGCCCAAGTTCTTTTAAAAAAAAAAAAATGGCTGCATGTATGCAAAGTGCTTCCGTTTCTTTTTCCAGCATAGAATGAATTTGGTCCTATCTGTTGGATTAAAGTTCAGTGTATTGAACAAACTCAGAAGGTCTTTTCATTCAGTAATATTATTACTAGATGTAATAATTATATTAAAACTCATAATTATTCTAGTGATATTTTCTGTGAACACAGCCTATTTCTCTGTTGTTTTTGCTACAACAGTCTACCTTAATAGTTGGTTTCCGTGCACAAAACTCTTCCTGTAGATTATGCAATTAAGCATTATACCCATATTTTACTTTGATGGTTAGTAGCTTCAAACATCAGTGGCTATGGGCTCTTTTTATTTTGTATTAAGGTTCTCACTTAATTTGTATTTGCTGAAACACTTTCCTCCCTCTTGTAGATGAACAAAGAGTCCCATTATAAATGTATATGTATCATTTAATATTTGTTAATGCCATCTGACTGCAAGTAAAAGCACTGAACTGGAAGTGGAACTGTAACCAAACTGCTATCCATAGTAGTTGTTCTGAATGGCACAGCCATGACCAAGTCACTGTGGTGAATGATGATGAGGCATCTAGGCCTCAAAATGTTCAAATTTAGACATTGGCTAATCCTCTCACATGAATCGGGACTTCCCCTAACAATTCTGCTCATCAGTAGTCTGGGGTATCAAATTTATAGAATGAAACACAATTCTAATTCTACTGCAGTGCAGCTAAGCAGTACCTTAGATTAAAAACAATCATCCATTTTATTAACTTGTATTCTTACGAATATGAATGCAAGTATGGATGGGCTTGTGTCAAGCAATGCCTTACTATAAAAGCTATGAAACTGTTTATACAGTGTGGTCAGGCAATAGATCCATCTATACTACCTGATCCCCATAGTCAAACAATCTTTTTTTTTAATATCAATCTACTCCAATGAGATGCTTTAATTAGAAGCTGATCTTTGGAGCTCCTTTATGCAAAATACTTGCTATTCAGCTGAAGCAGGATTATTGGAAATAAATAAATAATGTCCAAAATCTAAAAACCAGGTACTTCTGAAATCATGTCCTATCTATCTTTAATTATTAACTGTCATTGATTTTCATTTGAAAGGATCTCAGATTGCTTTGCTGCTATTTCTAGTCAGATCAATTTTCATATGCAAAGGCAGATTCTGTTCTGGATTAAGTCTGATGGTTTCAATAAAATCTTCATTCAGCATCTGGCTTTGGCAGTGTCTGAGTTAGGAAAGCTTTTTTCAAAGAAAAGTGCAAAATCTCATTTTTTAACCTTATTGCTTCTCCTTACATACATGCCTTTTTTTTTCTCATAACATGACCAACATTGTTCAAAGTGATATCTAGAGCACATCAATTTGTCATGGAGATGTTTTCTCAGAAGCAGCTGTGGAATCACTATTATGTGCAAACATTTATAAATCAGGGCTAGTCACTCTTTTCTTTTTCAATGGTACATAGCATTAATTCTGTAATTAATTGGATTCAGATTGGCCATTGTTTGAACAGAAGGAAGAGTTTTTTCTGTACACATCCAGCAGAAGAAGGATGGGCAATCTGCAGGATACAAATGAAATCCTCTCCTCAAACAGATGGAATCAAGTTTTTGTTTCCTTTCAATGGATTTTAAGGGATAAACTCTTACTAAGAATTCCAGAAGCCTTATAAAACCATTACACTCTTTCAGATGATTAGAATGATGTGGTCTATTTGGGTTTTAAGATACAAAAAGAATGCCTAGGACGAACAAAAGCATTAAGGGACCTATTTCATCTCTTAACAGTCACCTTTAGACAAGATGGGTGGCATATAAATCTGATTAATAAATAACATAAATAAATAATACTAACAAAACTGGCCCCGATGTTTCACCCCAATCACTTTAGTGACATTGGTAACCGCTCCCCCTGAAGGCCCCAAATGCTGCATCCAAAGCTGTTCATCCCTGCAGGGTATAAAGGCAGAGAGGTCCTACCTCCCTCTCTGGAGCCTTCCCTATGTCATTCCACCTTGTAGGGTCTCCAAGGCAACTGTTTTCAAGAAGAATAAGTCAGCTCAGGGTGAGGCAGAGGAAGAAATTGAGATAATGCATGTTTGATGTTTTTTTTAATGAAAACCAAGGGAAAAATAAGGTTAGATTTTGGATAATTACTTGAAGATCTTTTTCGTGGAAATCAAGTAAGATTGTGTCGCTTACATTTGATTGGATCATACCCCTCAATATTGGTGCAGAGATTGAATGTGGGACTTTGGCATTGTTGTTAAAAATTGGCAGTGGAGTGGAACAGCTGTCACATACAGTATGGACTTGGCCTACTTTTGCTGAGAGAGTCTAAGGGAAAGCACTTGTTTGTTTTTTCACGCCCATTCCCTGGAACAGTGCTTGCAACAAATGTTAAAGTCCTAATGCCAGATGGTAATCCTTACCCACCAAGACTGGGACTTCCCAGAGACAGACAAAGCTCCATTGTCACTTTTCAGCTGGAGAGCAGCTGCTGGAAGACCACCTTTACTCTGGGTTCCAGACAGTGGGTCCAATCAAATCAATCCAGAATAAGATTCAAAACAGAAAACCTGTTTAGATTTATTTAGCACAAAACACTCTCCAAATCTAATACTGCTTTGCTAACAGACTAGATTTACTCCTAACCTTCTTCCAGACCCAGATCTTCTTTTAATGTAACACTCTCCAATGTGGCACCTGCTGCAAAGAGGCTGGATTACAAATCTAATAATTTTCAGACAAGTGACCAATTCTCAGGAGGGTAGTGAAGAATGGGTGGAGAGATTTAAATCCTCCCCATTGTCATGTTCTATTAAGCCAGGGTTTTTCAACCAGTGGTACAGGTACCACCTGTGGTACATTGGCACCTGGCAGGTGGTACGCGACCATCCTAGAAAAGTGATAGCGGGGGAGGGGAATGAGCTGAACCGGTGGCAGCACCACATAAGCCTGAGTGAGAGATGGCTGGAGCTGCAGGGCTGTCAGGGCTCAATGGAAGCACCAGGATCAGTGCTGCTTTCCAGCTGATTGGCGCTTCTTTGGGGCTGTCAGGGCTCAGTGGAAGCGCCAGGATCAGCGCCAGGCTCCAGCTGGAGCTCAGCGCTGATCCTGGTGCTTCTGCTGAGCCCCGAAGAAGCACCAATCAGCTGGAAAGCAGCACTGATCCTGATGCTTCTGCTGAGCCCAGAAGAAGCGCTGATCAGCTGGAATGTTGCAGCATCTCCAAGGTCTTATGATTTACATTCAGTGCTTGGCAACTGATTCATATTTATGATTGTCACAGTGTCCCAGGGTCATGTGAAGTGATCAAAACCTGCTGCAACCACCCAGGAGATGGGGGGAATAAAAACCAAACGCCCCCACCCCACCCCCGCTGCCAATCCTCAACAGAAATGCTCACAACAATGAAAATCTTGGACAGGAGGAAGAGCGCCGCTGTCTTGCTCGCCTGTGGCTTGGGGGGCATTTTTTTCAGTGCCATTATAACTTCAGACAGTCAGTAAGCGAACTGTTGTAAGTCGAGTATTACCAGTACTTTATCACTTTTTTCCTTTTTTGGGGGGAGGGTCATCAAGTTTTTGACACCTTGCTAGGCAACTGGTGGTACTTGGATGTTGCCATATCCTAAAAGTGGTACAATGGGTGAAAAGGTTGAAAAGCCCTGTATTAAGCTGTTTCACTTTATGGTCATTTTCACAACAAGCTCTCGTTCTGGACATTTGGTATTACAACATCCATAGGTTAATTTTCTTGTGGAAAAAAATGAAGGTGATCTAATCCCACAGACAGATTTAAATATACATAAGTGGTCTAAAATTGTTTTCCAGACAAATGTATTTCTAGAAAACAAAACAAAAAAAAGACCCTTAATTTCTCTAAAAAAATAAGGTTGGGAGGAAGTATGACTTAATACTGTAGTTGATTGCTATTTACAGTGATAGAAAAAAGATTCAGTGAAGGGATACTACAGCAATTTTGATGAACAAAAATGAATTTGTGCTTTGTGAACAATGAGACTTCTAGCTAGTAAATAATGCAGACTGAGTTAGTGTTCATTCATAATGTGTAGAATTGAAGAATCCTATAGAGATCTCAAACCTGGTCATATTTAACTCTGTCCAATGACTGAGTACCTGCTTGCCCTCTACTGTGATTTTACGCTGCTGCTTTATAAGCAATTCTCAAGGAGTAAATTCCATTGAACTTGGGGGAGGGATCTCTCTTTTGAGTTGATGTTCAGAGTATTACATTATTCAATCAGATGTGTTGATTGGAAATTGATTTACAATATTAAATGAACATATTAATGTATGCACATGTAATTTGGGAGTGTGGGGATGGCTAGGAAAACAGGCAGGCTCCATTGTTCTCAGTGGAATTTACTACTATTGGTCTTGGGTGCCAGCATATAGCCAAATTTGGCTGATCCTAAAAGATCTAAGCAGGGTTGGACAAGTCATTAGCCAGGACTTGGGCTAAATTGGCAAACAAAAATACCCCATTCTGATAGAAGGCAATATCAAGCCATTTACATATTGATTGCAAGAAAATTACATGGGCAAGTCAGATTTGAAGCAGAAAAAGTGTTTTGAAGAGGGCATCAGCACAACCACTGTACCTGTTGGTACTTCATTAAAGAAGCCTGTTTTTGAACTTTTATGGCAACCCTGCAGTCTTTGGAAAATATGCATAGAAATAATGAATTCTTGGCAGGCGTAGCAGATGCATCACTTCCAAAGCACTTCTGTGATTTGTCCATCCTTCAGCCTCTCCATGAACTCTCAGTGAGTCAAGCTTGACTCAAGGGACTTTACCTGTAAAAGACCATCTGACTGAATTGTACAGAACATAGTCTACTGGCTGTGGTCCTTAACCCTTTTATTGTAGAGCAGTAGCTCTACAGCAGCCAGTTGCCAGAAGGAGGAAGATGGTGTGCTTGGTTTGACTCTGGTCCTGGGAAGCTGACATATAATCATGGGGGGAAACTCCACATCTGTTAGTCAAGGAGATACTGCTTTTGAACGGGGAAGATCTGTTTAAGCTTCCAGGAAAAATGGCTGTGCAGAGTGGCACCAGGTTACTTATCAACATGTCCAATTCTTTTTGTAAAGCTGTCTAGCACCAAAGCTCTTAAGTGATTAAAGAATAGCAGCAGTAGTCAAATCCATCTAAACGCCACTCCTTTGTGTTGCTAGCAATTCTGTATTTAGACTTCTTAATCCTCCAGTGTAGGTGTTGGCACCATAAAGAAACTCCTGCAGATATAATTGAACCTGCCATTCCCAGCTTTGTATTTGGACCCCTTATCAGGGCTTTAGGTGGCAAATGGCTTCCTCCTTGTGCCCCTTCGCAGCTTCCTGGCACAGAGCTGAGAGGCCTGGATATGGAGTAAGTAAAAAAATGAAGTGGCCTCATTGTATCTTTTAAATTCTGGGATAAGTATTTCTGTTCAGTAAGGAAAGCTTCCTCAGCTTCGGAGACAGCAGAGTTGGAAAAGGCTCTGCTGTAGAGTTTCCCCACCAGGCAAGGCAAGTGGCACAAAGGTTCCTCGGTGCCCTGGTTGTCAATGAAAGTAGGATGAGTTGTAAGCTCTGAAGCAGAGATAGAGAAAGAGACAGACTGGAGCAAAAGACCCCAACGGCCAATCCAAGGAAGACAGATCCTAATAACTAATCTGAAAGAAACAGAGAGAGAGGTGTGTAGAGAGCAAACTGATTACTCTTCCAATATTCTAAGGCAGTGGTTCTCAACCTTTTTAATGCCACGACCCTCAACCGGTCATAAGTCGAGGACTATCCAACCGGTCGTAAGTCGAGGACTTTCCCTGCCCAGGAGCGCCGCACATGCATGGTGCCGCCCCCTGCGCCGGCCGAAACGTAGCTGGCAAGCGGCAGAGATGGCACAGGCTGACCACTGGAGGTAAGGCACCCGCCGGGCCCCACACGCGCCAGCAACCCTCCCTGCGCCCGCCAGCCTCCCACCTCCCACCCCTGGCCCTCTTTTACTTACATTTTTAGTAGTTGCTCAGCTGGGAGGGGGGGAAACTTCCAGACAGCTCGCCTTCGCTGCAGACAACTTGCAGCACCGTTTGCAGAATGGGACTTTTGGCGGGCTCAGCAGGGCAGAGACAGCCTGGACAATTCCTATTGGCTTTTGAAAGCCAATAGAATTAGACTCTATTCAAGAGAGTCTATTCTATTGGCTTTCAAAAGCCAACAGAATAAAGGGGAGTAGCACAGCTAAGGAAAAGGGGAAAAAATGGCGGACTGCGTTGATTGGCGACCCCCGTGAAATGGTCGTTCGACCCCAAATGGGGTTCTGACCCACAGGTTGAGAACAACTGATCTAAGGAATCACATCAAGAAGCTCAGTAGAAACCATTATCAGCTGTAGAGAAACAGTTTGGGAGTGACAAATACACAGTGGCAGATGCTGCAGGGGAGCAAAGGAAAACATCAACAGCATACCCGGAGAGAGGCTCAAGGCCGTCTCTGAAATCGCAGAGCAGTTCATAAGGCAAACCTCTCCAAGCAACCTTCTTAGGCCGCTTGCTCAGACTTCTTATCAGGGGAACCTCCAAAATCTGAGGGGGAGCTCTCAGCTCTAGGGTGACTGCAGATAAGCCAAAGCGCTCAAAATGTCCTGCCTTGCCCTTGAATGACAGCAAACACTCCAAGGCTGGAGTTAGTTTACAAAATATAACATTTGCTCCACCCACAGATGCTAAAAATCGCTTGTTTGTTCCCAAACAGTTGTGCTGTTGAGACTCTTGGATGAAATGAGTCTTAAATTAGGTTTCTAAATAGGTTTCTCTTTAAATGTAGCTCGCTGAAAAAAAAGGAGGGGCTGTGCAAGGATGGTAACGTTTTTGCTGCAAGAGAGGGAGCCATAAATAGGGAAGGCCTTTTACAGAACTTTTGCTTCTGCCCTCCTGGCAAGGCTGAAAATAGATGGGATGGGCTTTAAGAATGTTTGTACGCTTGCCAAGCCGAGATGGGGAGTGAAAGCAACAAGGACTTTCTGAGGCAGAGCCTTGCTTTTCCAAGCCTGTTTCGCCCTTCGGCAGGGGAAAAAAAACCCCACTGAACATGGGGCTGGAAATTCTTATCAGCAGAGCCATGTGATAACATTCACAGGACAGCAAACAGCCCAGCCACCCGGTGCAGAAAATGGGAAGTTGCACTGATAACAGCTAGTTCAAGCAGATGCATTCAGCCTCTGACAGAGATGCCAGAATGCTCTTAAGTACCCATTTTCTCATTCTTTCCACCCTCTCTCTGAATGCAGTCTGATTAAGGCTTGGCTGAACAATCCAATTCATACCCTTAGGGTACAGCCAAGCAGCAACATGCCAAAAATAGTAGTGGGAGGTTCAAACTCGGAACTGCTGAAGATAGGAGGCAGTGCAGTTCCCTTCTCCCACTGACTCGGTTTTATGGGGCCACATTTGCTACGAAGTGCCACAGATACAATTCTCTACTTTTTTCAATCAAGCTGCCCCAACGATGCAAGCCGGCAGTCTTCAATTTGCCACATGCCTGGCCTGATAGGACCTAGGAGACAAGCCCCAGCTACGGCCAAGAGTAATACAATTTAAGAGATTGACGATGCTGTTTACCAGTCTGAATTTCAACCCAATTCATCTCATGATTTTCCTCAGGCAGCAGATGCACATGTGATCTAGAAGGGGAAAATGCTATTGAGAGCAAAATATATTCGCGACCATTCAGTGCAATCCTTTCATTAAACAATATCCCAAGGACAACCAATTGTAATATTTTTCTTATTCACTGTAGCCATTTAAAAATCTATTGTTGAGAATCTATTACCCTGGCTGAGATCTAAAGAAGGAAACTCAAAGTACTTATAGTACGGAAGTTGCAGCAAAATTCTGAAATTTCCATATAAAGCCGTGGTGGCGAACCTATGGCACGTGTGCCACAGGTGGCACGCAGAGCCCTCTCTGCAGGCACGCGTGCCATTGCCCCAGTCCTAGGCCTTCAGCTGGGTTTTATAAAACCTTTTCGCTTTAGGCCTCCACCACCGTGTGCAAAAAAAAAAAAGGTTCAATCAATCAATCAATTTCAACTTCTCCCGGGGAAAAAAAAAGATCTCGCAAAGTTGGAATTGATTGATTGAACTGTTTAGTCCCACCCAGTCTACCGTTACCACCGCAGCCATGCCCACCCAACAGGCCACCCCACCCTATTGGCCACACCCACCCAACAGGCCATGCCCACCTGGCCCCCGATGATACATAAGTGGGTTTTGGGTTGCAGTTTAGGCACTCGGTCTCTAAAAGGTTCACCATCACTGATATAAAGGATAGTAACTTTAAGGCCAATTGGGAATCTCTGAGATAGCAAACTGCTGCAATATATTGGAATTAGCCGCCCACTTGTTTTTGTCATTTCATTTTCACTCATGAGTAAATATACCTATTTTTTGTCACTGGAACATAATGCATTGTGCTTAACTAAAATGTGCTATATTCCTTGAAGGCTTAAACCACAACAAATCTATTTAAGGTACTATAAGACACTACACATTTGCCAGCACAGAAAAATATAATTACTCTACCAAATACCTCAAGATGTTACTGTTTTGAATAGTGCTTTCTTGGAGGAAAGAAACAAGGACATGTTCCTTGAATTGACACAAATATTTCCCAACTGGGTCTACAACTGCAAACATTTTGATGCACCTTTTGCACACAAGCAAAGTTACTGAAGGCAGTTTGGTAGAGAGTGGCTCTGGAATTCTTAGGAAAACTAAGAGACAGGTTCCTACTCCGTCCTCTCCAAAACAAAAAGCAGATATTCTTACTCAAGGCCCCATTCTACATCTGGGTTGCTACAATTTTGTGCTTGGAAATTAAATGTGGACATTACAAAATTCTGGTTTTTCAAGCCCCATGCTGAGAATCTTCATGGGTTCTAAATACTTAACCACCACTAAAGTGTGTCTTTTAATAATGGTACAAAAGACCCTAATAGGGTTCCCTGAACAATTGGGATTCCTACAAGTGGCACTGCAAAAGGGGCTAGCAGCAAATACATTGTGGTCACAGACAATTGCTGGGGGAGGGATCTATCCTCCTATCACTAATTAGCCACCCTCAGGTACACCAATTCCTCAGAGGAATGAGTCTTCTCTTATCTGTGCTCGTCCACCATAACATCGTCCTTGGTTCTGAAGGTAGAACAACTGCTCCTTTTGATTCCACCAGACAAATTTCCATTAACATTCTTTTCTGGAAAACAGCCCTTTAGTAATTCTAACATCAGCTAAGACAGTGGTTCTCAACCTTTTTAATGCCGCGACCCCCAACCAGTTGTAAGTCAAGGACTACTCAACCGGTCATAAATCGAGGACTACTCAACTGGTGCACCACCATTTGCAGAATGGGACTTTTGGCAGGCTCAGCAGGGCAGAGACAGTGTGGACAATTCCTATTGGCTTTTGAAAGCCAATAGAATTAGACTCTATTCAAGAGAGTCTATTCTATTGGCTTTCAAAAGCCAATAGAATAAAAGGGAGTAGCACAGCTAAAGAAAAGGGGAAAAAAATGGCGGACTGCGTTGTTTGGTGACCCCCGTGAAATGGCCGTTCGACCCCAAATGGGGTCCCGACCCACAGGTTGAGAACCACTGGGCTAAGAGGTTTGGGGAGGTAGCGCTCTCTATGAATGTTTATATGAACTCCATTAAAACATTTATTTATTAAAATGGTGCTATGTCTGAACCTCTACTGTCCAAGGACAACAAGTAAAAGAGATTCTCATCTTGATTTTTGCTCACATCCTTCCTAGCCCATTGAGAAAGCTATTGCAGGGCTGCCATATATGTCCAGGAAAAGGCTACTTTAATTAGGTGCCAACAGGTGCAGCAGTGATTGTGCCAATACTCCCTTCAAGCATCTTTTTTGCTTCAGATTTACTTTGCCTGTCTAATTGTCTTGCTGCCAATATGTAAATAGCTTGATATTGCTAGCATTCTCACGATTGTTCTCCTTGGTGGGGCGTGGAGAGGGCTCAGGCTACCTGGGTGGGCCCAGACCCTCCCCCACCCCACTATGCCCAGGAAGCCCAGGCTTTTTCTTAGTGGTCTGCCTAATGACCACAACTGGGAGATCTGAGATTGTAATTGTTGTGCGAAGAGGTCGTTTGGCATCTCACTTAATGTCCATTTCAGTCAACAACTGAGATTCCAGGCCCTATTGCGGTCATAACTGAAGGACTACTTGTAAATTCTTTTTGTTTAACAAAGAGTGCTTTTGGTTACAAAATATCTGGTTGATCTGCCATCCTTTAAAAATACTTTTGACATTTTTATTTTTTCCTCAGCCTAAAGTGATACGCAGCTGACTATGCTGAAATAACTTGTTTCTTCAGATAAAGCAGCACATTGTCTATGACCAGCCTCTGTGCTTTGTAACATAGTGAGCACAAAGCATGATTGCACTGGGAAGTGGGACATCTTCACCATCATCACCTCAGAATAATTTGGAATTCCTGCTGGCTCCTCCACTGATTTGTGGGAAGCTGTCTGAGAGCACTGAAAATTACAATCATGTGACGTGTTGACCATGACATCCCACCTGTTTTCATATGGCATAATTAGGCTGACAAGATTTTTTAAAATGTTTATTTAATTTTAATTTTTTTTTTAGCACACTGTTGAATGGTGCCATCATCTCCTCAGAAGAGATTAGAATTGCTGCCAGTTTCTCCATCAACTTGTATGAAGTTGTCAAGGAGAGTTTGAAATGAGGATCATCTGGGTGGGGGAGACGCAGAGGAGATGAATTACAGGAGCCCCCTTCAGCAGTTCAGTCAGAGGATGCATTGCTTTGATAAACCTAGCCAGCAAGAAACAGCCCCCTGTTGGCATTAAGGCTCATTCTGTCTGGAGAGCTGGATCAATTATTCAAGTAGCAGGGATCCTACGAAAAGATACTTGTAGGACAGCAACTTGGGTGAAAATCTGTGTGTTTATTAAGCTCAGAAAGTTAAATTTGCTTCCGCAGGTGGGGACTTGAGGTGCACCATGCTACAGAAAGTGCTTTAACTTCTAATGACCCATTCAGGGATATTGCTGCAGCATAGGCTCTTCCTGTTAACTCACATTCACTGACCAAGAACATGGGGAGTACTTTTCTGAGCATCCAAATACAGTTCTGAAAGTCTCTCCCTACCAGAATGGAACACAGTAAGAGTGTTTCAAGGAGTCAAGGGGCCAAATTCTAACTACTTGCTGTGTTTGCTTAAAGTTTTGCTATGGTCCAATGTTTTCCTGTTAAAAACCAGCAATGTTGACCATTCTAAGTTCTAAAATGTATAGGTATACAACATACCGTATCTTTTAACTGTAATGAAGAAGAGGACAGCTTCAATCCCAATGGCCTACATGTGGTCTAAGCCCCACACAAAAAAAGAATTTGTTGATACTGTTAAATTTACCAGTGGCAGAACTTGAAAAAAGATGAACAGGATGGAGCAGATTGCACTAGAGTAAGTAGCTCTGAAACTAATTTGAGACTAAGGCGTGCATTGTTTGATATGCCACAGTAAATTGAACTTAGCAGTCAGTAACCAGAACAACTGTTTTAACATCACCCACGTTGCCTGGGTCAGTTCCAATTTCCGGACTCTCTTCAAGGGTTGCCCCATGAACAGCATACTGTAGTCATTCAGCTTTGAGTAGAAAAGATGGTAAACAACTTAAAAACAGTGAAATAAAATACCCTAACTGTTCAGTTATTCTCATAAGGATCTGTGTAGTACTAATGAAAAAGTTTAAGTAGACAAAGAGCTGAATAGATTTAGTCATGCATGATTGAAATCAGCGGGATTTCAATTAGTGGATCTCTTTTTTTTAAACAATTTAGTCTGGATTCAGTTTGTTCTAACAATTTTCTGACATTCTGATACAAGTTACTTCCATTTCTACATGGGGCCTCGAGTAAATGGATTCAAGCTGGCTCCCTTTTCATAAACACTTCAAACTAAATAAAAATTATAATAAATAAAGGCATTGCCAGTGTTTTCTGAAAAGTTTGTATTGCAACCTTGGCAACTTTAACACGTGTGGCAAATTTAAGACATCTAAGCAAATTGGTGGCGGAATTCTGGGAGTTGAAGTGCACACGTCTTAAAGTTGCCAAGGTTGAAAAACACGGCTGTTATTGACTATACTAATTCACTAAGGATCTTAGAAACGAGAAAGGCCTCTAAGAACAGCAAATTGATTTCTATAGCTAGTATTTATTAATTCATGAGGCAGTAAAATTCTTATTATTTTAGTCAAAGCATCAATAAAAGAAGCATAATAGTTGTAAAAACAAAAAGTAATTTTTACTTTGAAGAATATGAATTCTAAATCCTACCTAAAATTGCAGTCTTTAATTCTATGTGCAGCTGAGCATTTAAACTCTGAACTTCAAACTGAGTTCTAATCACATCGTAGTCTGTAAGAATGAGCAAGATACACACCAGTGTGAATTTTGGAAGCAAGAGAACTTCACCTACTGCCAACTGAGTTAAATGTCACAGAGAAATTCTTTTATCTATTTCTTAAGAAATGTAAAAGTGTGAGATGGCTTATATGGAAAAAATAGAATTAAATCTGTCAATGTAAATGTAATTAATCGTTGAGAAAATCTTTATTAGTAAGAATATCTAGAATTTGATGGGAGAAATAAACCAAAATAAGGATTGTAACAGGATTTATGATAAGGCAACCAAAATGACTGAAAAGAAAAGAAATACTATACTAATATGATTATTATTTTTTAGGAATATTGGAGAAATTATATATTTAATTGTTACTCGTTAAAACAATAAGAATTGTATTAACTCAATGTTTGCAAAAAAGGATATTTTTGGGAAAGAGAAATCAACCAAAATTAATATATGGAACACAGATTATAGAAATTAATTGTTAAGGATTGTTTCACAAATGTAACATATAACACACTGTTTACCAATTATTGAGTGACTTATGTTCTGTTAAAAAATAAATAAAAAAATATTTAATAAAAAAAAATGTCAGAGATTTGTAGAAACTGATTTAACATGAATTACATACAAACATGTGATGATTTCAATTATGTCTTGCCAGAAGAACACCTTTTGCTGGTGTTCTTATTAAGATATGTGAAATGTTTGCTAGCATTCACCTTTTACAGATTTCAGCAATACTTCAAAAACAATTCAAATTATGACAGATTCATGACCCAAAGGAGATGAAAGAACAGGATGCCTGAGCCTGAAATATGAGCACTTAATTATTACTTTTTAAAGGTGAAAAATTAATGCCAAATGCTTCTGCCATGATTCATGCCATACCCATCACTTTCTTGTCATGTGCCACACACATTTCACCATAGATATTTATGGCCAATTCATGTGATTTCTATAACACAAGACCTTTAAGAAATTGTTTGAAGCACCTGAGAGCTGTGTGTCTCCATAGATAGGTAAAATTAGAAGATTAGATTAGAAGATTAAAATATTTGAATATTTTATTTGGCCAACTATGATTAGACACACAAGGAATTTGTTTCTGGTGCAGAAGCTCTCGGTGTACATACACAGCAACAAAGCAATAATAAACTTAATAATAATACCAACGAGAGGGTAGTAAAGAATACTACTACTACTACTACTACTACTACTACTACTACTACTACTTACTTAGAAATAAGATGGTATTGTGAGAACTAGATGTTCAGCAGAATAATGGAACGAGGGAATAAACTGTCCCTGTGTCTAGTTGTTTTGGCATACAATGCCCTGCCTATATTGACATTCTGAGGGGAAGAGCTCAAACAGTTTATGTCCAGGTTATGAGAGATCTGTAGATATTTTCTCAGCCCTCCTTCTGACATGCACAATATGCAGGCCTTCCATTATATTATTAATTTTATTACTAATTTTTTAAAATATTTTTACTATTATTAGGTGGTTAGAACTGGTTCCTTGAGGACAGTGACCATTTGTCCCAGGACTATTCAGCATTGTGCTTTCTGAAATAAAGTACATCTTAGAGTAAGCCAACCTTCCCTTATTTTGTGTCTTTTAGTTTGATTACAATCCACAGAATTTTACCCCACAAAAGCTTAGATTTTAATTAGAGTTATGTTCATCTACATATTTTATGTAGATATTTTGAGCTTATCTTTAGCTGAGCAGTTGATCAGATAATTATGTGTGAAGATCCAAAGCAAATTTTGGATTACAATACTGCTTACCTAATTTAATCCTAATACATGGGAAGCACTGTAAGTGTATTGGTTGGAACTTAATTTGGTAAGTGTAGGGTGATTTCTAAGCAAGAAAACACATTTTAAAGATCTTTTTTTTTAAAAAAGCAGAATTTGTTTTCAATTACATTTTGTTATTGTCCTTATCTTTGATCAAATAGATAATTGTAATCTACCTCTTATTGCAACACCCAATCAAGTTCCAGAAAGTGTAAGAAAAGATGGTAATTAATTACATCATTAATGGAAGATTGACAATTTATTAGACAGGTAAAACAAAATTTTAAATATTAGCTTGCATAAAAATATACAAAAATATACTCTGCAGCATTAATGATAGTTTGGGATACTTTTAAGGCATATTGTTTGTGCTTCATGGATAAAGAAAAAAAATGAGAAAGTTTGGAAAACATAATTAAGGAACTTTTGAATATAACGTGCAAGCAGCCCAGATTCAAATCTCAGAAGGGTATGGCTGGTTGATGAGAGCTAATTAGCTCGAAATAGCTATCCCAGTCCCTCTTAACATTATGTTGGCAATCCAAAAATTTAGCATATATACAGACCGGGGGTTGGGGACCCCTGATATATGGTGTATATAGATCGTTGGAGATTTATAATTATGCTTTTCTGTCTTCCTTTTAAAGATTTTTAAGACTGGTAAAGCTTCTGCTGATTGTATATAAACCATCATCTGATTTTTTTAATTAGATGTTAATGCTAAGTTTTGATAGTAAAATTGTTGTCAAGTGTTCATCCTGCACAATTTGTTTTTATGAAAGAGCAAACATAAACTATAATATTAGACTGCTTGAATTTTGTAGAGGTGGTCAGTTGGATGCAAAAAAACCTCCAATGCAATACAATTCTAATTTTGAAACAAAGTTTTACATAAATATGGACTTCCTTTTTCTATTAATTGAATTACAATGTACTATTCCCATTCTTTGGCCAGGGTTTTCCCAAATAGAATTATTTCATCAGGGATACTCCTTCTCTGATCTTTTATTTAATTTAATACTGGAAACACTGGCTTGTCTTGCCCAGTAGGATAAAGACAATCAAGGGTATAAAAATGATAAACAGTTTTTACTGGGTTTACTGAGTTAAACACAATAACATTTACTGATAAGGATCAACAATTTGATACATACCAGATTACTAAATTAACCAGAGTAAGTCTTTAATACTTCCCATAGGCTTTAATTTACTTAAGGAAATTGGTAAAAGGATATTTTATTTGAAATTTAAATTCTTGAAATAATTAGTGCAAATAAAATTGTTTGTAAATGTAAATACCTAAGATTCTTTATTTCAGATTAGTTTTAACATAAACAAGTTTCAAAATCCAAATGGGTTTATGGAAAAGAAACATTAAAAATGAATATTGCTTCAAGATTCATATATATATTTGGAGGAGTTCCTATATTAACCCCTTTAAGGTATTTTAAGCAGATAAATAATTAAAAATGATTTAGTTTAAAAGACCTTTGCAATTCAGGATAATACCGTAAATGCCGGCGTATAAGGCGACTTCCGCGAGCACTGAAATCGGCGCCAAAGACGGGGGTCGTCTTATACGCCGAGTCGTCTTATACGCCGGAAATACTGGTAGTTTCCGGCGTATAAGACGTCATTCTAGGAATACGGCCCGGCTATAAAGACGGGGGTCGTCTTATACGCCGGGTCGCCTTGTACGCCGGCATTTACGGTAAATGTTAAATTACCTTTTCAATATCTTGGCAGTGGTCTTGGTTCTGTTTTATGCAAAATTCAGTTATATTTTCAGTATTAGGCACTATCAGACACATAGGAAAGATACTTTGACCCTAGGATACTCCTAGTTTGAGAATTTCAAGTCAATTCTTTTATTACCTACCTTTCCTCCTGCCTCTTAAAAATTATTTTGAGTTCTTGGCTAATGCGGCTTTAATTCCTCAGATAATTTTATAAACTGAGGTATTTCAGGGAGAATTTGGATTATTGTGCAAAGGCAATATATTCCATTAAAAGATAATCTGATTACATGATTTGGGGACCATATATGTCTACCCATATTTACATATATCCGCAGGAAATTTTGAATTAACGAGCTGGAAGCCCTGTCAAGCTTTTTCACAATATAGGTACTCCTCTACTTACGACCACAATTGAGCCTAAAATTTCCATTGCTAAGCAAGACAGTTAAGTAAATTATGCCACATTTTATAATTTTTCTTACCATAGTTGTATCATTGCAGTTGTTAAGTTAGTAACATCATTATTAAGTGAATCTGGCTTACCCATTGACTTTGCTTGTCAGAAAGTTTCAAAAGTTGATTATGTGATCTTGGGACTCTTCAACTGTCATAAATACATGCCAATTACCAAGCATTTGAATTTTGATCACATGACCATGGGGATGCTGCAATGGTTATGTGTAAAAAATGATCATAAGTCATTTTTCCAGTGCCTTTGTAAACTTTGTTTACTGAATGAACTGTTGTTAAGTAGAGGACTTCCTGTCCTATAAAGGGGAAACCAATAGTTAAAAAAGAATATGAAATATATTCCTACCTCTTGAAAAGTGAGATAATCATGAGGTGTAATCATGTTTCTATTTACTTGAAAATTAGTTTGCCTGCATTAAATGGGGCTTCCAGTGTTCTAAGTAAGCATAGAATTGTGCCTTAGGGATACAGAAAGAATGTTAATATGAACTTTAGTCTTCCTGACTAAAGCAAATACAACTACATGAATTATGAATGCATATAGAATTATCCCCAATTAGATATTTATCAGTTTTAAAGCCTATGTAAAACTATTATAACATAGAATTAATCTAAATGCTTAATTAGTTTAAGAAAATACTAAGTCTGGAATCAGTGAAGACATATCCTATAGATCAGCGGTTCTCAACCTATGGGTCGCGACCCCATTTGGGGTCGATCGACCATTTCACGGGGGTCGCCAAGCAAGGCTGTCCGCCATTTTTTTCCCCTTTTCCGGCGGGTGCCTTACCTCCCTTGGGCTGGGCCAGCTGCTCCGTCTCTGCTGCTTGCCAGCTACGCCTCAGCCGGCGCAAGGGGCAGCACCATGCATGCGTGGTGCTCCCGGGCAGGGAAAGTCCTCAACTTACGACTGGCTGGGTAGTCCTCGACTTACGACCGGTTTAGCCCTCGACTTACGACCAGTTTAGTTGACTTACGACCGGTTGGGGTCGCGGCATTAAAAAGGTTGAGAACCGCTGCTATAGATACAGAATATGGTCAAGAAGTTCAATTTTATCATCTTTCTGTCATCCCTCTGACCTACAATCTCCAAAAGAACAACTAAACATGCTTCTAGTCACAGAGGAAAAGCATACTCCCCTAATGAAAGTGAAATTACAACCATCTATTAAAAACAACCTACTCTGCGGTAGAGATACAATTTTGAAAGGACCAGCAAGTTTCACTGAATAGTTAATGTAGCAAAGTGAATATAATTTTTGTTGATAAATTGTTCTTACTGAAACTAAATTATCTCCAGTGCCTGCTAAAGAGAGGAAGAGATCACCTGTCCTAAACAGATTCCCTGAGCTCCTATTCCCACTCTACAATCTGTTTTTGCTGGTTGAGGAATCCCACCAGGACAATAGTAGAACTGGTGTTTGGGGGAACCTAGAGAACAGTAAGAGTGATAGTCCTTGGTTGTTAGGTTATTGCTTCAGAGATATTTCTTTACCTGAGCAGAGAAAGAGAATGACCAAGGGCAGGAAGAAAGAAAAAGAACAGTGGGAGTAGGAGAAATTTCCTGCTGACGTCTCCATTGAGTTTCTTGTGAGAATGTGGCAAGGAACATCAGAAATCTACTTTCCTTCCTTTTTTCCCTTCCTTCCTCCTTCCCTTCCTAGTAGGCATGCAAATGACTGCTGCTGGATGGAGGGAACAAGGGATTGCAAGACTGGCTGGGAAACTGTCACAGAATGCTAAAAGTGAAGATTTAATTATGCTATAATGCTTTTCACCTTTAAAATAGGCCCTTGAGGTTATTTGCGTTAGGAGGATGAATCATGCCTGTGAGGCATTTTCATGGACAGACTATATTATTAATAATAAAAATCTGATGTAATTAATATGAAGAATCCCAGTCTATGCTCCAGCCATTCAGAAATTATTCCAGAAATCTCTTGTTGTGGCAACTCCTTTACTGAGAATTTGAATTTAAAAAAATAGCATGGAAAGTTCAGGACTACTAAATTTCTCATTGGGCAAAAGGTGGAAGAAGCAGGCAGAATTAAAAGATGTTCATGGTCTCTAATTTTTTATTTCCCTTACATTATTTCTTCCAAGGTCCTTTGATTCTATATGATTTACAATCGTGTCTGAAGAGTCCTTACTTTCCTTAATATAATTCGAATATTTTTACTGTTATTGTGTTCTGCTTATCAGTTTTGATCCTTAAATTTCCTCCACTCACCGGTGAAGATTTAATTCAGCTGCAAAGTTTTTTAAGCTATTCCCCATCTTATGTATTAACCTTGTGAACTCTAAAGCTTCACCTCTCCTTTATGTATTCAGGATGGACAGTGATTAATATTTATGTTATGTATATGTAAGAGTGTAGGTCTATATGTATGTTGTATATAGTGTGTTTAAATATGTGTTGTGTTATGTATGTGTACACTTTGAGAGCAAACAACTAAATTTCATTTTTAATGTGTGCCATTGTGCCCACAGTAAAAAATGACAATAAAGGTTACCTATCTATCTATGGCAACTAGGTGTGAACTTGGCTGAAACTCAGTCTCTACCCGCCCCACCTTTGGGAAGGCTTTTGAAATCAACACTAAGAATACCTGGAATTCCTTGAAGAATACCACAACACTTTCTCACTGTGCAACACAGTGCTCAAACAACCTGGGATCATTCTGCTGAATTTTATGCAATACCTCTATTGGATGTTTTTCAAGTAATGAAACTATTAGTGTGCTGAGAACCCTGTGGATCCAATGGAAGAGCTCTATAACTTCTGAGTTTATAGTAAAGTACACTGGTTTATTTAGTTGATATGTTTCTTTACATAATGCAGAAAACACATTTTAAAATAATTATATAAGGACATAAAAACACATCAGTGATTGGTGAACACTTTTTAATACAAGATTTTCTCCCATCATTACAGTGTCTAGTGGCATAAACAAACAGCACTGGTGCTTAGGGGAAACCAGCTGATGAGAACGCCATTGTTATTATTCTGTTCACTGCCCCTTCGCCTCCAGTTTCTATGGTGACAGGTAGGCCCAGGCCTGAAATTGTTTGCGTGTGCACATGACCAGTAATAAAGTGGTATCAGTTGCTAGGGACAACGGCACTGTTTGGAAGGCCCTTCAAGCTTGCAGCATCTAGGCTTAGGAGGCTGTGGGTGTTGATAAAGTGGGGGACATCTTGAAATGTGGGCCAGCCAATAGGGCTATTGGCATCAAACTGGTAACTCAGGGAAGGGGGAGGAGTAGCTTATTAACTTTACTTCCAAAGTGCATCTGTCCAAATGCACTGTGCCTTACCTGAAGCCACAATGATCTTCCTTGACCTCTTTTGAGTGAGGAGAAGCGTCCCAGAGCCTGTCTTTACTTTACAGCAGTCACAGGACAATATTCAAGCATCAGGGATTGGGGGGGGAGGGAAAGAAACTTTCTAGGGCAAATCTATACTGTCGCCCTCACTTCCAACACGTATCCTTCTAGCCCTCTCAGAGTGGGGGAGAGCAAAATTAACATTTGTTTTCAGGTTTTAAATTCTGTTCGCATATTTTAAAAGATATTTGATGAAAAATGCCACTGGAACAAGTTCAGAGGTGAAGGTCATCTTAGCCATTTATCCACTAGCATGTTAACTGGCCATGTCAGCACACAAAAATACTTTGCAAAACAGTCAATATGGCTTAGAAGTGTTTGCTTTGTGTGCAAAGTCAGCCAGAGGCTGCCCAACCCCCAGCCAGGGGATGGACTCATTATTGCAAAAGGTTTCTCCTCCCTCTAGTGTACCCAAAATAGTCTCAAAGGACAAGAAAAAAAAATCCATGCGTAAAATGATTTTGTCTAAAGAAAAAAAGCTGGGAACCACCCTGAGAGTAGCTCCAACTTCTCAGAAGGAAGTTCAGTTCTTTTTTTAAAAAGGCAAGAAACCGAGACATGGCTCTAATATTTAAAACAATTACTATGAAAGACCAAAAAAAAAAAAGGAAAAAAAAGCAACATGAGCATAGCATCAGACCCAGTGAATTGGTACTAAGAAGCTAAGCTCATACAAACTGCTGGCAGCATTACCACTATTATTTTTTTATAATTAATAAAATTTGACGCTGTATCAAAAATTTAGTAAAAAAATTAGAGCTGAGAGTTCATTGATGTTTACTAAGAACTGCTTCTGGCATCTGTTGTTACTTTTGCCATACGTCAGACTGGTTCTACTGCATCTGTATGCAATAGAAAACAGTGAAGGAGTGAACTGGGACAACCAGAACGGTGGAGGGGACAAGGGGCTGTTCCAATACTGTGGGCCCAGAAGGAGTTCATATAAGGAAACCTCATTACACTCTGTAAAAATATTGCATCTTCACCAAAATACCTCAAGAGTGTTTCAAAAGCCAAAGTATACCTTCCAGATGGAAAAATGTCAGTGCAGCACCATGACCCTTTGCAGTCTACAGATACCACTGTTGGGCCTCCACTTTCCAAAAGGCAGCAACATTACTCCATAATTCTGCTTTTTGATAATGGCAAAGATACTTCAAACTCCATTGTTAAAGATATTTGTGCCATCGGTCAAGCAACAGCAGGCTAGAGAAACAAGAGCGCTACAGTTTGCAGAAAGGACCCCAGGTGATGACTGAATTGTATAATATGTGAAAAAATAGGATTCCTTTGATAAAAAAAGATGATTCCTCAGCCTGATTGGCACTGGAAACACCCTTTGAGCTTATTTGTAGTAAAGCACTTCCCTCTTTTCCCAAACCTATACAGATACGTTTCGGTAATTAAGTGTAAAAACTTAATATTGATTTCATAAAGTCCTTTGAATTTAATTCTTAGGCTATGTTTCATGTTATGCCCTGTAGCTAGACACACTTGAATAGAAAAGACAGTACAGTTAGTTTTAAAGGCAAACAGCAGAGACCAACCCAGTGTGCCACCCCTAGTGCTGCCTGCATGTCCAGTCTCCCTTTGCACAAAATGCTTTGAGACGCCTGCTGTCAGAAATATTTTGAGCCAAGAAGGTTTTTTTTTTCTATGAATAAACAAAACATAAGCTGTTAGGCAAAAATAAAATCAGTGTCCCAAAAGTTCCACAAGCACTCTGGTTTTGCAAATGCACTCGGAGAGGGCCTGCTGGGATCAGGCAATGTTTGAGATTCTGAATGTTGGTTTTCTAATTGGCAACAGATTTGCAGGCCACTGATCCCTACAGATAACACTGGTGTGGAACTAAAGGCTCCATCTCCGAAGGTGTCTCTGGTTCATTAAGGAGGGACATAGGGAGGTGGAGACCTGTAGGGGGTCATGTTCTTTGGGCGGGAACCTTTACCCTCCATGGGTGTTGTGAAAGGAGGGGGAGGCTGATAGGGAGGGGCATTAGGGTCTTCATCCCGCAAAGGTGTATATTCTCCTATGACATCTTGGTTCAGTGGAGTGGTTTCCGGCATATTTTGATTTGGATACTCAGGGGGAGGGAGAGGAGCTTTTTCTTCCTGCAGAATCAGTGGCATGCTAGAGGAAGGGGGAGGCTTGGAGTCATCCAGCTCATCTGCAAAGATTATTGGTACTCCTTTCTTGATAAAGGTGGCCTGGTCTTCTATAGTGAGTTTGCCTTTTCTCTTTTTGCGATAACAAATCATAGCAATAATGCCAGCTATAAGCAAAATGGCTGCCACCACTACTGCAGGAATTACAGTGTGCAGATAAACATCATCTTCACTTGTCTTTTCCGGAGCTCGTGGAACAACTTCCGTGGGACGTACTGTTGTAGGGAACCCATCTTTAGTCACAGGAATAAACTGAATGTGTTTGCAGCTACCAGCACCAACTACAGAAATATTGATGGGCTTAAATTCTGGTTCTAGGGTATTTGAAAAAACTGTGCTTGGAACTCCAGAGTCATCAGAAATTTTTCTACTCAAGACGACAATCTTTTCTTTGGGGCAGGGATCCAGAGGCAGAGTATTATTTGTCCATTCAACTAAAATAGAACCTTTGCCAATATTCTCTAAGGTAATAGTACTACTGTTTCTATCACCAAGAGCAAATGCCAACTTCTTTACCAACATAATTTTTTTATGAATGTCATTGGCTACTGTATTATGGTCTCCATGGAATCTGGCCTTAAATTTAACTGGAGGTATCTCATCATCTTCAAGAGTGTGGACAAATATTTCAAAAGCATCCACAGCTGAAAGGCCACCTTTGTCTGTAGCATGCATAAAAAACTCATGTCTGCCTTCGTGGGTGTGATTAGGTAATCCGTACATTAATTGA
Source organism: Crotalus tigris (assembly GCF_016545835.1). Classification (NCBI taxonomy): domain Eukaryota; kingdom Metazoa; phylum Chordata; class Lepidosauria; order Squamata; family Viperidae; genus Crotalus; species Crotalus tigris. The sequence continues at coordinate 4,949,594 of NW_024096520.1, forward strand.
CTAGTGCTATTGAACTGCACCCAGGAGTTTTCCTCCAATGCTTTCTCATTTTCAAGTTTCATAGTCAGTTGTAGTTTATCAGTGGTGGTATCTTCTTTGTCGTAGAAAGTGTCGGAAGGTATTTTGAGCTCAAAGTATGTGCCTACCCATGCATCTACCCTGTCAATATGGTTTTTCAACTCTGGTGGATCATTGGGCACACGGGGAATTCCAACTGCAGTAGTGCGAATACGAGTTGGTGGTGAAACGGTTTTTTCAGCCACCACACTTGGTTTAGTAGTCCGAGGAGGCTTTGGAGGTCGAGGAGTTTTTGAAGGTCTTGGTCTTCGTGTTGTTCCTGTATCAGTTGTTGAGGGTGTTGATACTCTTGGAGTTGTTCCTTTGGGTTTCTTTGTTGTGGGAGGTGTAACAACAGCAGTAGGTTCTACCTGCCCAGGCAATGTTGGTCGAATCTGGCCAGAAGTAATAGTACCTGTTTCTACTGTTCTGGTTGGCTGAGGTGGGGTAAGGGTGGGTGTCTGAATAATAGCACCTCTTGTTCTAATAGTAACTGTGGGTTTCTTAGGCAATGGTACAGGTTCTCTTACTGGTGGAGCTATTGTTTCAGTAGGAGGTGCAATGGCTGGAGAAGTTGGTGTTGGAACAATTCTACTTGGAGGTTCTTGGGGGGCAGTTGTTGGAGGTCCAACAGCAGTCACAGGCGTTGGTGTAGCATTAATCTGCCGTCTTATTCTCTTTGGAAGATTAGGTTTCTTGTTTGCAATGTGCCAACCAACTACAGGGTAACCAAGATGAGCAGACATTGTTCCTTCCTTAGCTGGAGATTCAACATTACTTACGTTGGGAACACTGTTTTGGCTCAGAGAACAACCCAGTTTCCATGATAGCAAGGCTCCATTTTCTACCACCTTCTTAGCATTCCCTGGCCCAGCCATAAAGGCTGACATATCAAAGAGTCTATTATTTACAACAGGAACTAATTTCATGTTATACAGTTCCACTTCTGAGAAGGTTTTCATTCTATTCAAAAGCTCAATCCTCTGCTTTGGTGTCATTTTTGTTAAGTCAGCATCCAAAATTACAGTTAAGATGGTGACTGGTTCCTCAGCGCTACACACAAATGGTGATGCTTCATTTACATCTTGTAAAGCCACCCGTACCGACTGAGGTTCATTATGATCTTCAGGATGAACTTCAATTGAAAAGACATTGGTGGTTTGGGGCACGTAGCTTCCATTAGATACCAGATGCACTGCAGTCACTGAGATATAATGAATGCCTTTATCTGTTTCAAGCGGGAGCCCTTCCAAGGTTCTGCTCTCAGGTTCCCAGTGCAACCAAGAAGGTAAGGATTCTTTTCCAGCTTCAGCAATCTATTAAAGTGAAAAAAAAAATGACAGCTACATTATTCTTTAGAAAGCAATAATACACAAAATGCAAAACACATTTTAGAAATTCTCCTAACAGGCAGCTACTCAAGAAAAATATGGACGCTGTTGAGAAGCTACAGGAAACTGAAATTTTGTTTCTCCCCATATGCCAAAACTATGAAATTTTCTGGCTTACTGTGAACTAATTTTTCTTCCAAAAAAAAGGCTAATCAAACATAGAAGATTCTTCTTTAGTTTGTTAACCTGTGAGCTGGGATCTCTGGTTTCTTTTGGCCAAACTGAAGCCTTCTGACTCTGGTTTTTCAGCAGGGAATCGCCTGGCTTCATCCATCTTAGTAAACAGACCATTGTATGTTTTTGTGGTTTATTCAGCATATTTTACTGTTTTAATAGGTTTTTAGTATTTTTACTGGTAATATTTTTTGAACTGTTAGTAGCCCAGAGTCATTGACTGAGATAGGTGGCTATAGAAATTGAATGAATGAATGAATGAATGAATAAAATTATTACCATTTGAGTGGGAATGGCTGAGTTGTAAGAATGCAACTTTTTATAGCAAACCAAGAATACATAAAATAACTGAAAACTGTTAGAAGCTGTTCCTTATAAACAAGTATCTGCTTATTGCTTATGGAGTGCCAAGGATTAATCTTTGTATAGTTGGAAATAAAGGAATTGAGAGTAAAAGGAATGTTATCTTTCATAAAGGATTAGGACAAATCGTATAAATGCTTAGTCTTAAACTTTCATAGGCTTATTTGGGAGACTGTGTTAACGCTAGAGTTTAATACATTCCTAGCCCACATAATTAAGCTACCTCTTGAAGGATAAGATTCTTTTTGATTTGGCAGTTTCTTAAAACAAAGTGCCCTAACTCTGCAGCAAAGTCCTCTTGTAAAAGTAATAAATAATGAAAGAATCTGGGCTGGCAACACAATGGCCCTGCAGTTAAGATGCTGGGCTTGTAGGTGCAGACTCGAGTAAGTTTATGTCTTCGCCTAGCTCAGGGGTTCTCAACCTTGGCAACTTTAAGACTTGTGGACTTCAACTCCCAGAATTCCTCAGCCAGCTTTGCTGGCTGAGGAATTCTGGGAATTGAAGTCCACAAGTCTTAAAGTTGCCAAGGTTGAGAACCCCTGGCCTAGCTCTTGACCAACTAGCAGTTTAAAAGTATGCAAATGTGAGTAGATAAATAGGTACCACTTCGGTGGGGAGGAAACAGCGCTCCATGACATCATGACCACCCAAACATCTTCAGATGGCGCTAGATCACAGTCTTGAATTGGAGATGAGCGCTACCCCCTATAGTCAGCAACAACTAGCAGAGTAAATCCACAGGGACTCCTTTCTTTCCTTTCATACTGTACTGACTGAAAATATGTGGACACACCAGTGGTAATAGAACAGGACCTAAGCAAGGACTGTGTGGCATAGAAGGTTGAGAACTTGTACAGAACTGAAAGATAGTTTATTTATTGTTCATTTTCTAACATCATCTACACATGTATTCAAAAGCATCAAAACATTCATATTTCAAGTGAATTTTTTATTCCATTTCTATCCCACCACAATCCAAGTGATTTTCAGCTTTTTAAAATTACCCAGTTTTGCAGCAATAATAATATACAAAAGCCTCTGCTGTCTTTGTCAAGGAGACAAAAACAATTTTAAAAATGGCAGTACAACTAAAGTGTTGAAACTGCTCAACTACTAAAGGGACCAAATGGGCCTTTTCAAGGAATGTTTTAACTTTTCTTGTAGATATCCATGTTCCCTCAGACTTTAGGGCTGGGAAGTTAATTGTTGAGTTTATTTAGTCCTAATCCTATGATTAGAAGTGGAATATTTTTAGATCATAGAATTTTTGTGTTTTATTTGTCTTTGGCTGTTGTGATTTTGCTTTGGCTTTAAGTCTTGTTTGCTGCCTGACAAATTGTGAATGAGATGGGTAGCTATATACATTGTAATATATGTATAAAAATATACACATACATTTTTGGCACTGCCACCATCTAGCATATCCAGCCATTTTCTCCAGGGCAACCTGAATAGGAAACACAAAATTCCAGCACAAAAGAAATGTATTATGTGTGTGCTATGTATTATATAGGAATGCCTGAATCAGGCATTTGAAGGGATAAAACAGAGTTGGGTCTATTTTAAAATATCAGTAATTTTGCTGATCCAAATTAGTTGTAGACAAATTTTATAATTCCAGAAGAAATAATTCAGACTTTGTTGCTTTTAAAATAACAACAGAAAAAACAAACAAACAGAAAAATACATATTGTTCTTTTAAGAAATGATCAGTCATAAGTCAAGAACTATCTATAATAAGTTTTTATTGATATTTGTTATCTATTATGCGCAAATGTTAAAGGCTGAGTGGAATGAAGAATTAGAGGTTCCTATATTGCCTAGACAATGAGTGTCTTAATGTCTATAGCAAGAATATCATTGGATCTTCAATTATGAAATATACAACAAAGGATAATGTTTAGAATTTATTGGACTCTATTACTTCTGTATAAAAATGGATTGTCCAGGACACCATTTTGTTGGAGATGTAATAAAGACAATGCTTCTTTAAAATGTATGTTTTTACAATGTCCTATACTTACTAAGAGAAAGTAATGAACTAGTAAGGGGATTCTCTATCCCCTTACTATAGCTAATTGGAAAGACGAATGTATAGCCTATTTACTCAACGGATTAAAGACTTGATGACACTTGCTATTTATAAGCAGATTGCCTATAATGTAGGTTTTTTATGGATAAGTATAATGAAATATGGGGCTCATTTATACAAAATATAGCAACCTTTTTTTTTTAAAAAAAGATTATGTTGTGACTACATATTCTATATTTTATTTTTCTGTTGTATTTTTTCATTTATATTTTAAGCACTTGTTATGTATTCTTTTTTTTTTAATAATTCAGACACTTTTTATTCTTTCTTTGGAGAGCTTAACCAAAATAGCTATACAAATTTCAAAGTATTGCAGTCACCATCATTTGCATTTAAGGTCTGCGTATTTTTTCCTAGCCTTTCCTAGAAGTAATTTTATCACAGTGAATATGAAAAGGATTAATTCTAAGAATACTAGGACTAAAATGAGTGCCTGCCCAATATCCTCCAGCCTAATTTAGGAATGAAAGAGCATAACATAAGCAAAAGTAGCACTTCAATATTCAAAAGACTCTAATGAGAGTTCACTTCACCTAGTTTTTTTTTCTTCAATTTCACTCTTCCATTTTCTGCAAACAGAAGTGACTTAAAGGGCTCTTTCCATCTCTTATAACTCTAAACTCATGCTATTTAGAATTAGAATCCTGAAATATTGGACTACATAAGATCATTTTTAAAAAACCTTCAAATGCACAATTCAAGGAGGAAAATAAAATTATGTTTATATATATTATTTCTTTGTAGAAGTGAAAATGTTTGGCAACCTCATTTATTCTGCAGGTAATTTGATTAACTTTTATTTAATTGTTCAGAGCATTATAAACAAGACAGCTGTTTTTATAAACATTTATAAACTGTAGTAAAATAAAATATGTATGATTAGCATAATAGATTCAGCTTATTGTTCCACTGATTTCACTAGACATGTCTCTGGGTTGCCCTTTAAAAGTTTAAGATTCTTTAGAAACACTCCACAATGAAATGAATTACTGTATAATGGAAAGACCAGAGGAATAGCTTTCCTCTGAAATCTTGTCATAATTCTATAATCAATTCTTCACTAATACATAATTACCTTCAATATATACAGTGTATTGTAACTGGCTACTGTTTATCTTCTTGCTAGATATACTGTCAGCGTTACCAACAGACAGACAGAGCTGCCAAATTTCCCATAGTCATCTTCCAGCAATCTCATACTCTGTAGCAGGCACACACCTGCCGCACCCATCTGCCCATACTTGGTAGCACACATGCATGCGCCAGACTGCAGCACCCCCATCATGGCAGCCACAGCCATCCGCACAGTCTCTTATACCTCCGAAGCACCTCTGTCTGGCCACGCCACATTCCACAACACTTGCTGGCCTGCCGACCTGCTGAACTGCCTAGACCTGCAACTTCCTAATGGATTACTACTGACTGTTTGTTGGATGTCAACAGGAAATTCCAAGTCACAATCCTATGATGGCAACAGGGACTGCCAGGACTGCTGTCACTAAGCGATGTGGTCATATGGCACACTTTACAACCACTTAGCAACAGAATTCAGGTCCCAGCTCCCATTGTTAAGTGACAACTACCTCTACTAACCAGATTTTCATGTTGGCGAATCTAAAGATGAATTCTTAAATGAAAGTCTTCAGGCAATTCTAGGGCTGTACAATATACACTATACTGGATTGCTTAAAGCTCAGTGATACTATTGCAAGTTCCATTTCATGAAGAATAACACAACCTTTTCTCACAGCAACTTCCTATGAACTGAAGGAACAGATGCTAAAGAATATCAGTACTGTCATCTGTTGGGGAGTTACAACACTGGAGGCATTACTTTTCATTCAAATGACCAAAAGTTGAGTTCAATTTATAGATTTTATTTTTTTAAAAAAAACAAAAACTCATATCTGCAAATTGGAAAAATGTGATATTTAGCAATTAGACTATTTGACATCTCATTACCTCACTATTAACATTAAAACAGAGTGATACAAATTGTTTGCAATATATCATGTCATGTAAATAAAATGGACCCCAAATTCTTAATTCAAGAAGAAAGCTACTAATTCTAGTAGTCTGTGAAGAAACTCATTATGCACTATATGGACTGTTTAATGAATGTCATAAATGAGTTTACTAAACAAAATTTCTCCTCTATCATCCCAATGATCATTTGTAATATAGAATGTATAGTGTTGCTTTGGGGGGGAAAAATCCAATTCTTGATAATACATAATCTTATATCACACCTTGATCCACAAAAAATGTCTCGTATGTATCCCGACTTACAGCCCAAATGTTGGTGATGTGGTTGTTTGGATGCTACTTATTACCATATTTGGTGGTCGTGTAAAAATATAAAAGCCTTTTGGATTAAGATATGGTGGAATATTCAAAGAATTTTTAGAAGGAGGGTAAAATTTACCCCACAATTGTTTTTGCTAGGTATTGTTACCAATTGTGATACTAAGGAGGTCATATTGATGTTAAATTTAATTACAGCCACAAGGTTGTTAGTAGGGCAATACTGGAAGAAGGAATCTTTGCCTACTTTGCAAGAGTGGTTTTTTAAAGTATCCTATCTGGCGGAAATGGCAAAGATTTCGGCTTTTTTAAAGGATCAATCGCAAGAGAAGTTTTTTGTGGTATGGGAAAAATAGATAGATTTTATACAACATAAGTTGGATATAAAAAATATTACTTAGTTTATCAATAATTTATATGCAAATTTTAATATTTTATAGATTGTATTATTTTTTCTTTATATGTTTTATTATTATTTTACTTTCTTATATTTCTTTTCTTCTTTCTTTCTCTTTATTCTTCTTTTTTTTAAGTATTTTCTTTTTTTTTCTTTAATATTTATCTCTTTTATATATATATATATTATTGTTAATTATTCTATTAGTAGTTTAAGTAATGTATTTAGACTTATCTATGGTTTATATATATATATATATATATATATTTTTAAGAATTCAAGAAAATTTAATTAAGCCTATATTCAGCTCTGGGAAAGTTGAGGGAGGGAGTGGGAGGGTTGGGGTCGGTTGGGGAGGGTTGTTTTTTCTTATTTTGTAAAATTTTAAAAATTTTCAATAAAATAAAATAAAATACATAATCTTATATCTAGTTAGAATTCAGCTCATATGAAAGGGTCATCTTTTATTTAAAAGAAGTAAGTTTACAGTTAAAAAATAGTTAAGAAATGAATAGCCTTTGAGACACAGCAAATGTTGGAAATATGGATATTAAAATTTGCGCACAAAACATTCTGACAGATTTTGGTTTGGCTAAAGTCATGTGTTTTATGATAGCACTGAATATGTTGCTAATTTATTAGTGTTCTATGTAATAATAAATGCATTTTAATTATATCAGAAAATGTAGCAAAAAAAATTCTAATATGCCCTATAGATCCAGTTTTTTCACACTGAATTGCCAACTTAGTTTCCCCAAATACATCACCCTGGAAGTTCCACCATACCATGAAAAGTTGAATAAGAAAAATATGAAGGGCTCCCCAAACATATATGGTACTGTTTCATAGCAAAGATCACATGAAATAAGTATTTGCAGATTATTAGAGGAAATATACTTTTTTCCAGCAAAACAGACACCTGTATAATATCCATATTCCTATGTCTGGGAAAACTGTGCCTTTAAGATGAATGCTTTCATAGAAAATAAGAAAATTCCTCAATTTTGTATAAAAATGCCATCCTTCTAAAAATAGTTCAACATTATTAGATCTTGAGTGTTCTGTAGTGAAGGTTTATATTTAACAATATGAAAGCTATCTTTATTTTGCTACTATACAACATGGCAAAAACTTAGAACAACTTAATGCTTGCTATTCTAGAACAAGTTAATTCTTGCTATAGTCTCCAAACATGACGACTATATGTAAGAGTAACAGAAGAATTTAGCTTTGGGTGTGCTGAAAAGGAATGTACTGTATATACATATCACCTAAGTGTTTGGTTTTGTTCAAATTGATCTGTAACCAAACTGACTTTAGTAGAACCCTTAAATATAAGACAGAGCATAATTCAAACACTTTGGCTACATATTTTCCACACTCTGGCAAGAGCCAAATTTTTATTTAGTTCTTTCTTTGTACATGCAGATTATTTGAACGGTAAGACTACAATCTTATGTATGCATATTTGGAAACAAACTTTAGTGCAGGATTCATTTCCAAGTCTACGTTCAAAGGCTGAGTCTGAAATAACAATCTGAAATTTTCCAGAAGCCAGACATACTAGCTACCAGGTAGTACATTTTTTTTCTCCAATACAGTAATTGCCCATGCAGTTTAGCAAGCAAAATAAAAGATGTCTAATTAGAGAATCCGGCAAGGCTGTATACTTGCCGGAGTCCGGCAAGGCTGTATACTGTCACCCTGCCTATTTAACTTATATGCAGAGCACATCATGAGAAAGGCAGGGCTAGATGAATCAAAAGTTGGAATTAAGATTGCCGGGAGAACTATCAACAACCTAAGATATGCACATGATACCACTCTAATGGCAGAAAGTGAAGAGGAACTAAAGAGCCTCTTGATGCGGGTGAAGAAGGAGAGTGCAAAAGTTGACTTGAAACTCAACATTAAGAAAACCAAAATCATGGCTTCCGGCCCTCTCAATTCCTGGCAAATAGATGGGGAAGAAATGGCGGTAGTGACAGATTTTATTTTTCTGGGCTCCAAGATCACCTCAGATGGGGACTGCAGCCAAGAAATTAAAAGACGCTTGCTCCTGGGGAGGAAAGCTATGGCAAATCTAGACAGCATACTAAAAAGCAGAGACATCACCCTGCCAACAAAAGTGCGTATAGTCCAGGACATGGTTTTCCCAGTTGCAATGTATGGCTGTGAAAGTTGGACCATAAGAAAGGCTGAGCGCCAAAGAATTGAGGCCTTTGAACTATGGTGCTGGAGAAGACTCCTGAGAGTCCCTTGGACTGCAAGGCGTTCAAACCGGTCAGTCCTAGAAGAGATCAACCCCGACTGCTCTTTAGAAGGCCAGATCCTGAAGTTGAAACTCAAGTACTTTGGCCACCTAATGAGAAGGAAGGACTCACTGGAGAAGGGCCTAATGCTGGGAAAGATTGAGGGCAATAGAAGAAGGGGACGACAGAGAATGAGATGGCTGGATGGAGTCACTGAAGCAGTAGGTGTGAACTTAAATGGACTCCAGAAGATGGTAGAGGACAGGAAGACCTGGAGGAACGTTGTCCATGGGGTCGCGATGGGTCGGGCACGACTTCGCAATTAACAACAACAATTAGAGAATTAAAAACACTGCTGACTGGTCAGAGGTAGCTCATGAGATAGAAATAAAAGATGAACCATCTGGGTTTAATGGACAACCTTGGGGAATACATGCCAGCATATTCTGGAGTTTAAAATCTTTCAATAATAAATACTATAATGGTTGGCTTTTTATAATTTTTCACATCTGAGCAGTCGTCGTCTTCCCAAATAGTTCTCAGATACTTAATAACTGGCCCTTAAATAACTGTACTGCATGATTTTTAAACCTACATTTTAATAAATTTGTGTTCTCTAAAATATAGTTCTGTTTTAAAGAAATAAATTTTTAAGGAAGGTATTTAATAACTTTTTAGAAATGTCTGAAATTCAATAGAGGTCTATTTGTACACTTTCTCTGTCTTCCCACCACACTCCACTGTTACAATCTACCTTTCCTGATATTCCTGAAAAGTCACTGTAAGCTCATGGGCCAGGTAGATACTATCTTCCAGAGTTCTGTGCATGGAAGTTGTTCCAGTTATTTTATTTTATTTTTCTTAAATTCTATATAAAATATTAATTCAAAAACAATACTTTTTAAAGCATACTTATCAAAAATAGTTTATTCCAAATATTGATGTGTGTGTGTGTATGTATGTGTGTGTGTAATCACAGAAATGCTTCAACCATGCCCTTTTCTTTCTTGCTCGGTGAAGTAGTTAAAACTCGGCAGCAGTTTGGGAAAGGGAAAGACGAAATGTGAATAGTACACATTCTGCCAACTTAAAAATACTTCAACTATGCTACAGTATTTGTAGTCCCCACACTGAACAATTGTGTAATACTGTATTATATTTCCCAGAACACTAAGCATTTGCGGCTGATAAGAGACAGGCAGGCAGGCAGACAGACATAGACTTTAAAGTTAAAAAAAAAAAACCTTCATAATATTATTCCAAAAATCTTTACAATAGCCCTATAAAAAAGTACAGGGATGCTATTTGTATACTGTTTAAAGCTTTTGTCAAAAAGATAGCAGCTTCTTTAAGATCATACTGCAGAGCAGGCATGTCAAACTCCCGGCCCTTGGGCCAGATGCATCACGCTGAAACCGCACCCACCCCATTGGCAGCAATGGGGAAAAAGTCCCGATATGTCGTGCAACGTCACATGACATCGCGGGTTTGACATGCCTGCTGTAGAGTAAAAGTTAAAGCAAACGTGATGCTCATTTCAAAAATAGATTCTACCCTGCACTCAGAAAAGATGCAACTCTAACCTTCTCTTCAGGAATTTTAAAAAGAATGTAGAAAGAAAAGTTGGAGATCATTTCGTATTATGTATCTCAACAGGATCAGGAAAAGTCATACAGGTAGTCCTCGACTTACCACAGTACCAAAAAAAGTGACTTTTGACTGTTTTCACACGTATGATTGTTGTGGCATCCCCATGGTCAAAATTCAGACATTTGGCAACTGGCTCATATTTATGATGGTTGCAAGGTCCCGAGTCATGTGATCATCTTTTGCAAGAAGTCAATGGGGAAGCCAGATTCATTTAACAACCATGTTACTAACTTAACCACTGCTGTAGTTCATTTAACAACTGTGGATCCGTAGCTGGCTGACCCAGCTGTACTCAGTGTGTGGTCCTCAATGGAACCGCATCTACATGGAGAGAAGTGTGTAGTGGGGTGCCGCAGGGCTCTGTTCTGGGCCCAGTGCTCTTCAACATCTTCATCAACGATCTGGACGAGGGGATAGATGGGGAACTCATCAAATTTGCAGACGACACCAAGTTGACAGGAATAGCCAACACTCCAGAAGATAGGCTTAAGATACAGAAGGATCTGGACAGACTTAAACACTGGGCACTATCTAACAAAATTAAATTCAATGGTAAAAAAAGCAAGGTTCTACATTTAGGCAAGAAAAACCAAATGCACAGGTATAGTATAGGGGGTACCTTGCTCAATAGTAGTAAGTGTGAGAGGGACCTCGGAGTCCTAGTAGACAATCACCTAAATATGAGCCAGAAGTGTGCTGCAGCTGCCAAAAAGGCCAACACAATGCTAGGCTGCATTATCAGAGGGATAGAATCAAGATCACGTGAACTGTTAATACCACATTACAATGCCTTGGTAAGGCCACACTTGGAATACTGCATCCAGTTTTGGTCACCATGATGTAAAAAAGATGTTGAGACTCTAGAAAGAGTACAGAGAAGAGCAACAAAAATGATTAGGGGACTGGAGGCTAAAACATATAAGGAACGGTTGCTGGAATTGGGTATGTCTAGTTTAATGAAGAGAAGGATGAGGGGGACATGAGCAGTGTTCCAATATCTCAGGGGCTGCCACAAAGAAGAGGGAGTCAAGCTATTTTCCAAAGCTTCTGAAGGCCGGACAAGAAGCAACGGATGGAAACTAATCAAGAGAGAAGCAACCTAGAACTAAGGAGAAACTTCCTGACAGTTAGAACAATTAACCAGTGGAACAACCTGCCTCCAGAAGCGGTGAATGCTCCAACACTGGAAGTTTTTAAGAAGAGACTGGACAGCCATTTGTCTGAAATGGTATAGTGTTTCCTGCCTGAGCAGGGGGTTGGACTAGATGACCTCCAAGGTACCTTCCGATTTTATTATTATTGTTATTATGGATCATCGCACAGTCAGCCAGATGTTCAGACTGGATTTGGCATTTTGTCTACCTATCGAGTCCTTACCCAGGACCTGGGATAGGCAGATGTGGATGTTTGATGGTATTACAGATATCATCGCAGGATGGAAGCAGTTCCTAGTAAGGCCGTCTTTTGCAATTGACTAATAGCGAATTTGTCAATGCCAATGGTGTTCAAGTGGTGCTCCAGTTGTTTTGGGATTGCACCCAAGGAGCCTATCACTATTGGTACTACCCTTGCTTGCTTTTGCCACAGTCTTTCTATTTCTATTTGTAGGTTTTTGTATTTTGTTATCTTCTCCAGTTCTTTCTCGTCTATTCTGCTGTCTCCAGGCACTGCCACGTTCACTATCCAGACTTTTTTGTCTTTCTTATCGACAATTGTTAAGTCCGGGGTGTTATGTTGCAGGTGCTTGTCTGTTTGAATTCTGAAGTATTATTATTATTATTATTCTCAATCATCGCACAGTCAGCCAGATGTTCAGACTGGATTTGGCATTTTGTCTACCTATCGAGTCCTTACCCAGGACCTGGGATAGGCAGATGTGGATGTTTGATGGTATTACAGGTATCGTCGCAGGATGGAAGCAGTTCCTAATAAGGCCGCCTTTTGCAATTGACTAATAGCAAATTTGTCAATGCCAATGGTGTTCAAGTGGTGCTCCAGTTGTTTTGGGATTGCACCCAAGGAGCCTATGACTATTGGTACTACCCTTGCTTGCTTTTGCCACAGTCTTTCTATTTCTATTTGTAGGTCTTTGTATTTTGTTATCTTCTCCAGTTCTTTCTCTTCTATTCTGCTGTCTCCAGGCACTGCCACGTCCACTATCCAGACTTTTTTGTCTTTCTTATCGACAATTGTTAAGTCTGGGGTGTTATGTTGCAGGTGCTTGTCTGTTTGAATTCTGAAGTCCCAGAGCAGTTTAATTTTATCATTTTCTATGTATATTATTATTATTATTATTATTATTATTATTATTATTATTATTTGGCAAGAAAGGTCGTAAAATGGGCAAAACTTACTTAACAATTGTCTTGATTAGCAACAGAAATGTTGGGCTCAATTGTGGTCATAATTTGGTGACTATCTGTACTGTGCTACAAATTTACAGTTCCAATTTAGATACTGTAGAAAGGAGGATGTAGCCCTAATCTTCCCTTATGTTTTGTTTCAACAATTTTTGAACAAGGTATATAGGTACTGGCTCTCTGTAAACCATGATTCGCTAATCAAAGCTAGTCTTGAGAATGCACACTTCCTGATCTATGATTTTTCTTTCTGTGCCAGTACTGATGATTGAAACTACAAGATGTTTAAACCTCTCTTATTGGCATTACCTGTAATTTAGGAAAAATTACAGCCAACGCATTTTAAGAACAGTAAAAGCGACAAGGTTTCTGGGAGACAAATTCTTCTCCCTCATTTCTTTTTACCACCATTCTACAATCCTTACATACTACTGGGGGCTCTATGTGGAATGTAGGCATTCCATTCCATTAGGCCTTACTACAGAAACCTTCTCTATCTGCTACTTTACCTGCTACTTACTCTGCTTTCCTTTGTGCCCTTCAATTGTTAAATTCTATTTTCCATACAGAAGGAAATGGGAGGAAATCGCCCTGGAAGGCAGAATGTAAGAAACCTAGAGTAGTGAACCTAGATTTAAATACTGGAACTTGCCATGTAACAAGCTCCCCTCTGCTATGCTTTGTAAATTAACTTAGATATGCACATTTCTCTAAAGATTTAAGGCAGAAATTAATCATTGCTCCTCCATCTGATACCAGTGGCAGAGTTCCACAAGGCATACCAAAAGTCAAGCATATCGTGTATCATGGTGTTCTTTTCAAGATGATTTGCGTAGTACAGCCTTACTTCATACTCTGTGCATTGGTGTATAGACATTTGAGTCCTTTATGACTGACCCTGTGTTTACTTTCTATGTAACCTGTGTGGTGCCTGAGTTCCCCTACTGTCTTACCACCTATTTGGTTAGTGCACTTTTTGTGGCACTTGCTATTAGAAGCTTGATTTTGCTTGACAGCAAGGTTGATATTCTTGTCCACACACACATCTATGTTACATGCACTGATAGCCCTGTAGTTTTTAGATTGCTGGGGACAGGGATGTTCTGTGTCATTTAACTCACTGTCCCCGTTGTTTAGTTTAAATATTCCTCCAGAAAATCTGTGAATTTATAGCCAAGTAACTCAGTCCCTTTCTATGATGGATGCAAACCATCTCTTTTGTACATTTTTTCTTTTTTTTAATTTAAAAGTTTTATAAATTTATTACAATATAAACCCCCTCCCCCACTTCCCAGAGCTGATTATATGATAAAAAATAAAATAAACAAACATAATCTAACTAACATAAACCAACTATACTATCAATCAAAACCATAACACACTTTAACTCCTTCTCAAAACAAACATTAACAAATTAAGTCAAAAATAATAAGATAATTATTATCTTATTAGGCCTTCAGCTGGATTTTATAAAACCTTTTCGCTTTAGGCCTCCGCCGCCATGTGCAAAAAAAAAAAAAAAAAAGGTTCAAACAGCCAATTTTAACTTCTTGCGGGAAAAAAAAGATCTTGCAAAGTTGGAATTGATTGAACTTTTTAGTCCCACCCAGTCTGCCATTACCACTGCAGCAACGCCCAGCCAATGGGCCACGCCCAGCCAATGGGTCACACCCACCCAGCACTCGACGATGCATAAGTGGGTTTTGGGTTGCAGTTTGGGCACTCAGTCTCTAAAAGGTTCGCCATCACTGGTCTAGTTTAATGAAAAGAAGGATGAGGGGGGACATTATAGCAGTGTTCCAGTATCTCAGGGGCTGCCACAAAGAAGAGGGAGTCAAGCTATTTTCCAAGGCGCCTGAAGGCAGGACAAGAAGCAACGGATGGAAACTAATCAAGGAGAGAAGTAACCTAGAACTAAGGAGAAACTTCCTGACAGTTAGAACAATTAACCAGTGGAACAACCTGCCTCCAGAAGTGGTGAATGCTCCAACACTGGAAGTTTTTAAGAAGAGATTGGATGGCCATTTGTCTGAAATGGTATAGGGTTTCCTGCCTGAGCAGGGGGTTGGACTAGATGACCTCCAAGGTCCCTTCCAACTTTTTATTATTATTATTATTATTATTATTATTATTATTATTATTATTATTATTATTATTATTATTATTAAAAAAGAGCAGAGAGGATACTGAGCCTTGCAGCACCCCACAAAGCAGTGACAAATGCAACCAAGAATCAACTTTATCCCAAGCATATCTCGGTTCTTTTATGCAAGCTAGATCTCTAATTCACTTCTAATATTAGAAAATACAATCAACTCTGTATTTATTCTTTACATTTTTGCAATTTATTCCAATTTATATACAGATGGATTCTGTATACAACAGTCTTTTTAAGACAAGCACTATATGCAATGGTTTTTAGAAGTCAAGCATTTAGTGTATTAAACACATTAAATCTACAACTATTCACATACATGAAGACTGGAGCCCTCAGTATTTAGTAAAGCAATTCTATTTACAGGTATCTGTAAACACAGCCACAGTACATATAAAAATGTAAGCACTCCTGATCAAATTGTATGTTTCAATTAATCCCTAAACTTTTCTGCAAATTTAAATGCACACTATTTATGCATTCAAAGTAAGAAAAAAATGAATATGACAGATGCAGGAATTTGGCCACTCTTCCAGATAGCAATTTGTTACACCTATTTTAACAGAAAATAACGGTTTCTAAACATTTCCTGTAGTGTGCTAAGAGCCCTTGCATTCTTAATCTGGATTCCACCCAATTTTTCTTAGAAATATTCTTAGGTAAAAATAAAATCAGTTTTAGCCTATGGATTATGATTACTAATTACTTAGTAATCAATTACTACAATTGCTTTTTTTTTTGCTTACCAAAATTGCCTGCCAATGAATCTTGTGCACCAATTAATTATGCCCACTTATTTTGGCTGTCTAACTTTTTCTCCCACCACATGGGTTAGAGTTATTGATCCAACGTTGGCAGTTAGCTCTGCAAATGTATGTAACCACAGCATAATTAGAAGGATACTGCATCAATTAATTACATTCAGTGGCAAAAATCTTCCAGACAAAAGAGTTTAACATCTATGTTGAACAAAAAAAGGAAGAAGAGCCAAAAATGTTTCACTAAGTAATACTAGAGTTGTCCCAATACACACTGAATAAGATGCTGGAAAACATAGGAATTTTTTTTATGTTCTTAGTATAATCTCTATTCTGTTCAAAGATAAGCTTTTTCACTTTTTCTTTTAGACTCTATATTGAGTTCTAAGCAAAGAGTTATGTTTTAAGAATATAGAGAAAAAACTGCATAGAATTAAGGACTAAGGTAGAAAGTAATTATGACCAAGGTTAATGCCAAAATGCATTTTTTTATTTCTATCTAAAATATTTTCTACTTTTGTCTCATAACATTAAGAAATTCCTGAGAAATTGCAAACAAATATGAACTTTCTTGTGAACATGAACAACAGTGAGACATATAATAAAATGTAGTTGCAGAATGTCATAATAAATAGATTTTTTTAAACTGCAGAACACGCAAATTGCTGGCAAGAGTTTTACTTTGAACAGGACAAGAATGAAAACTTAATATTCCTAGTTGAGCCAGAAGAAAAGGGTTTGAATATATTATCCTTCTGTGCCATAATCATTATATAATATATGTAGTAAACTCAGCTTGATTAAAAAAGGAAGAACTTGGGTCAACCTCAAACTTAATTATTGGTTATGAACGTAATCTCGCTTCAAACAATTCAAAATGAAGATCAATCGGTTGAGAGATCAAAGAGAACAAAGAAACAAAACAAAATTTCCCAATCATCTTTCTTGTGCTCTAGTGTTTTTAAGAATTACAAGAATCCAAGGCTCTCTGCTACTTAGGTGTGTGTTAATAAGCTACAGTTTACACTCATGGTTGAATGTGGTGAGCACGAAATGCAATCTGTGCTGCTTCACTAACTTTTCTTAGATTTTAATATATCACCAATGTAATCGAGACAGCAGGAATCTGTTATTTCTGGACGTTTTTATGGCACCTCTCAAGTTTTCTATGATCCCATTGTCTTTATTCATTTTTTGTTTTAAAAAAATCTCTCTTAATTTTAGAAAAAATGATTTAAAAGTATTAAATGAAAAACTGTTGTCCAGAGAAGCACCTGCCTCTATCATCATCTGTTTTAAAAGAATATCTTTAGCTCTGGTTGTCTTCCTTAAAATCTATGGAGTACATTTACACAAAGATTATTTTGAGAGTTGAGCAGCATAATAAATGATAACAATAAATAAATACAGTCCATAAATACAGGTAGCCCTCAACTTACGACTAGAATTGAGCCAAAATTAATATTGCTAAGGTTCCTCTCACACATGCCAAGAAAAAGAACAAAGGTAGGTAAGGTGGTAGATAGCTTCAAACCCTGCCAGTTTGTCATAAAAGTTTTTTGGGTGTTTTACGACTGCTGATAGCTGCAAAAAGACTATCCACAATCTACTGAAAATAATCCATTAACCTAAACGGTTACCTTTCTTTAACTTAAGCACACATAAAGCTCTAGAATATAACAAAAATACTGAGATTTGTGGAGCCTTAAATACTAATATTGTGAGATTAAGTTTTGTGGATTGCAATCTACAAAAGCTTATGTAGAATAAATTTGCTTGTTCTTAAATTGTCACAAGTTCTTTATTTTTACTGGAATAAACTAAGACATAACCTTTGCAGAATATGACAACATTTACTACCAAAAACTGAAGTGAGATTCTTGGATATGTAAGGCTTTGAGTGTTGATGAGCCTTAATCAGTGACTGATTTTTTTCCAATGTTATAGAATTATCTTTCTGGCTGAGCCTCCTGAGCACAAAATATGTTTACCTCCTTGAATTTGGTTTGGTAAAATCAAGGATGGGAAGTGTAAAACTCCTGTAAGACCATAATAGCAATTGCATTTAGCAATAGCACTTAGACTTACAGTATGTACTGTTTCACAGGGCTTTACGCCCTCTCTAAGCGGTTTACAGAGTCAGCCTATTGCCCCCATCAATCTGGTCCTCATTTTACTGACCTCGTAAGGATGGAAGGCTGAGTCAATCTTGAGCCAGTGAGAGTCGAACTGTCGAACTGCTACAGTCAGCAGAATTAGCCTGCAGTACTGCATTCTAACCACTGCGCCACAATGGACATAATAATTATGTCCTATGAAGCATTGCATCTGTTTGGCTGGATAAGATCAAAAAATCCATAAAGTCTTCAATACACCACTCACAAAACGTGAAAGATGTAATTAAGTATAATTTAGCAGTATGGAATTACTATTAGCTAGTACAGAATATGGAACATTTAATATTAATTGAGAAAGTTATTTTCCACCACCATCATTATTTTATTATTATTTGAAATAAACCTACATTAATAACAATGACTGCCATCACCATATACCTAACAATGAATTACATTCATTGTATTTGAAGGAGAATTTTCTTGACGATATCCAGACCTAAAACCAATGCATTTCAAAGTTATTTCAAACCACTGATCAGAGTAGGGATTATTGATGATGGACTTTAATGGAACCAAATTAAAAAAGCCAGAAATTTAAGAAAAGATTTAATATAATCATAATAGAAAACAAATATATGCAGAGATGCTAAAAGGTTTGTATAGATGTTGAAAATGTTACGCAGATAAATGTCAGGTATGACTTCTAGTCACGGAAACATCTATTTAGCCACTAGAGGGAGTTAAGATATTCACAATTTAATTGGCATTTATGTAACAGATATTATAAAGTATATTATAATTATGTTTAAAAAAGATTGAGCAAGTTTGCCTGAATGTTGACACAATATAGTATTACACCAATTCCAAGAATTATCTTTATGGTAATATGATTGTTTTGTTTCAAATAAACACATTCAATATATTCAGTATAATGAAACTAGAATCTTCTGAGAATGGAAACAAGGAACAAAATTTTTGCCATACATATTAAATATTTGGTCAAATTTAAGTAACAGAGAAATATATAGAAATTATTTATACTGAGAAAACATTCATTGTTCCTGTCCATAACAACGTCTCTGTGAGACAGTATTGTTCAGTTCACAAAGATATAAACAGATGTTCCAGCTAATTCCATTCTATCACTCCCACTATAACGCCTTCATTTCCAGATGTGCCCATGTTTATTATAAAGCAACTATTCAAAGATTTCTCCTCTTGTATTACAGAGCATGCCAGTAATTTCACTGGGTACTCACAGCAAAACACTGACTATTGAATGAAGTGCTTCTTTCATAAGGAAATGCTGCAAATCTAAAAACAATTCAATTGTCTATTCCTTGTGAGTGATATAAGCACTTGGACTGTGACTAAGACTGTTCCTATTTTATTGACAAAAACCAAGGGCAAGATATCATATTTTAAAAGAGAACACTACAATATCCATGACCTTTCTACAAGCAAAAAGGTAAAAGGAAAAAACAATCTCTTAGACAACATTTGCACCAGATGCTTATTGATGCTTTAGGTTCTGTACTTGCTACTGTTTCCTATAGTCAGCAGATACTCTGATGCCTAAACTGGGAGCAGATTCAGTGACCTTTATCCAGCCCATACCTAAATGCATACTATTTTGTAATGGCTATCAAACCTATTTGAACATAATGTAGAATGTTGAGACAAGAAATTATTTTGCCTGGGAAATCAGTTTATAATTAGGCAGAGCTGTACTTTCCAAACCTGAAAACTAAAAGTAAAAAGGATCAAATCCCTTACACCAGAAGCCACAGAAGAAATCACAAGTGAGACACTAGTCAGAATTCCTTAATTGGGAGATATGATCAGATGTCCTTCTCTAAGAAATCCAGATTCAGATGTGCACAATACCAAGCCCATTATTTAGCAGACATTCTGCTGAACCATAACTTTACTAGCACAAATATGTAAGAAAAATGATTCTTGTATCATTTATTCCTTACTCTTGAGTTCATGCTCAGTTAAAAGTCTATACAATATGTCAATTTTCATCATAACAGGCCAGAAGAAAAAACATGCACATGCCAATGCTCCAGAAGAATCCCTCTCTTGGCATAGCTATTGTATTATTGTGTTATTTGGGACAGGCTGAACTGATAACAATATTGTTTGGCTTCTTTTAAGGAAAGTCCTCAGATCTTATTTATAAGATGAAATCTTTTTAAGATAAACCTGTTAAAACAGGTTCCCAATAAATTATGACTGTTATCAGTCTCTGAAAAAAAAAGGTTCTGTTTGAGCTCACTAAGCCACAATGTTCAGATTTATTGTGAAATGGTTCATTACTCACAAAAAACACCATTTATATAGTGAATGAGCTTATTCAAGAGTTGGATTCACTTTGGACAAGTCAAAACGATATCTGTACATTTATTACAGTATATGTATGGAAAACATCCTCAAACTCTGGGAAGGCTGAAACAGAGTAAGTAGCCAAAAAAAATACACTTCCAGTTCATTACAGCACACAGAATCACACAATGAATCTATATCCAGCACATATTCAGATTCATCTAACCTACAATCCTCTCTTATAAGGAACACACTAACTGCACCAAGGGTTGTTTTATTTAGTACAATACACACAAAAAAAATCTGAAAAGCCTCTTACACATATTTTTTAAAATACTGTTCTATTATAGTCACTACTACCAACCTTAGTGGCTTTTTATTTATTAGAAACTAATTCCACTGTTTGATACTTCAAGACTAAATCTGGCAGTTTATAGTGGTATTTCTGTTACATTTTGTTTTGCAGAATCATTGAGTTATGATAAAAAAGACTAGGAAGAAAGTTTATTTGTTAGATTGTTTTCCTGCTCTGCACTTTTGGCTGAAAAGCAATGTAGCCTTTTATTTGCAGGGAAAATGGGACCATTTTACAATGGTCTATGAGCCTGGGGCCAAAACAATGCAGAATTGAAAGTACCATTTATCCAGCTACCAGCGGTAAAGAGAGCAGAGGGCAATTTTGTTAAAGCAGATAGATAAGAGGCATTTTTCTTCTTTCTTTCCAGGGATGTAATGCAAACTAATAAGGGCATACACTGACCACAGGATTTGACTCTGACAGAGATGCTTCATCTTGAACTCAAGCTCAAGGGTTACACCTCTGGCTTGCATATCTCCATTTGACTAAAATAAAAATTTGTTTTTACAGAGGGAGATATGTAGACTGTGGGAGATAAGCATTTCTCAATGTCAAAGAAACAGATGTAGGAGATGAGTTCTTCATATTCTGCAAGAAGGGCATGTATAACACTGTTTCTTGGGAATGCAACTGCTGGATACTATAGGGGGGGGGGATTATTGGTCTTCAAATCCTATACAATTTCGGACAGAAAGATTGAATTTGTGCAGAGTCTTTCTAAAAGTTGGCATTGTTTAAATATTTATTGGTACTTCCTATTTTGGATATATAATATTGATGAAACTTTTGATAAGAAATGCGCACTGTTACCAAATCACTGGTGTGGGTGTT
This sequence comes from Crotalus tigris, assembly GCF_016545835.1. Classification (NCBI taxonomy): domain Eukaryota; kingdom Metazoa; phylum Chordata; class Lepidosauria; order Squamata; family Viperidae; genus Crotalus; species Crotalus tigris. Next base: position 4,971,184 of record NW_024096520.1, read on the forward strand.
TGTTGGTTTTAGGTAGACTTAAGTTCCATTTGCTGGGACAATAATTTTTGTCTAAGAAAGGTTTTGATTTTTGAATGGATTCAAAAGAAACAAAACAGTCCATAATCAGTAAGTATTTTCAATTGGAAATAACTCGTAAACATTCCAATGATTTTCTATGGTCTCTTAAACAAAAACACCCTGATGGATTGTAAAAGACACTTACACTTTTGTATTGTTCAGTATATACAAGTAAAAGAATCCTTTAAAAAAAATCAACACTCGTTGTCATTACTAGTTTTCTCCAATTCTTTTGTCACCTCAGTTCTATCTCACCGTACCCTGCAACTTTATGGATAAATGAAACAATTTTACAGAAAAACGGAGTACAGCACCTCAAGGTTCTGAGATAAATAGAAAGTAGCCCTGCCAATCAAAGTTGATTCCACTTGAACTTTCCCCAGTTCAATTATAGAATAACAACACCTATAGGATCTACATTTTGGAAGTGACCAAAATGTCAAATAATTCACAAATGTGTGCACGTTTTTCAAGGAGATGCTACCTCATAATTAAATAACAAATTCCTCTCAGAATATGGGATTTAATAGAGGCTAACTCACAAACTGGTGTGCAGAAATTACTGAGCTACTAATTTTTATTTTCTTGCTTGCAAAGGGGAATTAATAGAATGTTTAAAATATCATGGTATCACAAGATTAAAGACATTAAGAGTTCAAAGCAGCCGATAAAAGCTAATCCAATAAAGGTTCATATGGATGCCAAAAATTAGACTAATCAAAATTAACTAAAGAAAAGTGGGAAGGTTACTCCTTGGAACTTAGAAGTAAAGTCTGCTTCGAAAGACCATTTTGTTCCTTTTAGAATTAAAAAGGAATTCAATTTTATACAATATTTGATGAATAATAAATATATTCTTTCACCTTGCCTCTATTAAGCTGTACTCTTGTGCAAAACTTTGAACAAGAACTTTGTTTGAAACTTTGGTATAATGAAGCAAAGCTACAAAACTCATGCTACAGATGACTAAGTTTTTTTTCCCTGCCAACTTTTTCCTAGGCTGGGCAGATGCTTTTCAGGGAACACCAAGGGAGAAGGCTGGGAAGAGTCTTCTCTCCTCACACTAGCTACTTCAAGGATAATCACTTTGTTTTTAAATTAAGTATTGCATGCTCCCCAGAGTAATTTCTTGTGAAATGGTGGCCATACAAATAAGCTAAATAAATAAATAAATAAAATCACAAGGTCACATTATTTAACTGAAATGAATTGGGGTGCTTTCATGGCCTAATCATTTCATCAAAGCAGACCTGTCACTTCATAAGTATCTATTATGCAGTTTATGGGTCCTAACTGCTTGATCTCAGACGTCTTCCTGTTTTAAAATCCCATGACTGTGGCATAAGACAAGCTGAATAAAATGTAAGGCAGCAAATTTGAACAGGGTATTTTATTCCTTTTGAGAAGTTGGTTACCTAGAAGTCAGGATGATATGTGAAGTTCCTTATCTTTTCTTATAAGATGCTCTCATCTTACACTGAAATCCAGTCAATTCTACAATGAAGCCTCTGAAGTGATTCAAAATTAAAACCTCTCCCACTTGCCTGTAATTCATTCCACCCAAAAACTACTCAGATTCTTAGAGCATAAATGTAAAGAGCTTAAAAGGGAAAGAGGAAAATCATTTCTTTACGTCTCGGAAATCACTTAACAAATTGCAAACATATTCTTGCCTGCTAATGGCAATTTTCAGTAGTAACTGTAACTAAAAGCTTTAAGCTGTAAGGTAACACCTGTGTGGCTTTCTATGAACAGCATGGACAATATTGCTGCCCAAATAAAAGGGTTCAAATATTTTTATTACTTTATCAAAATGTAAAGTACAGAAATACAAAGAAAAACAAAAATAATCGGAAAATAATGGAGGAAATGGGGAAAAGTATAGGGGAAAGGAGAACAAGAAAAAGCATTGACTTCTCACTCCTTTTGGTGCAAAGCAAACCCTCAACTTTTTACTTTTATATGATAATATATACTAGTCATTTCTGTAACAACAAACTTATCTAATCAGCAAAACCCAAAATCAAAGTTTCATTTTTTAACATCTCAAGCACAAAGTCTAAAAGAGGTTTTCAAGTAAAATAAAATTATGTTCTTTTCTTTAATCAAAGCAGTCAATTTAGCTCTCTCTGCTAACTACATCAAATTTTGCAACCATTCGTCCATTGTGGGAATCAAAGTATCCTTCCAATTTTGTGCATAAAGTATTCTTGCTGCCATCAACATATATAACATCAAAATTGCTGGCCAAATAAAAGGAAATGAAACAGCTTCTGCACACAAATTGAAAATCAAGTTCCAGTAGCTGGATTTCAGATTGTATTCAGACTGAAAATTGAGTGAATGAAATCTCCTGTTAACAGTTTTTGTTGAGGCATAATAAGACAGTTGACTAGGGTGCCAAGAAGCATTTATACAATAAAATAACAATCACTTCTGAATTTTCTCAGTTTAGTAATTGTGTAGCCAGATAAGTTTTATATTTTTAGTAAATTTTAAAGCTGACCAACTCATGTTTCGTGAATAAGCCTCACAATCCTAATGCAAGCTGTCACTCTAAAAAGGACTCTTACTTTTTGTTGCCAGAATAATGAGCAGTTCTTTGTTGGGGAAGGAGGGGAAAACAATGAAAGAAGAGAAAGAGCAAGAAAGAGAGAAATGACATGACAGAGTGGGAACTACTTCAGTTATTTATGGTCTGGGAAGCCACCTGTATCTCATAAACATTCCAACTTTATCTTTCTACAGTATAACGGTGACCTTTCAATTATAGGTGCAAAGTAATTCTTTGTCTAACAGTCCAAAAAGAAAATAAAAGAGACCCAGGTAGGTCAGTGATGGCAGCACCTTTTCCCACTTGAAGAAAAGTCAATCATTACCACTACCACAACTTCTCTCACTGGAGAATTATACAATAAAGTTGTGCCTGACAAGCTACCTTGCACAAATATGTAACTTTAGATTGTTTTCCACAATAATTTAATGAATGTATGTTTTTGACCCATTTGCTTAATTGGCTTCTCTTTATCTACTTTTAGAACTAGATCCTAAAGACAATAGACCACATTTTAGATCATGTCTATACAGAAATATTTAAAATTCAAAACGGGCTTGCAAACTTTTAAGTATATGAAACTGCTGGGTAGGTGGGGGGGGGAGTCATCTTTAGGTATGGGATGCAGAATCATCCGTATGCTGATGATATCCAGTTGCACATCTTCTCCTTGGGCTGACTAAGTGATGATGTCAAGGACCTTTCTGAATGACTGGAGGCTGTGATGGAGGAGAAAAAGCTTTGGCTCAACCCTGGTAAGATGGAGTTTCAAGGCCCCTAGTTCAGGGGATTTTACATCTTTAACTCTGCATGGGAGTACGCTTTCAGAAATTGGTGTGCAATTTGAGGGTCCTCTCAGTTCTTGCTCAATAAGCACGTGGTAGCTGTGGCCGGGGGGGGGCAGTTACACAGGTCCATCTTATGCACCAACTGTGCCCCTGCCTGAACTAGGAGGCTTTCTCTAGTGACTCATGCCCTATCCATCCTGATTAGACTATTGTAATGAGCTCTGCATGGGGCTGCACTTGGAAGCTGCAGATGGTCCAAAATGTAGCAGTGCAGGCAGTTTTTGGTGTTTCTCATTACCTCCATGTAACACTGCTGCTTCATGAGCTGCATGATTCCTAGTAGGCTTCTGGGTACAGTTCAAGGTGCTTCCATGGCATGGGGCCAGACTACTTGCAGGATCATCTTTCTCTTATTGCTTCTGCCCACCTTACCCGATCTAGCAGAGAGCATGTACCAGGTCTCTCCTATTAAACAATGTTAATATGTGGGATCCTAGAGTTATGTCTTCTCAGTGGCAACACTTACCGTGAAGCATAACATCTCTCCAAAATGAACAGAAGGAATAATCTTTAGGAAGAGGAAGATAAAGGGAGGGAGAGGGGAAGCACATTTTGACTTTCAAGGTTCTGTTATTATATCCTTATAGAAACAGCAGTAATGGAATGCATGGTTTTGGTTGCCGAAGTCCATCTACCTTGAAGGGCTGACTTCAATCTTGCGTGTCTCAGTGCACTTTCCCCCTTCCTCCTTTTTATTTTTGTGAGAACTAGGAAAAGTCTGTCTGAGATCCTTTTTCAGGTTACAATTCTGACCTAGGCTTAGATATCTTTTATCTGACCCCTGCCTTGGCTGTGTCTGTTCCTCCTGCTCCTCAGTTATTCCTCCTGCCAGACATAGCATGGTGATTAAGATGACCCCAACACTATTAGCCTTTCATAAGGCATTGAAGACCTGGGTGTTTTCCTAGATATTTAGGTCAGAGGTGAAGTGAGCTCTGCTTCTGTTAATAGTTTATTCTTGGCAGTGAGGTGAGGCATATATATGTTTGGTCGGTTTGCTTGTTTTTAATTATGCAAACTGTGTGAGATAGGAGGCTATATACAGGTTATAAATGTCAAACCAATCAATTTAAATTCTCACCTGGATAATCTCTCCATTGGAAGCTATAAGTTCTGTAGGGATGGTGACTCTGAAGGTGCGGCCTACCACAGCAGAGCTGTCGGGAATCCCCACCACTGCTGGGGCACTCTCACGGAGGTCCGAAAGCACCAAATGCATGGAGGCTTCTAACTGATGTTCCCAGTCCCGTACAACTTCTGACGTTTCACTGGGCCAATGGCACTTAGCAGAAGTAATCACTGTCAGAACCAGCAAAGTCCTCCCCAATACTGGGGGTAGTTGTACAAATCCAGGATTCATTTTAACTATAGGCACCAATTATACTAGCCACAAAATAAGGCTCAAAGCCAATAATCTGTATAAAGTTGCTTAATCAAAAGGTCTTCACATCAGATTCATTGTTGTCAGTCTTGATGCCTGAAAGAAGAACATACACAAGGTTAATGAGAAAGTGAAAGAAATTCACTAAAGTGTTATCTGATTCATTTTATTAGCTAATTAGTACATGAAATCTTTCAAGAATTGAAATTAAGTAACCTGCCTTAGGATCTTGCTCTTCAAATTTTATAGGTGTGCTTCAGCACAGTTGGATGCCGCCCAATGTAGGACCAAACAGATTTTTTACCATCTGTACTTTCTTATTCAACTATTATCCTGCTCTTAAAGGATCTATCAAAGGTTTTTATTTACATTTTTAATCAGGCTCATGCCACCTAAGTTTTAGCAATTTCAGTATTAGAGATTCCTGGGATATTTACTGTTTCCTCCCTCCATGAATAACTTTAATCAATCACAATAATCTAAATAAAAGAAAAAATCAATTGAGGTGTTATAATGGAACCAGATGACCTTTCAAGAAAACAAAAGTGCACTCGTGCAAGAATTTTACATTTTAGTTATCAGACTAAAAGATCATTTGTAGTGAATCACAGAATTATTTTCACTATTTTGAGCTTTTCCCACACTACACTTTCAAACCATCAAATCATAACTTTTGATAGCTGGAGAACCTTTCTATATGACCTTTCTTCCTTTAGGGACAAAGTTCTATGTAAGACATTCTGTAATCCTTAATCCACTATGTCATTTCAGAAATGTGTGTGTTTATTTTGACAAATATGCATACAGCAAGATCCCTGAAAATCTACATCCACACATAATAAACTTTCCACACAAGGAGAGATAGCAATAGTCCTTCTGAAACACAGCCCCTCCATTTCTTACTCTGCACTACCACAGTCATAAACTACAAAATCATAAATCACTATTAAGTAACCTCTGACAGGGAAGTGTTCTAAAACTGGCTATCCTCCCACTTTCCTTTTTTTACTGCAGTAACTCCAGATAAGTATGGGTTTTTAAAATATACAGGGCAAATAAGAGTTAGTAGATAGCTACATTTCATTATATACAGAAATGTAGAGTGGAACACAGCAATAATTTGGTATACTATTTGTGGCTATTTTTAATCAATTTTTAAAAACTTGTGTAAAATATAATGTTCAGAACAATTCACATGTGTAAATTATAAATTATTTGCACTGATGAGCCATTAAAACCCAAATTTTCAACACCAATAAACAATATATTTCTTGATGTTTTTGGCTCATAATTAGTTTTCAATTAACCTTTATTCCAAGATCTTTTTCATAACCATTATCAGGTGAGGTATCTCCATCCAATACTTGTGCATTTGATTCCCCTTTCCTCATTCTTTGTTTTGTCTTTACACTTGCCATTCTGTTTTTTCAGCCCAATTAAATGTTATTTTTATCTTCCAGACAATTAGCTGTCTAACCCAATGCTGTATTATCTGCAGACTTCACAACTATTCTTTCTCCCGCCTCATTGAAGTCATCCTAAACCTTGTGACACCTCAATCAATAAACTTGGAAAGGAACAACTGGTGTGTGTTTTGGCCCCTACCCCTATAATATGTTTAACAGAGCTACCACTAATTCAGATCTCACCAACATCCACATTCACAAGCAACTGGTCATCCACAGATATGATAAGAATTCCCCCTCCTTCACCCAAGTCATTACTGAAAATATTGAAGAACAATAGATCAGGGTGTTAACCCTTCAAGATAGTCCAGACAAGAGGCACAACATGGAGTACCAGTTCTATTTTTATTGTAAGATTAGATTAACAGGTCTTGCAAAACTGAAAATATTTCTCCCTTCCTTTCCTTTTGTTCTCCAGAAAAATAGGGGGGGGGGTGTCTTCCTGGGCCTCTTCTGTGGGCCGAGATAACTTTTACACCCTGGTTTTTCAGTCTACAACTCTCCAAGGTTATTCTCACATACCATTACACCAGAAGTGATACTCAACTTGATACTTCCCAATTTCAGGCACCAATAATAAGCAACCTTGGAGTATGATTTCTGAGCTAGCTATAATATTCACTTAAATACATGCCATCTAGCTCACACTTAGCTACTAGTTAACCAACTTGTCATAGAGTATTTATAGGGATTAGCTGCACTCAGAAGTAGTCTGATTACCTACAGAGGATTACCTATATACATGTTACTGTGTAGGTGGTCTACATCAAGAGCCACTGATATTTCTATCATTTTGCAACCTGTCTGCAAAGTTCAGTGAAGTATCATTTTTTTGTATTTGGCATTTCCGCTAGAGTCACTGTGAATTCAGATACGGTTGGGGGAAGACACTGCAACTAAAGCCCAGAAGAAGCAAGCAGGATTTTTTTTTTTTTTTAAAGATCTGCAAAGTGGACCGATTGGTGGAAATAACTGCTGTATTTGGAAAGGACAAACTGGGAGTCAGAAAGTTTGATCATGGTGATAAACTTCCAAGAAGTTCAAGAAAGAGGATTTTTCTCCTTATATGCTAAAAACAATATGAGATGTGAAAGTATTGAAGTCATCCAACCAAGAAGGAATCAAAATTGTGATAAGAAATACATGAACAGATCAGGAAAGGAGAAAGTGAGCTAACTAAAAAAGTATAAAAACACTATACAGAAATGTATGGATAGCATATTAAGTAAGGTTTTAAAAAGAGGCACTTTTTAAAATTTAAATGTACTGAAACAGCTATAGTTTAGAGAACAAAATCTATGTATCTGACAAGTTCCTATCTATTTTCACTGCCCTTCAACACGTGTACTTTGATCAAGCTAATTCACAGCTCACCGTATTAAAGACAGAAAAATATTGGAAAACAAATTAGAGAAAGTATACAGAGCATTGCAATAGAGCTGGAAGAGACTTTGAGGTCTTCTAGTCCAGCCCCCTGCTCAAGCAGGAAACCCTGTACCATTTCAGACAAGTGACTGTCAAATCTCTTCTTAAAAACCTCCAGTGATGAAGCAATGTCTGAAGGCAAGCTGTTCCACTGGTTAATTGTCTTCACTGTTAGGAAGTTTCTCCTTAATTCCAGGTTGCTTCTCTCTTTGATCAGTTTCCAACCATTGTTTCTTGTCCTGCCCTCTGGTGCTTTGGAGAATAATTTGACCCTCTCTTTTTTGTGGCAGTATTTACTGGAATACTGCTGTCATGTCAACCCTAGTCTTTCTCTTCATTAAACTAGCCAAACCCAAGTCCTGCAGCCATTCTTTGTATATTTTAGTGTCCAGACCTTTGATCATTTTAGTTGATCATTTTTTTCCAAAGTCTCAACATCTTTTTTGTAGTGTGGTGACCAAAATTGGTTGCAGTATTCCAGGTGTGGTCTTACTAGGGTTTTATAAAGCGGTATAATACTTCGTGTGAAATTGATTCTATGCCTCTGTTTATACAACCAAGGATTCTATTAGCTTTTTTGGCTGCTGCTGCACACTACTGGCCTATATTTAAGTGATTGTCCACTAGGACAGGACTTTTCAATCGGTGGTACGTGTACCACTTGTGGTACATTAATGAGTGGCAGGTGGTACACAGCCCTGCCTAGCCAAGTGTAGTGGGGAAGGGAAAGAGCCAGCGCAGGCAAGGACTTACAGTGAGAGAGTCCTCTGGAGCTGCAAAGGCCCCAGGCTCACTTCTGGCTCATCCTCCCCCATGAGAAAGGAGGAGGGGGTGGAGACAGGAGAGCCTATAAGAGGAGGCAGTTTGGGCAGGAGAGGGAGAGAGAGAAAAAAGCAGCAGCCTTGGGAAGAGGTGGAGTCAGCTGCACCGGAGGGGGAGAGGAGGTCAAGCAGGCTGGCCATGAGCTGATCTACAATTGCTGTGGCAGCCACCTGTGCTGGCAGCAGCAAACAGGCAAGAAATGCAGTGGGGGAGGGGTCACCCTCCAAGAGGAATGAAAAAAGGCAGTAATGGCTGGAGGTGAGCCACGGAGGAGGGGAGATGGAGAATGGAAGGATTCTTATGTGCTTTTGTGACTTTGAAGTTCTGGGATTTGTGCAATGAGGGCTTTGTGTTCTTAAGGAGTGTTTGGCAATTTCTATTTGGCTGATGGCTGATGTCTTCTGTTAGCTTCTATTGCTCTGCTGTTGTTAGCTGTAAGTTTTGCTGAAAGAGATTTTGAAGTATTTTTTCCCTGAATGGATTTTGCCTGTAGCATTCCTTTACTTATGAATGGAGCCATTTGGGGAGGTTGCCTTAGCCGGCAGCTAGTACTTACATTTTTTTCTTCCTTAAGTGCCAGCTGCACTCCTTACTTTCCTTTCTAGCCAGTAGCTAATTCTTAAAGGGGAATGTGCCTTTTTAAGTTAGTTCACTCAGCAGCTTGTCTTTTCTGTCTCTGGAGGCCTTTCCTTGTTTGATCAATATATAGAAGAGGGAAAATATTGGGGGGGGTCAAATTCTTCCTTCATAAGGAGATGGGAATGAGAAAAAGGGAGGCAGGGAAGGGAGGGAGGAAAGGAAGTCCCACCTTTGCACTTGGCCACCAGCAGCTCTGCCATTGACTTTGCTTGTCCAAAGATTGCAGAAGGGGATCACATGACCCTGGAACACTGTGACCATTATAAATATGAATCAGTTGCCAAGCATCCAAATATAAATCACATGACCCTGGGCATGCTGCAATGGTCATAAGTGTGAAAAATGGTCATAAGTCATTTCAGTGCAATTGCAACTTTGAACAGGTTTTTTTTGGGGTCATCAAATTTTTGACATCTTGCTAGGTGGTACTCGAATATTGCTATATCCTAAAAGTGGTACAATCGGTAAAAAGGTTGAAAAGCCCTGCACTAGGACTCCAAGGTCCCTCTCACAGTTGTTGTTTTTAAGCCAGGTTTCACCTAATCTGTACTTGTACCTTTGGTTTTTCTTGTCTAAGTGTAAAACCTTAATTTTCTCCACATTAGCTACATTGATTAGGAATCTGTTTGATCTCCCACTTGCTGCAGAGCTTGTCTCCCAGTTGATATCAGGGTAGTTAAAGGCTCCCATTACTACTGTAGTATATTCCCTATATACATTCATTAGTTATTTAGCAAAAAGTTCATCTATTTCTTCTGCTTGGTTGGGTGGCCTGTAGTATACGTCTATAGCAATGTCATTCTTTTTTCCTTTTATATTGACCCATTTGGATTCTAAGTAGTTTTCATCCTTGGTTTTGTGGATTTATGTAGAGATATAGTGATCCAAGGGGTCCTTGGTGCTTTTTGAGCTTGTCTTCTTCGTGTTTCCCTAACTAGGTAACATCATCAACAAGCAAGCTCAGAGAACACCAAGGACACCTCATTCTAACCCTGAGCTACAAATATTCTCCTTCATTGATACAGTAATCTTTTATATATAATGCAACTCCACCTCCTCTTTTGTTAGGTCTTTTTCTTTTGAATAGTTTTATCCTTCCATCAGTGCATTCTGGTCATGAGTTTCATCTCACCATTTTCAGTAATGGCAACTATATTATATTTACCTTCATGTACTAGTATTTCAAGTTCACCCGGTTTATTCCGTAAACTTTTCGTGTATAGGCATTTGAGTCCTTTATGAGTGTTGGGTATGTTTCTTATATCTCCTACCTTGTATCTGGGTTTTCCATCCTTTACATCACTCTCTACTTCACTGTGTTTTTCCTCCTCCTCCTCCTCCTTTTTTCTCTTTACTCCTTACCTCCTTATTTGATTGGTTATCTAGTGATTTTTGTTTGGAATCAGATTCTAAAGGTCTTGAAGATTGGCCCCCTCCCATCTCAATTTTAGTTTAAAGCCCTTCTAATAAGATAAGCCATTTTCTGAATATATTCTTTCCAGTTCTTGTGAGGTTCACTCCATCCCTTGCCAGCAGCCCTTCATGTTGGTAATGCAGATCATGGTCTAGGAAACCAAAGTTCTCTTGACGGCACCAGTTTTTAAGCCAGTGGTTCGTTTTTAAAATCCTTTGCATTGGTTAATGTGCTGTAAGCTTTTTGTACAGATCACTCTTTTTATTCCAAATTTCTCTTTGATCTAAATTATTTTCCCTCAGTACTCATTAAGAAGAAAAAAATCAAAATCTTCATACCAAAGTTCTGTAAATTGGAAGCTGCTCATAGTGATTCCCTGGAATATTTTGGGATTAAGGTACTATGCAAATATTAGTTTAACTAATCTTATTTTTATGTATGTAACTAAGAAAAAGAAAAGAAGATAATGATTTCTCCCCACAAGAACCCAGAATTCAAAGTCACTTAATTTTTCACCTCAGTCTTAATTAACAATTCTAATCTTTTTACCACTGGTTCTATATATTCCAGCTCTATATATTCTTAATAATTTAGTGGTAGGGAAATTAAAATAAAGTTTCTTAACAAATTTTACTATTTGCCATCACTCCAGCTTTTATTGCATGAAAATCCTCTTGCCTTTCAGGGCAGGAGAATATATTTTCTATTCAATCTAGTTTTGCACCCTGTTTTGGAAGAAATAATATTTTCCTTAACTATCATTAGGATGCAATTTCATGGTAGACAGATTTGAACACAATGGTTACATCCAATGAATTTTAACTTTATTGTGCAATTTCTAATATTCCATGATTTCTCTCTATTACCCATAGTATTTGCCTGTTTTTTACTCTCAATAGGTTTTTTGTATATTATTTTTAATATTATTATATTATTTTTAATATTGTTATCTTCTCAAACTTATGTAGTTGAGGTAGACGGTGCTATAAATCTACCAAATGAATATTGCAAAAAAACCTGAAGGACCAGATTTCTGTTTAACAACATTGCTTAGATTAAGATTTCTGCTCACATCTAGCTTCAACTAGTTCATAGATTGCTCTATAGTTGTTGCGCCTCAATCCCAGACTCCTGTGAAAATTGAAGTGTTCCTTACCTAGCTTGGAATCAGCCATGAAGTAATGATACTTTGTCTTCCTGTGAGAGAAAAGCGCATAACAAAGGCAAAATGGATGTGGCTCACTTTTTTAAAAAAAGTCCATTTGATAGGGGGAAAAAATCTGAAAATCTGCTTCTGATTGGTTGATTAGATTTCCATTTTTCTGGGCTCTGATGATCTCTGCTCTATATAGACTGATAGGATGGATTTGATTAACATATTGTATGAAGTTTTAGGTTTTTTATAACTTTTTCCTGCCTGAATCCCTTAAGATAGGATTTCTCTGCATTCACTATAGCAATATAAAATGCTGTACTGTATTATACATGTACAGAGACAGTGTAAAAATAAGAAGGCAAGTTTGAAAAAAAAGATATTTCTCTATTGTCCATAGAGTGAATGTTCTGATGAAGAGACAGGTCTGCAGCCAGCACCTAAAGGATGTAATGGTAGACTCCTTTTAGATTTTAGAGGAAAATGCTTAGAAAATGAATAGAAAAGGTGCAGAAGATTGCACTGCAGCGCTAGACACATGCAATAGACTTCCCCTGGTGATCCTGATCTCAGCAAGTATCTTTAACAGCAAAAGCAATCAATGAACTATCCTAGTCCCAAATTGTTCAGGGCTTTATATATCATATGCCAAACCTTGAACCCTGTTCAGTAATAATCTGTCACCAGTGTAGATATTTCAATAGAGATGTAGTAGATACATTAGAAAAATGGCTGCAGCATTTTACATTAGTTGAAGCTTATGGAACTAGAAAGCCTCATAGAGCACAATGCAATACATACAGTCCTCAACTTAGGACCACAGTTGGGACTAGAATCTTGGTTGTTGAGCAAAATGATTGTTAAGTGAGATGCCCATATGATTGCTTTGCTCAATGATCATAATTCTGGCATTCTTGGTTCCAGCTGTCAAGAACTAAAGAGAAATTTTCTGACAGTTAGAACAATTAATCAGTGGAACAACTCTATCATCATCATCATCATCATCATCTGCCAGATTAGTAAGAGATGGGGCAAATGGAGATTGCATGATTGTCAGGTGCTTGGCAATCAGTCATATATGAAAAGGTTGCCAAGCACCCAGACTGTGATTATGTGACTGCAGTCCAGCATGTGGCTGGAAGTGTTTTACTCTTTCTGAGACCCATCGTAACTTCAAATGGTCATTAAATGACCAGTCATAAGCACTATATATAAGGTGAGCAGTACACGAACAATCAAACCCAGGCTGGTTATAAGGAGTTCCCCTGGTCACAAAATAATCTAAACCTAGGCTGGTTATAATGAACTCTCCTGGTCACAAAATAATCTAAACATCCAGTATGTGTGTTGAGGGCTGCTCCACCAAATTCCATGCTTGTTCCTTCTGAGAATGCATCATTGCTGAGAACAAGCAGACTCCCAGTTATCATATTTGCTTAACATTCAACAACAAAGCCTTGTCAGGATTCAGTCTCATTTATTGGCCCTCATCTATCCCATCACTGCATCAGCATTAATTCAGAACATTAATAACTTATTTTGATCATGGTATTATGGAGAAATTGAGCTATGTATTGTGATACCTGCCCTCAAAAATTCTGTTGATCCCCAATTTGCAGCTGTGCAGGCATCATCAAAGGCTTTGTTCAAATGTGAAGAGTTAAAGAAAAAGCTGAAGGAGAGAGAGAGAGAGAGAGAAAAATCTTTTAAAATGCAGATGCATACAGTTTCCTATAATCAATAAAGGGGGGAAGTGTTGGGAGGGATGCTCTCTGGATAAGTGTGATGCAAATTTCTACAACAAAATTACTTTAGATACTTTGGTGTCTCTGTAGATGAAAAGCCTAAGCCTACATGTAGGAGATCTAGTTACTGTCCACTCCCTAGGCACACAGGGAGGAAGGATAAATACTAACATTTCTATGCCACAACTGAAAAGGGAAATCATAATACAATGGTGCTTGATGCATGATGCTTGATAGATCAAAGCTTGAGAATAAAAACTGAACCATCCCTCAACTTTATTTCTTTTATAAGGGACATGCTAGATCTAGTAACACCAGTAGTTCAGGTTAACTAGAGCTAATACATGGTTACAGAGATTTTATTTCATACAAAAAACCCAAACACTTTTGCTTAGGAGAAAGCTCACTGGGTGGCCTTGGGAAGTCTTAGTACATATAAACATACAGTTAAATGCTGCTTAAAGCTCTTTCAGGGGGAAGAGGCTTCTCTTATCATTGAAATTTAAAGGGGAAAGTCTGCACTTGTGCAATATTTCTGAGGGAAAAAGTTGCCAGCACCAACTTTATATTTTATATTAATGTAGACATTAAATAGGCCAAACCTCAAAGGTAACCTCAACTATTTTGGAGGCATTCATGCACTTAGCACATATTGTGTATCTATATTATCTACAATGAATCATGAGGCAGGCATTTTGTCTGCATAAAATTGTTCACTGACATACTTGAAGAATAGACTGCAAATTCTGTAAGTCCTGTGTAGCTGATATACTTAATTTTTCCCATTCAGCATAATAGCGAGGATAGATTAAAAAAAAACCTTACACCAAAACAGCACCACCCCCATAAACTAGCCATAGCAAACTAGCAGCTTCATCATGGAATATTGTCTTCCAACTAAACCTCATATATGGTTGTACATTGTTTGAAATTCAGCAGAGAGTTTTAGAGAGTTCCACTATATTAAACCAAATGGGCATTTTAACTCTTCAAGTTATTTAATGTCCATTTCCTATATTAAACCACCTAGAATCACTAGGTGGCATATAAATTTAATAAATAATTAAAATAAAACTAAAAATCAATACTGGGCTTTCTTACAGAATTGGCTGAGCATACTTCCTTTTTTGAAATTTAATTTCCTGGGAAGTCTGAAACAGGCATGCTAGTCTTCCACATAAATGGAATTTAATGGAAATGGAAATACATTTTTAACGTTTAAAATTCATAATAGGCTTTCAAATACTTTGGAAAGTACAAAAAGAATTGACAATTGGAAGCTGTTCTTCCTTCTCCATGTATTAATCCTCCATTTCAACTAACCTCTTGAGGAAAGATTCTCATTCTCAAACACTCTTTCCCTACAGGCTTCAATCTCGCACATTTTTTTCTTTATTAACTACTAATAGATATCCCAACTTTATATATCCTTAAATAGTAAATGTAAGAAATTAACATATAAATGAAGACATAAGTCGATGTACAAAACTGATTAATGGTGTTTTCTTAACCTTTCTGATCTAACATTTTAGATATAGCTCTTGATTACATTTATTTCATTTTTCATCTGCACTAGATTAAAATAGAGCTGGAAGGGACCTCGGAGGTCTTCTAGTCCAGTCCCCTGTTCAAGCAAGAGAACTTATACCATTTCAGATAAGTGACTGTCCAGTATCTTCTTAAAAAACTCCGGTGATGGAGCGTCCACGATTTCTGAAAGCAAACTGTTCCACTGGTTAATTGTCCTCACTGTTAGGAAGTTTCTCCTTAATTCCAGGTTGCTTCTCTCTTTGATCAGTTTTCAACCACTGTTTCTTGTCCTGCCCTCTGGTGCTTTGGAGAATAATCTGACCCCCTCTTCTTTGTGGCAGCCTCTCAAATACTGGAACACTGCTATCATGTCAACCCTAGTTTCTCTCTTCATTAAACTAGCCAAACCCAAGTCCTGCAGCCATTCTTTGTATATTTTAGTATCCAGACCTTTGATCATTTTAGTTGCTCTTCTCTGAATTTTTTTTCCAAAGCCTCAACATCTTTTTTGTAGTGTGGTGACCAAAATTGGTTGCAGTATTCTAGGTATGGCCTTACTAGGGTTTTATAAAGCGGTATACTACTTTGCGTGAACTTGATTCTATGCCTCTGTTTATACAACCAAGGATTGTATTAGCTTTTTTGGCTGTTGCTGCACACTGTGATCGTCCACTGGACTCCAAGGTCCCTCTCACAGTTACTGTTTTTGAAACAGGTCTCGCTTAATCTGTATTTATACCTTTGATTTTTCCTGCCTAAATGTAACACTTTGCTTTTCTCCACATTAAAATTCATTTTGTTGGATAGGGCCCATTGTTCAAGTTTGTCAATATCTTTTTGGCTCCTGAGCTTGTCTTCTGGGGTGTTGGCTATTCCTGCCAGTTTAGTGTCATCTGCAAATTTGATGAGTTCCCCTTCTATTCCCTCATCTAAGTCATGTATGAAGATATTGAAGAGTGCTGGGCCTAAGATGGAGCCTTGTGGTATCCCACTGCTTACTTCTCTCCATGTAGATATGGTGCCATTGAGGACTACATGTTGAGTATGGTTTGTTAGCCAGCTACAAATCCATCTGGTGTGATGTTATCTATTCCACCTTTTTCTAGCTTACCAAGAAGTAGGTTGTGGTCTACTTTGTTACATGTGTTCCTGAAATCTAAGTATACTACATCCACAGCATTTCATTGGTCTACTGATTTAGTCACTATCAAAGAATGAAATAAGATTGGTTTGGCATGATCTACTTTTAACAAACCCGTTCTGGCTACTAGTTATAACTTTGCTTGCTTCTAGTTCACAGATCTGTTTTTTGATTATCTTTTCCAGGATCTTCCCAGGTATTAATGTTAGACTGATTGGTCTGTAGTTTCCTGGGTCTGTTTTTTTTCCTTTCTTGAAAATGGGAACTAGATCTCTCCCCTCCCCCCATGCCTTGAAAATAGTTTTAGTTATCCTTCCCTAGTCTGTAACGAGCTTAAATATGGTATCCACACTATTTTAGGCAACAAGATTTATTTTCAGATTATTTCATCTTGCTTTGTAACTGAAATATACAGCACCACATTAGACAAAGTCTACTAAATGTGGTCTATTCAGACATAAGATTGTAATTTTCCCCCCATTCCACTATCTCACAATCTGTTATCCCACATTTCATTCTATTTAGGAGAATCCCTGTGGCAAAGCAAAGGGAATGGATGCTGGCATGGAAACAATTCCGACAGCAGAGTGATAATAATTGCAGAAGACTTTTATGATAGATTCTTAAATGCACTGTGCTACTCTGAGGTGATGGAATGAGAGTTATTACATTATTTATCTCAGTATGGGGTCAACACAGGACACATAATGAAAGTATCAAAAGGCTTCTTCACTTACAGGAAACTATCAATTGATAACCTTGAGCAATTATGTAACCTACCTTTAAGAATTGCTAGAACTGCAATACTCCTGAAGAATAACTTCTAAATTGTTTCATATTCAAGTATTTTAAAACACTTGGATTCTGCTGAGTGTCACATCTGTAGCCTCTAATTACTTTGCTGAATCAAAACAATTTTCATCACAGTAATTATTCAGATTTTGATAGCATATATCCTAAATTTCTTGAAACTGACAAAGAAATGTAATGATTACACTGTCTGCCCCAATATCTGTTATACAAAGTCCACTAATTAGCAATAGAAAAGAATTTGTCCTTTGATTTAGTACCAAAACTGAAAATTTATGTTAATATTCCTCAGTCTTCCATTATACTGATTATTATTGTCTCCTTTGAATATGATCAGTTTGGTGCTCTAAAAGTATATGCTTCTCCCTCAAAAATCTATTCCACAGCTTTGATCTATAAACATCTAATATTTTGCAGAACAAACTAGCTTAACTTAGTGATAACTTGGGAAAACATTAAAAGCACAGAATGAACACTGTATAGTATTTTCAATGTATTGAAAACTTGCTTCGCTGCTAAATTCCATCACTCCTCCACTCCCTAAAAGAACCTTTCCCATAACCTACTTCCACTATCAGTTTTGCTTTTCAGTAAACATACTGATGAGACCATCTAGATGCAAATTAAGATGTCTACTGGGTATAGAACATGAAAGATTCTGTAATGTTCTTCTATCTCCTTATTTTCCTTGAGTATTCTTTAATCAGTAGTAATCACTTCAAGAGCAATTTAGGTTATAATAAAGTAGTGAACAACTGGACCTTGAAAGCTGAATCAGGACCAAAATCTACCTGCAATGAACTGCATAATAAAGTTACCATATCAGAATCTATGTCAGTGAAAACAGATACATAAAGCTGTTGCACAAGTTATATGAGAGATTTAAAGAAATAAACCTCTATTAAATGTGTTGTGACTGATAAGCACATCTGCCTGTCCCCACCTGGTGCTTACATTCCATGCATTCCCCAGAAATCTCTCCTGTGATCTTTGATAAGGAGTCTTTTTTTCCCCTCAGAGGAAAAAACTCCTAACAAAAATGACAGTTTATAAACTGTTATAAACTGTTTTATATAAAAACAAATTTTTACAAGGCTAGAACTAATATAGCACAGTGGCTACACCATGCTATGTACTGGGAAGTCCTTGGCCCAAATCTTATTTCTGCCATGAGCTTATTAAGCAAACTGCTCTCTTCTTGCATCTAATATGAAGGATCACACTAATTTCCCATATCAAAGGCGTGGTCCTCTATTTACCTCAGACAACACTGTAATTGGTACAGAATCCAGTTTGTAATCTTGGAGAGTCATGGGACTTTTCATCACTACTTTACAGGATTCCTATAAAAATTAATGCATATTAAATGATTTGAAGTTTGCTCCTTGAAGTTTGAATGTACCATATAAAGTGTGTTTTCATTTTTTATCAGGTTTGAGACAATATATAACATGTTTATGGGACCACAAGTACACATTAATCCATACTACCTTTTACAGAGAGGAATAGTTGCCAAAAAGCCAGACGTACTCTCCAGATGGTTCTGAGAAAGATTTTAAAATGTTGTTCACAATGGATTTAACTATAGAAAGCATTCAACAATACTGAATTTTTACTTTATTCAGCAATATCACTTGTTAACTTAAGTTTATGTGTTTTATAGTTTTTAAAATGTTATTATATTTGTATATCCAGTTACATTTTGTGAGATGGGCAGTTATATAAATAAAGAAAATGAAAGCACAAGATTTTCACTACATGTTCCAGAAGCATGAATAGTCTTGTTTTATTTCTCTAAATTTTAAAATTTGATAGATATGCTATATCAAGTCCCATCAATTTTAGTGAAACATTTACAGCCATAACATTTGATGTAGAAGTATACATAAAATGAACAATGCACTTTATTGTGGACAGGCAATGGCCCAACTGAAGCAGCATGTTTTGACCAAAGAAAATCAAGAGAAGAACAAATGAGACAAAGCTGGCGCATCTTATCCCTTCACAACCCTCCACAGCTGTATACTAGCCTACTGCTGATCTTTACAGCACATTCCACTCCTCTTTCCCCACTTTCCTTGTACGTCTTTCCCCACTGCTGCCACCTAGCATCTAACCAACCTCTCTAGTGTTGTGTATCTTCTTTCTCCATGGGAATATACGACCTGTCAGACTAGTTTGACAACTGGAGCCAACAATTGTACGTCCTGCTGGGCTTGAGACTAAGTCGTAACTGAGTGGCACTCTAGCCCAGCAGGAGGCATGGCAACTTGTCTCTAAGTCTCATTGGGCAGGAGGATGAAGTAAACCCATTCATGGATTCTCCATCCTCATGCTGGAGAAGGGGCGTTGTCTTACCTGAACGCCTTTTCTCAGCATGATGGAGAATCCACGAGTGGGTTGTCTTATTCTTCCTACTCGAAGTAGACTAAGTCTGAAAAGTTGCCACACTTCCTGCTGGGCTAGAGCACTCCCAGTTTACGACGAAGGCAAAGCAACAGACGATAGTTCGACGCAATGGCTCCTTCTACCCCTGACACAGGACCTGACGGACACTAAGGGATGGGTGTGGATTCTCCATCATCATGCTGAGAAAAGGCGTTCAGGTAAGACAACACCCCTTCTCCAGCAAGAGGATGGAGAATCTACAAGTGGGACATACCAAAGCTGCCCTGTCCCTGGGGGGGGGGGGAACCAGTCTGGACCTGTGTCTCACTAGAGGATACCACTTGTTGCAATACCCTCCAGCCAAATGAAGCATCTATGGAGGCAAACCTGTCTATTTTGTAATGTTTGACAAAAAGAGCCGAGGTGGCGCAGCAGTTAGAGTGCAGTACTGCAGGCCACTTTAGCTGACTGTGTTCAGCAGGTCAGCGGTTCAAATCTCACCGGCTCAAGGTTGACTCAGCCTTCCATCCTTCCGGGGTAGGTAAAATGAGGACCCAGATTGTTGGGGGCAATGTAAATATATATATATATAGACATTGCTTACTGGTGTACACCGCTTAGAGAGTGCTTGCACTTAAAGCGGTATATAAGTCTCATAAATAAATAAATAAATAAATAAATGAGGAAGGTGAGGACCAAGTCGCCGCCCTGCAGATCTCTCCGATGGCTGTTTGTGTCGCCCAAGCCACTGTTGTTGCGGCACTGCGGGTGGAATGGGCAGTGATGCGGCCAGGAACGGGTAAGGAATGTGATTGGTATGCTCGCGTGCTGCAAGCTTTAATCCACCTGCCTATGGTTGAGGACGAGACCTTCTGACCCATGGAAGAGGGTTGGAAGGAGATGAACAGTGCCTCAGACCTTTGGAAGGCAGAAGTCCATTTGATACAGTGGCGCAGGGCCCTGAGCACGTCCAGAGTATGCCACTGTCTTTCTAGGTCATGAGACGGGCGAGGGCAAAAGTTAGGGAGTACCACTTCCTGAGACCTGTGGAACAAGGAATTAACCTTGGGGACAAATGAAGTATCTAAATGAAGGACCACCCTGTCCTCATGGAAAATACACAGGTTCTCTCTGATGGAGAGGGCAGCCAGTTCTGATATTCGCTTGGCTGACATGACCGCTATGAGGAAGGCTACCTTCATAGACAAGAGCTGCAGCGTACATGTCTTAATGGGCTCAAATGATGGTGAGGTAAGGGCCTATAAGACCTGCGGCAGGTTCCAAGAGGGATAACGATGTACTGCCGGTGGCTTGGCGTTAGTCGCCCCCTTGATGAAGGAATGCACCATAGGGTGTTGTGCCAAGGGGGCTGAATTGTCACAAAGAAGCACCGTAGAAAGGGCCGCAACCTGCCTGCGGATGGTGTTGGATGATAATCCCTTCTCCAGCCCATCCATCAGATATTCTAAGACTGTCGGAATAGTGATAGTCGAGAGATCGAACTGGTGCCCTGAACACCAGTGACAAAAGTTCTTCCACGTGGCATTGTAAATCCTATTCGTACAGGGGCGCCTGGATGGTTGAATCATGGTGATCACCCTCGTCGAATAAGATTCTTGGGTCAGGAGCTGCGCTCAAGTGCCAGGAAGTTAACTGGAGCCACTGATGATTTGGATGTTGAAGGACTCCCTGGCTGAGGGCAATGCGGCCGGGAGGGATCCTCCACATGGGAGAGATGGAAAGATCCACCAGGTCGGCAAACCACAGACGTCTCAGCCAATGTGGAGCAATTAATATGACCTCTGTCCATTCGTATAACATCTTGCGGATCGTTGCCGGAATCAGGAGAAGGGGAGGAAAGGCATACAACAGATCCCTTGGCCAAGGACTGCAGAGGGCGTCCGTTCTCTCTGCTCCTTGAGACAGAAACCTGGAGAAAAATCTCAGAAGTTGGGAATTGGCTGGAGAGGCAAACAGATCTAATACCGGAGGACCAAACCTGTCCATGATCTCCCTGAACAGGGTGGGGTCCAGGCACCACTCAGAGTGATCCATCGTTGACCTGCTCAGGGAGTCCACCTGTTGATTTGCCTCCCCCGAGATATGCTCCGCTTTGAGAGAGCAGAGGTTGACCTCCGTCCATGAACTTAATAACTGGGCCTCGTTCATTAGATATTTGGATTGGGTCCCCCCCTGCCTGTTCACGTGAGTTTTTGCTGCTATATTGTCTGTGAGAATCAGGACATGTTGCCCCATCACCTGCTTGATGAAGTGATGTAAGGTGAGATGTATGGCTCTGAGCTTTAACCATTTTATGTTGTTTTTCAAGTCTGACTGGGACCACCGGCCCTGAACTAACTCTGATTGAAGGTGTGCTCCCCAGCCGAACAGACTGGTGTCCGTAGTCAGGGTAAGCCTGGCTGGCTCCTTGAACAGGGAGCCTTCTCCATCGCTGGGGAGGCCCACTACTGAAGGGATTTCAAGGTCTGATGTGGAACCTGTACTCTCCGGTTGGAAGAGCTGGTGCCCAGTTTCTGAAACGGGAGTAAAAACCATTGTAGATCCCTGGAATGAAGTCTGGCCCACGGAACAATCGCCATACAGGATACCATCTTTCCCAGGAGCTGCAAAAGCATTGCTAGAGTGACCACCCATTCTCTTCAGACCCAGCGAACCAAGGTCCGAATGCTGTCCCGATGATCCTGCAACAGGTAGACCATGCAAAGGTTCGTGTCTATGACTGCGCCCAAGTGAAGGAGACGGGTCGATGGGACAGTCTGACTTTTTTGAAAATTCATGGAGAACCCATGTGCCTGAAGGGTACTGATGGTGAAGGCCAGGTCTGACTGAACTGATTGGAAGGATGGGGACTGGATAAGAATATTGTCCAGGTAACATTGGACCCGTATTGGAATCTGCCTCAGATAGGCGGCCAGCACTGCCAAAGATTTTCATGAAGATTTTCAGGAGCTGAGGAGAGACCAAATGGCATGCCCTGTATTGGAAGTGTCGGTACGCGTGGCAAAATCTGAGGAACTTGTGGTGTCCAGGGAGGATGGGAACATGCAAATATGCTTCTGTCAAGTCTATGGAAGATAGGAAATCCTCCCTCCTGATACTGGCTAGGATAGACTGTAAGGTTTGCATCTTGAACTTCTTGTAGGTCAGATGAATGTTTAGTCTTTTTAGGTCCAATATAGCTCTCCAACCCCCCGAGGACTTTGGAATGACAAAAAGAATGAGTAGAACCCCCTTCCCTTCTGATCCTCCGGTACTGGTTCTATGGCTTTTATTTGTAACAGGTGATGAATGGCTTTGGACATGAGGTCCACTTTGAGTGCGTTCCTCAGAACGGGACAAGACAGGAAGTGCTCTGGGGGACTGGACAAGAATTCCAGGGCTAGGCCGTTTCTGATGGTGTTTAACACCAGGAGTCCATAGTGGTGGCTTCCCATACAGTGGTGAAAAGAGATAACCGGCCACCTATAGGAGAGGCCTCTCTGGAGTCACTTGGTCCGTCTGAACGGATGACCTCCCGAACCCCAAAAGGGTCATTTGGACTGGAACCGAGGTTTAGCCCTGGGCGCTCCTGAGGGCGATCTGGTCTAGGGGGAAAGGAACGGGGGGGGGGGGGTTGAGACCAGTCCCAGGCAGGCCCTGAACGAAAGGATTGTCTTCGGGAATACTGATGGGATCTCCTATCAGCTCTTCTACTAATATGTGATAATACCTTCCGCTTGTCCCTGCCCTCAACCAGGTACGGGTTGAGAGTTTTTCCAAAAAGACGTCCGCCACAGTAAGGAGCGGATGCCAGATGCCACTTAGATTTCAAGTCCACTCACCATTGCTTCAGCCAGAAAAGTCTGCGAGCTGAAACGTTTGTAGCTATGGCTCGTGACGAGTACTTGGTGGCATGAAGAGAGGCATCTGCCATGTATTCTGACGTCGCCACCAGCTTACCCAGGTTCCGGTGCGCGTACCTGGTCTGGGGGAATCATGTCCTGAAGCTCACAGAGCCAGATGATAGAGGCCCTGGCGAAAAAGGATGAGGATGTAGCTGCCTTCAGCGACCATGCCGAGGCTTGGTGAGACCTGCGCAAAGAAAATTCAGACCTCCTGTCCTCCGCCCTTAGAGCTTCAGCCATGTCACCTGGTACAGTGGGGGAGGAAAACAGAGAAGTTAGAGATTCGTCCATAAGAGGTACTTCCAGTAATGACGAGAAGGAGGGGGCGACACTCCGGAGTGGAGAGAGTGCCAGGGGTTGCTCACTGTTTCTGAACAGTGTTGCGGAAGAAAAGCGGACAGGGAATATGCCTCTACGTGACCACCAGCTCAGAAAACAATGGGTTCGAGTCCTGGGTGGTAGGAGGAGTCGGCTGTGGCTCCTGATCTGGAGTGATGTTGGCCGAGGTACACGCCTTCAGGAGCAATGATCCGAACAGCAACGGGTCAAAAAGGCCGGTGAATGGAGAAGGTTCCGGAGAAGCCTCCTCATCCTCTGACAGCTGTATGCCAGACAGCTCATAATCTTCAGACCCTGACTCCCCACCCTTAGAGGACCGGTCCGAAGAGGCAGAGGGAGGAAACATAGGGCTTCTGCCTGGGGAAGTGTATCAGTGGAAGTGTAGGTTCCTGTCGGGGACTCTAGTAAAAGGAAGAGGCCATACCCTGGGCGAAAGCCTGTGCTATCAGTGCCTGGAATTGGTCAGGCTACAGTCCCTGCTCGTTAACAGGGTGAAGTCACGCTGCCGTGGGCATGAAGGTAGACTCCGGCCCCGGCTGAATTCTAGGTGACAGGGGAACCCACCCCAGACATGGATCCTGACTAGGGGGAGTAAGATTCACCTGTCCAGCCTCTTTCCGAGGAGACCAAGCCCGTGGGGCTAGGATAGATGGAACAAGCTGTGGCTCAAAAAGTGACACCTCAGGAGGGATAGGAGAGACGAGGTCTTGTGGTGGTCAGTTTTTGAGCTTTGGAGAACTCTCTCTCCAATGCTTGATGTCTCCTCGTGGCCTCCTTCTCAGCTGCCTTAGAGGGCTTCCTGTTAGACAGGCCTTGGTTTTAAGCCTCCCCACAGCCTCCAGCTTGGAGGACTTATGTTTCTTTTTGGCGGGGGAGTCCAGAACGCCCTGAGCAGGCTGAGGTGATAAATTGTCTGCCATTTCAGGTGAGATATCCCAGTGTGTTTGCTGGGAGAGATCTCTAAATGAGGAGCAGAGCAATGACAACCTGAGTCCAAACTTTGGAAACAGAGAGGCTCTGACTAGCGTTCCCAATGGCTGACAGTGGCAGATAGTTTGGAAGCGACTATCTGTGAGGCCGACCATGGTGGCACAGTGCCCGCACACAGTATAAGTGAACAGCAGCGACCCGATCCCCGGGGGGATGGGGTCTGCACAGTGAATCTGGGGAAAGACGGCAGTGCCCAAAGGTGTGCCAGCCTCCTAACTGGTCTATAAAGGGGGGGGGGAATAATAAGAGCCTAGTGATGAAGGGCTGCTCTCTGAGGGAGAGTCTTAGCCCTCAGAAACCCCCACATCGTCAGTCCGTGCTTGAATTCCCCAATCGAATTAAGTGGGGCAAACTGAAAAATAGAGAGGGAGCGAAGGCCTCTGAGGCCACTCTAGAGGAGGCAGCCTGTAAGATGGCGGCCATTCTAATCACAGAGTGCTACAGGCAGCGAAGATTCAAATGGCGCTGGACAGAGGCCCTAGTGACCCTCAGAAATAATTGCCCCTCCAATTTCACAGGCTAACTTATTGTTGGCTCAGTAAATAGCCTCAAGGCAAGCAAATGGCCATGCAATGCCCAAAACGGCAGCTGCGCCAAACGCGCCAAAAATAACGGCCCTTTTAGCGCTGACAGGACCGACCAGCCCTTGAGGGAGATTCAGCCTGGGCCTGCGATGCTCGTCGCCGTGCTGTAAGCTGGCTGCTCGTCCTGACGAAGCTGCCTATGCGCGGAAAGTAGGTCAGATGGTCAGAGGCTGAATCGTCGAGCTGAGCAATCAAAGGATCGTCGGGAAGCCGCAATGAAGTATACAAGAAGCCCGTGAGTCTGACAGCTCTCCAATGAGGCTCGCCGGCATTCGGATCAGCTGGGGGTTGTTTGCATACAGCGGAATGACCCACGCTGTGGGAAAGCCATCCCAGGTGGCTGGGAGGCTGCAGTTGCCAGGGGAAGCCTGAAACGAGCTGGAAATTTCCACACGATTCTGACAGCAATAAAGTGAGTCCACTGTCAGAGATAAAGAAGCTTAACGCAAACGGATTGCCAAAGGAAGGAAAAATTTAACTCACTGTGATGAGGGAGTTAAATATCCCTCACTCACTCACTCACGAGGGATATTCAGCCTAGCTGCTAAGTCTACAAGGAGCCAAAAAAATTGTGCGTCCTGTTGAGCAAGAGACTAAGTCATAAACTGGGAGTGCTCTAGCCCAGCAGGAGGCGTTGCAACTTTTCAGACTTAGTCTACTCTGAGCAGGAAGAATAAGACAACCCACTCATGGATTCTCCTTCCTCATGCTGGAGAATCACAGAATCAGAGCTGGAAGAGATCTTGGAGGTCTTCTAGTCCTATCCCCTGCCAAAACAAGAGAGTCCTTATTCTATCCCAGACAAATGGCTGTCCAATCTTTTCTTAAATACCTCCAGAGATGGAGCACCCACAATCCTGCAAAGCAAGTGTTCCATTCATTAATTGTTTTCATTTCAGTTTGGATCTCCTTCTGATGAGTTTCCACCCACTGCTTCTGGTCCTGCCCTCAGGAGCTTTGGAGAACAAATCAATCCCTTGTTCTCTATGACAACCCTTTATGTGTATTGGATTGGAAGATAGCTATCATGTCACCCTTATGCCTTCTCTTTCTTAGGCTCAACATACCTAATTCCCTTAGCTGTTCATCATATAGTTTAGTCTCCTGATCCCTTATCATCTTTGTTAGTCTTGCCTTTGGAAATTGTGGGTGTGCCAGCACTAGAGGCTTTTAAGAAGAGACTGGACAGCCATCTATCAGAAATAGTATAGGTCTCCTGAGATAGCAGGGGGTTGGACTAGATGACCTCCAAGCTCCCTTCCAACTCTATTACTGTTACTGTTTTCTCTGCAATCTTTCTTGCTCTTTCTCGGCACTTCTTTCCTAGGCGTTCAAATGTACACAGATCACTTGCCTAATTTATGCCTGGGACTAGCTACAGTTTTCATATGGCTCTTGAAAGAAATATACTTTGGAAGTTTGGACAGGAATGTTCTCATATGGCAGCAAGCTCATATATGCTCTGAATTACAAGCAACCATTTCATTCACATCAAGTCTCCACTTTAATAATATACACATGAGATAGTATCCCTCTAGTAAACTCTTAATTACAACAGTATTTAAAGAATAATCTCATACAAACATATGCATATGCTAAACTCTTCACTAAGTAAATTAGCTAGCTAGTTATATGACTATATTTTGATAAGCTCTGAATAAATTCTCAGATGACAGTGTACTTCTAACATCAAGTAGTTTTCCTTTTTTGGAAGAATATGCTCACCATTAGGAAAAACAACTAATTCAGATACTATGAATAGACCTACAATATTTATGTGAAGACAAACAATCCTTTCTCTAGGAAGTACAAAGTGAAAAAAAAATCTAATTTACTGTACTGAAAGTGAATCAAAGATGACTCTTAAGGTACATTATTTGGAGAAGCAATTTAGGACTCAAGTAAAAACTGGAGTTCCTGGCTTTAGAGTAAGAACATTCTTAATTACAAACAAAAATGGACCACACCACACATAAAAATGCAAATTTATATTACGCATACAGGGGTGAGGTGGGAAAGGCACATATGGCTCATTACCAATGATATCCTTCTTAGCATACTGGTCCTAATATAATATACAATGTGAAAAATATATCTCATGAATTTAGCAGATATGACTTTCTGAATACAATGATTATGTTAGAAATTAATGTTTCCAGAATTTGGAAAGTGCCTATAGCTTTCTTTGTATATATATTTGAGTAAACAGTGTTTCAATTTCAAGTCCCATATTATGGAATACAAATTTATTTACCATGTAGAATGATCTACAACGATAAGGTTTCAAAGAAGAACGTGAAACTTGATAGAAACTTAAAAATGAAATGAAAGGGTAGGTTGAGAAACTTAATCAAAAACAAAGTAGGGTAACATAATCTGTAATAAACAATATGTTTTGAGTTTTCCAATTAATTTTACTCAGCCATACAAGCTTTTGTACTCTAATATGCAATCTATTTAATAAATGCTACCCTAGCGTTTTCTAGCCTTTTGTAATCCCCGGAACTGGTTGTACAACTCAATGCATGTTTATTCCAGTTAAACCTACTATGTCTACAAAATAAACTACTACATATCAACAATATATTCAAAACAAATATTAAACTAACATATTATAATAAAATGCTACAGTGCATGACTTCCACTGATTCCAGTATTATGCTAATCTTTCTAGAACTGTGGGGCTTTGAAGACTCTTCATTTCTAAAAATAAGACACAAAAAAACAAAGATAAGCCAGAAAAATAACTCAAGAAAAATAATAACTATACTAAATTGTTTCATGTACTCTAAATTCCTCTTCTCCTTCCATTCAAGGCTTACCACTGCAAGAAACAATTGCATATAACATATATTTTAAGTCTAACATTTTATTTCAATTGAAAAAAGGCTAGCAAATTGAAACCCCTAAAAATTATTTCCTCCAGGCAACCTTGTAACTATTTAATTTAAATTTAATCAGTTGCCCTGATTTAAAATATATTTTAATATAAGATACACCCAGGTGCTTTTATTCTTGTGTGTGTGTTTTCCTTGTTGCGCATTAACTCCTCTTGTGATTTGAAAAGTAAACAAAAAGTTTGCTTTAATATGACAAAAGAAAACTAAATTTTCCATTAAAAACTATCAAATAATGTATGCCCCAAACAGAATTCTAAGAATTTAGCTGTAAATTAACCCATGCAATATAAATAGCATTCTTTCAAGATATTTACCATTAGTTTCAGTCACATACTTATATTTGAAGACTTCAAAAACTATCAGTTAGACCAGGGGTGTCAAACTGCCAGCCCATGGGCCGGCAATGCGACACGGCAAGTTTGACACCTGTGAGCTAGACCATCATAGGTGTATTTTTTTCACTATGTACCCCCGTTTCATATAATAACGTGAATAGTTATTTGATATTTCTTCTTTTACCTGATTCTAGCATTTCTGACATTCCTAAGCTGAAAACTTTATTTCAGTTAATAAAGACACAAATGAAAACAAAAGAAAATTGCAATATCTTACAGTCCATAAAGAGGATACACTTAGAAATATGATGAAATTCATGCTCTTAGGAGATTCTTAGGTGTGAAAGCAACAAATTCTATTCATGCCTACTTGTACAAGTGTAGAGGTATGGTATTAGAGAAGGAACATTTCACGGTAATAAATTAGGGGAACTTTCATAATGAAGGCTGGTTTCTGAAAGGCTGATTGTCTGTAATTTGAGCAGTAGGAGCAAGGTTGACAGACACTATTTATTAAGGAGCATAAGTGGGCATGGAGTTTTGCAAGTACACCAGCCAGTTTAAGAAGAAAAGGGGCATTGTCTTACCTGAACCCCTTTTCTCAGCATGATGATATAGAATCCACTGGATGGGTAGTTTCAGCCCTCCTGCTCAGAAAGAGATTAGGTCAGAACTTTGGCCACGCCTCCCTCTGGGTGTGTCCTCCCAGTTTTGACGAGGCAAAGCATCACTGATGAAGTCCGGCGCAATGGCTCCAATTTTTTTGCGACACCTGCCTAAACTACCAGGACCGGAGGGTATTGATTCTACATCATCATGCTGAGAAAAGGCGTTCAGGTAAGACAACGCCCCTTCTCCGGCATGATGAATGTAAAATCCACTGGATGGGACATATCGAAGCTGCTCGTGTCCCCACTGGTGGGAAAGTCTAGGCTAGTGTCCCCTGAGAAGAAACAACCTGTTGCAGGACTCGCCTGCCAAACGCAGCGTCCGCCGCTGCAAAACTATCTATCTTATAATGCCTAACAAATGCAGAAGGGGATGACCACGTCGCAGCCCTACAAATCTCCTCAACCGATGCCTGCTTGCATCAAGCAACAGACGCAGCTGCGCTGCAGGTCGAGTGAGCAGTAATGTGCGTGGGAACTGGAAGTGACTGGGAAATATAAGCCTGAGCAATGCAAGCCCTTATCCACCTACCTATGGTGGAAGATAAGACCTTCCAGCCCATGGCAGAGGGTTGAAAGGACACGAACAGGGCCTCCGACTTGCGAAAGGCCGAGGCTCGCTTAACATAGTAGTGCAGGGCCCTGCGCACATCCAATTTATGCCACTGCCGTTCCAGTCTATGTGAGGGATTTGGACAAAAGTTGGGAAGACCTAGTTCCTGGGACCTGTGAAACGAGGTATTTACTTTTGGAACAAAGGAAGGATCCAATCTGAGGACCACCCTATCCTCGAAAAAGGTACACAAGTCGTCCCTAACTGAAAGTGCAGCCAACTCCGATATTCGTCTAGCCGATGTTATGGCTACCAGGAACGCCACCTTCAAGGACAGAAAGTGTAGAGAACAGGAACTGTTCAAAAGGAGGAGAAGTCAAAGCCTGCAACACCTTGGGTAGATCCCAAGATGGATAGCGGTGTACCACTGGTGGCCTGGTATTGACCGCCCTCTTTAGAAAGACAATAACCGCTGGATGTTGCGACAATGGACTCAAATTGTCGCAGGAGAGAATCGTTGAAAGAGCCTGCGAATGCTATTGGGTGATAAGCCCCTGTTCAGACAACCTCCGATGGGAAAGCTCTCCTTGGCGTCACTTGGACCGCCTATATGGGCGACCGCCTGATCACCTGAAGGGACGCTTAGATTGAAACTGGCCTTTGGCTCCAGTGTTCTGGCGGTCCTGCGGACGATCGTGCCTGGAAAGGAAAGATCGCGAGCCTCTTGACCAATCCCAGGACTGCCCCTCCAGAAAGGGCTGTCTCCACTCCCAGGAACTACTGGAGCGGAAGGCCTGCCTACGAAACTCCTGCTGAGGCCGTCTATCCGATTGTTTGGAAGGATGAGCAAGTATCTTGCGTTTGTCCTTGCCCTCAATAATATGAGGTTCCAGGATCGATCCAAATAATTGTGTCCCGCTATATTTGGATGTGGACAAGTGCCACTTTGATTTCAAATCAGTTTTCCACTGTTTCAACCAAAGAAGCCTACGAGAGGCAACTGTGGCCGCAATGGACCTGGCAGAGTACCTAGTGGAATGCAAAGAGGCATCTGCCACATACTCTGACACGGTCACTAGCTTTCCCAGGGTCTGGTGTATTCGAATCTGATCCAGTGGAATGATCGCTTGCAGCTCCCGAAGCCACATGATAGAAGCCCTGGTGAAGAAAGAGGATGAAGTTGCGGCTTTGATCACCCAGGCCGAAGCCAGGTGCGCTCAACGGAAAGAGAGTTCAAACTTCTTGTCCTCCGCCTTCAAGGCCTCCGCCATGTCCCCTGGAATAGCCAATGTGGAGAAGGGGCGTTGGTCTTACCTGAACGCCTTTTCTCAGTACAGAGATGGATAATCCACCAATGGGTTTTCTCTGTCTGCCTGCTCTTGAGACCAAGTAGCCCAAACTTGACACGCCCCCACTTCCTGTGGAGTCCATTCTTAACGAGGGCGAATTGGCTGAAGATTGATGAGGTATTGGCTCTCAGCTCCCTACTAGCGGCCTGCTGGCCTTGGGATGGGTGTGGATTATCCATCTCTGTACTGAGAAAAGGCGTTCAGGTAAGACCAACGCCCCTTCTCCAGTACAGGAGATGGATAATCCACCAATGGGACGTACCAAAGCCTCACTGTCCCGAGGGGTGGGAAACAGATAAGGCTGGTAGATTGATCTCTGAGACAACTTGCTGGAGGACCCTCCTACCAAAGGAGGCGTCCGCCGATGCAAAGCGGTCTATCTTGTAGTGGCGTATAAACGGGGAAGGTGAGGACCATGTCGCGGCCCTGCAAACTTCCTCGATTGATGCCTGGGTAGCCCATGCCGCCGAAGTTGCAGTGCTTCGAGTGGAATGGGCCGTGAGATGACTTGGGGGCGGCAGGGATGATACATTGTAAGCTTCTGCGATACAGCTTCGGATCCACCTTCCAATGGTGCCGGCGGAAACTTTCCGCCCCAAGGTGCCCGCTTGGAAGGACACAAATAGGGCCTCCGACTTGCGGAAGGGTTCTGTACGCTTTATATAACGCCGCAAGGCTCTGCAGATGTCCAATGTATGCCATTGCTGCTCCCAGTCATGTGTTGGATTTGGACAGAAGTTTGGGAGAATTACTTCCTGTGTCCTGTGAAAGAGTGAATTCACCTTCGGTATGAAGGAGGGATCTAACCTAAGGACCACCCTGTCATTGTGAAAAATGCATAGGTCGTTTCTGACTGACAGTGCAGTCAGTTCCAAAATTTGTCTGGCCGATGTGATGGCAATCAGGAACGCCACCTTTAGCGACAGGTGTCGCAAGGAAACGGTTGCCAATGGTTCAAATGGTGACCGAATGAGCGCGTGAAGGACTCGCGGTAGTTCCCAGGACGGGTACCTGTGAACTACGGGAGGTCTGGTGTTATAGGCGCCCTTGATAAAGGCGTGGATCCTGGGGTGATGAGCTAAGGGAACCGAATCCGTGCAGGTGAGGAGGGTGGACAGGGCCGCCACTTGCCTGTGGATGGTCGCGGGGGGCGAGACCTCTGTCTAGTCCCTCCAAGAGGTAATCTACTATCTGAGGGATGTAGAGTTTGTGTAAGTCAAACTGCCGTTCCCTGCACCAAAGGCAACAATTTCTCCAAGTGGAGTCGTAAATGCGATTTGTTGCTGGACAGCAAGCTTGAATTATGGTAATGGCCCCAGGAGAGAATAGTTCCTGTGCCATTATCCGGCGCTCAAGTGCCAGACGGTCAGTTGTAACCATTGGGGTTTCGGGTGACTGATGGTTCCCTGGTGTAGGGACACTTGATGAGGGGGAATGTTCCACGGGGGCGACTGAGACAGGTTGATCAGGTCGGCAAACCACGGTCTCTGTGGCCAATATGGTGCTACTAGGATCACTTCTGCCCGCTCGTGTATCAGCTTGCGGATGACCGCCGGTATGAGTGGGAGTGGGGGAAAAGCATAAAGTAGACCTTGAGGCCACTGAGTTCTCAGGTCATCCGTCCCCTCTGCTCGTGGGTTGAAGTAGCGAGAGTAAAATCTGGGGAGCTGGGCATTGTCTGACGATGCGAACAGATCGAGGATCGGGTACCCGAACCTGCGGGAGATGTCTAGGAACAAGTTCGGGTGTAGCCCCCACTCTGAAGGGTCCACTGTGGTGCGACTGAGGAAGTCCGCTTGCTGGTTGTTGACCCCCGATATGTTTTCCGCTTTTAGTGACTTCAGATTGGGCTCTACCCAGCTGAATAGGAGTCGCGGCTCTGTCATCAGGGTTCTTGATCTGGTCCCCCCCCGCCGATTGATATGCGCCTTGGCTGCTACGTTGTCTGTTAGGACTAGAACGTGGCGGCCTCTGATTCTGTCTTTGAAGTGTTGCAATGCTAGGTGGATAGCCCTGAGTTCTAGCCAGCTGATGATGTTTCTCAGATCCGCGGTGGACCAACGTCCCTGCACAAACTGAGAGTTCAGATGGGCTCCCCAACCATACAGACTGGCGTCTATAGTGATGGTAACCCTGTCTGGTTCCTTGAAGGGTGACCCCTTAGTCACGGCCCGAGAGCACCACCAGCGTAGCGCCCTGCAGATTTGCGGCGTGACCCTGACTAGGTGGTTGGATGCGCTGGTGTTCTGCTGTTGGTAAGGGAGCAGAAACCACTGTAGGTCCCGTAGGTGGAACCTGGCCCAGGGTACAATGGCTATTGCCGATACCATCTTGCCTAATAATTGGGAGAGTGTTACTATCGGAACTGAGTGCTGTCTGTGCACCCGGCGAGCCAGTTCCCTGATGCCGGTCACTCGCTCCTGAGAGAGATAGACCATGCAGTTGGTTGGGTCTATCGTGGCCCCCAGATGCAGCAGCCTGGACGAGGGAACTGTCTGGCTCTTCTGGAAGTTTACTGAGAATCCGTGTAATTGGAGGATGCGAATGATGGTCCTTACGTCCGCCTGAGCTGTCTGTAGGGATGTTGCTTGGATTAGTATGTCGTCTAGGTAACATTGGATGTGTATTGGGATTTTTCTCAGTTTGGCGGCTACCGCTGCTAGTATCTTGGTAAATACCCTGGGTGCCGAGGATAGACTGAAGGGGAGAGCCCTGTATTGGAAGTGTTTTCCCCCGTAACAGAAACGTAGGAACCAACGGTGGTTTGGGTGGATGGGGATGTGAAGGTAGGCTTCCATGAGGTCTATCAATGCCAGGAAATCTCCTTGTCTGATGCTTCCCAGGATGGACTGAAGGGATTGCATCTTGAATTTTTTGTATGTTATGTAGCAGTTGAGGATTTGAGGTCCAGGATTGCTCTCCATCCTCCTGAAGTCTTTGGAACCACGAAGAGGATGGAGTAAAATCCTCTGCCTCTGTATTCTGCTGGGACCGGTTCTATGGCTTGAATGTCCAACAGGTGTTGGATGGCCTCCTGCATGAGTTTGCGTTTGGTGGGGTTCCTGGAGACCGAGCAATTGATGAGTCGGTCTGGGGGTGTGACCAGGAACTCCAGGGACAACCCGGACTGGATGGTTTGTAGTACTCAGTTGTCCATGGAGGTCTGCTCCCATTAGTGAAAGAAGTGAGCTAGTCTTCCCCCAATGGGTAGGTCTGTGTAGGAGTCATTTGGTCTTCCGGTACGGACGACTCGTTCCACGAAAGGGTTGTCTCGACTGGTTTTGTTGTCTGGGCTGGAAACCCGGTCTGTCGTAGGGGCGGCCGTATGGTTTGTTCTGCCTGGGAGTGAATGGCTTGGGTGTCTGACTGATAGGTGTGGTTGTCGGTTGGCGAAAGGACTGCCTATGAAAGTAAGATGTGGTACGTTTGTCCGACCTTTTGTTCAAGTGTGCCATGACCTTCCGCTTGTCTTTGTTCTCTACAAGATAAGGGCCCAAGGCCTCCCCAAACAGACTGCTGCTTGAGTAAGGGGCGGTCGCTAGCCGCCACTTAGCCTTGGTGTCAGCTTGCCAGTGTTTTAGCCATAGCATTCTCCTGGCAATTATGTTGGATGCTATGGAACTGGATGAAAAAATGGCCGATTGGAGCGTTGCGTCTGCAGTGTATTCCGTGGTTGCTACCATCTTAGCCAGGTCCTGGTGCTTTCACATGTCCTCCATAGGAACTATGGCTTGTTGCAACCACATGAGGGTGGCCCGGACAAAAAAGGAGGCCGAGATGGCTGCTTTGATGGCCCATGCCGCTGTCTGGTGGTTTTAGCGAAAGGCTTGTTCCCACTTTTTGTCATCTGCCTTAAGGGCCTCCACTAGGTCCCCAGCCATGGCTGTCTGGGAGACCAAGGGGGTCCAGGCTTCATCTACTTTAGGTATTTCTAAGGCCTCATTGAGGTCTGCGGCAGTGCTGTATAATTTTTTGTCCGTACCACTCACTGATGGGAAGGAAGCGGGAGAGTCCCATTGCTTCTTGATTCCTTTCAGGAAAATGGCGGGGCAAGGTATATGGTGCTGCGTTGTCACCTTTTCAACGAATATGGGTCTGGACGTGGTGGCCGATGTCGCTTGCGGCTGAGGAAACTGATCTGTCCCTATGTCCGCAATGACTGTGGCCTTGCGTAGTATCGTGAGGAAGCGACTGGGATTAAATAATCCCCCTGAGGGGGGCTCGGGGAAGTTCCTCATCCTCTGACATAGAGATCTCAGGTTGATCCTCCTCTTGTGGTGAAGAATAACCACTCATGGAGGACTGGGCCGGGGAGGCGGGCTCCTGAATGCCTGAGGACTCTGAGGGGAGTTCCGAGTGTGGCATGGCTGAGGTGGAGGGCCCCTGGTCGTGGTGGGCGGAGCGCTGTGCTAGGGCTCGGTCCACCACTTTGGTTAATAGGGCCTCTAGCCGTCCATCTGCCCAGATGTCCCCTATGTCATTACCTTTGGGTGTGGTGACCGCAGGTGGAGAGGTGGACTCAGTGGTTGTGCCTGCATCGTGGTTGTTTGTTGAGTCGATGTGGATGGCGAACCCAGTGGTAGCGGAGTTCCTGGAATGGACCACACACTCTGGGCCCAATGGTAATTCCGTCTCGGTGGCTGCCATTTGAACCAAATCCAATTGGGCCTGCCTCTGCACTCTGGAGAACTCCTTCTCCAGAGCCTGGTGCCTACGGCTCGCTTGCTTTTCCGCCAACTTAGAGGGCCTCTTGAGTGAGTGTTTTTTCTTCTCTTTGCACTTGCCTGCTGCCTTCTGGCCAGAAGGTGTGTTGCAGCCGTAATTGGGAGGTGGAGAGGTCGTGCTCATGGATTGAGGCAATGATGGTCCTTCCATCCCGTTTGAGCAGTCCCAGAAAAACTGAGAAGACGCTCAGGCAGGCAAGTAATTGGCAGGAGCGAAATTGGAACAAGTACCAGGACTGTTCCCCTGATCACCCAACCACAACAAAAATATTCTCTCTGGGCTAAGGTCACGGTAGCTGAGGGAGGTACCGAAGACACGTTTGGAACCACTCTTTGGGTGCCTCCCGGAGGCCTTAGGTGACCAGGCAATGTGCACCAGTAGAAAAAAGAAAGGGGAGGCAAAAAATATCAGTGGCGACCTCAAAAGGGTCTGTAGGCCTGACTTAATACACAACAAAAGGTATCAAATGACGGTCACCTAGAGAGGAATTTATTCTTATTAATATTATTCCTATTATAATAATAGGAATAATAATAATAAAATAATAACAATAATAATAACAATAATGATGATAATAATATTGTGTGTTCCGCCTTTAGCCTGTTGGTCTTGCAGTAGCTTAATTTTTAGCTTTATTTTTTTTAAAATTTATTTATTTATTTATTTATTATAATATTTTATCCTATTATTATATATGTATATCGGGGATGGAGCGCTGGCTGTGCGCTCCTATTCCGCCGCTATCAGGGTTTCCGGATATGTTGTGGAGCTTCCTTGAGCTCCGTTTACCTTCCTCTGGTAAGAGATGGCGGCTGCGGCTCGTTTCTCTCCGAAAACGGGCTCCGCGGTTCCTAGGAAGGTTCTCTAGCCCCCGGTTCTTAATTGGGGCTTACTCCCTTCCTGTGCTTCGGCGCTTTTTAAAAGAGGGTGACCACGGCTCGTTTTCCTTCAAAAATGAGCTCCGCGGCCTCCTGGAAGCTGCTTGTGCCCGGGGCGCATGCACGGCACGTTTGTGTGACGGGGGTCGCCGTCACACAAACGTTGAGAAGCACTGGGCTACTTGGTCTCAAGAGCAGGCATACAGAGAAAATCCATTGGTGGATTATCCATCTCCTGTACTGGAGAATAAAGAAGTCAATGGAGTGTCTACAGAAGATACCTCCAAGAGACAGGCAAATGAAGGAGAAACATTAAACAATTTCTTCTTTGAACTGTTAGGGGAAGGCAGAGTGGCAAGTGCATTCCACTGTTTCTCCACTGAAGTATGGAAAACCTGTGGACAAGGAATCTGCATGTCCTCCACCACCTTTTCCACAAACAGAGGGTTAGACTCCTGACTGGTGGAGGTAGAAGGCTTCTCCTCCTGCACCGAAGTGAGGTTGACAGTGGCAACAGCCTTCAACGGTAAAGACCTGAAAAGAGAAGGGTCAAATAGTCCCAAAGTTGACGCCTGTTCAGGCACTGCCTCCTCATCCTCTGACATTGGGGTGTCAGCTATCTCCAGGTCAACAGACTCCTCTTCCCCCAGTTGCGAAGAAGTCTCAGAAACACCTGAACCAGGGACAGTAGTGTGTCCCACTTGAAAAGTAGGTATAGAACAAGGTGGAGGTGGATGAAAGGATCGTTGACCCTTAGAAGACATGAATTGTCTGAATGCATTGTGCATGAAGGTCTGAAATTCAGCAGACCATCTCTCCTCCTGTTCCATATGACTAGTACCAGCCTCAGCTGGGATAAACGTGGCCTCATGGCCTTGATAAAAAGATGGAGATGAGGAGCGAGGGGGACCGACCTGCACAGTTTCCCCCTGAGGAGACCAAGCCCTTGTAACATCCTGAGGAGGTGCAAATTGATGCTCAGATGTATTGTCCAATGGGGCGGGGGAAGCCACTTCAGCCTCACTGGGCCTGAGTCTTTGGGCTTTGGAAAATTCCCTTTCCAGTGCCAAATGTCTCCTCGAGGCCTCTCGCTCAGCAGATTTTGAGGGCTCCCTGGGAGAAATATGCTTTGTTTTGGCTTTTTTTCTTTCCCCCTGTGGCCAAATCAGTAGATCTGCGCTTTGGTTGAGATGGGGGAATAGCAGAACCCTGTAATGTCTGAGGCGAGGCACTGTCTGCCATTGGTATCTAGATATATAGAGCAGGAAATATTCAGGAGTGGGGGGGGACCCACAGACGCAGATCTAGTTGACAGAGGTGGAAAACGATCCTCGCTCTGTACAACAGCAATGGCAAAGACAGTCAGGCAGCTTCCTAGATCTGCCTGTCCAGGCCTGTGGCAAATGCCACACTCTAAATTGAACAGGTGGATAAACAATTCCCCTTTGCTCAACTCACCAAAAAGACAGATATATACTAAGGCACAAAAGGAAGATAAAGCAATAACAGTCTTCCAGCAATCAAAACTCAGGTCTGTGATTCCGGTGACACTGAGCTTCCTCCCCCTGTTAAAGTGGCTGACAAGTCAGACCAATAAAAGGGCATTCAAGTCTCCATACCTGCAAGGCACGATGAGGCCCCTCCCAATGGTTGGCGTGTTCGGAGTTCGCACAAAAATGGCAACCGCCCAAGGCCACACCCAAAATGGCGTCTGTTGTCTTTGGATCCTTTCAAGATGGCGGCTGCCTGTAAACCATGCGGCCAAAATGGCGGCTGCGCCCTTTTAAAAACCTCCCGAGAGAGATTTACTCAGGGAAGGTAGGATTTCAAGATGACGGCCGCCTGCAAAACATGCGGCCAAAATGGCGACCTCGCCCTCCTAAAGTCACCCAAGAGGGATTTACTCAGGGAAGGGAGGATAGAATGGGAAGAAAGCGAGAGGAAAGGACCCCAGCCAGAATATGGCTATAGGAGTAACGGGAGAAGAGGAATCCTCTAAATCACTTGCTGTTTGAATGCGAAGTCTCCGCCGGAATGAAATGAAGAGACGCCTCTGTCGACAAAGCCAAGGGGGGAAAAACGCCGATCAGCCCGCTTTACTGGAGGCTTGAATCGCCGAAAATCAGCTGCTTGGTTGTCCGTAGTCCCACGGACTGAGGAGAACTGAAAACTCTTGTCTGAAGACTAGTAGCTTTCAGCCTCCAAGAGGGGCCTATGGCCCAAGGCCAAAGAGCCCAATAACAAGCCTAAATTTTCAAATCTATCAATTTGCCCTAATTTAGATTAAATATCCAATTAAATATATTCAATTATGCCTAATCAATTTAGATTCTTTGAAAAAAATTATCCTAACTTAATCTAACTACGGAGTCAAGAAATTTGCGCCTACCTGAGCCAGAGACTAAGTCAAAATTGGGAGGACACACCCAGAGGGAGGCGTGGCCAAAGTTCTGACTTAGTCTCTTTCTGAGCAGGAGGGCTGAAACTACCCATCGAGTGGATTCTACATTCATCATGCTGGAGAAAAGGGGCACTGAAAGGTTATCTGAAGAACAGTGAAGAATATGCCCTTGGCCTTACTGAATACCAAAGAGATCAAACCAGTCTATAAGACCAAATGAAGAATAAAATAGATGGCAATAGCAGTACAAAATATTACATGACCAGTATATAAAACAAAACTAGCAGGCAAAGCAGGTAACAATGTCTGGAAAAGGCTAAGAGCAGCAAAGTTCAAGAAAAGAGGGGCTAATCATGGCTGTACAAGACCAAGCCTTAAGAAAAAAAATGCATACAAAGCGAGAATTGAGAAGACAGCAGGAGACAGCAAATGCCACCTCTATAAAGAAACTGAAGAAACATGGACCACTTAGTTAGTTGCTACAAGAAGAAAACACAGACTACAAACAATGACATGACAAAGTAGCAACAAAAATGCATTGGGATGCCTGCAAATACCATTTGCCTGCAAGCAAGAACGGGTGGAACCACAAAATAGACAAAATAATAGAAAATGATGAAGCACGTAGAAGGATTTTAAAAATAAATTGGTGATAAACAAAATTAATTCAGAAAGTACTACCATTCCACTTAAATACAAGTGATTCCTTTTCAATATTAATTTGATTCTTGAGTATATGAAAAAAATTATGAAATATGAAAAAAACCCACATTATCTCACAGATACTGTATATTCTCCAATACTAACACATGTCTTATGGAGTAAGAGGACACTGTCACTGGATAGAATTTCAGTTCACGTAAGGATTTTTCTTAGAACACTGGGAATCCTGGACAAGAACCAAATTCTGATCCCAGCCAATGGAGATTTCCAGATCTCTTTATTAGAACCTGAGGACTTCATTATCGTCTGTTGATCATTATCAAGAATTCTGGGAGTTGATCAACATATTTGGAGGGAGTCCAACATAGGGAAATTGAGCTATGCATTGTGAAAGGGTGTTCCAGAATCATCAGCTGCTGAGCTGAATACATACAAGGAATCCACAGGTTAAAAATAAAAATAAGTTGAGTTGAGCTTAACCCCTCAAGCCAACAATAAACATAAACAAGCCAACCAGTTATCTTGCAGTGTTCTGAAGCAGTTTGTCACTGCCTTATTCGTATTTTTTTCAGTTTCTCAAAGATTCTGAGGTTTCTCAAGGCCTACAGCAATAGTACATAGTAGTACATACTACATTCAAATGTGCTTATCTTCTGAACTCACACAAAAGGAGCCACGTACTGCAAACTATTAATAGAATGGAAATTCCTGTATTTATTCCTTTTTTCCTTCTAAAATAATAATATGGATTAAAATCAAGATGATGCCATAACTAAGATAGATAGAACAGACATTTTTAGATAAAGGAATAGAGCTAGAGCTAGACAGATGAGACAGAGATGGAGATATGCATCCCCATAACTAAAAAAAATGTGACAATTTGGCAATTATAATTTATAAATTTTTCAACTAAATTATTTCAAAGCAAGGACCCCACAGTGGTGATGGTTTCACAATTCCAGAACCATTAAGAAGAATATTGATCAACTAGGCCCATTTCAACTAGGCTTCTGAAGAAAAATAAACAGAGTATTTTGAAAACTTAACATGAGCTATACTGAGAACTGGATGTCAGAAACATAAGCTTATTAGCTCTCCTAGATATTTATTATTTTATTTATTACTGCAATTACATCCCATCTTTTTTTTTTGAGAGTTCAGTATGGGTAAGCATCCTTTTATTTCCACAGCAACTCAGTAGGTTTGTAGGTTGAGCTGAGAAAAGGGGCATTGTCTTACCTGAACACCTTTTCTCAGCATGACGATGGAGAATCCACCAATGGGTTTTGCTTGTCTTCTGCTCGTGTAGACTAAATCAACCAAACTGTCATGCCCCCTCTTCCTGGGACCTCCTCCCAGTCTTTACTGAGGTGAAGCTGCTGACTATGATTCAAATGTGTTATTTCAATTCTTTCCCAGCACAGGACCTGACTGGCCCAAGGGTGGAAGTGGATTCTCCATCGTCATGCTGAGAAAAGGCGTTCAGGTAAGACAACGCCCCTTCTCCAGCATGACAAGTGGAGAATCCACCAATGGACGTACCAAAGCCTCACTGTCCTTGTGGGTGGGAAGCCATCTGGGCCTGTGTCCCACTATCTGACACTACGCATTGGAGGACCCTCCTGCCGAATGAGGCCTCCGCTGATGCAAATTTGTCTAACTTCTATTGTCTAATAAAAGGGGAAGCAAAGCAAGCAAAGTCAATGGCAGGGCTGCTGGTGGCCAAGTGCTAAGGTGGGACTTCCCTCCCTCCCTCTTTCTCATGCCCACCTTCTGAAGGAAGAATTTGAACCCGCCCCCATATTTTCTCCCTTTCATATATTCATCAAACAAAAAAAAGATTCCAGAGACAGAAAAGATAAACTGCTGAGTGAACTAGCTTAAAAAGGCACATTCTCCTTTAAGAATTAGCTATTGGCTAGAAAGGAAAGTTAAGGAGTGCAGTTACTCCCTCTCAATCCTACTCCCTCCAGGTTGTTATTGTGAGGAAAATAGAAGGGAAAGGCAGTATTAGGTATGTTCACCACCTTGAATTACTTATACAAATTAATAAATGCATATAAAATCTAATAAATAAATAAACTGGTTAATATTTTAATCATTAAAAGGGACATACAAATAACAAACCAAAAAAGTGGCCCAGGATACTTTCCTATACTGGATTTACAAAAGAGACATCTAAAAGCTTTGAAGAATTTTGTGAGACAATACAAAGAAAAAAATTAAAAAGAAATCAATGTCTAGCTCTAGCACATTGTTTGAAGGGTTTAAGGATCAAGATTGTTAAAAGTAAAAGGAAAGAATATAAAGTTGGTTTACTTGATTAAGGTTAAAATAGATATGTTATCATCTCTGGTAAC
Organism: Crotalus tigris; assembly: GCF_016545835.1. Lineage (NCBI taxonomy): Eukaryota > Metazoa > Chordata > Lepidosauria > Squamata > Viperidae > Crotalus > Crotalus tigris. The sequence goes on from NW_024096520.1 coordinate 5,013,210, forward strand.
TCTTAAAGGACTTTTGCTATCAGGACTGAATAACAATTGTTTATATTACGTGAAGGGGGAAGTCATTTCCTTATGAATTTTTCTTTACTATTTTTCTTTTGTATTTTTCTTTCTATTGTTTATCTTTTTTGCACTTTCTATTTTTTATTCTTTTATTTGTGTGTATCAGTTTTCATCTTTTTAATTATTGTTTTGTTTTAATGTATCTGCAGGATACATTTTTATAGGAAAAACTGGGCATATTTTATTAAAAAGAATTCTCATAAAGCTAAACTAGTCAGCCTCTTTGGAATTGAGGAACAAAACAGACAACACAAAATGCAAATAGCTGAAATAAAAAGAAGATAATTAGGGAATGGAAAATGTTAAAAAAAATAGTAGCATAACTTTCAGAGTGCTGTGCTGTAGCAATTACACATTTGAAAAAAAGCAACCTCTTAGGTCAGCAATAAGAGAAATGCTTGTAGTGTCTTAACTATGAAGACTTTTTGACAAACCAGGAACTCAGTAAGAAATAATCAAAATAATTGCTCTGAATAAAAGAAAATGGTTAAAAAATTTACCTGCTCTGTTTCCTAGATTTGGCAAAACACTGCATATTCTAAGAAAACACCCACATTAAACAAAGATATATTTTGGGGTCAGTGCTCAATAAATATGTATGTTTCTCCTCTTCCATAAATTAACTTGATCAAGCAAAATATGACAGTCAAATGACTATGATCCCATGGATCAGATGGAATCAAGACAATTTGAATACTCTGTAACAGAGGTGGATAATTAGGGACTTTAAAAGAGTGAGAAGTTGGGACTGCTGTGGAGGGCTCTCCCCCACCGCTCTGTCTGGCGCTATTCCACCCCACCCCTGATGCTGCATAGACACCCTGCCCTTTGCTGATGTCACATTGCTACCTCCACCAATGCAACACAAATGCCCTGTCCCATGCTGATAACACAGGCCAGACTGGGACCACCCACAGGTTGGATGTGGCCCATGGGCCATTAAATACCCAGGTCTGCTCTATATGTTATAAAATGAAATGCCTGAAAGACATGTTGAAGATTACCTAAGATAAATCCTGCCCATGCAGAAATCCATTACTACAAATCCAAGCAAACTGCTACTAAGTGTTATTTAAACACTTACAGTGAAGTAAGAGTTCTATTACTGAACAGTTCTTACATTTAGAAATATTTTCCTGGCAGTCATCTGAAATGTACTTCTTTACCATTTAAACTGTTTCTTGTCTTGGAATAACTCTAAACAATACTGACACCTCTTCTGATGCTTGAAGCAAGTTATTTATTTAAATTTATATGCCTCCTATTTCACTCTGCAAAGTGAGTCTGGGAGGCTAACAATTAAAATCATAAGTATAAATATATTAAAAATATTAAGTAAAGAGAGAAGTAAAAGGCAAGATCAATACAGTGACATTATTTTCTCTGTTAATCCATCAGCCACTTCCAACATAAAGCACCTGGTTCTTAGCCTGGTCTACCCCAGGCTAAGGCAGAACCAGGTTTTAACATCTTTCCCAAAGGCCAAGAGGGTGGGGATAGACCTCATCTCATGGATCAAGGACCAGCAGAAAAATCACCTTTCTGGAACCTGCCAGCCAAATATCAGAGATCTGCTGGACTGAATGAGGAAGGCCAATACCATTGGGCTGAGACGGTTCCCATGCCATAAAGGGCTTTAAAGTTAATAAGCAATACTTTGAATTGAACTTGGAAGGAAATCAGCAACCAACACAGCATTTGTAACTGCAGTGCTATGTGCACCATCCTAAGGGGTACTAAGACTATGTGCTACTGCACTGTATACAAGCTGCAACTTCTGAATACTCTTCAAGGGTAGCCCCGTGTAAAGCACATTGCAGTAATTCAGGAGATGACCAGGGCATGAGTGACTGAGCACAAGGTCTCACAATCCAGGAAAGGGCACAAGTGACACATAACAAAGCTCCAAAGGTGCAAAAGTCCTCCTATCATAATGCCACTTGCTCTTTTAGTAGGAATCATGAGTCTAGGAGAATGCCCCAAGTTGAGCGCTGGGTCTGTCTGGGATAGTGCTACTTCACCAGAATAAAAAATGATAAACTCCCAAATGCTGAGATTCTGTACACTCACAGCCACCTCCATCATAGTAGGATTCATCTAAAACCTGTTGCCCCCCCCCCCTCCAGATACTCACAGCCTCCAGGCAATGCAAGAAGGAAACCACGGCATTTCTCGGGTCACTCAGAACAGAGATGAGAATCATCAGCATACTGAAAATACCTCATTGTGTGGTATTGGATGATTATTAAAAAGAAGCAGAGAGGCCCCCCCCCCGAGGTTATGGCACCTCACAAAGGAGAGACTATGGGCTGAACCTTCCCTTATCAATACCAAAACTGTGCCTTTCAGCCCCAAGTGCTGCAGTTGCTCAAAAGGATACAATCCTCAATTGTATCAAAAGTCACCAAGAGGTCAAGGAGAGCACAAGCACCAATTATATTTCTGTCCCAAAGCTCTGGCCAGAAACACCAATTATATTTCTGTCCCAAACTGGACCTGAAACCCAACTGGAAGGAGTCCAGATAATCTGTTTCATCCAGGACCCTCTGTAGCTGCAACTCTAAAAGTGTTTTAAACTATTTACAAGTGTTAAGATGACGTTTAAATGTATGTCTGCAGTGAAACACCGATGTAATGGTTAAGACACAAGACTAAAAACAGGGAGGCTGTGAACTGTTGTCTTGGCCTAGGCCTGAAACACTGAATCACTTGGGTTCAATCACTCTCAGCCCAATGCTTCTCACAGATCTGTTGTTATGGGGACAATAAGAGAAGGAAAGAGTATATGTTTGCCTGCTTCAGTTATTTATAAAAATAACAAAGGCAGGATTAAAAAATCTAAAAACGTCTTGTCCAAGTTAATAAAAAGTTGGCAAAAGAGCCCTAGAGCCAAGAGCCTGATTAATCTTATAGGATGTTTATACAGAAGTAAACCTAAGTAAAATTTCCTCTTGGAACATGAGGAAATGGTCATTAATTGCCAAAGGGTTGAATAATGATGCATACCATTCAAATTCTGAAGAATGTGTTTCTTAATGCCTATTTGTTAGATACAGGGCTATGCTATGAACCCTGCTTTAAGATAAAATACATTTAAAAACATATAAATTACACTATATTACCAAGAAGGTATGAAAGTGCCGAGAAACATCGACCAAGGCCTCCACACAAAGTTTACAGTACTAGTCTTTCACAAAACAACAGAAAACTTTTTTTTCATTTCCCCCCTCAACTAATAGAAGACTTTCTGTATAAAAATTATTCAAAAATGTGAATCGAAAAGCCAGTGGATTCAGTAATTCCCTGCGCAAGAGAAGTACCTGACAAGAATAACCATTGCAAAAATGTCTACAATCTCATAGTGAGTCTCCAAAAAGTTTCAATCTAACAAATACAGTAACTTTCCAGAGTCATGGTAATAAAGCTAATTCCTTTTCAGTGAGTGGGTGACGGGGGGGGGCTCGTAAATGGAACAATTGTTTGACTATGAATGTACTTTGCATTTGCATTTTACATTGCTTCAAAGCTGTAAGAGAGAAGCCTAATTGTATAAACTTTGGTCCTTAGCCTCATCATCACTTTCCATCACCTCAGTTACAACTTGTTTCTCCAAATAAAGATTTTCTAATGATCCCTAACAAGTATTGAGGACTTTCTGCATGGTCTAATAAGATATGAAAGACTGAAAAGTTTCTAATATGCATTCATATGCCTTAAAATGTTGGGCTCAGACTCAAAGAATAAGTCCACTAATTCAAAAGGCAGATAGTCTTCAACCTACAAAAGTTCATTTAGTGACCATTCAAAGTTACAACGGCACTGAAAAAAGTGACTTATGATCATTTTTCACATTTATGACTGGCTGTATCGCTATGGTCATGCAATCAAAATTCAGATGCTTGGCAACTGACTCATGTTTATGACCGTTGCAGTGTCCCAGGGTCATGTGATCCCCTTTTGCTATCTTCTGATAGTCAATGTAGATAACAGATTCACTTAACAACCATGTTACTAACTTAACAACTGCAGTGATTCACTTAACAACTACAGCAAGGTCATAAAATGGGACAAAATTAACTTAACGACTGTCCTACTTAGCAACAGAAATTTTGGGCTCAATTGTGATCATACGTTGAGGACCACTGGTACAATAAAAGTTTCATGATTATTCCAAACTACTTGTTTTTCAAGGAAAGATCAAGGTGAAAACCACTGTTGAATAAGAAAAGCTTTAATGTTCATCTCAACTTTGCCAAACAACAACTGAAGTATCCTGCAAATTTCTGGTGGAATGCAGACCAGACATGTCAAATACAAGCCCTGGGGGCTGGATGCGGCCTGCGAAGTGGTTTCATGTGGCCCACGAAGCCATACTGGAAACAGTGAGGAAACGGCTCCCGCTGCCTTGGCCCTGGCCCAGGACAGCCGGGAGCCAATGTACAATTTTGTGGTGGCCATCTTGGCACTTGCCCCAGTGGACCATGCCTTGGCACTTGCCCTGGTCCCACCTCCTTCTGCCAGAGACCCTCAGATCTGTCCCACTCCTGCCCAGGCCCCCATAGGCAACCTTGGCGCGAATGAGGTAGAACTAGCCACACCCACCCAGTAGGCTGCACCCACTCTGGCCACACACACCCCCAGGGCAACCGCAATGCTGATCTGGCCTCAGTGAAATTGAGTTTGACACCCCTGCTCTAGACGAAGAGCGGAAAGTGTATTTTATCAGACTACATGGCTATCATGTAGCAGAAACAAAACAATGAATTTCATGAAAAAAATCTCATGCTGATAGTAGTTCCAATTTGGATATATTTTGTTGCAAAACCTAGACAACCTACCTTCACTGAAGAAATTATGAATTTTGTTTAGTTCTGTAGGAATATATTATGCCATTTGTCCAACATTCAAAGCACAGTAATTCCACATATCAGCAAATCTATAAGATGAAGAGCAAATTACAAGATGAAGAGCAAATTCAATGTTTTCAAATGGCCAAGTTAAAATCCAGCTCTAAACATCCACTGAAATATGACAGGATCTTAAATGAACAATCCATGTTAGATGTTGCAAGTAGAAAGAATGGCCCAAAATTCCCACTTGTTGTAAGAGGGCGATCATTAATTCCAGGAGGTGTGGTTTATATTTACTGCCGGTAAATGTGACAGAACAAAAAGGAGTAATTAATTCTTCACACTGGTACATTACATCTTAGAGGACAAACAAGCAAGCACTTTTAAGGGTTTTTGTTCAACCCCCCTTATATCATTAGGATCTACATGTTGTTCTGATAGTCTACTGAAAGTTAGAAAGTTATAAAATATGCAAAAATTCAGAAAATCTACAAGAGGACAGATACTTCTGATACAAATTTGTAAGTTACACAAAATTCTTTTTTCCTAGCAGCTTCAAAATAACATATTCTGGATTATTCCACTTTATCCTCCACATAATTCATAAGCCACTGATAATAGAATTAAGATGTAAAAAATAACTTGCACTTGGAAATGTGGATTTTTGGGGGGAATTGTATTGTCAAAGGAACAAAATACTTTGATGGGAGAAGAAAAATATTTATTGAAATGTTGATGGAAAAATGTCAAGCAATTGGCTAAAAAATACAGATAGTCCACATTTAACAAGCACAATTTGAACTGGCAACTCCACCACTAGGTGATGCAATCATTAAGTGAGGCTTGCAATTTTATGCTGGCTTCTGCATTAACTCTGTGAAGCATACAAATAGTGATCACATGACTGCGGGACAGTGCAATAGTTATGCGAGGACTGGCTGTAAAATTACTTTATCTTTTCAGCATTGTCAACTATGAATGGTTGTTAAACATAGCAGTCATTCAGCATACCTATAATATGCAGTTGTACTGTAGCTTTAGATTCTCATTTAGAGCAACTGTCAGAAAATAAAATTGCATGTAACTTTGAAACTGCCAAATTTGCCTAGAGTGGAAAATTCTGATGTCTGAAAAATGTTCAGCTCAATCCTGTGTTCCTTTCAAGCTAAGGAATGCACTTTGTTAAAGATTGGTAATACCCACTCGTTTCATGCTATATCTTTCTTAAAACCAGAGTGAGATTAGACTGGATGATTTTAACTGTTGTTTTAAATGGATTTTAGCTGTTTTTCCGTTCTCTTTTTGCCTGCTAATTTACCTGAGTGCTATACTGGTATAAAGACAGGGTATAAACCAAGAAAAAAAAAGCCCTAAAAGCTTGTACCTTATTTCCAGTGTTGTTTGTAGTTTGAACTTACATCTGAACCTAGATATTTCAAGTACAAAACAAAAACAACATCTAACTATAAAGAAAACAACACCTAACTATTTCTGTAAAGAAATATAAAGGATAAAAAAAATGTTGAGTGTTGAAAAGCCAATTTTAGGTTCTGTTTAAAGTTCCATTAAAGTTATTTCTTCTAATCAAGTAACATCCATATTCAGCACAGAATGCAAAAGGCTACTCTCTATCAAGGTTAGGTGCTTCAATAGCAATAGCAGTTAAGACTTATATTCTGCTACTTAGCGCTTTACAGACCTCTCTAAGCGGTTTATAGTCAGCATGTTGTCCTAACAATCTGGGTCCTCATTTTATTGACCTTGGAAGGATGAGGATGAGTCAACCATGAACCGGTGAGGATCGAACTCCTGGCAGTGAACAGTTAGCCTGCAATACTGCATTCTACCCCCTGCACCACCATAGCTCTTTCAAACATCCAAAAGTTATTTATTTGATCTATTAGTGAAACCAGTGTTTTTCCCCACTAGGATTCATCTATTTATCAACTCAAGATACAAATTAGTAGAGTCATATGCTTTGTAAACAATAAAAAATGTTCTTGTGATATGGTCATGTATCTTGGATATGAAGTTTTGCATGAGTTAAAAAGGAAAAAAAATACAAAGCTTTGCTACTGAATCCACATAATTCAGCAGCAGAGATGGTAAATAAAGTATTTGGACATTGGTCAAATGTTCCTAAAACAAATAAAAGCAAGCAGTCTAATGAGACATTTTGTTACTCATGTTCTGAAGGAAGTATTTCAACAAACACCAAAAGAGACAGTGGCAAGAATGTTAATTGTCTTAGGTAACAGTGTTAGATATTTTAGTGAAATATTTAGATTAAAATCAAATCTACATTCAATCTCTAATAAATTGAGGATATCTGTCAAAAATGTAATCATATAAGAAGTGGGGTTTTAACTGTCAGAAATGCATAGTTCTATATTATCATCTTTTGTCCTGGGGACAAAGGTTTTGAAATAGTTTGGAATGTTAATGAATTCCTTAAAATCAAGTGCTATATTTCACCCCATATTTTAATCCTTATTCATATATCTTGAATAAAAAGCACTACTAATCATTGGATCTGATAAAGCTACGCAAGAAAGTAAAAAAAAAAGCTAGTATTCTATAGGAAAAGTGTTTGAATTCTGTACTTAAAGGTTTTTAATTTTTTGCACAAATCATATTGTTGTGCCACTCTATAAAATCAGAGGTATCTGTGGTTTAATTAACAGTATTCACTCTGCCTCTTACAATTGGGACAATGAACTTCATTATTTGTGCCGCCTATTAACTGATACCAAGTTACATGTTTTTATCTAGTCTGCAACAACTAGCCCAATCACTGTCTTAGATACTTCAATCCACAACAATACGTTTTGCCTTTCTGAAGACTGTTTTACTTCAGAATGCAAATGGAGAGAACACTTTTCAATAATTCTGCACATAAAAATTGTTTGAAAAAATCCTAAGCTAAAATTGTCTGATCAAAATAATTTTATGAAGTTGAATATTAGTATCAGAGACAATTTCTCCATTTTTCTTTTTCAGTACTGCATCTTTTTGTTGATGCAGAAAGACCAAAGCTTTTTACCAGCTTAATATATCTATAAAAAAAAACTCTATTCAATTACATGAAAAGATAACTTTCTTCGTTCAACTATATCAGTGATGGCGAACCTTTTAGAGACTGAGTGCCCAAACTGCAACCCAAAACCCACTCATGCATAGTCAAGTACCGGGTGGGTGGGCGTGGCCAATTGGGTGGGCACGGCTGCGGTGGTAACAGCGGACTGGGTGGGACTAAAAAATTCAATCAATCAATTTCAACTTTGCAAGATCTTTTTTTTCCCGCGAGAAGTTGAAATTGACTGATTGAACCTTTTTTTTTTTTTTTTGCACATGGCGGCAGAGGCCTAAAGCGAAAAGGTTTTATAAAACCCAGCTGAAGGCCTAGGACTGGGGCGATGGCGTGCGTGCCCACAGAGAGGGCTCTGAGTGCCGTCTCTGGCACCCGTGCCATAGGTTTGCCACCACTGAACTATACTGTGCTTGAAGCAAAGATACAGAAATGTGGGTGCTAAAGAAATTTATGAATCCGATCTCAAGGCTGAGTTGGAAAGGGGGCGTTGACTTACCTGAACGCCTTTTCTCAGCATGGAGATGGATAATCCACGCAGTGGGTTGAGACTGTATTCCTGGCCAATCAGATCAGTCAGCCAAAGTTGCCACGCCCCGTCTTGGACCATGATCCTTAGTCTTGACTCGAGTGCAGCCATTGACTGACAGTAAGACGTTTTGGCTCCACTAAATATACCCTATTATTCTAGTCTATAAGGGTGGGTGTGGATTATCCATCTCCGTGCTGAGAAAAGGCGTTCAGGTAAGTCAACGCCCCTTCTCCAGCACTGGAGATGGATAATCCACGCAGTGGGACATACCAAAGCCTATTGTCCCTTGGGTTGGGGAATAGACTGGTCCCGTGTGCAACTTTGGTCTAGCACCTGCTGGAGAACCCTCCTACCGAAGGAGGCCTCTGCAGAGGAGTACCTGTCGATTTTGTAATGACGAATGAATGGAGAGGGCGAGGCCCAAGTGGCTGCCCTGCATACCTCTTCAATAGAAGCCTGCATGGCCCATGCTGCTGAGGTGGCAGCACTCCTTGTGGAATGGGCCGTGATATGCTTGGGGACTTGCAAGGACTCCGCCTGGTATGCCCCAGTGATGCATGCCCTAATCCACCTACCGATGGTAGAGGACGAGACCTTCCGGCCCCTAGTAGCGGGGTGGAAGGATATGAAAAGCGCTTCCGAGCGTCGGAATTCCGCTGTGCGTGAAATGTAATGTCTTAGTGCCCTGCGTACGTCCAAGGTGTGCCATTGTTGCTCCAGGGGATGAGCTGGGTTTGGACAGAAGTCTGGTAGGACTATTTCCTGTGATCTGTGAAAAAGGGAGTTGACCTTTGGAATGAATGAAGGGTCTATTCTTAGGACTACCTTGTCCCTGTGAAAATGGCACAGGTCCTTCCTCATTGAGAGAGAAGCTAACTCGGATATCCGCCGAGCTGACGTGATGGCTACCAAGAATGCTACCTTATGGGTCAGATAGCGAATGTCACATGTTTTGAGTGGTTCGAAGGGCGCTCTGGTAAGAGCTTGTAGTACTCGTGGTAGTTCCCACGATGGATACCTGTGCACGGTTGGCGGTCTGATGTTCGCAGCCCCCTTGAGGAAGGATCGTATTAAGGGATGCTTGCCCAAGGATTCACCGGGGCTGGCAGAAAGTATAGTTGAGAGGGCGGCGATTTGCCTGCGCAGTGTGTTTGGCGAGAGGTCCCTCTCTAGGCCATCTAGTAAAAATTCTAGGATCTTGGGAATTGTGATCCCTTCGAGTAACAATTCCTGTTTAGAGCACCATGATTGGAAGCTTCTCCACGTGGCCTCGTAGATACGGTTCGTGGAGGGGCGCCTTGATGCCTGTATGACCCTAATTACACCCTGTGAGCAAGCCTCCTTGGCTAAAATTGACCGTTCAAGAGCCAGACGGCTAGTTGTAGCCATTGTGGCTCTGGGTGGGAGATCTCCCCCTGCTTGAGGGAGATCCTCTCCGGAGGAATCCGCCATGGATTCGTGCGGGAGAGACTCCTCAAGTCTGCGAACCAAGGTCTCCTTGGCCAATAAGGGGCCACAAGGATTACCTCGGCCCTTTCCCGCAGAATCTTGCGTACTACCGCCGGAAGGAGAGGTAAGGGTGGAAACGCGTACAGGAGCCCCCTTGGCCATGGGCTCCGTAACGCGTCTGTCTGCTCTGCTCCCTTGGATGGGAATCGGGAGAAGAAGCGAGTTAGGTGGGCATTGGAAGGAGAGGCAAAAAGGTCCACCTGGGGAAGCCCGAAGCGGTGACAGACCTCCCTGAAGATCCTCGGGTGTAGTTGCCACTCCGAGTGATCTATTGTTGATCTGCTCAACAGATCTGCTTGGATGTTTGCCTCCCCCGATATGTGGTCGGCCTTTATGGAGGCCAGATTTTGTTCCGCCCAGGCCCCCAGTAGGAGGGCCTCGGCCGAGAGCGAGCGAGAGTGTGTGCCCCCCTGACGGTTTATGTGGGCCTTGGCTGTCACGTTGTCTGTCAGGACCAGTACGTGCCTGCCTTTTATGCTGCTGTGAAAATGCCTTAACGCTAGGTGAATAGCCCGCAGCTCGAGCCAGTTTATGTTGTGTCGGAGATCCACCGCTGACCAGCGGCCCTGTGTCCACTTGGTCCCCAAGTGGCCTCCCCAGCCGAATAAGCTCGCATCTACTCTGTCTGGTTCCCTGAAGGGGGACCCCCTGAGGAGAGCTGGAGATAGCCACCACCTGAGGGAGTGTCGTACTCTCAGAGGTATGCCTACCCTCTTCCAGGATGCACTGATTTGTTGTCTCTGAAACGGGAGCATGAACCACTGCAGTTCTCTTGAGTGCAGCCTTGCCCAAGGAACTATTGCTATGGTCGATATCATCTTCCCTAGCAGCTGGGAGAGGCAGACCAGCGTCACTGACTGACCGCGGCTTACCTGTTTTACGGCTTTCTTTATGCTGCTGAGGCGTTCCTGTGATAGGTACACCTTGCATTCCTTTGTGTCTATGACCGCTCCCAGATGGAGTATTCTCGTAGTTGGGGTTAGATGGCTCTTTGGAAAGTTCACCGAGAAGCCGTGGTCCTGCAGCATTTTTATCACTAACTTTAGGTCCGCCCGAGACTGCTGGGCGGACGATGACTGGATTAGAATATCGTCCAGGTAGCACTGGACTCTGACTGGTACGTTTCTTAGGTGTGCTGCCAGAACCGCCAGAATCTTGGTGAACACCCTGGGCGCTGATGACAGGCCGAATGGAAGTGCCCTGTATTGAAAATGGTGCCCCCTGTAGGCAAACCGTAGAAAGCGGCGGTGAGCCAGAGAGATAGGGATGTGCAAGTATGCCTCCGTGAGGTCGATCGATGCCAGAAAATCCCCTTTCCTTACGCTTCCAAGGATGGAGCGTAGTGTCTGCATTTTGAATTTGCGGTATTTTATGTAGAAATTTAGCCTTTTCAAATCCAAAACGGCTCTCCAACCCCCCGAGGGTTTTGGGACCACGAAGAGGATAGAATAAAACCCCTGGTCTCTCTGGTTCATAGGCACCGGCTCTACGGCCCGTATGTTTAGAAGGTGCTGAACGGCCTCGTTCATGAGCCTTCTCTTTGTTGGGTTTGTGGGACAGGGGCACGGGCGGAAGCGGTTCGGGGGCTTTGAGAGAAATTCTAGAGATAGACCATGACGTATGGTGTTCCTGACCCATACGTCCGTGGTGGTCTCTTCCCACTGGGGAGCAAACCCTGCTAGCCTGCCCCCTATGGGAAGGTCTGGGCGGGAGTCATCTGGTACGGCGGAAGGGGCAGTTGTTCCCCCGAAAGGGCCGTCTTCCCTGTGTTTGCCTATGTCTTGTGTTCTGACTGTCCCCCTGTCTTTCCCTATCCTGTCTAGCTTGGAAGGGTTGGGAATTTTGAAAGTAGTTGACCCTGGCTTCCGTACGAAAGGATTGTTTCCTTCCCCAGGAGCCGGGTCTCTTGTCCTGCCTTTTAAGCATGTGTTTAAGGACCTTGCGCTTGTCCTTGTTCTCTGTCAGGTATGGCGTTAGTGCCTCACCAAACAGCTTTGCCCCTTGGTACGGAGCCGAAGCCAATTTCCACTTGGATTTGGTATCCGCCTGCCAGTTCTTTAGCCAGAGGATGCGCCTGCTCGTGTTGTTTGCCGCCATTGCCTTGGCTGAAAACTTGGTCGCTAAAAGTGTTGCGTCCGACGCATATTCCGTGGCCGCTACCATTTTGCTGAGTTCCTGGTGAGTGCGTATATCTTCCATGGGAACCCGGCCCTGTAACTCACGGAGCCAACAAAGTGTGGCTCTGGTGAAAAAGGACGCGGAGGTAGACGCCCTGGTAGCCCAAGCTATTGCCTGGTGCGTTCTCCTGTAGTTGGACTCACTCTTTCGGTCCTCGGCTTTAAGAGCCTCAGCAAAATCTCCTGATATGGCCGTGTCCGATATCAGGGGACCTATGGGTTCGTCCACCACCGGCACCTCCAATGTTCCCTCTAGCTCCCTTGCTACGTTAAATAGCTTCCTCTCCGCATTGCTAGGAAGCGGTAGGGAGGTTGGCGCTGCCCACTGTTTCCTTATTGTGTTTAGGAACATGGTCGGGCATGGTATGCGGTGTTGAGTGGTTACCTTTTCGGCGAACGTCGGCTCAGCCTCCGTGTCAACTGTGACAGGCTCCGCTGGTGTCCCATGCCCCAGATGGGCTGTGGCCTCAGCCTTGCGCAGAATAGTAACAAAAAGAGAAGGGTTAAACAGGCCGCTGAAGGACGGCCCTTGAGGTGAGGTGTCCTCCTCCTCCTCAGACATTTGAATCCCTTGTGACGTACCTGGCTGGTCCAGGTAAGCTTCCTTAGAGACCGACGAGTCTGAGACGGAGGAGAGGTCCTGATGGTCCTCCGTTTCCTCCCGATGTCTCGTTCTAAGTCCTAGAGGCTTGGCTTTTGAAGTTTGAGCCCTGGCCTCAAATGCACGGTCCACTGCCTGTGCTACTAGGGTAGCTAGCAGATCCCCCGTCAATGCAGGAGGAGTGACCATTGCCTGCGACCCTGCAGGTGCTGTGGTTAGCATGGTCCTCGGGGTTTCCTGTAACCTCCGTGGGGAGGGGGATCGGGAGAGCGATGAGAATTCGCCTATCCCACCCTCTGTTTGGGACTGTGATGAGCTCCCTAATGACCAAATGGCCCGTGGGGATGAAGGGAGACCCAGCGGTAGATCAGGACCTATTCCCCCATTCTGCCTATTTTCAATTCTGGCCCTTTTCTGGGCTCTGTCGAACTCTTTTTCTAGGGCTTGGTGTCTTCTGATTGCCTGTTTGTCAGCCTTCTTTGATGACTTCCTTGCAGCCTTTCTAGGGGCTGCAGAGGATTCCGAATCCTCTGAAGCAGGTGCTCCAGAGGATGAAGGCGGGGCTCCAGTGGAGGGAATGATTGCTTCCTCCATTCTCCACTAACGCTGGGCCGCGATAGGGGGGACCCAGGTAGTAGGAGAGCTCCAACTTTGAGTAAGGACAGGCGCACTACTGGGGGCGTCTGGAACTCAGGAGCAGACTCTGCAAAATTGTCAGAGTTAGTCACTGTGCACGGATAAGAACAGGCACGCTAATGGGAATGCCTGGAACCCGGCTTGACTATGGTGGGTAAGGACAGGCACGCGACTGGGGATGCCTGGAACCCACCACTAAATCCAGAGGCGTACGGGCCACTAATGGGGGACCCGAAGTCTGGAAGGAGCCAAAGGCAACTAAACACAGTTAGTTATGAAAGGTTCTTATTTACTTTAGGTAGAAGACACCAAGTCCTGGAACCAGTAGCTATGTGTCTGATTTGAATGTCTCTGAATGAATAATAGATGCTTTAGTACCCCAGTACTGCTTGCCTATTAATTCACTCCAGCGGCTGAACCTAGCTTTCTCAGTGAGCTTTAACTCCCCTGTTTGGACAAAAAATATGGCCGCCGCTGCCAGGAGGCTACTGCGCATGTGTTAACAAGGCTGCCTATGCCACGTGCGGTTGTAACAAAGAGCTGCGCGTGCTTCCAGCTGTGCAGACAATGGCGCCTCGTTTAAAAAATCCTGAGCAGCCTGGAGTGAAAAGACTGTTCCTTCGCACGCCAGCTGTTTCCCTTAATCAATCTCCCTCCCAGCATGCGTCCCCTTTGTCCTCCGCTTCTCTCGCTAACTGCTTGCCTTTCTGTCTTTTTTGTTTTGTTTGTTTTAGACGCGAGGGGTTGCCCGAGCCTCCCCGTTTGTTTAAGGCGGCTACCGGCTGCTGGAAGGTGGCTGGGGTTTTTGGGTTAGGGAGGGGAGTTAGGGATTTCCCCCTTTTAAGTGGGGGTGGTTTCCCCTGTAGGAATCTGACTTCCTGAGTCTTACAATTTAGCAAGGAAATTTTTGAGTGATCAATTAAATTGAATTAAATTATCTCTAATTAACTTTTAAACTAAGCAATTTCAGCTACTAGAAAAAATCCCCCCTAATGGAAAGGAACTATACCTGCCCAGGAGCCAAAAGTTGTAGGTGTCTCTGTATGGCCAGATCAGTCAAGACTAAGGATCATGGTCCAAGACGGGGCGTGGCAACTTTGGCTGACTGATCTGATTGGCCAGGAATACAGTCTCAACCCACTGCGTGGATTATCCATCTCCAGTGCTGGAGAATTACTTATTTCCTTTGCAGTCATGGCAAATACTTGGAACAACACATAGCAGAAAAGGCCTTTTATTTCCAGGAGTACAAGCAGTGAATTATCTTGGGCTGTATTGGAATGTAAACTAATAATGAGACTCATAAATATCTAATATTTTGGAAAAAAACTACTATTGGAAAGTTCAGGCAGAAGTTGGACTCATGCCTTTAAATGGGATTTTGCCTTTCTTCAAGTTCACTCTGGTCTTCCCAATTTGCCACATGTCGGTATCTTCAGTTTAAGCAAGTTCTAATGAAATAATACGGAGGAGGCCATTTGGTGACTTTAAAGGCATTAGAGTTGCTTTATTACCTGATGGAATCCATGTCAGAATTAAAAGCTATAACACATCTCTATCAAAAGCTCAAAAATATTTTTAAAGTAGACGTTTTGGGGATATTTCAAACATGCCCTACACAAAAAAAATTATTTAAGAAAACAGTAATTGTGGATATACAAACTAAGTTTTAAAAAGTTGTAAAAAAAAAAAACCTTTTACTTCAGAACCTCCAACTATAATATTTATCACTTCTGCAGTAGCCAAATTCTGATTGCCGTGATGAAAATAAGGCATAATTGTTTACAGAAATAACCAGCATTTTTATTCATCACTTTTTACTATGCTATTTTTTATACATTACACAATTTACATTATGTGTTAGCGATCTTGCTTTAAGTGATATGTGTTTTTATCTCATAGATTGTAATATTTTAGATTTATACTTGCACGGGTAATTAACACACCAGTATAGTAGTTATATGCTATGTCTTAATTATAGAGAATCTTTGTTATGCTAGTACTTTAGCTCACTCATTTGGTTTTACTTTTGTATTGTATATTTCCAAATGTTGCTGGTCTCTGATCAAATGCACAGTATTTCAGTTGAACATGAGTTTGTTAAAAATATATTGTCCCATACAAACCTTATTTCTTCTTTTTTTATAAAGTGACTAATTAGTAGACCAAAGGAAACCTATATATGGGGTATGCTTAGAGTTAATAAAGCAGTTAATAAAACTGACCACACTTTCCTTCTTGATAAAGCAGAACAATGTAGGATGGAGGTACCACTGTCAGATGCATTCACAATTAACTGACTCACCATACTCAATAGATGTGGTTCTTAATAGATCTAGGTCTACATGGAAAGACGTAATAGGGTATCTGAGTAGGCTCAGTCCTGTCCTCTTCAATATTTTCATAAACATTGTGCACTACAGGAAGGATGCTGAGGAACTGGAAAGAATTCAGAAAAGACTTACAAATATACCGAGAGGCTTGGAGACTAAATCATATGAAGAACTATTGAAGTAATGTATTTAGCCTAAAGCTACATGATAGCAGTCTTCCATACTTGAAGGACTGTCACAGGGAAGAGAGTGTGGATTATTCTCCACAGCACCCAAGGATAGATGAAAACTAATGGATGAAAAGTTTTACAGAGGGAGATCCAAATTTAAAATAAGGAGAAATTTCTTAACTGTGAGAACTATTGAGCAATGGAACATCCTACCTTGTGGGGTCCTGGATGCTCTATTACCTTGTTTCCCCAAAAGGCCTACCCCGAAAATAAGCCCTATCTTGATTTTTGGGAGTGGACCTAATATAAGCCCTACCCCAAAAATAAGCCCCAGTTTGTGGCAAGGCACACACCAAAGTCAAGCTAGACTTGGGGTGGGGGGGGTGGATCTGCCTTATGCACCCTGCACCTACTCACCTTGCAGCCAGGCATCTCCTCGCTAGCCCACTTCTTCTGCGGCATCTTCTGCAGCCAGGCCTGCATTTCTCAGTCACATGCCTTTCCAGAAGGCCTCTGCAGCTGAGAACCACGCTGTGAATTGAATCAGCTGCAGTGGCCTGACTGTGAAATGCAGGCCGGAATGCAGTTACAGAATGAAGCTGCTCCTTCAGCCCCAGAAGAAGTGGACCTGCTGGGCGGGGCTGTCAGTGCTGAAAGTCAGTATAAAAGGCACCCCCCCCGAAAATAAGACCTGGTGCCTCTTTTGGAGGCCCCCCCCCCAAAAAAAGACCTGATCTTATTTCCGGGGAAACATTGGTAGTACAGATTTCAAGTAAATATTGGACAGACGTTTGCATGAGATATGATATGAGGGTTCTTTCCCTGGATTTGGGGGGGGGGTGAACACTTCCAAGGTACTTTTTTAATCCTACAAAGCCTCCTGTAATGTGTCAAATAGCATCCAATCCCAAGATAACTACTAGGAAGCAATAAATTTCAATATAGCTTCATTTTAAAAAAGGAAGAAAACTTTTAAACTCTCCACAGAGAATACTAGATATATAAAGCACTGACTTGAATTACTAAGAAAGAAAATTTTAAATAGGGAAGAGGGAAATCAGTTGTCCATATCAGAACTCTAGAAATTAATTGAATTAATTCTGATCAATTTCAGGATGTCTGTTTTCCACCCAAACCTCTAAACAAATCTTTTAATTTGATTGCATACTGAAATCACAGTAAAAATTCTCAGGAGGAAGAATAAGTTTGTTTGACATTATACAATCTAAGCTATATTTTAGTCATGTTTTAGTAGTCAGATATTTCATGCCAGGAACAAATATGTTCAACTACTGTACTGTTCCAATTTACCAGTTTCATCCTTTCTTAGCATAAGGATTTAATACTTGGTAGAGGAAACTATTCTTAGCATTCAAATTAATATTCCATGTTTCTGATAAAAGACATACCATAACAATTTGAATAATGTTTACCCACAAGATTCTTTGTTTTCACTGCAACACACACTCCCTTACAATTAGCTTCAACTGTATATTATAAATGGAAATTATATGCTTATAAAATATGAAAACGGCCCAAGAGACATTCCTGCCATCAGACTAGGATATTTATGAACTTATAAACTCAATACAAGTATGTCTTTAAACAACAAACTTAAAGCTTCAGCATAGCTAGACAGATCCTTATTACTGGCGACAGTACAGCTGCTCCCCCTTCAATTCTAATATGTTGTTATATGTTGTTATACTTACATACTAAAATACATCCAGTGAAGTCTATAGAGTAAGGGCTTGTAACTCTCCAAAAACCTATTAGCATTCCAGATATTTTAACTTCTTAACAGGATGTTCCAAACTGGCATGCTAACCTATATTTAGGATATTACTGTGGTAATATTAAAAATGAGCAAATCAGCATGCCTGGACTAGTATAAATGTCTGCAGAGCACTCTAAATTAAGCAGTAGTACACAGATTGGGAATGCAAAGAAAACGTACTGAATTAACACAAAATTAAAGCAAAAGGATATCATAATTGATTCCACTAAGTAACACAGGATATGTAGTATGTTTGCACAACATACTTAACTTGGTTACTCTATTAATCTGTTTTCTGGGTTCTCAAAAACAACAATAACTGAGAAATAGCAAACCAAATGGGTTACATTCACGAGCCAACCCCCTCCCTCTCTAAAGTGAAAAGTTATCCAAGTTTATCATATTGTGCTAATGCAGCTAATAGTTCTTCAACTGTCTCAGATAAGTGTTATGAAAACACAATTAAGATTACAAGGAATGTGCCGTAACATGGATTTTTATTTATTTATTTTTCCAAAATTACCAAACTACAGGAACAGGATAGAGAACTCTTTAATTGTAATTGTTTTCTATTTATAGAGTAGGATGTTTAGAGATATTTAGCCAAGGTGACATAGGCAAGGGAAGGCATGGCCTAAATCAAATTTCATAAGAAAAGAGATAGCACTTGGCTAACAGAATTGTCAGGGACTACAGCTTTGCTTTAAACACCACAATCTATATTCACATCCTCTCATTTTCTCATTCTCTGCTAATTAACAGGCTGGAAAATCTGGATTGAATTCAATGGCCGTCAAGCAGGAAACAAATCTCAGATACATGATGGTAATCAGACTTCTCTAATCCTTTTCCCCCATTCCCCAGAATCAACCATTATGCATGTTCTCGGCCCCATGAAAATCATTGTTCATTTCAATTTCCTCCAATGCTGAATTAAAAAGGCAATTTTTAATGGATTTTCAACTTAGGACAATTCTCAAGTCAAACACCGGAGTACTGCTGAGCTGCTTAATTACATTTCCTGACTTTTTTTTTTTTTGCTTTATATTACTGTAGCCCCTAATTAAACAAATTAGTACTCAAGGTTTCTCTTGATTTAAATGATCCAAAATAAATTTCAGAATTTATTTATTTTTATTTATTAAATTTTTATGTCACCCATCTTCCCTATAAGGTGACTCTAGGCCAGTGATGGCAAACGAATAGCACCTGTGCCAGAGGCGGCACTCAGAGCCCTCTCTGTGGGCATGTGTGCCATCGCCCCAGCCCGCCTCCCCCCACAGCCCCCTCATCACCAGCAGCCCCCCCGGAGGAAAGTCACCCCCCAGAGAGTCGCCAGGATCAGACTCTGCCCTTACGCCCCGTCACACGCAGATGATACTATGGGGCACCGGTGGAGGGCATGGCCGCCATGGCCTAGGCAATCTGAAGCGGGCCGTGGAGGTGGTGAGTGGCCCTGTGGGCGGGTGGGACAGGGGGTGGTACGGGGTGCGGGCAGGCTGGAGTCAGGGCAGTCAGGGCGGGGGCGGAGCGGGCAAGATAGGGGCAGGGCAGGGGCGGTTTTGGGGCACTTGGTCTCTAAAAGGTTCACCATCACTGCTCTAGGCAGCTTATAAGAATACCTGTTCTATGCCACTAGATCAACTTAAAACACGCAAAGGCTTGAAATAAGAATAAGTTAAATGTTTTACTACATGACATAATAAAAATTATACATTCAAATTTGTGTGCATGCTTAATATTAATCTGAGAACAACAAAAGATCATAACTGTATTAACCAGCTATTTGTGGTCAATATCCATAAGTTAAAAATATTTTTCAGGTCTTTATTAGGTATCATATATTAAGTTCTTCATGACCAAATAGTTCCAACCCACCTGACTACAAACTAAACAACAAATTTGCTATGAAAATGTAACAGCTTTGAAAGTGAGTCTGTTGACAGTAGCTTGGGGCTTTTATACAGTTTTTTTTTAAATCTCTTGATGTACAAAATTTGAACAAACCAGAAGTTAATTTATTGTGAACAAGGTTTATAGTGAACAATTCAAATCTACAAGTTAGTCAACCTTACTTCTGAGTTAAGCACATCTTATCAGCTCCACCTATAATTAAGAATACTGGTTTCACATACTTTTGTTATGACATTCCATTACTGAACAGTAATGAAAAGTTACAAGTAATCTCTGTAATTGCTTACACAAAATTCTGACTGATTAATTACATTTTTTCACTCCACTGCACAATACACAGTGGCTAGAGACTTTTCCTCTTTTCCAATCCCCAGCCTAATAAATGTAAAGCCAGCCATCTATTCCTTCTAGAAGAAATTATTTATTCTTTGTCAAATTGATAATATCTGTGTGGGAGCTATCAAAGATAGTAGTAATCTACTTTTAGAGAGGAAGTTTTGTATTTTCCCCATAAACTATATTCATTCTTAAGGAAGTTTATATAATTGACACTGGTTTTCATATTTACTTTTGAAGACATTTTAAAGAATTGTAAAGAATAAGTTACCACCACTGATCCAGAATTTATTAATTCATTTTTAAAACAAAAGGCAAAATTGATTCAATAACTGCAAAAGAAATTTTAGTAGGAAGGCTGATTTAATTCTATTAAACAACATAAAAAATAAAGGACATTGTAACACAACTCTGTACTGACAAGTATTGAACTAGGTAAAAACTGAGATCTTTTGAACTTGAAATTATATTCTTTTGACACTAGATACAATTTTCTGTAAAAAGACGTCTACAAATTAAAACAGAAAAGTAATGCTGGATCTAACCAGGAATCCATTTAACTCAACAATATCCCTATAGTAGGAAGCTAAATGTCTTCAGGAAGTCCACGAGCAAAGCACTGACTATTTGCTTTGCAGGTCTACACACTGGTAACAAAAATGGCCCCTTATTAATCATGTTGGATCTCGCCATGTTTGCAATACTGAGTTAAAATGCCTATCCTTAAAAATATATTGATTTTTTCCAATTATTTTGTCTGAGAAAACTAGAATTTGATCACTGGTGAAGATGAAATTTTAATAGAGTTCCGTGTTATCATCGCTAAAATTGTTTATTGTATTAGCTAGCCATTGTTCTAGAGTTGAAAATGTTAGTTTACTATTAATAACAACAAGTTCTATACATTAGACTGACATAAATATTTCTAATTCCCACTACAGATTCCAGGAGATTTTGCTGCCTAATTTTTAATATATTGATAATACATTCAATACTCAGTTCTATTCTTTCACTGTTTTTTATATGAAACTTTGTCTCCTCATTCCATAAATGCTTTAAATTCAAACTGCTTTTCTTTATATTAACCACCAAGATTATATGATAACAGTAGGAAAAAAAATCACAAACAGGTGGCAATTTACTTAAGAAACTTGGAGAAATTAACAGAAAATCCAAAAATGATCTATTCATCCCTTTGTCACTAGCACCTGATGTCTTTAAAAACTACATAATTTATTTCTTGGTACAATGACTTTCTGGCAATGCCATGTAAGACAATGAATATGTGTTGACACATATTCACTGAGTGTGGCTAGTGAAATGTCAAGATGTATTTAATGTCTCTCATGATTGGCATTTAAAACTCAATTCACAAAGAAATAGTAGATATGAAAACCTCTACTTTGCACCTTTTTCTTTCTTCTTTTAGTAATTAAGAATATAGATGATACATCACAAGATAACTATATAAATATTTTGCAACAACTAAGTAGTCCATTTTATCACTGCTATATCAAGTATATAAAAGCTCTATATCAGCGGTTCTCAACCTATGGGTCGCGACCCCATTTGGGATCGATCGACCATTTCTCGGGGGTCGCCAAACAAGGCGATCCGCCATTTTTCCCCCTCAGGGGGCGCCGCCGCACGTGCGCGCCGCGTGTGTGCGCCGCGCATGGGGCCGCCCCCGCGTGCGCGCCGCGCATGGGGCTGCCCCCCCGTGCGCGCCGCGCCTGCGCAGCACGTTTGTGTGACGGGGGTCACCGTCACACAAACGTTGAGAACCACTGCTCTATATGCTCTAAAACTTTATTCTTAAGATAACAGTTCTGCAATAATCCTATCATATGATGATTTCTAAAACTACTTACAATCAATGATTATTGCCTTCACATATTATTTTGGAAGGGCTTCCATTATGAGTTAAGTCTTATGGTAGCAATTTACTAGTTAAATCTTGTACAGAACCAAGTAATTATGTATGGGAAGTTAAAAAAAAGGAATGATATATAAAATATACCAGAGTCTTTTCAAGAGAAACAAAAAAAGCACTTCACATGTGTTGATGTTTAACAATGGAACTCAACAATTTATCAAATTCACAATAAAAAAAACTAAGCCTTCTCTTCCATTTAAAGTATTCACTGAAACAGGCCAAAATATTTACACTACAAATGCATTTTTTTATTTTATATGCTGAAGTTACCATCATACTTTAGCCAAGGAACAATTATAATCAGATACAAGGTAGCTAAAATAGAAGGAAAATGTGTATGGAACTCTTTTGTCTTTACCCAAATTATGACAACAGAAATGTACCAGTATGCTGTTACTCTTCAATGCTCTGGACTGATTCTAAGAGCCATGTTATTTTGAATTATTTCAAATGGTGGTTTATAAGCTAACTAAGAAGCCCAATTCATATACAAACAAGCATTACATTAATCATTATCAACTCAGTTAAATTGGTGCAATGCTTTCCAAATGTCTGAAAAATGTACAGTTACTTACTAGAGTTATTCTAAACATTAGACTTAAAAGGATTTATTCTGGAGTGCATAGAAATATGCCCATTCAAAGGAATACCTCCATTTTTGCATACATCAGTGTTCATGGCATGCCATCTGGCTGAATACAATGGGCAGCTTCCTTTGAAGGCAAGAATCCTGCTGCATGTCAAGAATTGGAAGTGACTGCATGCTCAAATTATAATGAATGCAGAGACTATACAGAACTGCATACCTCCAGTGAAGTCTGATTGGAGATAAGAGCATATGCAGCATCAGCCTGTAGTTTGTGTGCATACTAAGTATGCACAGTACTCTTTATTTAACTAATTTAGCATAGCAAGTATGCAGCACAACTGATACATCATTTGGGAATTAATGAACAAACATAATTGGTATGCAGGTTACAGCCAACATACCACCATACATCTTTATTAAAAGGAACCTTTCTTCATTCTCTGTGCATTTGAGAAAAGAATGTTAGTAACTCATTTAAAATAGATACCTCTTAGTAAAAATGGGGATCCATAAAACATCTTGCATTAGTACTCAGAAAATTAATCCTTTTGTACATTGAAGAACATTCCTTGTCCCTAAACTAAGGAAGTATTTTTCTATAGATGATTTTTTTCCCCTTAAATTATTAGGACTCTCAGTACAAGTAAGGGAAGCCCTTATGCTGAACCAAAAGTTGACCATAAAACATTTTTTATTCACTTAATGCAAAAGGTTAGTATATTGTATAATAAACCTACTAATCTTTTAGGCAGTAAAAGCTATACAACTTTTTTATCAAAGTAGGTCAATATAAAATATTGCATAATTTTACTGTCTTTGATTTGCCATTTAACCAATAGCTCCACTAATGTCCCAAGCAATTTGTAATTAATATTAATCATATAAAAAGTCATTCAGTGCCTTAAGCTAGACAGCTCAATGCGAGCGTATTCTGATTTCATAGCCAGGAGCCCAAGAGAGACCTAGAAATTATAATCCTGCATCACAAGAAGAACACTTTCACAAGGGGAAAACAATACAACCTTATATCACAGAGAAAGAACAGCTGGAATAAAGTTAGTACACCATTCTCTGATAGGGACAAAACACTCCCCTTCTATGAATAATTGTACTAAAAATGAAAAGTTGAAAAAACATTTTGGTCTCATCTATCCTTCAAATATTTAAGCAAAAAGAACAGCAAGGAGAGACTGACTCTACTGAAAATAAATAACTGCTTTAGTTTATTATTAACTCTAAATTCAGCATATGCTTCCTGAAACGTTCTTTTTGCTTGCCTTCTTGAAATATCTTCTTAGTTTGCAAATTGCTACCACAGCCAGCCTCTCTCTTAAATTGACATAAGTTCAGAACATAATAATTGTTTGAAAAGTAACATAAAAATTAGCTCATAATTTATAAAGGACTCAAATAATTTCAAGATAGAACACAAACATCTTAGGAATTCACATACTGTAATATTTCAATCTAAAAATCAGCAAATGCCGTATAAATTGAGGTGGAAGCTATTTACATAGTAACTTCTCTCTGTGAAATATTAATGGAGAAAAAGAACACAACAGAGAAAATCATTTTGCTTACTCTCTCCAAGGATCAAGGTCTAGTTTTAGAACTTCAGCACAGCACATAAAAAAGTAAACCCTGAGGTCTTTCCAGATTTTCAAAAAAAGCAGCTGCCTTTCTATGGAAAAAAAAGCAAACTGTAGTTACCCCTTTTCTTTTCTTAATTAACTCTGCATTCATGTTAGAAATTAAAAACTTTGTATTTGATTTTTAAACTTTTGCTGCAATCATGCTTTGAAGTTCCCCATAGCTTTATTAAGATACTGGCACAGTTTAAAATGTACTGTAAAATTTTCTCTAATAGATCTCTGTTGCCCTGGCCTTCATTGGAATTGTTTTAGAGCAGTTAATGAAGTTGAAACTATCAACACATGTATTTAAAGGATTTTATTTGTTCTGCTGTATTTATGCTACATGCATGATAAACAAGGCTTTTTAGTATTATTTCCTGGAAACATAACTTTGAACACTGTATGCAACATTTCAAATATAGTAACATTTATACTAGGAGTTATTTCCCCAGAAACCAAGTCCACAATACATACTTAAGCGTTAACTATTTTGGAACTCTTTAAAAAGATCCACTATCTAAAAGCAATAGCATCTAATTCCTACAAACAGTGTAAATAAGTTCTGTACATATTCATATGTCCAGAACAAATAATTATGGAAACAGTGCAATATAGGGACAAAGACAATGTCCACTACAACATCAGCTAAGAAACTGAACATGCCCTTACGTATTGCTTCTAAATATACAGAGGATTTATAAATTTAGCTGAATGCTTGAACTAAATTCAGCTTTTGAAATGCAAAGTTCATTCTCCATATGGTGGATACCAGCACTTACTGGTATCATGACAGCATTACCTACAAGAATAATGATTCCAAGACATTACTTTACAGATCAATAGAACCTCTGGTGAATGCATCGATCTTTTTAAACAAACTTACATTTAACTTGTCAATGATTCCTGCAGGCCTAACTCTCCGGGCTAGAAACATGAAGATAACTTTAATATATAAGCATGTGCCAACAGGAAAACACTATCTCCTGCCTAGCACTTAAAAAGCCCCTAGTACTTCCAACTGTAAAAATTTGCTACACAGCTGCAAGCCAACCAGCACATACTTTACTGACAGCAAAGGATTATATTTCTTAGTTTCCTATGTTACAAGATTGTTGGAAGGCCCACAGAGGCATAATGCTGAATACTTTTATCTAAACCAAATAACAGTAGATGTGAATTCTGGAAATTGTGAATGAATGTTATACTGTACTATTCTATTCGGCACATAGTACACAGTGGAACCTTTTAACGTTTTTCCAACCCTTTTTTGAGTCTCTAACTTGGATACCTCCGGAACTTTTGGCCAAGACCTAAAGAACCTTCCGTGTTCAGTAGTACCATATATAGAAAGCATCTATTCCTCACCAAGAGAAACAACTGCAGCGTTCCTGCGAAAGGCCTGCAATGATCACTAAATGGCAAAGGAACAACTGCTACCCTCGGCTGTAAGGACAGACCGCTCAATTTCCTAGCCTAGTTAACGTTAAATTCTTATTTTCCACCGTTTCCCCGCCAATGACAACCAAGACTCACCAACCTGCTCCGAGGCACCTCAGCGCGCACACCCCAATGCCCAAAAGCCACCTGCACCTGCTGAGCTTGTCTCGGTTGCATTCAAGGATCCCCACTCACGGGGCTACCTCACCGCCACACGCCCCTTCGGCAGGGAGGCAGCGGCCCAGGCCCAAGGTGATAGACCCACGGCGAAGATCACCAGAGGAAGCCTCTCCAGGACGCGTCTGGGAGAGAAAGGAGGCGCCAGAGCCAGGGGGAGGGAGAACGCCCAAAGCGCCAACCGCTGCAACTTAATCCGGGGCGCCGGGAGGCCTCAGGACTTCCCGGAGTCCCGCGCCCCCGGCGTCCACCGGTGCCGTCGTCCCCCTTACGGAGCTTCTCCGGCGCCTGGGCTCACTTACCATGGGGCTCGCGCGCTCCTTCCCCCGCCAGCCCTTCCGAAGTACGGCCCGCGAGGAGGCCGCTCCCTCCCGGGACCCGCCACCGGCACAGTGACCGAGAGACCAGGCGACAGAGCAAGCGCGACGGCGCGCGACACGTACCTGGGGGAGGGGCGGCGCAGAGGAGCCTAGCAACCGCCGGCACGAGCCCGCCACAACCAATCACGAAGCCTGCCCTAGCTCGATCTGCAACACACACATCGCCGTTCGGCAGCGTCTGCTTGTTTGGCCAGCAGCAGCCCAGCCCAACCTAACCCAACTCGTCGGACTCCGCCTCACGCGCAAGAACTCCCCCTACCCGACCGCAGGACACGCCTCCTCTCCAAGACAAGCCACGCCTCTTCTTTTCGTGTGTGTTCTTCGGGCTACACCTTCTGGGATCTGCTTATTGTGCCGCCCCCTCCCCCCAGGATCGAAATCACGCCCCTCCTTTTATTTCTTATTGGGCAAAAGGAGCAGGACTTGTGGGGAGTCCTAACATTCTTGCGGGAGGTGAAAGAAATCCGGTACTTGCATCGTCCCACCTGAGAAGCCCAGGCGGGCTTCTTTCTTCCCAGGGTCAAAGCCCAGGAGGGGGATGGAAGTGTTTCCCTGCGGCCCAGGCTCATAGGCTGCATTATAGAAGCGAGGCCAAGGCTGAAATCTTTTCGGAAACCCTAAATATCCTTGTTTTGTAGGCAACTGGTGCGGCTACTAAGAGAGGAAGATATTCTATATCTCCACGGAAAAACTGCAAGGCGCAATGAAACGGCTATAGAGAAGGAAGGGGGTCAATAAATGCTACACATTATTATTTCCAGAAAATATTAAATTCCACGAAGATCGTTTAGGATCCTCAACTTAATTTAGCTCGACCGTTTGAGTGCACGTGTTGGATTAGAGTGTAGTTTGTGGCTGGAATTTTGGAGCTTGGCCCAGCCTATTGGAGAGCGCCAAGTTGGTGAGCCTGTGGAGCGCAACCATTCTGAAATCTCGGTGAAAAAGAGCAAGAACACAGTTCAGTTTGATTCCTTCAGTAATCCAGAGTGAAGTGTTCTAATAGATCAGCAGGTTATGCAGCTGAATCTCTCTTAATACACATGTCCTGCAGATTGCTATACCGTAGCTGAGGAACTGCTCCTGCTTTTGTGTTGGGACTAAGGTAGGTTTTTCTGGATTGCAGCTATCATACTGAATCAGATCCAGAAGAGCAGAGACAGATGTCAAAACACTGGCATTAATTGCTTATAGTGACACATTTCTTATATGACAGGCCTGTACATTTTGCAACAGCTGAACCTTCCCAACAATGTTCATATGCCGTTCCATATGGAGCTATCATATTAGTCTTGCTTTAAATCTGGCCAATTTTGTCTATCGATTGGTTTACAATCTTAGCAACAGGGATGAGACGGGATTGTTTATGTAAGGAAGAGATGCCTTTAATATTTCTGTGTTCACTTCCTAAAAGGAAAATAAATTTGGAGTAGAATACATCATCTGGTGTGTTCATTCTACTGGGGACAGGAACCACACTAACTATTTACAAGTGTTACGACCTTAAGCAAAAAGCAGTTGACACAATCATATTTGGGACATTTTTAAATCCCAAATGTCTTACAGGCATTGCACAACGTGTCTTTCCTCGTGTACAAATGTGGCTGATTATTTACAGAGCATTATGTCTCTGGGCAACATAATGCCAGTTCGAGATGGATTTGTGGACCTTATTACTAAATAAATATAATGATTTTTTAAGAGGATACAGATGGATAGAAATGAAATGTGGCCATAATTCTTTTAGATTCTGCAATGCAATGTCATAAATACATTATCCTGCAATAATCAAGTAACATACAAAATACACAATATGATCTAGGAAGATGCTATTAATATAGAATCTGAGAATCACTTTAGAATCATTTTAGATGAAGAGCTTTGTAACATACCATACAAATTTACCTGGGAAAGAGCACTGTTCAATTTAGTGGCATTTATTTTCAAAGAATCTGGAGGTGTCTGGAGGCTGGGAGGATCTGAAGAATATCGGGTTTCAGCTGAACGTTGACTAAGTGGCTCTGGGTTTTGGATCCTGCCAGTTCCGGGATTATGGCATCTTTGCTTCTGGATGGGTTGTACAGTCCCAGAGAGACCCAGTGCGCAGCCCGGGGCTTCTCCTGGACTCATGGCTCCTAGTCAAAGAATTGTGGCTAACTGGGCTTTTTCACAGCTTCATTTTGTGCACCAGTTGTGCCTGTTCCTGGACCAGGCGGTTCTGCTCACAAACACTCATGACAGTCACCACCTAATTGGACTACTGTAATGCGCTGTGTATGGGGCTGCCCTTGAAGACTATCTGGTAGCTTCAGCTGGTGCAAAACACAGTGGCACAAGCAGTTATGTCTACTTCCAAAACAGCTCATGTTACATCTCTGCTCTGTGAGCTGCTTTGGTTGCCAGTCTGTTTGCAGGTCCACTTCAAGGTGTTGGTTTTGACCTTCAAAACACTTTGTGGCATGGAGCTGGGTTATTTGTGAGATCACCTCTTCTGGATTACATCTGCCCATCTCATCAGATCCAGCAAGAGAGACATCCCATCTGTCAATGACTATCCTTGATGAGCAGTGGTGCTTGCTTTTGGAACATTGTTCCCCCTCCTGCCCCAAAGTGAGGCCATCTCCATCCCTGCTTACTTGATGGAAGTTCTTCAAGACCTGGCTAGGTCATCTGGCCTGGAAATCTCAGGGGACCAGTGAAATATTGAGGTGGCTGTCTTGGTGATCTGATATCTTGTGTATTATCCTTTTTTAACTTCTTAATTTGATTGCTTTTGACATTTTTATTTTTATAGTTTTTGCTGTATGCCACCCAGGATCATATGGGCAAATATAAATTCAATAGATAAAATCAGTCAACCAATCAATAGGCTAGGACACAGATGCAAAACTTCTTTTACATGATATTCTATTTTCTACATTCTGCTTGTAATTATAAGGTGGAGACTTCTTGGCTGCAGGATGTTTTCTGCCATGTGTCCCTACTCAGGTAACCTTGAGGACACAGATAAACCTCCAAATGGCCTCAACAACTCTCTAAATAAAGAATGCAAATGACCAGCTGTTTGCAAGGAATATAAATCCTTCAATTCCCCACCATCCAGTCAGAGCTGAAGAAGCTTCTTGGATGGAAGCAAAATGTCTTCAAAGAAAAACAAGAAAGTCCAGTTGCCTCCTGAAAAAGCATCTTTGAAACAACCATGAGCTGGATGACTGAGAATCTCCATAGACATGAATGTACAAGTGTACATGAAGGTGATGCACAGTATTTGTGTATGTACTCTTTTTTTTACATCAGAATTCCAAAAATACAAACTTATTCATTGATCAGTGAGCTTTATGTAAGCTGTTAAGTTATAAATATTGCTAAACTTTGGAAAGATGAAAAAAGCTTTCTAGTTCATAATAATCATTCTTCTGTTTCCTAAAATTGTGATAATGTTTTGTTTACTACGAAGTCTCTAATAACTGGTTGATTGTAGCATGTTAATGAATAAAAGAATTGTCTCTTAAAAGTAAGTTTTAAATTCCTTTGCCCAGGTGTTTCACCTCTTTAGAATTAGAGTTGTATTCATAGGAATACAACAGAACAGGATCATCATTTTTTTGCTTAAGAACATTCGTTTGCTGGAAAACTGCCCAGCGCTTTACATATAAAGGGAAAGGCTAACAAAAGGTAAAGTACAGAACTCTCAAAGAGATAATTTGGTGCATTGAAAGTCTGGAATTTTAGCTATTTCTAAAGGTATAAAAAAGTATGTAGGAATATTTGTGGAAATACTCATAAAATCCTCGATATCCAAGCAGGGGAAGGTAGATAGGAGGAATTATAAGTGTCCCTACTGATGGTGAAGGAACCCTTTCAGAAACCTAAAAAACATTAAGTTCTATAGGCATTTGTACAACTGTTCCACGATTTTCTACCTAAATAGATCATTCCCAGTAAAAATAAAAAGACAAATCAGATATTTAAAAAATAAACAATTGATAGCTATAAAATAATATGATTTGTATACCTTGTGAAATTATCAATAAACTGACACACTGCACATTAAAGCTCCATCTTCCAACTCTCCTTAGACTCCAGATCACATCATGACTGATCATTTGTCATGTTGCCTGGAGCTGATAAGAAATGGGCTCCCAAGTTTCTTATTCATGCACAGCGCTACCAACTCCAGGCTGCAATCCTGATGTTATTAGGTGTCAATAAATAGATGCAGAAAACGATTCAATATTTCTTTGATGCCATCTAATGATCATCCATGTTTCTATAGTTCTGATCTGGCAGTCCTACCCTTCAGTGACCAGTATTATAGTGAAAGAGATTCATGCGCTAACCCATTAGTTCTGACAATGAGTGATACCCATTCTTAAATCAAGGGATCTCCCTGCTTCAAGTCCATTATTACTCTTGTTTAAGAGGTTTCTGCAACAGCTCATTGTCTTCTTGCATAACCTCATTAACTGTCCTCAGAAAAAGAATAGAAAGTTATCCTATCAATTATATTTTGTGTAGTGCTTGAGTGATTGTTCTACCACTTCAGTACTGAGTTTCTGTTATTTTGATCCTCTTATTGTAACTGACTTTTGTCTGCATTTGCCAGATTGCTCAAAGTTAAATTTGAAAATGCCCAAAGAAACAGGTGTGTGGTTTTTTAAACGAAGGTTGGTGCTATTTTGAACAGATGAGCAAAGGACACAGCATGGATATAATGAACTGTTATGTATGAGCAGTAGTAATAATATATTGCTGGTTTACTGAGTTTATCACAGTCAGCTCCATTTCAGCCAGGGTGCTGAAAGCTGCCTGGATGACTGGAAAGTCTGGGGACCAGTTTAACAATAAATACACAGAATCCCCAGAAGTCAACTTTATGGCTGCTGCCATATAGGAGGGCAGGGAAAACATCTAGCTCAGTGATGGCGAACCTCTTAGAGACCGAGTGCCCAAACTGCAACCCAAAACCCACTTATGCATCGTCGGGTGCCGGGTGGGTGTGGCCCATTGGGTGGGTGTGGCTGCGGTGGTAACAGCAGACTGGGTGGGACTAAAAAATTCAATCAATCAATTCCAACTTTGCAAGATCTTTTTTTTTCCCGCGAGAAGTTGAAATTGACTGATTGATTGAACCTTTTCTTTTTTTGCACACGGCAGCGGAGGCCTAAAGCGAAAAGATTTTATAAAACCCAGATGAAGGCCTAGGACTGGGGTGATGGCGTGTGTGCCCACAGAGAGGGCTCTGAGTGCCACCTCTGGCACCCATGCCATAGGTTCACCACCACTGATCTAGCTTGCCTTTTGTAGCAGTATGCAAGAATTAGCAGAAAATGTTTTTCACCACATGCCAAAGAGAGAAAATATTGTCTCTTGCAAATATTGGAAAGTCAGGGTACTGTAAAAGATGCAGGGAGATATGCTTTAAAAAAAAGAAAAAAAAGATAACTGTACATTTATCAAGTAGAAAAAGGATTATGGAACCAGCTGTGATGACTCTTCTCCAACAGCTGATATAAAACAGAACGATACAAACAGTGATCGTCAGGACAGGCCACAGAAATGCAACACCCATGCTTCATGAACTATGAAGGTTTCCTGTTGGCTGCTGGATGCAATTCAAGGAGCCGGATGTTATTTTTAAGATCCCATGTAGCGCATAAGGCCTGACTATTTCAGGGACTGTCTGCTTCCCATGGTTTCTGTCTACCTGGAAGATCTGGCAGAGTCAGCTACCATCAGTTACGCAGTGTCCTCTACTAAGACCCGGGAGCTGAGCCTTCTTTATTATATCTGCCCTCTGGAACAGGATTCTCTTGGAGATTCACATGATCCCATCATAGAGGCCTTTAAAAACTTGGCTATTTCCCCAGGTGAGCCTTTTGTTTCTTTTATCTTTGGGGTTGGGCCAGGGAGTTAATGGGGTTGGTGGTTTCCCCCTCCACACCGTGTTTGGGTTTTTACTTTGATTATTTATTGTTTTTGCATGTTAAGCTAACCAGAACTGTTGATGACCTAGAAATGTGAGGCAGGCAGATAAACAGATATAGCTGTATTGGTACCCTCCAAATATAATATACGAATTTTGTTGGTTAGGCCCAAGGGAGCTAGTGGGCATCAAGCTGCATAATGCTCGATTATTGTTTTTTTCAAGAGTTTTAAGACTAAGCCACAATCATCTCAGTTCATCTCACTTGTCCTCAATCCCACCCATAAGTGTCTAGAACAGCGGTTCTCAACCTATGGGTCGCGACCCCATTTGGGGTCGATCGACCATTTTTCGGGGGTCGCCAAAGAAGGCGATCCGCCATTTTCTCCCCTCGGGGCGCCGCCGCGCATGCGCGCCGCGCAGAACGTTTGTGTGACGGGGTCGCCGTCACACAAACGTTGAGAACCACTGGTCTAGAACAGTGTTAATTATGGGGGTGTTAATTATGCCTGTGATACACTTGCCCTCTCCTTCTGTGGGAAGGGACATGTTAATTATTAATATTCTAATACATATATGAAACCGTAGCCTATACATATGGCATCTGTGCATGCTTAGCATGTTTACCAGTGCTCAGATTCCAGAAATTAGTATGTATAGGTTTCTGACAACAAGCGTTTAGCAAGTGAAGGGGCAGAGGGGTTTGAGTAAATGTTGAGCAAATCCTATTTTAGAATACAAACCTGTTCTTTTTTCTCCTCTCTCCGTGATGCAATAGCACATAGACAATATTACTGTATCTACTTACAGAAGAAAGGATATATGTCCAGGGAACCACTGTCTTTCCACAGTGGAAAGTAAAAAACGAGCAGCACCTTAATGCTTGGGCAGCGGAAATTGATACTGACTTTCTTATAAGATATATTGCAAACAGTGAAACTATTGCAACAGGTGGTCATTCTGAACAGACCAAGGACATGAGTACTCTCCCTACTTTCATTTTATTTGAAGTCTTTATCTTCAAACACGTTGCTGAGATTCTGATTGCTAGCTGTTTACTCTCTGGGGTCGGTTGCTTTCATGTCGGCCTTTTCTCAAATTACTTCTGGAATGTAACCATTAGTGATACAATGTTAATCAAGCAGTCGGATTTACTGTGCCACTCTGCTACAGAGCAAGTTGGCCATCTATGGCTTTGAAGATGTCATGAGATTTCTGGAGGTAACAGATTGGCGTATTCCACTAGGGCAGGGGTAGGCAACCTCGGCTCTTTTATGACTCATGGACTTCAACTCCCAGAATTCCCGAGTCAGCATAGCTGACTCGGGAATTCTGGGAGTTGAAGTCCATGAGTCATAAAAGAGCCAAGGTTGCCTACCCCTGCACTAGGGGTATCTTCTAATACAATGGTTCGACAGCATTCTTTAAACCGGGATTCTCAAACTCTTTCAGGGGGTGGAACCTATTAATCCTCAAACCCTGATCAAAAGGCAAAAGCTTTACTGTTTAAAACTTAAGCTGTGAGGAAATGGACATTTTTTTTCCCCTCTTATTCTCCCACGGACCCCCATCAGGCACTCCTATGTGACAACTCCCCTGAATAGAGGAGGAGGCCATCCTAAGGCACTCTGTGGAAAGCCCTCTCTAATTGGGAGCCAGCCCCAGGCAGGAGGAGATGCTGGAGACAGCAACCTATGGAGCTCAGAAAATAAAGAAAATGGCCACCAGAAGAAGAAAGGAGCACAAGCAGCAAGTGGCAATTTAAAAACATAAAGGGAGAATGACAGTTGTAAATGAGATTATAAAGAATGTGAAAACAAAAGCAAAACAGTCTGAAGAACTGGGAGTAGAAATAGGGCAAGATTTCAACAGCTCTGCTTTGTCTCAGTGCTTTGAAGTATTTGATGAGAATTGTACTGACTCCGGATTGAAATAACAACCAGTCTACACAACTCAAAGTGCTGTATGTCCCTTATTTCATTGGGTTGAACCTTTCCGTGTCCATGTTTCACATTCCTGGTCCAAACTCATTCTTTCCAGGATCTTGCTTCCTATAGGTGCCAACCGTTAAAAGCCCTGATGGTGATGCTGAATTCCTAATCTTTTTCTTTCCTTTAATCTTTGTGTTCATACACTCAGAAAAGAGAGAGTGAGTCATGGAACCAATGGAGGATGAGGCAAGCTGAGACATCCTGACAAGGCATATGTACACCTGGGTAGAAGGAGAAACAGGTGTGGCACAGGCACATCCAAGGTTACACTCTAACTGACCCAAGTTTCTTTTCATTGTTGCATATCTTTGTCAACTTATTTAATGCAGGCTGAAAAGTCTTTAGCCAGCCTTCCCCATATTGTCTCCTCCAAATTGTTAGCCAACTTGCTGAGTTACCAACCAGCATATCTTCTGCCGTGCTAGCTAGTACTAAAGCTAACTAGATTCTGGGAGTTACAGTTCAATATATCTAGAGGACAACAAGTTAGGGAAAGGGCCATATCACCGCTAAAAAGAAAATAAAAGGAAAGACCTAGAAGACCTCAAACCACAAAAGTTGGGAAGACATACAGCAGGAAAGCTGGCTGAATCTGGGGTGTTGCCCAAAGGAAGTGGGTAGAAGGCCATAAAGCCCATGAGCTGTTCAGAGAGGGTTTAACTCTGTGGGTGCAGCATGAGGATCTCAAGCAGATTCTTGAAATATCCCCATCTCAATGCTACCATTGTCTGGCTAGGCATGCAGGCGCAGGCCCAGTTGCTACTGCCACAGACCCACAGTCTAAGGAATGCCGGATCCTTCCCTGCTGCCCTTTTCCAATGCTGACTCTGGTGTTAAACTCACTATGGTCAATCTAATCCCATTGCAGCAGGAACGAGAGGACCCAGTAAATGTTTCCGTGAATAAGAGAATCCATCACTTGATCTTTTCAGAGGAATACAAGTAGACTGCCTAGGGGAGTTGGCCAGCTAAGCAGCCCTTGGCAGCGCTTCTCACTTCAACACAAATAGGAAGAAGGCTGTCATAACAGCCATTGTTGAAAGCATTGCAAGAGAAAGAAATTGACCTCCAAGAATCTCCCTTGCGAAAGATAAATGTTGTTCCCTGCCTTTAACAATTGTGTCAGAATTTCAAAGTCTACATGTTTTTCCAAAGCATGAAATACAGCAGTAATAGGAAACACGCTCTCTGCAGGATGTTTGAATTGCTCCTGTCACTCTGGAGGGGAGCAGGCAATCTCTCTCTTTCTGGGTTTAAGAAGATTCCCTCCTGACCTGCAGTGCTGTCACCCCCCTGAATCACCCCTGTATTTCACCGGCACCTGTTCCCACACTGTGACATTCTTTTTCCACAAAAACAGTGTCTTTTCCTCTGCCAGCAGCTGAGCAAACACATCCTTCCCAGAGAGTGGGAAAAAGTTATCAATAAGCTTCTGTCAAGCCCCAGGAGCAAAGGTAACATTGATTTCTTCTGCATTATCGGTGTTGGGATAGAATCCTCCGTTTGGGCTGGCGTGCAGCTGTTGGACGTGTGGCGGACGTTTTAACAGTTGTGCAGAAGTCAAGCCCTTCAGCAGGTGTAACTCTCTGCCCCGTTACCAAAAGATGCAGGAATCCTTCCCTGTGTGGTCTTCTTGAGTGGGAACTGAAGACAATCGGAGCTAAATGTACAAGCCAAAAAGAGCCATTGAGAGAGCAAGAAAAAGGCAAGGGAGAGATGTGGTGCTTTGAAGAAGGCTCCAGATTGAGTGCTCAGTGCTCAATCTGAAAAGCATAAGAGGATGAAGCATTGTGTAGACTAGAGGGAAAGATTGTATTCCCGGGATTTCTGCACCTCTTGACTTTCCCTGCTGCAAGTAAAGAATCTCCTAACTTCTCTAACTGAACTTTGTTCTACTGAGTGATCAATTTGGTCCTAATCTCCAGGAACAAGTTTAGCAGTCTCTGATGCCGGATCATTGTTCCTCTGGCTGCAGTCATGAGTACAGTCACTCCCCTATTCCACTCCCAATCTCCCTTCTACAAAACTCTTAGATACAGACTTTATTTTAAAAACAACAACTTTTCATTTTTTGGATGTTGTGAAACAGAATGTTGTGACAAATGCCTTGATATCAAGTGCGAGACTGTGTGGTTTGGGCAGTAATCCTTAGAAGTAGCTGAGGATTAATAGGCACATCAGTGTGTTTCCTATATGTTTGCTGAATCATAGGGTTCCTGCCTAGTAGAAAAGCTAATCTATATTCATAGCTTGTTGCTACTGGCCATCCTGGCCCTTAGGAGCGGTAGTCCCAGCAAATCAGGGTTTACGATTCGTTGGATTTTCAGCTTCCACAGGAATTAAACAGAGAGGCAAGGTCTCTTCTGGGTGTCTTTACCTGCCCTTGCCTGGCTGTGTTTTCCACCCAGCAGATCTCCTTGTGTGTTGCTCTTCTGTGATATTTTTAGCCTCTCTCTCCCTTCCACCCAGTTCCCCGCACGCCTCTCCTCTGACTCAGTGGCACCAAACTCCCAATCTCTGGAACTGGACTGAGCTCATCTTACAGCTCTCTTTCACTGTGTGTGAGAGACGTGCCAGACCCAAGCACAGCAATGTGCAGGGCTGCCAGCAGTGGCAGGATAGCAGAAGAGTGTGGGCACTGTGGATAGGAAAGGTGCCAATGGGGGGAAACACCAGTGCTTAGCTCCAAAAGTGCCCTATCCCCTGCAGCTGCTCTTTGAAAGGAGAGGCCCTGGGGTTTTTTAGTCCTGAGTCATGTAGGAGTGGTGATTGTAAAGTCTCTTTAAAGAGAGATACTCTCTAGGCCAGGGGTAGGCAACCTTGGCTTTTTTTATGACTGGCTCAGGAATTCTGGGAATTGAAGTCCACGAGTCATAAAAGAGCCAAGGTTGCCTACCCCTGCTCTAGGCAATAGCCTGTTGGTCTGATTTCTTGAGTCTAACACTTGTTCAGCTTAATGGTGGTGCTAGTAGGAAATATTTGGTTCTGGATTTAATCAATCTATGAAGGCCTTCCTTTTTGGACAGTAGAATTCAACCATGTGAAAAGTGAGGGAAACCAGACTTGCTTTAGCCTGACTATGTACTCATTGGGAGGACTGTAGATTTCTGTCCAGGGACTCTTGGTTCAACATTTCTCAACCTGATGCTTTCCATATATGTTGAATGATCATTTCCATTATTCAGTGCAGATATAGGCCAGTAGATTTGGAAGGGCCCTTAGGAAAAGTCACTTTTCTTATGTAACTTTTATTGTTTTATCAATGTATAAGATAAAAATAAAACTAGGAAATTAAGGGAAGAGAAAAGAAAGAGGGAAAGAAAACATTAAGTACAAGGGAAGAAGGAAAAAGGCATTGATTTCCAACTCTTTTTAGCACAATATAAGATAACATTACCACCTCAACTTTTTACTTTTACACATTTCTATAACAGCAAATCTATCTAATCGGCAAAACCAGAGTTAAAGTTTCTTTTTTTTTTTTTTTGATTGAAAGCACAAAATCCAGAAGTGATCCAATATCTCAGGGATTGCCACAAAGAAGAGGGAATCAAGCTATTCTCCAAAGCGCCTGAAGGCAGGACAAGAAACAACGGATGCCAGTTAAAACTATTGGAAGAGCTAGCACATGAAAATATTATTTATTCTTGGTTTCAATATAGGCAATTAGTAGACAGATGGAAGACGGATCGTAAGGTGGGTTTCCTCAGAGAAGATGAAAATCTTATTAAGCAAGTGAAGGATCAAAGACAAACTCAT
This sequence comes from Crotalus tigris, assembly GCF_016545835.1. NCBI lineage: Eukaryota > Metazoa > Chordata > Lepidosauria > Squamata > Viperidae > Crotalus > Crotalus tigris. The sequence goes on from NW_024096520.1 coordinate 5,051,022, forward strand.
ATTAAGAGAATTTATGGGGTTCTAGTGGAATTGGATTCAGAAACAGAATTAATTAAGGATTGTATGATTAAATGGGCGCAGAATTTTGGTGAACCAGTTCTACTGGATACCTGGGAAACTATCTGGGTGAGAAATGTTAAATTTACACAAGCACAGAATTTAAGGGAGAATTTTTATAAAATGTTTTATAGATGGCACCTTGATCCACAAAAAATGTCTTTTATGTACCCTGACCTACAGCCTAAATGTTGGAGATGTGGTTGTTTGGATGCCACCTATTATCATATCTGGTGGTCGTGCAGAAATATAAAAGCTTTTTGGATTAAGATATGGTGGAATATTCAGAGAATTTTTAGAAGGAGGGTAAAATTTACTCCACAATTATTTTTATTAGGTATAGTTACTGATTGTGATACAAAGGAGGTTATATTGATGTTGAACTTGATCACAGCCGCAAGGCTGTTAGTAGGACAATATTGGAAGAAGGAATCTTTGCCTACTTTGCAGGAATGGTTTCTTAAAGTGTCTTATTTGGCGGAAATGGCAAAGATTTCGGCTTTCTTAAAAGAACAATCGCAAGAGAAATTTCTTGCTGTTTGGGATAAATGGATAAAGTTTATACAATTTAAATTGGATATAAAAAATATCATCTAGCTTTTTTATAACTTTTATTTTTATATATACACATATATTTTAGTGTTATATTCTTTTTTTTCATATAATTTTTTTAACTTTTTTTAATTAAACCTATATTCTGCTCTGGGAAGCTCCAGGGGGGGAGGGAGTGGGGGTTTTGGGGAGGGTTGGGGAAGGGTTGTTTTGTTTTGTTTTGCTTTGTTTTTGTATTGTATTGTATTGTTTTTTTTTGTCTTTTTGTAAAAATTTATAAAAAATTTTAATTAAAAAAAAAAAAAAAGAAACAACGGATGGAAACTAGCCAAAGAGAGAAGCAACCTAGAACTAAGGAGAAACTTCTTAGAACAATTAACCGGTGGAACAACCTGCCTCCAGAAGTTATGAATGCTCCAACACTGGAAGTTTTTAAGAAGAGACTGGACAACCATTTGTCTGAAATGGTAGTTTCCTGCCTGAGCAGCGGGTTAGACTAGATGACCTCAAAGGCCCCTTTCAACTCTATTGTTATTGTTATCGATATCCAAATAAAAAAATTCTTATGGAAGGGGAAAAAATCTTGAATGGCAAAGCTTATTCAGCTTTCACCGTTCTTCAACATAGGGCCCAAAATCTTGATTTTCCTATATTAAATGTCAGTTTTCTTATAAATGGAAAGAGGGGTTGAAAACAAAAAGTATCATCAATCGGCATTTTTTAAAAATAATTCTATTTCATGGATGGCTTAATTAATTATATGTGCATTTACCCAGAGTATTGTATTACCATTGTACAAATGAAATTCAGTGAAGTCAGATTTTGTGTAATGACTGGAATGGAACTTTCTTCTAAGTATCAGCTTAAAAAAAAAAAGTATTTGAAGTTGGTTGAATGCCTGGCAATCCTGAAAGATTAAGAATGTCCCTCTCTGAGGCACCATCAGACTCTTTGCCATTATTGACAGTCATTGTCAGTTTCTGTTGCTCAGGGATAAGAAATGTTGATGAACTGCAATTCCCAATATCCCTCAGAATTGTTTTTGCTGGCTGAATGTGCTGGAGATGCAGTCTAGCAATAGCTAGGGGCCCTAAGCCATCCCACTGTGTCCTAACTGCTGTTTATTTGCAGCTATTGATCTGTTTGTTTATGAGTGATTGAGTGTGTGTGCATGTGTTTGTGTCTGCATTTGTTTGCACATTTCCTGCCTTTATTGTTATCTCTCCCTGACCTGACAAGCCCCATAATCATGTCTAGGTAAAAATGTGTAGCTTAGAGAGAAGACAGAGTTTTTGAACTTTTCTGTTACCAAGCTTGACACTCATCAAGTGTAGCTCTCCTTTCTTTCTTGACCAATCAATGGCCACTCTAGAAAGAGTACAGAGAAGAGCAACAAGGATGATTAGGGGACTGGAGGCTAAAGCATATAAGGAAAGGCTGCTGGAATTGGGTATGTCTAGTTTAATGAAGAGAAGGACGAGGGGGGACATGATAGAAGTGTTCCAATATCTCAGGGGCTGCCACAAAGAAGAGGGAGTCAAGCTATTTTCCAAGGCACCAGAAGGCAGGATAAGAAGCAATGGATGGAAACTAAGCAAGGACAGAAGCAACCTAGAACTAAGGAGAAATTTCCTGACAGTTAGAACAATTAATCAATGGAACAACCTGCCCCCAGAAATGGTGAATGCTCCAACACTGGAAGTTTTTAAGAAGAGACTGGACAGCCATCTGTCTGAAATGGTATAGGGTTTCCTGCCTGAGCAGGGGGTTGGACTAGATGACCTCCAAGGTCCCTTCCAACTTTATTATTATTATTATTATTATTATTATTACTACTACTACTACTACTACTACTACTACTATTATTATTATTATTATTATTATTATTATTATTATTATTATTATTATTATTATGGATCATCGCATATTTGGCATTTTGTCTACCTATCGAGTCCTTCCCTAGGACCTGGGATAGGCAGATGTGGATGTTTGATGGTATTACAGATATCGTCGCTGGATGGAAACAGTTCCTAGTAAGGCTGCCTTTTGCAATTGACTAATAGCGAATTTGTCAATGCCAATGGTGTTCAAGTGGTGCTCCAGTTGTTTTGGGATTGCACCCAAGGCGCCTATGACTATTGGTACTACCCTTGCTTGCTTTTGCCACCGTCTTTCTATTTCTATTTGTAGGTCTTTGTATTTTGTTATCTTCTCCAGCTCTTTCTCTTCTATTCTGCTGTCTCCAGGCACTGCCACATCCACTATCCAGATTTTTTTCTTTCTTATCGACAATTGTTAAGTCTGGGGTGTTATGTTGCAGGTGCTTGTCTGTTTGAATTCTGAAGTCCCAGAGCAATTTAATTTTATCATTTTCTATGACTTTCTCTATTTTATGATCCCACCAGTTTTTGCTTGCAGGCAAATGATATTTTTGGCATTTTGTCTACCTATTGAGTCCTTACCCAGGACCTGGGATAGGCAGATATGGATGTTTGATGGTATTGGAGCAGAGTAGGCCCTTAAAAGACAAGAGGCCACAGGCCTTACTGTGAGGAGAGACCAAAGGGACATTGATAGGCTGACCTTCCTCAGTCACTTCTCTCCAAGAATGTGGAAGAGAAGCAACACTTGTCCTGCCATGATAACTCAGTGACAGATCAAGAGGTAGCTTCTCCTGATGTCAAAGGAGTGGCATTTCTCTTATTCTTCAGTGAGGACAGACAAGCTACAGTTCAGTTTGAGGCATAGCATACCTTAGTAGAGTTCAGTTACATAATTTTGAGCAGTTGATAAACATAATCACTGAGATTTGTGGATTCAAACACATCCACAAATATCTATAGGATGGAACAAGCTCTTCTTCAACTCCAAATGAAAAACAACACCACCAACAACTAGGGATCCCATTTTGGCAGCAGATCTTCATTTAAATTATTTATCTTATTTTTTTGGGGGGGGGGAATGTCATAGGGAGGTTCACAATACCTTTATGTTTTAATAATGCCTACATAGATATAAATTCCAATTCTTTTCCCAATTACATTCATAGTAACAAAATTAGAAGAAGTTATTTGCTTCTGTTTCTAATTTAGATATAATAGCAACTGCAAGGAAGGGAAAGCTTTATTGGGCCAGTACAGGCTTTCCATCTGATGTTCTCTGACACTGGGGGACATGGGGCGATCCAATTTGAGAACACTGGATTGAGATTTCCTTCCTTTCCCCTCATTCCATGCTTTTCTGGCGTGATTTTTAAAAAATATTTATTTATTTATATCCTACCTTTATTATTTATATAAATAACTCAAGATGACAAACATCTTCCAACACGTTTTCCTCCTCCTATTTTCCCCACAACATCAACCCTGTGATATGGGTTGGGCTGAGAGACAGTGGGACTGGCCCAAATGGCTTTTCATGGCTGAGGCAGGATTTGAACTCATGGTCTCCTCCCTAGCCTAGAGCAGTGGTGGCGAACCTATGGCACGCGTGCCAGAGGTGGCACTCAGACCCCTCTCTGTGGGCACACGTGCCATGCCCCGGAGATAGCGAGGGACTGGCCCCCACAACCTTGGTTCCACCCACCCAGTCTGCCGTGACCACTGCGGCCACGCCCACCCGGCACCCGGTGATAAATAAATGGGTTTGGGGTTGCAATTTGGGTACTGGGTCTCTAAAAGGTTCGCCATCACTGGCCTAGAGCCTTCACCACTAGGCCAAACTGGCTCTCCTATTGGAAATCCTATTGAAAGCAGTGCTTCCTCCTCCTACTTTTCCTCAAGGCAAAAATCTTGTTTGATAGGTTGGACTGAGAGTGAGTGATTGGCCCCAAATTATGCAATGAGCTTCTAAGGCAGTGGTTCTCAACCTGTGGGTCGGGACCCCATTTGGGGTTGAATGACCATTTCACGGGGGTCGCCAAACAACGCAGTCCGCCATTTTCCCCCCTTTTCCTTAGCTGTGCTACTCCCTTTTATTCTATTGGCTTTTGAAAGCCAATAGAATAGACTCTTTTGAATAGAGTCTAATTCTATTGGCTTTCAAAAGCTAATAGGAATTGTCTAGGCTGTCTCTGCCCTGCTGAGCCTGCCAAAAGTCCCATTCTGCAAACGGTGCTGCACCAGTTGAGTAGTCCTTGACTTATGACCGGTTGAGTAGTCCTCGACTTACGACTGGGTGGGGGTCGTGGCATTAAAAAGGTTGAGAACCACTGTTCTAAGGTAAGGCTGAAGGTGGACTAAACCTGAGTCTTCTCAATGCCAGTTGAACACTGACGTTGATATAGTGATCTTTCTGGGCATCCATATGTTTAATCCCTTTAATTTATCTCTTCTAATTTATACAAGAACCTTCCATGGTACGTCCTAGTACTATAGATAAGTGGCTGAGACAGTGATGCTATTTAATGTAAAATTTAATGTTACGACTGAGCAAGGATTGAAGTGAAATTGAAGTGAAACACAGGGATCAGAGGCTAAATGAAAGGTAGTGACTGCATGTGACAGATTCAGCAGGCTTCTGTTCTAAGCATAGCCTCATAGCAGTGCAGGAAAAGACTGGGACTGTACAATAATTGAGAGCTGGCAGTGACAAGCTAGTGTAAAGTAAACATATAATTTCATTGATACATAATTAGGTGGCCTTCGCACGCATTGGCAGATGTGTCAGGCTGCTATTACAGAGAGGAAATGCTTTCCTACATGAAAACAGAGGGAAGCTGGCTACAGAGTATTAGCTGCTGAACAAATCCTGCTGCTGCCTTCATCAACTTTCTTTTGCTGTGAAGACTCTTGATTTGTTGAGTGTAGAATAAAACAGATCAGAGTTTTTTCAGGAGACTTTGGTAGACTAATTATGATGCAAATAGTTGAACTGGCCCTATCTCTTTCTGCCAGCAAGTCATTAGTAGCAAGGTGTGCATGATGAATAATATGCCTTGCCAGAAGCTTAGGTGATTTTGTCTGAAGTGTGCTGAAGAGGATGCAGTACAACTCGCTGTATTTGGGTTTGGGTGAGCAATTGTGATATGGGATATGTGCTTATTTGGGGGGTTGGATTTGCTGGTGCGGGGTGCTGAGCCTAAGAAGCACAATGTCTGAAGTACAGCATCTGCAATTTCCTCATTTGCACATACCATTTATTTTAATGGATATCAGGAATGTTTGCTGAAGAGATTAAAAAGAATCAAGATAGTACCAATAAAGAAGAATATTTGTAGCCATAGGTTGAAATGAGGGGTCTTTGGCGCTCTCTGAGCTTGCTTGTTTCCTTGCAGAGGTTTCATTACCCAAACTAGGTTACATTATGGGTGCTAGTAAGGAGTGGGGTTTGCTGCCAGTTTATATTCTATAATCAAGATATTGGCTGTGGTCATGAGAATCCTGACCATTTTTACCTGGATTGAACATGCAATGCAATAAAAAGTATGCAGGGCTTCAACTTCATGGTGCCATCTTGATTTTTTTTTTTGACTCTCCCTTTCCCCACAGACAGGTGCCTGAGGATAAAATAGACATTTCAGCTGTCAAGGCGTTCTAATGAAATGAAATATACCAATAAATATATCGGATGCTGATATCTGTTTTTTTCCTACAGTACATTATTACATCATTGTAGCAATTGCTACAGTTGTATACTTTAAAAGAATATTTTGTTTAACAACAGTTAAGAAAATTGTTCTGTAATTACTGTGTCTATCCTTAACATCTGTAAATTCTCACTATAGAGAGATACACGGCCTTCACCTTTGTCCCTTGTCCATCCCAACAACCAAAAGGGGGAGTTTAAATATACTGACAGAATGGAATTAAAGAGCTTCGGAAATATAGATTTCAGTGGCTAAAAGCCATAAAGCTGCCTGTTTCAGGCTTGGATATTTCCAGTGTTTCCTTATATCCCTTTGGGCAGAAGGCTGTTATCAGCGGGTTACAGTCTTTAGTCATCCTTTGTGGCACTCTACTGTATTTAACTTTTTAAGAGGCAACAGAAAGAGAGGAATGCATGAAAAAATGGATTAGGTCAAACGTTTGGCAGATGTGAAGTGCCTGACAGGTGGAGAGTGGAGGTTGGAGACTGTTGGAAGAGTCAGGGGTTAGTGTGTGTCTGTGTGTTTGTGTTTCAAGTAGCTTGTAAAAGCTAGAGGTCAAGACTGATGGCAGAGAAAAGAATTTGGATATGCTGGGCCAGGTTTTTTACAACAAGCATGATTTCTATATCTCACTGCAAGATGGTTCAGTGTTCCAGATGTATATTTAAGGGAAATTCTATTGTTGCATATTCTGCATATTAGTTCAGTAGGTATCATATTAACAACAGTTTCTTTTGCATATGTTCAGGGTGATAGTCCAGACTGTTAAACATTTTTTTTAATTTGATTTTACTAGAGAACCCTTGGAATCACAGTTTACTTCAAGGGTTTGCACTTTACATATGCCCAGGTAGTATGATACATTTCTCAATGTCTGCAGGATGTTCTGGACAGACAGATCAGAGTGCTGCTTCAATATGTAAGGGACTACCGCAAAGAAGAGGGAATTAACCTATTCTCCAAAGCACCTAAACTTAAGATAGATAAGAAGCAACGGAGGGAAACTAATCAAAGAGAGAAGCAACCTGGAATTAAGGAGAAATTTCCTGACTGTGAGAACAATTAATCAGTGCAACTACCTGCCTCCAGAAGTTGTGAATGCTCCAACACTGGAAGTTTTTAAGAAGAGATTGGATAATCATTTGTCTGAAATGGTATAGGGTCTTCTGCCTATGCAAAGGGTTGGGCTAGAAGATCTCAAAGATCCCTTCCAACTCTATTATTCTGTTATTCTGTTTCTGAAATCCAGGGTGTGTGCTGCTTAATTTTTCTCTCTATCTCTACAACTATTTCCATATCTGTATGACTGAGTGTTGCCTGCTCCCCAAGACCTCCCAAGAGTGGCATTTCTCAACATTCAAGAAGGGCCATTGTCATTTCAGAATGTAGAGAATTTGTCCATTTGAAAGCAAGATCTTTCTCCCTAAATCCCTGATTAAGGAGGCTGAAGTCTGGGAAATCCAAGAGTTAAACCAACCTGCTTTTTAAAAGTCCCTGATATTGCTGGAAGGCGCTGAGCTGCAGTTTTGTAGCTAGGCTGCATTTCCTTTTAACATGTAATTGGGTCTTTGAACTCTCCTGCAGCAGCCCTGCCACGGACTGGCCCAACCAGTTTATACTCAGTAGGTCATTGTTCTGAGTCATTAAGAGACATCTCCAGGCCTGGCTCGCTACCCATCCACATCCTGCTTTACAAAAAAGGACAGAAGGTTAATAAAAACTCTCTAGTAATGGAACAATTGTGTGACACTCAAAAGCCTAATGATTCAAATAGAGTTTCAAACCAAATACCTGCCGTATCCGGTCACTGAGGTGAAACCCACTGGCTGGCCTCTGATTTTGCAACAGATGCATATTTACAGTATGAGTTTCCTGGATCTAGCAGAGATTGGAAGTATAAGAATTTACCCTGCAATTTTTGCTCAACTTGTTGACAAGGTCTGCTCTATAGCTCTTCCTTTAGCAGTGAAATATGTGACAAGGCAAGCTTGAAGGGATGAAAAAAACAAACTCATATCTCATTCCATTATGGATTCCTGTTAATTTGTGTTCTCTCTCTTTCTTTTGGTGACCATAGGCTTCTCTTATCTTAAGCTGCAGATAGCTGCATATGAACATAATATGAAGTCATAGTGCATTTTGGCCCATTGGTCCATCTAGACCAGGATTGTCCACTGTGATTGGCAGGAGGTTTCAGAGTCATCAGTCAGAGGCCTGTAACAAATAAAAAGTTCTACCAGCAAAAATTCTTTATATGAGTGAGATCAGAGAACATCTGCAAGCACAACTGTTCTCCTCTAGGACACAGAACCATCCCATTTGGGAAGGAAATTGCCCCCCATATTTTCTTTTCATATCATCATCATCATCTTCATCTTCATCATTCAGACTTCTTGCCTGGGATAAGAAGAAATGGGAGGTCCCATATAATCTTCTCACAAACATACACCAAACATTATTTTGGGTGAAATCTTCAAGTCAGGTGAGGAATGGAGCGGGCTTTACTCACTTTATCACCAGTTCCAGTTGAATCTTTTTACAAGCTAGTTAACAAGTGCTGGAAACTGATCTGGCAATCTTGTGGGATTCTGTTAAGAGACAGATGGGAGAGTAGAACTCATTGTATTTCTCATAGCCCTCAGCAGTTTTCAATACATGATCAACTGTCTAGAGGTTGAGAGCATTATCCATTATAGTAGATTCTACAACAACTGTCTAGAGGTTGAGAGCATTATCCATTATAGTAGATTCTGCAAGTACATGATTGGTTGCTTCCAGAGGATGATACTGAAATTTTATAAAGCTGCTCTGGGGCAACTAAGTCATGGGATTCATTTCCTATCCTATTTAGCATCTATATGAAACCACTTCTACCAATAAACTCCCATCTGCCTCACTATACTTTCAGAACTATTGGGATTTGCAAAATGTCAGCCATAACTTCTTTGTTTAAAATGCTTTGTGTAGTCTGTTGTATTTATTACTGATTAAAGCATTTGGTCCACAGTTTATATCTTGATGCTGACTGAACATAAAATACCTGAATAAGCTTTTAAAAATGTTCCCGCTTCTTTATCATTGCAATTATGAAACCACTGTGGGACATAATCTGGAGATGATGGATTAAGTTGTCATTGATGTGTGGATGACACATAGCTTTATCTGTTTTTCTTTTAAAATAGTTGAGGGACTTCACATTAATGTGGAACATACACCTTTCTAATATATGGTACTGAAAGTGATGTGCTGGAGATGTAAACAACAGGAAGAGACATTTTATCACATTTGGTGGATATGTAAAAAAGCAAGTAAATGTTGGCTTCTGATGCATACACTGATTCAGGGGATCTCAAAGATTAAAGACCAGAAAATTTTCTTTTGGGATTGAGGGACAAACCTTTGGGGAAAAAAGTCATTCGACTTTGTTTTTCTACATGATAACTGCAGCAAAATAACTGCATGCATAGATAAAGATTTGGCCCTATCCACAATGGAGGAAAGGTCAGTAAAGATTATGGAACTTGTTGCGATGGCTAAATTCACTTATTTGGTCAAAGAAAATACAATATGCTTACTGAAATAGGAGTGATTTGTGGTCATTTGGAAGGACAGGACAGTTCAAAAAAAAAAAAAAAAACCCAGTGCTTTTATTCACAGAGCACAGTCTGTTATGAAACTCCAAGTAACAAGCTCTCCCCACCTGGCTTTTTAACCAGGCTTTTCTATGGCTCTGAAATGACCACCATCCTCATAAATTACTACAGTGATTTTTCAGTAGGGCATCTGGTTTAATGTCAATAACTGTTTGGCATCCCCAGTTTGTAGCTGTTTGGGCTCTACACAACTGGTGTGCTGGTGGTAAAATGGCACTATGGGTTCATACAGTGCATAAGGCACAAAGCTGAATCATTAAAATCATTCTGAATTTTGTCTTAAAAGCAAATAAGCAATGTGCTTATCTATTACTGCTCAGATCATTCTGGGAACTACTGTCACTAACAAATCCATAAGAGACGGTCCCTCCGTGAGTTTGGTTTCCTCTTCTCAGAACAAGATAAAGAAGTTATAATTTCCTCTTTGCTTCTTTCCCTTCTTTCTTGAATAAGCTAAATTCCATGATAGAGACAACATGGATAACAAGCATAGCTATCAGTGTATCAGAACAAGGAGAGGGATGTGATTTGTTCAATGTACTTTTTATTTATTTCTCCCTGCTCCTCTCATATTTTGTCCCTCAAGTACAAAAAATAGTAATAAATCCAATCAATCAGGCATTAGTAAACTGGGACTGAAGCAGATTTTGCTGCTGGGGAAGAAGTTTTCTCTAAACCCAGCCAAGAAATATAACCAAATATAAGAATGCAAGCTAACAATATAACAGTAGACTGAAAGTGACATTCATCACAAATGTCAAATTGTAATGTAGTAGAAAACCCATAATCTGAAGAAGTAATCCTGCTTCATTATTGTGCCTGTCACTAGGTTGCATGGAATGAAGACCAATAATTTAGCAGCATCTGGGAGGATTTTATTCTTTTGACTTTGCACATTTCTCCTTCGTTTGGTGATACCTCTAAGTCCCTTTACATCAGACGTGTCAAACTTGCGATGTCACATATCGGAGCTTTTTTGCCATTGCTGGCAATGGGGTGGATGCAGCTCCGGTATAATGAAACCGGCCCGCGGGCTGGCAGTTTGACACCCCTGCTTTACATCATGACGCTCCACTGTGATCTAGTTAGAAGCCACCAACATAAGCTTCATATAGTGTAAATGTGTTTCCTTTTCTGGAAACTCTGCAGAATATAGGGTAATAGATGCCTTTGAATTGAGGTGCTGCAGGAAATCGTTGAGAAAACCTTAGACCACAACAGGAAGAAATCATTCAAAGTAGATTAAGAAAAATCAGAGGGTTCAGTGGAAGCAGTAACAGTGAAGCTAAATATTTTGGACACATAATATGAAAGCCAGTCTTTGGGGAAGACCCTGATGCTTGAAAAAAATCAAAATAAAAAGAAAGATTGACAGAAGATGACCAATATATCACTGATGATACAAGCATCAGTTTTAAAAGAAGCAATATTGCCATGCAGTTCTGGCAAAAAAAAAAAAAAAAGTTCAAGTGGACATGAACAATCAGCAAGTCTAAATGACTAAACCACAACAAAGCATGCCTTTTTGTTGTGATTATTCCCCCCGCCTTCTCTTTTGGTTACTTCCTTTGGTGGTTCATTGTTCATGTTTAGATTTTGCCTGTTTAACAGATTGCTTGTTTGTTGCAATAGTTATTCACCCACTGCATCCTAGGGCAGGGGTCTGCAACCTTGACAACTTTAAGACTTGTGGAATTCTGGGAGCTGAAGTCCACAAGTCTTAAAGTTGTCAAGGTTGCAGACCCCTGCCCTAAGGGAAGAGAAAGTAAAGAAAGAATTACGACCCACCATCCTGGTAGAAATTCCTATTTGGTCACCTGTACTGGCTGAGACTCAACAGAGCACAGACTAGTCACTCCATTGGGCATCAGTGGAGATGGTATTTGTTCACAGGCTATAACCCATCTTGACCTTAACTGTATTAGCACACAAAGACCTATGTGGCACTTACAGCCCAGTCGCTTCTTTGGATCCTGAGCATAAGGATCATGCATGTTCTTCATCAGTCAAGCTGTTGTTTTTAAGAATGGCTTCAACTGAGTTTTGTCCCTGTTTCTTTATAGTCCCTGCAAGGCACCTGAGTTTGTTATTCCTGTCCATTCCAGCTGGAATTCAAATGGCAGGACTTTATCTAAGGAACAGATGAATGGCTCAGCAGGAATGTTTATGGGTGAGGGAAGATAAGCAACTACATTCTCCAACCTTGCCTGGACCTGCTGAGAACTAATGGCCAGATCCCCTCTCACCTGCTTGCAGCTCAGTCTTGCTTCCAGGCCAAATAGTTCAGCCTTTTAACCCCAGCAATGCAGGAATGTATTATTCCAGCCCAGGAATCATTACAGCTGAGTCACGTTTTACAGCACCTTTTCTTTGGCCTAAGCATCTGCCTTTCCATCCTTTGCAGAATTAACACTAAACCTAAGCAAATGCTGAATGGAGTCCATTTTCCCTTCCTAGGCCCGAGGACCTAAATGCCAGGTAGAGCATGTTTGCATATTACTCATATTAGGACCAGGCAATGCCCTGGAAGGTAGCAGAAACAGTCCTTATCTGCAGTTTATTCAAGCACCGTGCCTATTTCCAGATGCCTCAGTTTTAAATGCCTGGAATTCCAGTAAAATGATGATTTTGCTCTTGTTTTTTTGTACTGTTCTCACCAAACACCTTGTTCGGCACGCTGAACATTTTAACCCTCTAATAATTTTTATATTTTTCAGCGCTGTCCTCATGAGGGTTGGGGGGTGCCTTTTATATTCTATTTTAATTTCCTCCTGCATGAAGCATCATTTTGTTCACTGTGAATAGGTATGGCATGAAATGGTTCAATCATTTCCTTCCTCTTGTCCTTGACAGTGAATCTCTGGGCATGTCGATTTCCTTCACCGTGACCTTCCCTGATCTCCACTGCTGAGAAATATTAATTGATGGCTCTTAGCGATACCAAAGAAGGCGGTTCTTTTGTATTTAAGAAAAAAATGAATATGTAAATAATGCAAACAGGAGGTGACATCTGATCATCCCATAAAGTTCCACAAAATGGAGCAGGGCATTCCTGAAGCATCCACAGGTTCATGGGAAAGTTTCACTGAGGATCGAACTGACCAGCTTTTCTTCCATTTATGATCATTTCTTCATAGAGAAACAAAAGGGGGGAAATCAGTGGAAAAAAGAAGAAAAAGCTTCACCCCAGCACCACCCACATTACGGTCAGGCTCACTGATTCTGGTCATAGTCATGATGAGCTTCTTACCAGGGTGAGGGAGAGTAGGTTCTTCTGACTCTTACTAGCACGTAAAATTGGAAAGTTAAACCTTAATTTATAAGAGTGCTAATTTATTATTTTATGTTTCGTTTTATAATTTATTTCTTCAATTTCCATGGCCGCCCATTTCAGTCGAGGACTAATACTTAAGAACTGAAACAAGGCCAAATTTGAAGTAATGTATCTCTGATTTCATCTTTCAGCAACATGTGATATTTAAACTAGCTCAAGCTGTGAAGCAAACTGCGGGCCTTGCTAAATCACAGTATCAACTTAATCAAACTTAATCAACTTAATCAAAAGATGATTGTAAGGCTGAGGCTTAAGTTATACGGGAAGTGGAAGATCTGTGATAAGAACATTGATTTGTTTGTAATTTAATTACAGCTGCCAGATGGTGATGAGGCAAATAGCACAGCGTGTTGACATGGTTCTCCTGTGTAATTTTCCTGGTCAATATTGCACAGAGAAAGCTGCTACAGATAGTCCTCGACTTACGACCACAATTGAGCTCAAAATTTCTATTGCTAAGCGAGACATTTGTTAAGTGTCATGGTTCCGACAGATGAATCTCCTCAAAAAAACTTTGACGCATTGTTTTCCTTAAAGAATCTTTTATTCGAGAAACAAAGTATCGGCACTGCATAGCTGAAGCCAAAAACTGAATTCCCCTCCCCTGGAACAAAGTAGCAAAGCACAATTCCCTCCTCCAATTAACAGTCATAAATCACATTCCCCAATTAACTTGAAGCGTGGGCTTTCTCTATCAACTCTGGACCCAATAACCTTGGGTTCCCATGGCTGAGTTATTATTGTTATGACTAGCTGGACTCTCATCCACATTCCCCCTCCCAGCATCAATGAACTCTAAAAGAAATAGAAAAAAATGGCTACATTTCCATCTGTTGTCAAAGCAAGAACATCCAATGTTAGCAGCACTGACATTAAGTGGATTACCTTCCTTACCACAGTTCTTAAGTGAACCACTGCAGTTGTTAAATTTGTAACATGGTTATTAACTGAATCAGACTTCTTCATTGACTTTGCTTGTCGGAAAGTCACAAAAGGTGATCTGGGACACGGCAACCATCATAAATATGAACCATTTGCCAAGCGCCTGAAGTTTGATCAGGTGACCATGGGGATGCTGCAATGGTCGTAAGTGTGAAAAATGATCATAAGTCCCTTTTTTCAATGCTATTGTAACCTTGAACGGTCACTAAATGAACTGTTGTAAGTCAAGGACTTCCTGTATTGAATCCAATAGCTTGAAGAGGAAGGGAGAGAGAAAGCTGTAAGAACAAAGAACCGCCAAAGTGTTCTGTGAGCCAATACAGGAATTCAGATCTGAGTTGGTGTCTTACCCAGAGTTGCATACATACAATTGCCACACACACACACACACACACACACAAGTGTTTCTTTTTCTGAAGGCTGAATTATGAAACATAACAAGCCCAAATTTCTTACTGAGAAATCAGAGGCCTATCAAAAGATGTGGTCTCTATTGAGGTTAGAGGGTTGAATTATATTCTAAAGTTTCAGCCCTGCTTCTTTAGACTTAGCTGACCTCGTACCAGAAACTACATGATAAATAAGACCTGCTCAGAAGGGTGACGTGGTGATGTCTTTCTTTCTAGATATTTTTTTTTTTTGACATGTGGCACCATCAAAGTTGCAGTGATGCAGGTAAGAGCAAAATAATTTCTTTTTCATCAACTCTTGTAAATCAACCAAATCAAAACCCATCACATTTTGGTCACCTGAAGCAGTTTGTGAGGACAGCAAATTTTAATGCTGGGTCTTACGCAACAAAAGTAAAATGTATAAAAATGTTTACAAGTATGCATTCAAGTAAGTATCATATCTGATTATATACATTTGAAAATCTGAATTACATTTTGCAGACTTCTGGGCTCCAGATTCAGCTTCAAATTTCCAGTCCATTGGTCTCAAGTGTACTTTAATGGAACATGAAGACATAGCTTTTGCTCTATAATACAGATAGTGCTCTATAATACCACTCAGCTAAAAAGATGTGTTTGTGTGTGTGTTTGTGTGTACGTGAGAAAGAAACAGAGAGAGGGGGATTTGAAAACCAATATTCTGTCAGGTTTCATTATTAAATAGGCTACTATAAACTTCAACAGAAACTAGCAGGGAGATCTGTAATAAAAGAAAAAAAGACAATTTCAGTTAAGCTAATACTTAATCCACCATCAATCTGGAAATGAGAGGACACACACATATTTCTTTTAGAGCAGGACAGATAACGATGTCTACTCTAACACTGGATTCATCCCCTCCCCACTTGGGCAAGTTGGATGATCCAGAGGTACAGCTTAAGGGGGTCAGGTGGGCAAGTCTCTGCCCCTTCGTTAAAGACCCATCTCTAACACCCTACATTTCTCCACCAGGATGAAGCAGGGAGCCAGCTGGCTCTGCATGACCATGCATGGCAATAGAAGCCTTAGCTTCCTGTCTTTTCCTGCATGAACAGCAGCAGTCCATACAAGCTCAAGAAGAAAACCCATGCTCTTTGGTGTCCACTGGATACTAGAGCAGGTTCACCTGCCCAATGCTTTTCCCCACTGAAGAATTTGTGGACAGCCGAAACACATAGTCTCACCTATTTGCAAAGGTGGTTCTGTCAGATATTGGCCATCTATTTGTTGAAAAGGCACAAAATGGCTAAGACTAAACCATGCTTATTGGCAATTCATCTGAGCTGCTTGCAAAGGAGGCTGTTATTACAAATTCAAGAAAAGAACCAGACTGGAAGGCAGATGAAGATTACCAGAGGGTATTTTTTCAGCCCTTATTTAGGGACTGTAGGCCCACCTAGAGCAGGATGAACATCAATTACTTTTGAGTAGATGAATGTCCTCCATTGTTCCTCCCAATTGATCAAGAGAGAGCTTTAACTTGTTGGCCCTCATCCCATCCATTACTTTCCCCAGATACAATGTCTATCTCTACTCTGAAAGTTTTGCTAAATGGCTTCTTGCTTTTTTGGGAAGTAGCCAGGGCTCAATATAGAGATACAGGCTTCGCTGTTTCTTACAAATGTTCTTCTTTGCAGTAAAAGGTTTATACTTGTTAAAGTGAGTATGTTGTATAGCTAAAATGACTCTCTGCATGAAAGCATGTGCTCGTTACACATTCAACAAAATGAACTTGTAGGTACAAGTATCTGTGCTTCAGAATGATATCTATAAAACTCATCCACCATCTGTATCCTCAGGCAGAAGGGAGATAAGGCCAGTGTTGGCTCCAGCCATGGGTTTATCTCCTTATCTCACCTGCTGAAGATGGAACTATGACCAAAACAGGATTTCACAAAGCTGCCTCTCTTTCCTAAACAAAATAAAATTGAGGGCAGGATTAGGAATCTTGCTAAAGGAGGTTATTAAAGGAAGGTTTTAACACTCTCTTCTCCGCTCTACTTCTCTAGGGTCAACCTCTATTTTCTCCATCACATTAAGGCCATTCTGGGCTACAGTGGCCTAAAAAGCAGTTGTTGTCTAAGAAGTGTTTCCATTTGGAAAATTGTGATTCTTCTCCCATGTTTCCATTAGTAGGTTATTGCAGATATTATCAAGACAGAACATGTGGTATATCTTAAGTGTATATTGGGCAATGCCTGTGCATCAGCACTGACACAAAATACAGCCCCTCCTCATTATTTACCTTGTTTGTGATTTCTATTTTTTCCTCACTCAATTTTTGTGATATACAAAGGCTTTGAAGAAAAGTCACTGCCTGTAAATAATGTTCCACATAATATTGTCCTTTCATTTCACTAATCTTCACAAAAATTGGTAATAGAATTAGTTTTATGCAATAAGTTCATAAAATTTAATACAAAACTGACTATTCTTGCAATATAATTAAAATACCACTTGCAGATTTTAAATCCAAACAAGCCTTCCCATCAGCCTGCCTAAAAATTAAAAAAAAAAAAACAACACAGAAGTAACTTCCTCTTCAAGTTTATTTATAGACTACATTTGCATAACCTGGTTATTGAGTTTAACCCATTTTCTGAGTATTCACAATACACCGCACTATAATGCAAGCAAGCAAAAGGACTGGCTTTACATCTCTTTTTCCTCTCTCCCTCTTGGTCATGCACACACACAAAACACACATACACACAGAGGAAGAAGGAGGGAGGGAGGGAGGGAGAGAGAGAGAGAGAGAGAGAGAGAGAGAGAGAGAGAGAGAGAGAGAGACCAAGTTTAAAATTAAGCAGGTTTTAAACATTGTGCAAGAATGGCTACTAGGCTTGTAATTGCTCGTGTCATGCAAATATAAACTGTTTTTCAACTCAGAGCAGAAGGCAGAGTAGGTAGAATAGTTTCCCCTAATGGCAAAAAAAACCCACAAATGTGTTTAGTGCAAAAGCAGATTTCTTCTCTGTCCTTATGTGGGGAAAAAAACAGTGGCACAGTTTATTCCCTTGAAAAAAGCCACCCAGTCTGTAAAGACAGAACAGTATAGTACTGTTCTATCCTTATTGTTCAGTATAAATACTAAAAATGGAATTAGGGTATAGTCTAGAAAGGTTTGCTATCCAAAATGCCACCATTCAAAGTCTATTTTGTTGCTAGTTATCAATCAGCTCATCAAAGATAAGTTATATGCCACATTGCCAATGTGGCCTGGCAATCCTAATTTTCCCCTCTGCCCTCCTAAGACAGGCCTTGCTTGTCCCAGGTCACGGCATAGATGCTTGACTGTTACTTTCCCAGACTGCAGAACACTGAGCAGCTGTAAGAGCTAGAGAAGAGTGAAGAGTCAGGGTAAACCTGCATTATGTCAGCAGCTCTCTTCCTCTGCAAAGGCTGGGCTCTTTTAAACAGCACTTACTATGGAAGCCTCCCCAGCCTAGCAAGATAACATCTTCCAAAGTGCAACCAAATAGGGCCATAAGGAGTGCCTTCCAGGGCCTACCAAGAAGCCTAGCAGGGCAGCTTTCTGTTTATCATTGGGGCTAACCTGCATGCAAGGCAGGAAAGCAAGAGCAGCATGTTCCTGGTGTTGCATCCCAGAAACTTTACTTCTGGAAATGGGAACGTTTTAGACCCATCATGGTTCACAGCCATTTACCTCTTTTTCCTTTTTCTATCTGCCAACGCTATGGAAAAGCATTCGAACTGATGAGCATCACACATAGTCCCGACCAGTGGTGGGATTCGAATATGTGAACAACCGGGTTCTCTGTGTGGATGCCGCTTCCGGGAGTCCATTCTGGGCCTCGGCAACAAAAAATTAGCTACCGGTTCTGCCGAAGTGGTGCGAACTGGCTGAATCCCACCACTGGTCCCAACTCAAGAAATAGGGCTCTAATTTTGGTCTTGTGCAAAACGTGCCTCTTTAAAACTGGTCTGAATCTCTCACCAGGTCATTTGGTGCAGAGTCAGGAAACATTTCAGCCATTCCACAGCCCCCACCTCATTCATAATTCTGTATGACTCAGTGGTGGGATTCAGCCAGTTCACACCACTTCAGCAGAACCAGTAGCTAATTTTTTGTTGCCCAGGCCCAGAATGGACTTCCGGAAGCAGGATCCACACAGAGAACCGGTTGTTCACATATTTGAATCCCATCACTGGTATGACTCCATTATGAGTCTCCCCCCCCCCCCAGTTAACTCCAAAATCTGAATTTGGTCAGTTTGGCTGCAAAAGAGCTGTTATTTTCCATTCGTTTGGTTGTACCTTTTCATGCAATATTATTTACTGACATCTGATTCCAAGGAGAGTGACTTTATTAGTATTTTAATAATACTGCGAGAGTTGGTTTGGTGTAATGGTTAAGACATCAGGCCAGAAACTGGGAGATTGTGAGTTCTAGTTCCATGTTAGGTACAAAGCCAGCTGGATCACCTTGAGCCAGTCGCTCTCTCTCAGCCCTAGGAAGGAGGCAATGGCAAACCACTTCTGAAAAACCTTGCCAAGAAAACTGCAGGGACTTGTCCAGGTGGTTTCCAAGAATTGAACATGATTGAATGGAAGAAAAAAAAAAACTGTTTCCCTTTCCTAAACATTCTTAGCAGAGTATTTGTTCACAGTGGCTGCATACTGGGCTGATATCATACTTGAACTCTCTAGCAAAAATCACTTTTCTAATCAGTCATTGCTAGCCTATTTTCTTTTCTCCAACATGCCTCACTTTACTGATTGAAAAAAGATGAAAAAGAAATTGATATGATATGATATAATATGATATATGATTCAATACAATATCTACTCCTCCTTCTATGTTTCAGTCATTGAAAGCTCCCTTGTGGCAGATTGAAAGCTCAGTAGCCACAAAATCGGAAAGAAAAATGTATCTGGAAATACACTTTTGCAAATCTACATTAATTTCTTATGAAGATGATGATCTTTGGCTCGATAAAATATCCCCAGCACTGGAAAGGGATTTGCGGGAATAGAAAAGGTGGGGATTAAAATACATTTTAAAACAAGAGTCAGTGCTTTTTTTGTTAAAAAAAAAAAGGTGCCGGAACTCACACCCGTCAAACAACCCGCCTTGCCTACCCTACAAGGTTCCATCCAAAAAAGGTGCCGGAACTCCGTTCTGGGCGTTCTATGAGAAAAAAAAGCCCTGACAAAAGTATTTCATAAATAACTTGAAGAGAGAGAGAAATAGAGAGCGTGCTACATGGCTACTTAAATAGATTCAGTTGCACTAAAAATATATATTTGTTTGAAATATGAAGTGGGACGGGGGAGAGTTTGAAGCTCAGTTGTAAACATACAGCATTTTCCTATTCAGAAACATTTTCCTCAGGCAAACTGGAGTTCTAAATGGCCCTTTGCGACACCCTGTGGTCACTTAGGGTAATGCAAAAATCTTATTGGGCAATGTTATTGATTCCTAGTACAGGTAGTCCTCAATTTACGACCACAATTGAGCCCAAAATTTATGTTGCTAAGTGAGAAACTTGTTAAGTGAGTTTTGCCCCATTTTACGACTTTTCTTGCCACATTTGTTAAGTGAATCACTGCAGTTGTTAATTTAGTAACGTGGTTGTTAAGTGAATCTGACTTCTCCGTTGACTTTGCTTGTCAGAAGGTCACAAAAGGGGATCACGTGACCCCGGGACACTGCAACCATCATAAACATGAGTCAGTTGTCAAGCATCCGAATGTAAATCACGTGACCATGGTCAGGGGTAGGCAACCTTGGCTCTTTTATGACTCGTGGACTTCAACTCCCAGAATTCCTGAGCCAGCATGGCTCAGCTTGGAAACCTCTCCCTTTCCCCTCAGCGTGGCTGGCTCAGGAATTCTGGGAGTTGAAGTCCACGAGTCATAAAAAGGTTGCCTACCACTGACCATGGGGATGCTGCAGCAGTCATAAGTGTTAAAAATGGTCATAGTCATTTTTTTTCCAGTGCTGTTGTAACTTTGAGTGGTCACTAAGTGAACTGTTGTAATTCAAAGACTACCTGTAGACTTCTAGAGCAAAGGATATTGCCGATGAACCCACTGCTTCTATCAAGATATCCCTGAGAAATTCTCATGTGAGAATTGCATCCTTGTTATTTAATGCATAACTCTAGACTGAGGAATTATAGCCAGCGAGCAGCTTCTTTGATTTATATTGTTAACATTTTAAACGATCATTCAAAACAAAAAACAAAAAAAGCTTCTAAAATGTCTTGCAAAATTAAGTAGTAAAATAATCCGTGATCTCAAGGAAAGAAAAGGCACAAAAGCAAAAAGGTGACCAAAGCAAGAAAAAAGAAAACAACTACATCTAAATAAAATAGCAAATTAAACTACATTTAAATGAACATAGTTAGGGAAGGAGTTACTCCAGATGGTGCAACACACTGGATATATTAGAATCAGATAGAAAGGGGCAGGTAAGAGCAGGTCTGTGGATGACTGAAGCAAAGGATAAAAGACAATTACAGAATTATAAAACCAGAAGAGGCTCCTGAGAGCCGCCCTCCTGCTCAGAGATCACATCCATATTTCAACTCCCCTGACAAGCAGCTGTTCCTCTTCTATTGGAATATTTCCACCTGAATATTTCCAACTCTAAGTTGGAGTTGGCCTCTAGATAACTGGACGGATGAGGAAGGCAATTCCCTTTCAGTACAAACCTGCAGCTGACCACCTGTAAGTGAAGTTCCTTTGGTGGATGTATTCTTGCTCTTCAATTGTTCAGCTGCTTCTAACTCTTTGTGACCCAAAACCCATCGTTTTGCCAGGACTAATAGTAGCTGCTTCTTTCAGTTCTTATAAGCTCACGCTCATGGCATTAGTGATTGTAAGTATCTGATTCTTTCTTTCTTTCTTTCTTTCTTTCTTTCTTTCTTTCTTTCTTTCTTTCTTTCTTTTTTTCTTTCTTTCTTTCTGTTTGCAGGGGGACGTGCTTTCAAATCAATCTTGACCCAGGGTGACTGTTTGGACAAATTCATGCAACTTTATTAGCAAGATTTTTGGAAGTGGTTCGCCACTGTCTTCTTCCTATAGCTCAGATAGTGCCACCTAGCTGACTTAGTGTCTAATGTGTGACTAGAACTCCCGGTTCCCCTATTTCTAACTTAATCCCTTTAATCACTAAACCAAACTGGCTTTTGATACTGAATTTGCACATACAAATATCTGGTAGCGTCTAAAAAACAGACCTTGGGGGAAAAATGGAAGACAATGAAACAATTAAAATTAACAAAAACTCCATTGTATCCAACAGTGCAAATGAAAGAATGCCTAGATATTCATTCTAGGGGGGAAATTATGAAAAGACATTCATCTGTGCAGTGAAAATATTGAAAAAGAATGATGGTGCAGGTATTACATGATGTTAACGGAGTACAGTACCTCCTTGACCTATGACTACAATTGTGACCAGAATTTCTGTTGCTAAGCAAGGCAGTTAAATTGCCTTGCACCACCAAGGCAGAGCTGGGGTGGCGCAGTGGTTAGAATGCAGTATAATTGCAGGCTAATTCTGCCGACTGTCAGCAGTTCAGTTCTCACCGGCTCAGTTGACTCAGCCTTCCCTCCTTCCGAGGTCGGTAAAACTGAGGACTCAGATTGTTTGGGGCAATATGCTGACTCTATAAACAGCTTAGAGAGGGCTGTAAAGCACTGTGAAGCAGTATATAGGTGTCCTAGCGCTGTTGCTAATTGCTAAATTATTCACAATGAATCTTACAACCTTTTTTTGCCACAGTTGTTAAGTAAATCATTGCAGCTGTTAAGAGAAGCATGAAGTTGATAAGCGAATCTGACTCCCCTTCCTCATTGACTTTTATTGTTGGACGCCGGCCGGGAGGGCTCCTAATGGCGATCACACGCCAAGATGCTGCAACCGTTGTAAAGATGTGTTGGTTGCCAAGTGCCTGAATTTTGATCACACGACCCACAGGGATGCTACAACAATTCTAAGTGCGAGCCCTGGTCTTAAGTCACTTCTTTTTTCAGTACTATTGTAACTTCAAGTGGTCACTAAATGAATGGTTGTTGTAGTAAGTCAAGGACTGCCTGCGTGGCAATGCATGAAGTGCCGCACAGATGGGGTGAGAGGGCCAGGTTGGTCTGCAAGGGCCGGAAGGCGGGAGGAGGAGGGATGCCAGGAATGCTGCCTTATATTTTTCTCTGGCAATCCTTGACTTACAGGGACCATTCAAAGTTACAACGGCACTGAAAAAAAGTGACTTACTTATAACCGTTTTTCACACTTATGACCATTGCAGCATTCCCATGGTGACACGATCAAAATTCAGATGCTTGGCAACTGGCTCATACTTATGACCGTTTCAGCATCCCCGGGTACACGTGATCCCCTTTTGCAACCACAGAAGCGCTGCTTGAGCAGGGTCCGCAAGATTATCTGGGACACTACACATCCTCTTCACGACCTGTTTTCCTTGTTACCTTCTGGGAGGAGGCTTCGTGGTATCCATAGAACATCCAGATTCAGC
Source organism: Crotalus tigris (assembly GCF_016545835.1). Classification (NCBI taxonomy): domain Eukaryota; kingdom Metazoa; phylum Chordata; class Lepidosauria; order Squamata; family Viperidae; genus Crotalus; species Crotalus tigris. The sequence continues at coordinate 5,074,085 of NW_024096520.1, forward strand.
CAGAGTTTCATTCCATACAGCATTAACCTTGCGAACTCTCAAGCTTCCTCCTTCCGTTATATATTCAAGATAGACAATATTTAATATTTATTTGCTACGTATATGTAGGGATGTGAATCTATACATATGTTGTTCATATGGTGTGTGTCATGTATGTGTTTCACTTTGAGAGCGGGCAACTAAATTTCATTTTTGATGTGTGCCATTGTGCCCACAGTATAAAAATGACAATAAAGGTTATCTTACCTTACCTTACCTTACCTTACCTTACCTTACCTTACCTTATCTTATCTTATCAACAACTGTGAATCTGGCTTCCCCCTGTGACTAAGATACCAAATGCAATGACTCACTTATCAACAATGGCAAGAAAGATCGTAAAATGGGACAGAACTCACTTAACAACTGTCTTGCTTAGCAACATAAATTTTGTTCCCGATTGTGGTCGTAAGTCGAGGACTACCTGTACTTTCATGCTGGAACTCCATGGACCAGCTTCAGCCTGCCTCAGCAATGCGTTGCCTATGAGACAGAGCCTCCATTGTGAGGATAGATTCCCATGGTAAGTGGGCCATCTTTACATTGCAGTAAGCAGACTCTGTGTATAAAGGCTTATCCACGCCATCTTTTATTTCTCACAAGATCTTTATTTTTCCAATGCAGCTATTTCAGTTAAATCCATAAGAGGGCAGTGCAAACAACAAAATATCAAAGGGCACTCATAAGAAACATTGGAAACATTAGGAAAAATGGCTCCTCCAAGGTTTATTTACTGTTGCAGAATACAAGCTTTTCCACAGAGTTATACAGCTGTCTGCCAGTTATGCAGCTGTTTGCTAAATTCTGTATCATTCCTTCTAACTTTGTCTACAAATTTGCATTTGCTAAAATATCGCTTGCCTTGTGATGCTGTTTTATAGAGATGTGATTATCTTTTAAACAACTCTGTAGAAAACCACTACTGTATTTAAGATAGTGGATTCTTAGGAAACATCCATGCACAATGTGTGTTGCAGTTGTTTATCAGTTGGGTGCCAGGACTTAATTAATTTTGGCTGATCTAGAAAGGGGAGACAATCTGGAATCTCGAAATCTATAGGCCAGACTAGAAAGTTTTTTTTAAAAAAAAAAATATGTGACACCAGTGGGCAACCATATCATGCCAACAAAACTGCATGGATGTGTCCATGTAAATCACCAGGAGATGCAATTCATTTGAATATGACTTTACTTGCTATTACTACATGTTGACAGCCCAATTATCTGTTCTGCTGCACCATTAATTATATCCAGAAATATCTCATCCATATAATCAGAATGTATATGAAGGAGAGTACTGTTGAAGGAAAAATCTTCATCAGGGTCCAGTCCAAGCCGGGAATAAACAATATGGCAACTGCTTTAGAAAGAAGGTTCTAGTTTATTGAAGAGGAGAGCCAGATAGAAAGATAGCTCTGAAAAAAAACTAACCACATGTAGTAGGGAGTGGGTTTTTATACCTTCTTGGGCTTTTGTTTGGAGTTGTTCCTGTGGCATGAACTTTGACCTGAGTCTGAGTGTGTGCCTTTCTGGTATTCTGATGGTGGTGGGTTAATCATATTATGCCCCAAAGGTCATATCCTGCTTTCCTGGGGCTGTGGCTGATGACTGTTAGATTTTTTGGTGTGAGGGATTGTTGATTCTAGGGATCTTTCTTTCCAATCCCAGCTTCCTGACTCCGATCTTTCTGACAAGATTATGACATCTGCATTTCTGCACACCTGGTTTCTGTTTGGGGCAGAGACACTTGGGGGGGGGGTTTCTGCCTTTAAAATCTTTGGGGAAATATATTCTGCCTTTTTAATATTTCCCAAAATATTTTTTTCTCTGGATTCTTCCCACAGTACCATTACCAGCATCTCTCTCTTTGAAATTTGACTGCCTCTCTGATGACTCTATTTCATAGGAGCAACATCAGAGCAATCTCGGGTCCTCTACCAGAGGCCTGGGAATTTGGGAGCTCTGCACAGTATCTTAGCTGTTCCTAGCACTGGGCTGTTTTAGACAGAGAGAACTCTGACATTGTTCCTGGGATCTGCTGGAGCCTCTCTCCCAGCTTAAGAATCACAGCCCCCAGTACTCCTGCCACTACTGGGACCCCTTTGGCCTTTACTTTCCATATCCTCTCCAGTTCCTTCTTCAGGCCCTGGGACTTTTCCAGCTTCTCATACTCCTTCCTGTCGCTTGGCAGAGCTACATCTATCACCACCACTGTCTTCTGGCCTTTATCTACTACCACAGTATCTGGTTGATTGGCTAGTACTTGTCTGTCTGTCTGAATGAGGTCTTAGCTTTCTTTATAATCCTCTGTGGGATTTTCCTTTTGAACTTAGGAGGGTCTAGCCCACATTAAAGCAATAACAATAATAACAACAAAGCAAAAGTAAACAGTTGACAATTTCTGCACCCTCTTTCACGTTTATTTATTAATTTAAGAAAATTTATATGGCTGCCCAACTCACAGTGACTCTGGGTGGTTTACAAAGATAAAAACAAATTATGTTGTTAAGTCCCTGATATATACTCTGTCCAAAAATAATATTAAAAAGATGAAAAAGCAGAAAAAAAATAAATTGACTATCCCAACAATATTTTCATCACCCTTTGGAGTACTTTACCCTTTCATTGATTTTAGAACTAGAGTTACTGCATTCAGTAAACTGTAAATCGGAATAGGCGTTTGATATTGCCATCATATGCTTCTTCCAAAATCACTTGCCCCAATACTGATGCTTCAAACACTAACATACAAACCTCCATTTCTCCCCATTTTTAAAATATAATTTGTGCCATGATTCATTTGACACTTTTCCTTTTGCAGCTTCAGTGGATACCAGAACTTGCTGACAAATCCAACTATCCCCTTTGATCACCTGATGCTGGCTTACCTAATGGTTAGGCCAGAATTGTCATATGTTGCTATCTCACGTTCCACAATAAAGCAAATCTTCCTGCTTCTTCCTATGCTGACAAGGATGTTTCCCAAGGTAGAATCTAGAGCAGTGATGGCGAACCTTTCCACCCGCCCTGCCCCCGTGCCCCCGCAGGGCCACATACCGCCTCCATGGCCCACCACAGATTGCCCAGGCAGCCCAGCAGTGCCATGGTGGCCACACCATCCACCCGTGCCCTACAGCTTCAACTGCGTGCGATGGGGCGCGAGGGTGGAGTCTTGTCCTCGCTGCCCAGCTGCCATGTCCTTGGCTGTGCTGCTCTGCGTGGGCTGTGGCTGGGAGCAACTCTCCTCCGGGGGGGCTGCTGGTAAGGAGGGGGCCATGCGGGGAGGCGGGGCTAGGGCGACGGCATGCATGCCCATAGAGAGGGCTCTGAGTGCTGCCTCTCGGACACGTGCCATAGGTTTGCCACCACTGATCTAGAGTGTTTCCCCATATGTGTTTGGGATGTAATAAGAGGCTTGGTGGCAACATCCTCTAACCATGGCATGAAGACACTGAACATTTTTAAGGAATATAGCTTTATGGCATCTCATCCTCAGCCCACTGCAGAACCAAACTGAAATTACTTTTATGTTATATAATTGTTTCCCTGTTAAAATGGTGTTTTCTGTTTTCTCTTGACATAAAGAGAAACCCTCCTATCTTTTTGTAAGGGCCTAAAGATGTGGCTGTGCCAGTAGGCTTGGGGGCTCCACTGGGGGATCAACGCAATGGAGGTGGTTGATTAATAACAAATGCCACCTCCCTCCCCACTCCCTCCCCATGTGTCTTTGGTTTTAAAGTTTGTTTTTAACTGTTTTATGTTTTAGTTTTTATGTAACTGTAAATTGCCCAGAGTTGCCCTAGGGCAATGATGGCGAACCTTTTAGAGACTGAGTGCCCAAAACCCAGCCCCACCCCTGCCCCTTCCCACCTGCCCTGCCCCCGTGCCCCCGCAGGGCCACACACCGCCTCCATGACCCATCACAGATTGCCCAGGCAGCCCAGCAGTGCCATGGTGGCCACACCATCCACCCGTGCCCCACAGCATCAACTGCGTGCGATGGGGCGCGAGGGTGGAGTCTTGTCCTCGCTGCCCAGCTGCCATGTCCTTGGCTGTGCTGCTCCACGTGGGCTGTGGTTGGGAGCAACTTTCCTCCAGGGGGGCTGCTGGTAAGGAGGGGGCCATGCGGGGAGGCGGGGCTGGGGCGACGGCGTGCATGCCCATAGAGAGGGCTCTGAGTGCTGCCTCTTAGACGCATGCCATAGGTTTGCCACCACTGATCTAGAGTGCTTCCCCATATGTGTTTGGGATGTAATAAGAGGCTTGGTGGCAACATCCTCTAACCATGGCATGAAGACACTGAACACTTTTAAGGAATATGGCTTTATGGCATCTCATCCTCAGCCCACTGCAGAACCAGATTGAAATTACTTTTATGTTATATAATTGTTTCCCTGTTAAAATGATGTTTCCTGTTTTCTCTTGACATAAAGAGAAACCCTCCTATCTTTTTGTAAGGGCCTAAAGATGTGGCTGTGCCAGTAGGCTTGGGGGCCCCACTGGGGGATCAGCGCAATGGAGGTGGTTGATTAATAACAAATCCCACCTCCCTCCCCACTCTCTCCCCATGTGTCTTTGGTTTTAAAGTTTGTTTTTAACTGTTTTATGTTTTAATTTTTATGTAACTGTAAGTTGCCCAGAATTGCCCTAGGGCAGTGATGGCGAACCTTTTAGAGACCGAGTGCCCAAACTGCAACCCCAAACCCATTTACGTATCATCGGGTGCCAGGTGGGCATGGCCCATTGGGTGGGTGTGGCCCATTGGGTGGGCGTGGCTGTGATGGTAACAGCAGACTGGGTGGGACTAAAAAATTCAATCAATCAATTTCAACTTTGCAAGATCTTTTTTTTTTCCCGCGAGAAGTTGAAATTGATTGAATCTTTTCTTTTTTTGCACACGGCAGCAGAGGCCTAAAGCGAAAAGGTTTTATAAAAGCCAGCTGAAGGCCTAGGACTGGGGTGACGGTGCGCGTGCTCACCGAGAGGGCTCTGTGTACCACCTGTGGCACCCATGCCACGAGTCATAAAAGAGCCAAGGTTGCCTACCCCTGCCCTATGGTAAGATGGGCAGCCAATAAATTTTATAAATAAATAAATAAAAATCTCATCATACAAACAATCTATGTACTACAGTGTGCTCCAAACTTGGCAATTTTAAGATGAGTAGACCAACTCCCAGAATTCCCAGCAGGCATACTGGCTTGGGAACTCTGGGAGTTTATCCATCTTAAAGTTGCTAAATTTGAAACACACTGGTCTACAAACTATTGATGCTTGATGAATGGTGCAGCAAAAGGATCTGCTCTGTTCCTATTATGTCTGCAGCCTTACCCCCTGCTCAGTCCAGTCACTGGGCATTGCTGGTATGACCCATTTTAGCTTGGATTATTTCCATGCTAGTGACTTACAGCATCACCATAGCATCCCAAAGCCATCATCAAGATGATATAAAGCTATCAGTCTCCTGTTCTCTTGCTGACCATTTTGGCTTGGGATGCAAGAGAGACTGGACAACTTGCAACCAGAGTAAACCTGTCAGCTGGGAATTTAGACTTTGTTCGACCACAGGATTATCAGTCTTCTAGGTCAGTGATGGCGAACCTTTTAGAGACTGAATGCCCAAAAACTGCTCCTCCTCCCCGCTCCGCCCTGCCCACTGGGCCACCCACCACCTCCACGGACCACCACAGATCACCCAGGCAGCCCAGAAGCATCATGGCGGCCATGCCCCCTGCCCGTGCCCCAGAGCATCATCCGCATGAAACAGGGCGCAAGGGTGGAGTCTTGTCCCCACTACCCAATTATCATATCCTTGGCTGTGCTGCTTCGTGTGGGCCATGCCCAGGGCCGACTCTCCTCCGGGGGGGCTGCTAGTGAGGAGGGGGCCGTGGGAGGAGGCGGGGCTGGGGAGATGGTGTGTGTGCCCACAGAGAGGTCTCCGAGTGCCACCTCTGACACCCGTGCTATAGCTTTGCCACCAGTGTTCTAGGGAATCCATAATCCTACAGTCCTATAGGTGTGAAGTGCAGCTGACCAATTAGTGAAGCATATGAGGGGAACCTGATAAAGTTCAAGCACTGATAGGTTATAGAATCCTGTAACCCATTCTAATACATGTTTCGGAGAATCACTGGTGTATCCCTCCTCCTCTTGGCAGATGCTACTTAATTTGTGGGCAAGGAAGCAAGGGAATCTACCAGTCAATGCCCTGAAACTATCTACATGAAATCTGTAAGGACCACACCATCCCTTGTTGTAGAGGGACAGTAAAGCTTAGCTGTGGGAGCAGCACAAAGTATGTTTACCTGTTTTCTGCCAGTCACAGGAACGCCTATTTACACAGCAGATTCCCTCATCAAAACAAAACTTGGGAGGATGGGTAGAATAAAGGTGTCTACTCTGTGATTAAAGGGGACAAAGGCAGGTGAGTTCAAGTACAGGTAATCCTCGACTTACGATGACAATCAAGCCCAAAATTTCTGTTGCTAAGCGAGACCGTTAAGTGAGGTTCGCCCCATTTTACAACCTTCCTTGCCACGGCTGCTGAGTGAATCACGATGGTTGCTAAATTCATAACACAGTTGTTAACTGAATCTGGCTTCTCCATTGACTTTGCTTGTCAGAAGGTCACAAAAGGGGACACAGGACTCTGGGAGACCACAATCATCATAAATATGAACCGTTTGCCAAGTGTCTGAAATTTGATCAGGTCACCATGGGGATGCTGCAGTGGTCGTAAGTGTGAAAAATGGCCATGAGTCCCTTTTTTCAGTGCTATTGTAACTTTGAATGGTCACTAAACGAACCGTTGTAAATCAAGGACTCCCTATACAAAATGGCACAATGGCTTCCTTGTCCCTTGTATTTGCATTCTGATTTTTGGGAGGAGGAGCACTTTGCCCACCAAGAGGTCATGCTAACGAAATGGGGTGGTGGTGGTACTGCAATAATACTTTAGGCTCCATCAGTATACAGCAGTGTACAGGATATAATAGCAATGAGTTTGGCAGTGAGATCCACTGTGGATCTAGAATGGAACTGGTAATTGGACAATCCTAACTTAGAAGGGCAATATTGTTTGGCCAAAACATTAAGCAGCTGTTGGTGCTTTAAGACAATAGGGCGGGAATGACCTTTGACTACTTGGCTTTCCAAAAGTTTTTAATTAATTTCTATGGGACATTCAGCTCATCTTTCCTTGGCCACCAGCAAAGATTAATTGTCCAGAAGCAGATGTTTTTCAATCCCACTGTTTTTCCTTATACACCTCAATCTCAGATGTGTTCTATACTTGGAGCCTTTCTATTCTGAAAGCGAATTGTCTGCTTGCTTTTGGTTCAAGGAAAGTCCCTTTTGTTTTGGCCAAGGTCAGCTTACCTCCAAATGTCCCCCACTTGGAACCAGACATACATAGGTGTGTTACTGTTTAGGACCGCTCTCTCTAGATCAGGGGTAGGCAACCCAAAACACTCAAAGAGCCACTTGGACCGGTTTCCCACCAAAAACAAAACACTGGGAGCTGCAAAATTCTTTTGATATCTAAAATGAAGATAACACTGCATATATCCTTTTTTACCTTTATTATAGGTGTGTGTGTGTGTGTGTGTGTGTGTGTGTGTGTGTATGTATATGTATATATACACATTAAAAATAAAAGTAAAAATATGACTCTTGAGAATATCCATACTATTAAAACAATGATCACCAAGAGAATGCTTTAAGAGAATAAAATTACATACACACAAAGGTAAAAAAAGGATATATGCAGTGTTATCTTCATTTTAAATGTCAAAAGGGTCTCTCTCTTTTTGTCTCTCTCTCTCCTTCCCTCTCTATCTGCCCTTGGTCTGCCACTCCTCTTCCCCCACTCTCTTTCTTTCTCTCTCTCTTTCCTCTCTCTTTCTCTCTCTCTCCCTCCCTCCCTCCCTCCCTCTCTCTCTCTCTCTCTCTCTTTCTCCCCCCCCTCCTATCTGCTGCTCACCTGGCAAGCTTCAAGCTGTTGTCCAACAAGCTCAGGGGTAGGCAATCTCGTCTCTTTTTATGACTCATGGACTTCAACTCCCAGAATTCCTGAGTCAGCCTAGCTCTCTCCTGCTCTTCCTGCTTCCTGCAGAGATGCAGCAAAGGGAGGAGCTCCATCCAGTAAGCTTTTCAGCTTCTCAGAGAACACTGTGAGTGCACTCTCTTTTACACCCCTCACACACACACACTCCCACACCCCCCAACACCCCCCCACACCCCCCCAGACACACACACACAGAGAGAGAGAGAGAGAGAGAGAGAGAGAGAGAGAGAGAGAGAAGCAGGGAAGCGCAATTGCCTCTCTCTGTCTCTGTCTCTCTCTGCAAAGGCAGAGGAGGCTGGGAGCCACAGGGGAAGGCTCAAAGAGCCGCATGCGGCTCCGGAGCCGCAGGTTGCCGACCTGTGCTCTAGGTGCTCCACTGTGTGAAACAGGTAACATTCCTGGAAATCCTCTTCTTTGAAACAGATATTGAAAGCCAACAAAAGGAAAGTGGTGGAAGGACTGGAAATGACAAGGCAGAAACCAATAGTTCCCGGGCTAGAAAGAACTGCTGTGTCAACCTAGATCAGATATGTCTCTCAAAGCCAGCAGAAGAATGATCACATATGCAGCTACTTGGAAAGGTAGGGGAAACAGACTTAGAATGTAAACATTGGAATGACGACCTACATATAGGCTTTAACTCCAGTGCCTTGCAATAGACAGATCTTCTGGGTGTTTATGTTCCATTCTTATTTGCAGTAACGAAACTAATAACATCGTGTTGTGGCTGCAAGTCTATGTCAAATAGTCTCAGCCCTTTGAGATAGAGCAGCTTGAACACCAAGTAATGAATACTAAATACTATTTAGCATTTAGTATCAATACTAAAATTATTATAGGGTTACTGTAACAAAATTTTGCAACTCTGAATGTGCCTCCCCTCCCTCCTTTCCTTTCTTTTTTTTTTTTTTTAACAGAACTAGGAAAAAGTCTGAACTGCTTTCCACTTCTGCTTTGGTCTCAGATTTCTCCTGTCTGATCATTGGCTTCTCTTCCTGCTCTTCCACAAAGTTATTCTCACAGTAAGTCAATTCCTGAATAAAAGGGAAAGCATCTGGAGAGACAAGATTTACTGCTGCACCTAAGCTGAAATTAACCATCATGTTTCACTGGAAGCTACTGGAGTAACCTTCTTAGAACTAGAAGAAGTCCATAGCTTAGTCTAGTCAAAGAGACTTGAGGTAACAATTACAAATGGAAAACCCAAAACACTAATCTTAAAATCAAGCATTCTAGATTTAAAGATACCATCAAGATGCACATACCCATAACCACAATCGTTTTAGAGCAGTGGTTCTCAACCTTTTTAATGCCGCAACCCCCAACCGGTCGTAAGTCGAAGACTACTCAACCGGTCGTAAGTCGAGGACTACTCAACTGGTGCAGCACCGTTTGCAAAATGGGACTTTTGGCGGGCTCAGCAGGGCAGAGACAGCCTGGACAATTCCTATTGGCTTTTGAAAGCCAATAGAATTAGACTCTATTCAAGAGAGTCTATTCTATTGGCTTTCAAAAGCCAATAGAATAAAAGGGAGTAGCACAGCTAAGGAAAAGGGGGAAAAAATGGTGGACTGCGTTGTTTGGCGACCCCCGTGAAATGGTCGTTCGACCCCAAATTGGGTCCCGACCCACAGGTTGAGAACCACTGCTTTAGAGTACAGGAAAGGAATAACTAATTAGCAAATAATTGTTGAGATAGGAAAGAGGAAAGGAAACACAACTAAAACAAATTCATACAAACACTCCATTTACTCTGCCCCTCCGTTTCCTTTTTATCTTGCAAACCATCATTGCTTCTACTACATCTGCACACTTCTTCATGCAATCTTTTTTCTTCTTCTTTAAACTTATATTTCAGAATTTCAACTCAATCAGATGACTCTTAACCTCTTCACTCATCTTTAATATATTTGCAGTTTGATCTACATAAATTCTCTCCATATGACCATACCACTTTGATGTACTTCTTTCTTCCGGTAGACATGTTTATATTAAATCCATCTTAATTCAACACTTGCCCATTCTCGACCTTATCTATTTTTTGTTTTGTCATATGCATTTCTTATGTAACCCTCTCACACAGCATTCATCTTACTCTTATGTTTCCCTTGACATATACAACTTTTATTTTCATGTAATAAAATACGCAGAGGCCTATTCTTATATGCAGCCATTTTAGATTGATTCAACAAATATTAATTCCTTGTAACATGCCACATTTGTACAACTAAGATTTATATGTGCATTTCTCCATTTTTCATAAACATTCTATCAAAGTAGACATATTCATATCTCTGCTCTAGTGCTTTGCTATTTATATATTACATGCGATTGTTCATTCCATTTCTCCCATCAAATGGAGCTAACTTGGTTTTCAATACATTAATTTCAAATCCATGCTTCTGATTGCATTGTAACTTAACACCCATGCAAAGCATTAGGTTCTTAGTCAACAACTTAGCATCAGGTAAGTACATTTATGTACATCTATGTCCCCAACCAATATCAACTAACATCACTACATGCATTCCTTATACATTTATCCATAAATGCATTAAATAGCCAAAAGTATATCATTAATCCTTACCATACAATCTATTCAGTATGAATCATTTGCTAAGTATTCTGTTCTCGTTCATGCTTTACTCTGTCACATTCAGCAATCAAATTTCAACTGTTTGCACAAAATAGTCTGTACAACTCAAGTCTTTTAATTTTATCATACACTTTCTCTAAATCAACTAACATGCAATAATTTTTTTTGTACTAATGGGGGTTGGTTCATAGGAAGAAAAACTGGAGGTCTGCAACTTCCCATAAGTAATCTTGATTAAAATTCCTTGGGCCACATCATGTCATGGTGCAATTGCTTCATAATTACTGCTGCTATTGCTGATGTCCTAGGAAGGTGTTCTTGCCTAGTACTTACCTCCAATCCCCAGCATGTGAGACAGATAGGACCCTCACTGATTCTTTGCTAAAGATAGGAGGGAATCATAAAAATCAAATAAATTGCATAGCTCTATTTTTTTTATCTTTGTACCAACTACTTCCCTTTGAGGAGTTTATCAATATCACAGGGTATGACTGAAAATGAACTAGATTGAGAATGAAAAATAAAGAAAATGTAAAAAATTATATTTAGGTAGCCACATGTAAAAACTATCAGTGGTGGATGAAAAGATCAGCAGCAGCTTAAAGGATTCTCCCATTAAAAGTTACAAGGGAGAAAGTTATATTCATAGGTTAAGGCAGTGGTGGCGAACCTACGGCACAAGTGCCAGAGACGGCATTCAGAGCCCTCTCTGTGGGCACGTGCGTCGTAGCTCCAGTCCTAGGCCTTCAGCTGGATTTTATAAACCTTTTTGCTTTAGGCCTCTGCCGCCATGTGCAAAAAAAAAAAAAAGGTTCAATCAGTCAATTTCAACTTCTCGCGGGGGGGGGGGGAAAGGTTCTTGCAAAGTTGGAATTGATTGATTGAACTTTTTAGTCCCACCCAGTCTGCCGTTACCATTGCGGCTACGCCCAGCCAATGGGCCATGCCCAGCCAATGGGCCACACCCACCCGGCACTTGATGATGCATAAGTGGATTTGGGGTTGCAGTTTGGGCACTCAGTTTCTAAAAGGTTCGCCAACACTGGGTTAAGGCATATGACACAGTATAATGCATTGGTTTTTTTACTAGATCTCAAAAGGCATCAGGCCTACAATAGTGGAGCTTGCACAGATAGGATAAACTTCAGAAACAATAAAAGGTCTTAACAAGCCCAGAAAATAAAACACAATCTTAGTGCAACTCTAACTAGATATTTTTCCATGTCTTTACAAACAGGCATTCCTTTTACCTGGAATTGCTTCTTGTTTTTCTGAAAGTCCCAAGCTTCAAGTCTGAAGGGGAATGGTTTCACCTTTCCCCCTTTTTCCACCCCAGCATATAGTTCTCACTTAAGTCTGTACTTCTCAATTCTATCTGCATTTACCAAATGTTATCATTGTCTGCTCTTGTACCCTTCTAATCAGAAAGCTTTCCCAGGCAAGCTAAATAAACTAATCCACCCATATGTTTTGCATTCATTTTTGCTAATTCGTTTATCTTTCCCTTTGAAGAATGCCAAGCTTGATAAATAAGTTACAGAGCCACTAAAGGAAACCGTATCTCTATATTAACATTTGTCCAGTTACACAGTCTACACTTCCATTCTATTGTTTTTCTACATTCTCAGGATATTTATGATTTTCATCATTTTTTCTTTGACATCATGTTGATAGCTCTCATTTAAATTCTAAACTCGTGAGATTGATAGCTATCACTGTCAATCTCATGCGATTCTTTAAAATGCTCCTTTCAGCATTTCCTTGCTTCACTTTCATCATAAATCATGTCATCACTTTTATTGTTAGTTCCATTCACTCTATTGGAAGCTTCTTGTGTAGCCCTCAGACAGTTTCAGAACATTTTTTTTTTTATTTCCATAAGATACACTTTCTGTTCCTTACAGTCATTCCACTTCCATTCTACTTACTTTCACTTCTTTCCATTTTACCGTACCCATGTCATCCCCTACTGACATATCAAATAATGGTTTGGCCTATATTCAGAATATTTCATCACCCCTGAATTTTTAATTAATTCACTTAAACTTTCATGAGAAGTAACGGCATCAAACAAGTTTTTAGATCTATATTCATTCCTTTGACACCTGTATAAAAGAACGTAGCTACAAATGCTGAAATCACATCTTGGAAACAAACAATGTACATTTGATAAACAAATCTGCAATCATTCTCTTGACCCCAAAAGTGCAATTACTTCTTGTTTCTTTCCCTCTGTTCATGTCTCTAAACAAAATATTTTTGTCTGAATCACATTCACTCAGAATTAGTTTCCCCCCAAAATCCTTCTACTTCTTTCATTATCTTCATTCATAAACACACTGCTATCATCAATCTATGAATCCCAATTTTCATATGCATCATATGTGACACCGTTTTATACTTTCTGATACACCTGTTTGCCCCTTCATTCACAATTAAACATATACCTTCACTTTTCAGCATGAATTCATCAACTCCCCTGCACAAAATCAGACCATAATTTAAATTTATCAAGCCCTCCCCATTTCTCTGAAGTTTCACAGATGCAAAAAAATATCTATTTTTCATTCTAGTTTCTTAATTTGTGCTTTTTACCACTTTCAAGTCACAGTCCTCCATATGCCATGGTTGTTAGCAGATGGGCCCAGTGCTAAGTATGGCTCAGTCAAGGCTTTCATATAATATTTTTTGTAAGATACACTAGGTTACCATATTTATGTGCAGCATTCCTTGCGTTTACTGCAGTTTTAACATGCGAGTATAACACAAGTGCGGGTGTTATTCTAAAGATGCCAACAGTATTATATTCAACTGAGGATATCTAATCTAAATGTTTTATGATCCCACATACTGTGTTACTCTGTGGATCGAATAATGTGTTTAATATAAATATCCAGCTCACTTCTGGTAATAACTAAAATGCATAGCTTTCTACTGTCCTCACTTCACTTCCATTTTGTTTATTGTAAGATGCTAAAGTTTGTGTTTCATTTGTTTGCCTTGTTCCAGGACTCAATGTTCTCAGCACATGTTCTTTCCAGATTCACAATAGTATCTCCATAGGGTACACTTTCAGTCAGTTCCCGACATGATTTGGATAAGACATTGTAGCTCAGAAACCCCATTTCCCATTCAGGTCACTTTTTGTATACGCACTATATGTGTCGTTCAGCTTGTCATATATCCTGCATCATATATCCAGGGTCCCCTTGATGAAACCAATGTCTCCTGCTGGGTCTCTGAAGTGTGCCTTCTCTGTGTTGGTGGCCACCCTACAGAACAGCTTCTCCCCAGAGATACTGACAGCTCTAACCCTGTTGGCCTTCAGGAAGGTGGCAGAGACTTGGTTCCCCCCCCCCCCGGGCACTGAGGCCAAGATGTGGACAGAGTGGCTAGTGGACAGATGTAAGTTTTATTGGGATCTCAGTGCAGTTTATTGTTTGAAATAGGTGTATTATACTTTTATTTTGTTCCTTTTGGCAGACAGGTGGCTATATAAATTAGTTTAATTAAATAAATATGTGTCAAATTTGGAAAAACAGGAGTCCAAGCATTTAAAATGAATATATAGGTTGATTGCAAGCTTAAGCTCTCTACAAGAGTCTGAACTGCTGACAGCCAAAGCAAATTGGCGGTAGATAAAAGCCAGTGGAATTCAAGGTGGGCTGGACTTAGATCTCTCGTGGGCGTGAAGGGACTCGAGACTGATGGTGTGTTTGGCCCCCTCCCTCGTACTCAGCCTGGTCATCTCCTATAATATCTCCCATGCTCCAGATTATCATTATCTAATGCTAAATTCCATACACGGTTATCTAGCTGAAGTGTTCAATATTGCTGAAGTTCATGATGTTTTAATTTAAAAGCCTTCACCTGGTAAATCTACCATATATAGTTACTATAACATATCTTACCTAATACCCCTTATATTATAGGTTTTAAATTATTTCCCAACCACATGAATGAATAGCTACTGTCTGAAAACACATAGTATAAAAACCTGAACACTGTAGTGCAAAGAAACTCATGTCATGATCAGAATACTTCATGGTGTGCAGGCAGAGCTTGTGAAAGAAGTACAGCCATCTGCCTATATTCATTGCTAGAACTATGGGTTGAACTTGATAATTGCTGGCATCTGTTGTTGCAAGTATCTTTATGTTTTTTCAGCAACTATATGTGTTTGCATTGTCCCCTTCTATGTTTTTTCAGCAACTATATGTGTTTGCATTGTCCCCTTCTATGTATTCACATTTAACTGAACTGCAAAAAGAACTAGAAGCACAAATTCTTGAAGAAATTTGATGGTTGTAACAAATCACATTATGGTTAGCTATTAAAAACACTTTTGGTACCATTATTGCTTTTTAACATGTTCAGCAATGAATTGAATTCTACGATAGAGGACTGTGGCATTCTAACTTTGCTTTATGTTTTGTCTTAATCTTTTTAATGAGGTGCTTCTTGAACTTTATTATTTGTAGAAGTGGGATTACGGTACAGCTCAGCCTTATCTTTGTATTAATAAACCACAAGATCTGAGGAATCAGAATTTCAAGAAAATTATGACTGATGTAAAGATTGCAAGAAAATTCCAAATAAAGCATAGCTAAAGGAAGTCCAGTGTATATCCACTAATTTGCAATACCTGAAGTTGACACAAAAGAAATTGACCAAATTTTAAAGTAAACCATGTTTCTTCTTATTTACGATTCTGCATCTGTGCACTGAAGTGATGATTTATAGATAATTTCCATATTTTAAGTAGGGTCAATGTATTAATTTCAAAGGGCCATTGTATTCTTTCTTCAGAGAAACTTAGAACATTATAATAGCAATATGGATGGATTTGAAGCAGGACTGAAACTATTTCCAGTACCTAAATGGGCAAGAATTTGAGAGTAAAAAATGCTACAATGAACCAAATATTTAAATCTATCCGAAGAATAGAAAAGTTTTCAGTGAAGTCAATTGATACTGTACTGTTGCCATCACTAAATGGCCATCAATTGCAGACTGCAAACAGACATTTTTGTGCATGCATCAAATTAAAACTTGAGGAACAATATGAGTGATGAACTTTTAAGTAACATTAAAGGTAAAGGTTTCCCCTGTCCAGTCAGGTCTGACTCTAGGGGGCATCTCCATTTTTTAGACAAGGGAGCAATGTTGTCCAGAGAAACAGAAAGTGCCCAAAATGTCCTTGATCTTGCAACAATGGTTACTTGCTCTACAAAACTGGGAAAAAATTGGTAATTCAACTTCCATAGATATTTACATATAGTGTATGCATTTTGTTTCCATTGTTCGCCCTCTCACTGATCTTTCACTTCATTTGGTCAGCCAACTTGGATAAGTGAGATAAACAAGACCTTGGATAAACAACTGTCCACCAAGGTTATCAGTTTGCTTCCTCTCACTGTTGCAAGTGTTTCCCCTGAAGTGTCTGTACTATTAGTAACTCATAAATAAGCAACTGTATTTTAAAGGCACCCTTTTCCACTGTATTTTATTCTGCCTAATCTGTCCATTAAATGTTTACTAGGCATTTTTGATTTGGGAGAAAATGTGTTAGGAGTTGTTTTCCTTTGGAAATTAAGGAATTAATTTGGAATGTAGTTAGTAAATGCTTGTTTGCAAAATAAGGTATTCCGACTACTATGTACTTGACTTCATCGAAATCAGTAGATTCTATTTTAAGGATTTAGCATGAAGGTTTGCTCATCCTGTCTATGCCCCCATAAAAGAAAAAGAATCTTCCGTGATCCTTACATAGCGATATAATACAGTCCCACATCGAGGTCACTTGTTCTGCTGCATTTGCAGAATTTGGACGCAACCAGGAGGGATAAGGAAGCCCAACGTTTTTCTTCCATCTCATGCATATGTTGGCAAATGAAAAACAAATGAACCAATCCTCTTGCATAAGAAGCCAGGGTCTCTCCCAGCCCCCAAGGACTCCTACTTTCTCTTAGGATGTTTATAGAAAGGAGGAAAATTACTTCTCTTTCTTTCTCATTCTTCTCTTATATGGAGATTGCCACATCACATTATTGAAAAGCAAGTTTTAACAAGATGCTCAGAAGTCATTCCGATTTGCATGCCAAACCCAAGATTTTAATAACAAGATTGTTTGAGGCAGGTAGGTACTTTCTTCCTGGCACCACCTAACATGAAGCCTACAAACATTCACCATTTTTATACCAGTTTGGGGTTGCAAATTTCCTTTGTATTTTTTGTATCTGCCTAGAGTTCATCATGTATGAATATTCCTTAGGAAAATAAAGGGCAGAAGCTTTCAACTTTCAACCATGCTTGAACCTGAACAGACTCTCCCCCTTGTCTTTACTTCTTATGCAATATTATTCTTGGCCCAACCAAAACAAAGATGTTTGGGGAGCTGCTCTTTAGAGTTGTACAACAGTAATGGGGGGGGGGGCAGGGGAGGGAAGGACCTTTTGATTTACAGTGCTCTGTTCTTTCACAGAATTCAAACCATTGCTTAATTTTTGGGAATAACCCCGCTGAGACCTCCTGACAATTCATAACTCAATATCCTTGATTGCATATTAATTTTTGCCTAAATCAATAAGGAAGCTAGGGCGCTTAGGGAGAGGTAGACATGGATCTCATTTATGTTTGTTCACTGATTAATGGCAAGATACCTTAAATATTTGTGGTAGGATTCTACATTAAAGGGTGTAAACCCTGAGTGAGTTTAATAGTTTCAGACCCTAGGCTGAATTATCATTAAGAATGATAATCCAAGTGCATTTCTTCCTTCAGTTTGAAATCAAGGGTTATTGCTGTCTATTGCCCGGAAAAAAACAGGATCACAGCCTCCCTTCAGGAATATAAAAGTCCCGGCCAGGCCCTCTCCCGCTACTCCTTACTGGCCTCCAGGGCCGGCCCTGAAAAAGCTCCCGCTGGCAAGCCAAGCCGTTCCCACCGCTTTCCCAGCCATCCCGCGGTCTCCAGCCGCTGGGCTAGGCCAGGCCGCCAGCCAGAAGCCAAGGGAAGGAAGCGCCTTTTATGGCACAAGGAAGGGCCATATATGGCGCGAAGGAAGCGCCATGTATGGGCAAGGCAGTGCTTGCGTGGAACCAAGCGGGAGCCGCTTCCGGTCGGCCTTGGCTCTGCGGCCGGGATCAGAGGACTGGAGTGGCTCATTTAACTGCGAGGGAAAGGCAGCCGAAACGCCGCGGCCAGGCCAGAGGCAGGCTCCCGCAAGATCGGGCTTACTCGAGTCAGGCCTCGGGAGCGGCAGGGCCGCTCGGTCCTTCCTTGGCCCGGCTGGGAGGGAGCTCGGGCTTCCCGCCTCAGCGTGCTTCCCGTCCCTTCCCTTCCCGCGCCTGGGCCGCCTCCAAGAGTGACGCGAGGCGTTTCCTGTCGCTTCATGGTCAGCTCTGTTTCAATTGCAAACAGCTGTTGGCTCGCTGCGCCAAAACAGATTCTCTCCCACCGTGTGGCCCTTCGGGAGAGCTGCGGCTTCCAAGGCGCGCAAGAATCCGGTGTTCTGGCGGCGAAAGCCGTGTGAACCCAGCAGGGCAACAGTGCCGCTTCCTTCCTGCTGCAGTCAGACCGAGTCAGCGCCGTCCCCTCAATGCGCCCCTGGTGGTGCGGCCATCTCAGAGCGCTTTCCGTTTGGCAGCGTGGAGCTTCGCGCTTGCCAAGCAAGCGAAGCGGGGATTCCCAGCCTCCGTTTTCCTGGGAAGGCGGGTGAAGCCAGGCGAAAAAGGGCTCGCGCCTGTCTGAAACGTTAGGATGATTGGGGGGTGGGGAGGCACTCGAGGGCGCTGGGTCCGGAGCGCGGAGGAGGATCACACGCGCTTAATCAAGGATGCTCTAGTCCGAGAGCGGGATTCATTCATTGTAAGAGAGTTCAAACCCCACTCCCACTTAGGATACACACGACCCTATCGGTAAGGGAGGAGGGCGTTCTCATTACGATGCGTGTTTTGGCGATGGTTTTAGCATATGTCGACTTTCCTGACTGTTTAACCTGTCACAGACGGGAACGAACATCTGGAGGCATTGATTCACTACCCCGTCAATGGTTCGCAAACTGTTCAGACAATCCCCAGCCGCGTCGGTAGGAAGGCAATTTTCCTTTCTTTTCTTCTTCTAGTCTAGTCCCTCAACAAGCCCGTACCTAGAAGTGTTGTGGGAATCAGGGATCAATCCAACGGTAGGTTTTTCTTTCTGCTTTCACTCCTATAGTGTAAGAATCTGTCCTTAGTGGTGAACTACTCCTATTTGATTCCTGAAGGTGTTCGCTGCTCGGGTTTTTCTTGACACTTATGTTCTCTGCCCCGGGCATTCTTCTCCATATTCTCAGCTGTGTGCCAACTAGGTGTGGTTAATCAACAGCAAGGAAAACATTCTGCACCAAGCGTAAAGGCACGATTGTTTTACCGTCCCCCCCGAAACTCATCATTTCGGGAGAAACCATCTGCCTGAGCCCTAACTCGCCTACATGGCCTGGTGTATAAGGAGCTAAATGTTTCATCAAGTTAATAAGCTCAGAGGAAAAGAGAGGAAACCTGTGTATCCCAGCCAAATCTTTCCTCCCAACGTAGGGGCAGATCCACATTCTGAAGAGAATCTTGTACCGACCAGAATCTATCTTTAAGAAGAAATTGGGACGAAGAAGCAGTTTTTGAGAAACTCAGCCTCTGGTAAAAAATGGGTTTCCTGTGGGTCCAGATCTCTCCCCCAGCCCCATCATAAAAGCTGCCCAATAGTAGTTCAGAGAGCAAGTTAGAAAGGCAGAGTTATTGTCTGAACCACAGTTATTCCTGCTGACTTTTTCTGGCCCGGATCATGCCTCGATGTGCCTCCGTGCTTTTCTGGACGCCACCAGTCAGCTCGTTCCCCTCCCCCACACCTCTTTTTTATTGAAGGATCGCGAGACTCTGGAGCTTCCGCAGCACCAGCGAGGAATCTTGCGGCACCCTAAAGGCTACCACCACATTGATCCTGACAGGTGTCTGTGAAAGCTTCCGTCAGAAGTAATATCTCCGTCTTTGATATGCAGGACTCCACTTCTGCAAAAAACAGTAAAGCTCCCTTCTCCGTTGCATTCGCCCCGTCCTCTGCTGTTTACCTGGGAGTAAGTCCCCGGAACTGCTCTGTTGACCGGAGTAGGGAAAGTTGACAAGAGGGAGAGTAGAGGTTTGCCCTTTAGTGCCTCGGCAGAGATTATTGAAGGCCTCTTCCTGGTCTGGCCCGCCTACCTCCTCGCTTCCCTTGGTGCTTTTCCAAAGATGCACCCAAAACTGAGCACTCCGATGAAACCTGCCTGGCCGAAACAACCCTTCCCTGCGATTAGAGGACTCGCGGCAGCGCAGCAGGAGCCCGCTGCACCTCGTCATTGACCCTTAGCTTTTGGTGGCCAAGTGGGAGCGGTTGGGCGGTGGTGACTCCCGAGGGGCGCCACAAAAGAGGAATTGGCTCGGAGAGCGTGCAGGCGTCCTCCGCCAACTGGAGGAGCACCACGTAACTCAGCCCTCTTCAGGAGAGTAGATCCGGAGTTCCCACCGTTTCTCAGAGCCCGGGGTGGAGACTCCCTTCGGACGTGTCAGTTGAATTAATTCCGGAACCTATTTGGAGGGGGAAAGTTGAAAAAAGTCTTGGAAAGAGGCAGAAGGAAAGGCTGCAGCTGATTAAAGCTGCAAACTCCGCGGCTGTCGAAAGTTAAGTCCCAGGCTCAGAATAAAAAAATCTAGAGTAGTAGCTTCCGAGGATGTCAAGCAGAGCCGGGTACGAACCTCAGCCAGACTGAGCTACCACTGTGGCGCTCTTTCCCCGCCTTTCCCTTCCTGGCCGTCCGAATAAATGCTAGAACTTGTCCTCAACCTTGACAATTTTAAGGCATGTGGACTTCAACTCCCAGAATTGCACAGCCAGCAATGCTGGCTGTGGAATTCTGGGAGTTGAAGTCCACATGCCTTAAAATTGTCAAGGTTGAGAAACACTGTGCTAGAGGTAATCACCTCGGCCTCCTTTGCAAGGTTATTCTCAGGGTCGGGAAAGGGTGAAAGGGGGAGGGACAGATCCCGCCAAGTCCTACAGCGCACCCGCTTCTCGCCAAGTTGGTCGTTCCCCTTTCGGCCGAGCCTGAATCCCGCTCGGTGGTCCCTTCCTAGTTCTGAGGGTCCTGGTAAGGCGTAATGCTGAATTGGTTCGGGAAAGCTGGGGTTGTGTTAACAATGGGTCAGCGCGCCGTGTGAAACACGTGCGGTTTTATTTGTAAACAGATGGACGCTCTATGTGAGGCGAGCAATGCAACTTTGCTTTCTTCAATTTAGCGCCTTCCGACCTGTTGAAAGTATAAGGCGCGGGATTCCCGGCCAGGCAGAGGATTCTGGAAGTTGTCCTTCCTCCCAAACTTTCTGACGGTCCAGATTGGCCCAGGCGCAGCTGGATAAAACCCCTAGACCAGGGGTAGGCAACCTTGGCTCTTTTATGACTCGTGGACTTCAACTCCCAGAATTCCTGAGCCAGCATAGCTGGCTCAGGAATTCTGGGAGTTGAAGTCCACGAGTCATAAAAGAGCCAAGGTTGCCTACCCCTGCCCTAGACGCTGGGTTGCTTTTAAGCCCTCCACCCGCAACCAGCTCTCCGGTCCTTTTCTGGGGAGCCGGGAGACTTCTCTCGCACTGTCTACGGGACCACAGGAGTCTTGGGAGCTTTCGGGAGTTTTGCAGCCTTTCCCCCGCCGACCGTCGTGTGTAAGGAGTGTTGAACACACCCGTCTGGCGGACACAAAGAGTCTCAAGGGTCCATCCGGACAGTGAGCCAGTGGAAAACTTTTTCAGCCGGGTTTCCGGGGCGCCTTGACCTCCTTGGCTACTGGCCAACTTCTGAACAAGTCTGCTGCCATTTGAAACGACCAGCCCGCCCTCAAAGGCGGCTTGCTCTGCCCTTCAAGGGCTGGTGCTGCGGGACTTCTGGACCGCTCTCCTCGGGGGAAGCCCCAGCGCCCACTTGGCCTTCCAGCTCTCTTCCTCCCGGAGAGAAAGGAGGCGCCTTCGGATCTCCTGATGACACCTCCTGAGGACGTGACTCCGCCCATTCCCAACCTGACACCCTCTTTTGTTTTAGACCAGTGTTTCTCAACCTTGACCATTTTAAGGCATGTGGACTTCAACTCCCAGAATTCCACAGCCAGCATTGCTGGCTGTGGAATTCTGGGAGTTGAAGTCCACATGCCTTAAAATGGTCAAGGTTGAGAAACACTGTTTTAGACCATACGCTCCAGGTCAAGACAAGGAATGGTAGGGGACCCCACCCCAAACACCAGCTCCTACCCAGCTTATCCTCTGGCTGCCCCAACCTGGGGTGCGGTGGGGGAGAAGTCTTCCTCTGGAGACAGGAGCACGGCTATCAGCAAGGTATCCAAGGACCCCTAGGGCCGGCAACAGGCACCTGCTTGTTGGGGGGTTCCGGACCCGAAGGCTAATATCTCTCCGGCTTTCCAAAGAACCGTCTAGAGCAGTGTTTCTCAACCTTGACCATTTTAAGGCATGTGGACTTCAACTCCCAGAATTCCACAGCCAGCAATGCTGGCTGTGGAATTCTGGGAGTTGAAGTCCACATGCCTTAAAATGGTCAAGGTTGAGAAACACTGCTCTAGAGCACTTGGGTGGAGGAGTTGTCCAAGGGACGCCTTTTGTTCGACGGCGCGGACAGCCTCCCCTTCTTCAGTAGCTGCTCCGCAGAGGCACAGCTCCTGTCTCTCCCAGTCCTAAGCGCAGGGACCGAAAATCAGGCTGTTTCGAAGCTTCCGACAAGAAGCCAGTTTGTCCACCTGTGGCGCTTTTCTCAGGACAGGCAGAAATGCGTCCGATGCAGTTTTTTAAAAAATTGTTTGCCTACCTTGGGGAAGGTATGCCGCGGCATATAAATAAATTTAAATAAATAAATAAATAAATAAATAAATAAATAAATAAATAAGATTCTGCATGCTCTGCACAGGAATCAGACCTGAAAGATTTTCCGTTTTGGAAAGGCCAGATGGGGTGGTTCACGGAGCCTCTTTCTACCCTGTCAAACCAATGCCAGAAATACCACGATCTGGAAGGGAGATCCGCCAGAGAATTCTCTGCTATAGTCTGAAGCCCCTTTAGGCTCGGGGGGGGGGGGGCGCGAGGACTTCTTCCATTTCCATTCTCAGTGATAGCCCCCAACCCACAAAGCTGTTTTGCTGGACAAGAGGGTTTTTCCTACATCCTAATCGTGGAGCTTGGAGCCCCGGAGAAGACTCGGAGGGACCTTCCCCCCTCAGGTTGGGTCTAAAGGCTGCGGCGCAGGTCCTTCTTACTACAGGACGGCATGCTCGATCGAGCGCTGGAGGCTGCGCGTGTTTTGCTCAAACCGGAACGGAAGGGGAGCTGTAGCCTTCTGCAGAATAAAAGAGCAACTCCAAAAGCTGTTTTCCCTACAGAAATCAAGGTTTGGCATCCTCGCCTTTCGCGCCGCCGTCGCCGCAGCCTCGGAAACCCCTCAGCTCTTGGAAAGGTTCAATAGAAAAAATAGTCCGGCCAAACTAGAGGTGGGAGTGAAAGCAGAGCAACTTCGAGGGCTTCTCGCTGCCCGGGGCTTGTCCTAACTTTGCTCGCGGATCCCCCCCCCCCGCGCGCTGCTCTTGTATTTCACCGGCGGCTTCCTATAGCGAGGGGACTCGGACGGGGCTCTGATCTAAATAGATTCTGCCCGGAGCAGCGACCTTTCTTAGTTTAAGGAAACCTGGCCTACTGCGTTCTAGTCTGCCTGGTTCTGCCTGAGTTCTTGGGATCCGGAAAGAATAACAACCGATTCCGTCCCCCTCCCACCGCTGGGATCCAGACTGGGAGCAGGAATATGACATAAATTTGTCCCGGAATGGAACTGAGATCCACACTCTTCTTAGTCCTCAGGATCTAGGATTCTGTAGAGTCCTCTCGGCAGGTTCTCTCCACTCCCCCGCCCCCCTTTCTCCAACTGCCTCTGGAATTGCTTGGCTTCTGCATTTAGGGTGCATCAAGCAATCTCTTTGGATGCTCCTTTGATTGCTTCCCCTTCCCCCTCCCCTGTAAGCAAATGATCCTTGTCTCCAGAATAAAATGATGGCCTGTGTGTGGGAGGGAAAGGAAAGAACAGCTGAGAGGTCATAGCCCCCCCCCCAGATCCCAGGGAAATAAATCCATAGCTCTTCCCCTCACCTCCCAGACATGTGTTTGTTAGCCATTGATGGAAGTGTAGGTTTGGGGGATCAGGTACCTTGAAGTAATGTTGTAAGAACCCTAAGTAGTATGGGACTCCAATTTCCATCTGCCTCAGCCAGGAAGGGCAAGATCTGTGGCCCCTGAGAAAGCCATGGGTTCCCCATTTTTAGATTTTTCTTTCTAAGCCCAACTGTTTACTTGACAAAAGAGAGACTCCATCAGTGACCCACCCAGCAAAATCAAAGTAATAGGAAGAGCTCACATTCCTCCTTCCTGCTTCAGTGCCTAGACACAGACACAGACACACACACATAGACACACAAACACACACTCACACACACACAGAGAGAGAGATTTCCAGTATGTCATGGGATTGAGAGTGATGGTGACACTGACTGGGTCTCAAAGAAGTGGCCAGCCAACTCCTCAAGTTCTTCCTGAGTCACAAAAATAAAGTGTCCTTCCCCCACCCCACACACCCCTGGCAGCATCTTCCCAATGGAAAAGAGCAAGGGCAGCCGCCAAGCTGGGCCTGGAATAAGGAAAAACAACAACAAAAACAGGACTGCTGGTCTGTTGATAGTTTTATTAACTTTTCTGGAGGTTATTGTACACCAAATATCCCATTGGCAGTAAAGCGCATTCAATGTGTTGGCTTATAAACAAACACAAGTACAAAGTCAAAAATAAAACCACAAAAATAATGAACCGCATGTTCATAACATACAAAATTGCCGCCTACTCAGTAGGTAACTACAACATTTCAACTGCTGAATGTATTTATAAATTTTTACACTTCTGTAACAAAAATAGACTTTTAAGAAGTACGGTTTTTTGTGTTTTGTTTTTGCTTACATTCCACCTTACGCTCCTTTCTCTCTTTCGCATTTTTGTTTCTGAGCCTCAGTCCCTCCTTTTCACACTTTCCCTTTTCTCTTAAGGCTAGATGCAAAGCATCCAATCACACCAATGCATGACGTCAGCAGGGCTTCACAACAAGGCACCAAGACTTGGGACTGGGAAAAAAAAACAAAAAACGGAGGAAAACTAAGTAACTTTTTGCCACATGAGAGTGCTTTTCATCCTTAAGGTGATATTTACAAAGAACATCACACTCTTGACATGCTCAAATACATAGTTTTAAGTGCTGCTTTTTTTTTAAACTCCCGAGCCCCCTCCCCCAGACACGTTGTAAAAGTCAGTACAGCTTTGTCGTCACTAAAAGAGCAAAACTCACAACTTACAAAATAATAATAATAATGGTCCTTCGTACTCCAAAGAATAAGCAAGATGAATTTGCAAAGAATTGGCACGTCGAGGGTCCCCAGCGGAAGCAAAGCCGTGGCAGGGTGGGCAGGCACACGATATCACAATTGAGACGGCCTGGAGCCCAGCGTCCTTTGCTTTCTGATGGATCGCGCCCCCCCCCCCCCCGGAGAGAAGGGAAAGGGGGCGGGGGCTCTCGGGAAAGAAGGTCGCGCTTGCTCATCCATGCAAGGTTCAGTTCTTGGACAGAAGTGGAGCAACTCCACGATCCCGGAGTTGTCGAGCTGCTTTTCAGGCAGTTGAAAGGTCCGGAGGAGCCGGGCCTACACCAGGCCCTTTTGGGACCCTTTCTTCTCTCAACAGATCTCAATGGTCCGAGGCGAGAAAGTGGAGGCCAAGTCGGGAAGGGTTGAAGTCACTGAGGAGCCGAAGGGGCTGGAGAGGCCGCCGGGAGAGGGATAGGGGCTGCCCCCTAGCCCCGCCTGGCTCTGAAAGGTGGAAGAGGCGATCGAGGCGTAGCTGGTGGCCACCGAGGGCGAGGGGAACGAAGGGAAGGCCGAAGTCACGGGGGAAGAATAGGAAGTCGCCGGGGATGAGTAGGAGGCGGGCACCGGTGAGGGGAAAGAGGTGGCTGCGGGCGAGGGATACGAGGTAGAGCAGGTCGAGGCCGAGTAAGGGGCCAGAGGGGAGGAAGTCGAGGGTGTCTGGGTCCCGGGGGAGCCCTTGTCGGCCTTCTTGTCCTTCTGCCGGAGGTGGATCTTGGTGTGGCGCTTCCTCTCGTCGCTGCGGGCGAATTTACGGCCGCAGATGTCGCAGGCGAAGGGCTTCTCGCCTGTGTGCGTGCGAATGTGTGTGGTGAGGTGGTCGCTCCGGCTGAAGTTGCGCATGCAGATGCGGCACTGGAAAGGCTTCTGGCCGGTGTGGATGCGGATGTGGCGGGTGAGCTCGTCTGAGCGCGAGAAGCGGCGGTCGCAGGACTCGACGGGGCAAGCGTAGGGCCGCTCGTGCGGCGGGGTCTTGCTGGGCCGGTTGGGATACTTCCTCATGCGGCTGGGCTTGACCAGCTGCGCCTGGTAGGAGCCGCCGCTTGGCAGGCTCTTGGCCTCCTGCGGAGTGCCGGTGCCGGTGCCGCAGCTGCCGCCGCCACTCTGGGTAGCGAAGGCCTTGATGGTGGAGAGCGGAGTGAGTGAGGGCTGCGGGCCCGGGAAGGGCTTTTGCTCCACCGAGCCCAGACCCAGGTCGCCCGGCTGCGGTGGCGGCTGAGGCGGGAATAAGTAGTCCGGAATGATGGGCAGCTGGAAGCCGCTCTTGGCCGTCGGGTACGCCGGAGGCGGAAACTGTAGTGAGGCTCCCGACGGGCTGGGAAACGGCTGGCTGGTCGGCTCTGGGAAGATGTCAGCCCCGCCGGGGTTGGGGAAGGTGGGCGCCGCTGAGTAGATGGGGCTGGGGTCGCTGGCCTGCACCGAGCAGCTCAAAGCCGGGCTGGGAGAAGCGGAGCTGGCGATCGGCGAAGAGGCGGAGGAAGACTGGGCCGACGTAGTCGGGGGGTTAGCCATACCCACCAGGCCGCTCACCAGGCTGAAGAGAGGCTCCGGCCATAACGGGGTGCTGCCTCCTCCGCCGCTCGACGCCGGCTCCAGAGAGAAGCGGCCGGTGTAGGTGATGGGCGGGAGGCGGGTAGTTTGGGTCGGATAGCTGGTCTCTGCTAAAGGTTTCTCGCCGTTCAGAGAGATCTCGGGAAAAGTGTCTGCCGAGGGAAGAGGGGCCAGAAATCAGTCCCCCGCACGGTGCCTTCCCCAACCCCCACGAGCCCCGCATGCCTCCAAGAGGCGAGACTTTTCCCCCGGCCACGCGCTGCCCGCCGCCCGCGTCTCCCGAGGACCGTCCCCTTCCTCCAGAGGGGCCGAGTGTCTCCGCACAACCTCTGGCAGCGCTTGGCGCCCTTCCAGCCGCAGAAGGCCGGGGCCGGAGTGAGTGACGCACACCGGAGCATCCCCCCCCCTCCCCGCTCCCTCTGGATAGCGGAATTCCCTGCTGGAGAGCAGACGGACGGGAGCTCCCAGCAGAATCTGTCCCGTCCCCCTACCCGCGGGACGTGCTTCTGCCTACCTGCAGCGAGGTGCTCGAAGGAGTGCTCCCCACCGTCGCCGGAGGGATTGAAGCCGCCGCTGCCGCCGCCGCCGCTCTCGGGGCCACCGACGGGATTGAGGAACTGTGGCCCCCCACCGGCGAGCAACATGATCTCTTCTAGCTTGGGGTAGTTGGTGTCCATAGTAGGGGGCGAGTGCGGGAAGGGTCCGAAAGGGTCGGCCATCTGCAGCGAGGGCAGGAGCTGCATCTCGGCCTTGGCTGCAGCCATGGGGGTGTTCTTGGGCTTTGCCCGGGGCTACACGGAGGGTGGGCTGCCGCCCGCCGAGGGGTCCACTGGGGGCCTGCTAACTCCGCGGCCGGCCTGGGGTTCCCCCTGGCTCTGCCCGCGGGAGGCGCTCGGCTCCCTCCCCACCCACCCTGCCCGGGGCTGCCCTTCGATCTATTCGCTGAAAGCTCTCGGCTCCCCGCCCGCCCCAGAGCAGCCTCTATATATCTCGTCTCATCTCTCCGGCCTGCCTCTTTCCTGACGTACATGTCCAAATATGGAAGGCAGGAAGCCCTTATATGGTGGCAAGCGAGAGGACCCGGCCTGGCGTCAGAGCTCGACATTGGGGGAAGCCGAGTGGTGCGGTTGGGGAGGGGGAACGCGCGAGCTTCCCGCTATCGCCCTGGGGCCTTTTTTTGGCTCCCGCCGTGCCAGTCCCTTGGCGCGAGCCTCTGCGGTGTGGTCTCCACTGTTTTCCTTGCGAGGTCCCCCCCTCCTCCTTGCCGTTCCAGCCGCGGTTGCCGGAAGCCCCCGGACACTGAGGCCATATATGGCAAAACCCTTATAAGTCCTTGTTCCGGCCGGAGCCTTCCTGCTCCTTATAAGGCAATTCCGGCAGAGGCGGGCGGGAGAGCGAGGAGGAGAGTCTGGCTGGAAGGGATGGGAAAGGAAAGGAAAAGGAAAAGGGGGAGGAGGAGGAGCGCTTGGTCTCCCTGAAGGGGCCAGAAGCTGCAGAAACGCCTCTCCCGGTCTCGGCGGCCGAGAGGTACTATTTAAACCTGCCAGGCCCCGGGCGAGGAGGATCTCCTCCAATCTGAGGCGACAGGGGGCGCGCGGCAGGGTAAACACCAAGCAGGGCGGCACTAGTGCAGCGGGGCAAGTGTCTCACACAAACAGCTGAGACAAAACAGCCGGTGGCGGCCCAAGCGCCAGGAGGCTCTGGGGTACGGTACCCCAAATTCGGAGCATCCGCCGAAGCCCCATCAGACGTTTAGACGCAGCACGCAGGGCGGTCGGAGGCGAATTTTCGGTTCCTTTTTCAGTGCAGCTTCTAGGAGACGTTTAAGTTTCTAATCTTCCCGAGGCCTCTTTGAATTTGCCATTAGGAAATGGCTTCGCTTACTTGGAGTTCCCAGATCTTGCATTTGTATATGCAATTAAGGTGACATGGCTCTCTCGGAGCGCTCCCCACCCCACGCCTTGTGTCTCCACAAGCGGTTTCTTCTCTTGGGGAAGAAACCCTTTCTCTTGTCTAACGCGGTGACATATATGTCTATTTCTTTACACCGAACGTTGTTCCTGAGGTGCCCCATATAGACACCGGGTGACCGAGGTAATAGCTACGCGGAAGACCACTTTACTGTTCTTGCATGATCGGGAGGCCCAAGTCAGTTGGCGGAAATCTACGCCTGCTTTCACCTCACTCGCTAATCCTTCGGTTGAAGAGGCCGACCCCTTAAACGTCCCTTAATTGTCTTTGCTCTACTCCCATCCCGCCATTTTTATGTTGAATATAAACACCTCATGTCCCGATTCCGAACCGAACCGCAAGACCTTGCGATCTTTATTTATTTGGAAGGTAAACAGCGAGTCATGCAAGCTGTTTGGGAGCGGGAGGTTGAGGGAAGGAAAGGAAACCAGGCAGCGTGCCAGCGCCAAGCACTCGGAGCGCGCACACTGCAGAAGGCTGCAGAGGCATCGCGTCAAAGGGAATTTCCTGATGATGCGAAATGCAGGGAATCTCGGGGAGTTGCGAAGCAGGCGGCTCAAGGCTGCCCCCTGGTGTCCAGAGCTTGCCGCGACCAAGCGTCGGCCTTGCAGCTGGCTGGTTTGCAGCTAGATTGGCAGGTGGGCAACAGCAGCAGCAGCAGCAGGAGGGATGCGCTCTATTTCCCGGGCCAGCCGGCCTTCTTCGGTTCCAAGGAGAAGCTCTTGCTGCTGAGGATTTTACTGGAAACAGGGCGGGGGGATTTCTTTCCTCCACGCACGGGGCACCCCGTCTGCCCTCTGCCTTGGCTACGGCCCAAGCCAGAACCTGAGACGCAGTGAAATCTCACTGAGCCTGCGCGCAGCCGCCTCTGCAAGTGCTTCCCCCGCAGTCCTGGGAGACTCGGCTCGCGCTCCGAGCGAGAAAGGTTCCTCTGCTGGAGGGAGGGGGGGAGGGAGGCGGGCGAGTGCTGCAGAGAGCCGCCGATGCAGCGCAACACCACCGCCCCCTCCGCGTGAGGCTGAGGAAACCCTGTCACGGAAGGGAAATCCTCAGATTCAGCCGCCAGAGCGCGGGGTGGGGTGTGGGGGTGTGGGAGAGTGGTGTGGCGGCGGCAGCTGTTGCAGCGGCGGCTAATCAGGCACCTGTCAGCCGCTGGTTTTGCTTCTCTGCTTCCTGAGGGCAGGGGTGGCAAAAAGAAACACCTTGGTAGCAGAGTCCCCCTCCTCAGACATCGCCTGCCTGGGGAATTCTGGGAGTTGAAGTCTACACATCTTCAAGCCGCCATAGGGATACTGCACCCCACCACTCCCTCTTTTAGAGAAACCAGTCTAGAACTGGGGCTGGGGAAGCAAAATCTTCCAATCGCCCCCAAAAACCCTTTTGGCGACTGCAATGTTTCTCCGGGGACAGGCCGTCCGAGAGTGGGAACTCAAGCGACGCCTCGCCCTCCTGCAGGCCGCGCTTTCCCCTCTCTGGGGCGCGTGCTCAGGAGCCCCGGCTTGTCGTAGTCCTTGCCCTGCTCCGTCGGCCACGTGTGTCTGCGGGCTGTAGAGGTTTCCTCGCCCCCTCCTCTATTTGGCTTGCGGCTGCTTCTCGCCGTCGTTCACAAGCTGCCGTGATCCATTATTTATGAGGCACAGGTAGCAGCTTCTCCGCCTGCAAATGGCTGGCTCAGAGTGCTTAGCCAAGCAAAAGGAGGCCCGGGCGGCGGCGGCTGTGGCGGGGATAAAAAGACCTTAGACGACTCCTTTCTCCTCTGGACTCTCTAATTTTACATACAGCTGCCCATATCCGGAATGCTATCTATTCAATCATGACCGATTTTCAGGAATGTTATGGACGGGCTCTCTCCACATTTTCTGATTTCATGTGGCTTTTCTTCTTTTTTATGCTCTGGCTCCAGCCACCATATTCCCCCCCCCCCCGCTTAAATAAACAGTGACAGTAGAGAGAAAACTGATAATGCTATACATTTGAAGTCTATATGTAAACCCTGCACTTTCTGAATTAAATGGAATAATTCTAAACAATCATATGGGATTAAATTCTACATCGTTGATGGAACAAAATTTCACTTACAGCTTTTGTTATTGTACAATTTGCAGCACATTCTATCTTTAATCATACTTAACTGTATCATAGTAAATCTATCTTAGATATTAGTTCAGTCTTCACCAATCTGATGTCCTCCAGCTCCAATAAATCCCAGTCAATACTTATAGAAAATGGAACAAGCTGTACTAGTCATTTGCATGAAGAACTATGTAGAGATTGAGCAGGCATATAGTTTAGCTTCCTTGAGGTGAGGGGATTGCAAGGTTGAACTTGAATGGAAAACTTAAGAAATGTATATGTTAAAACAAAAAAAGGTCAGTTAAAGAATGAATTTGGAATCCATGCTTATGGAATCTAAAAGGGAGGGAAAGAAGTTGACATGGTTTGGTCATATAAAAAGGAGGAACAAAGATTGGATTGCAAAAGAAATACATGAAGGAAGAGTAAAAGTGCTGACCAGAAGGGGAAGACAGAGTTATGGCTAGATAGAGTTGATGAGATTATGAAAAGTCAGACTTTTTTTTTTTTTTTTAAATGTGAATCAAAGCAAGGCTGGTTTGACAGGATAGCAAGGAAGAGGTATTGTAAATGGTGTTATTTAATTAAATTGTATTTTCTTTTTTGTATCCCATACTCTTACTATTTATTTATTATTTCTTTTCTGGGCTTTACATATCATTGTTTACCTTGAAAAGCAATAATGTGAACCATGCAAATACTGTAATAGTAAATGTTATGATACCATCCAGCCACCAGAGGGCAACCTCTCCGATGTTAGGTGGGGGAAAACTGTGCAGGCTAATAATTAGGATGGGCCAGACTTTGCATTTGTGTGAAACACAAGCAACTTCAGATTTTCAGTAAAAAAATCAGTTATCATACTACTGCAACCACATAGCTGAATGCCGTTGATAGAGCTCATTTTATTGACAACCTACAACATGAAAGATGGATTCTTATGATGTAGGCAAAGAGGAAAGTCTGAAATAAATGATTTAGTTCTGTTGAAACAGCCCTGTAAGGTTTCTTGAGGAGAAAGCCGCAAATAGAGTAATCAGGGAACAGCAAAGAAGCTTTGCTTACTCAATGCCATCTACGTAGGCTGCACAATGACTTCCATTAATCCTCAGAATGATGAGAAATATAATGTAGCATTTTATCAATGTAGAAATGATTTGGAAAATAAAATTTGAACATAGAGGAGCATGAACATAGTATCCATATAGAATTGTTTAAAACAACCACATCTTTTCCTGGGATCTTGGGGAATCATGTGACTGCTTAATGGAGGTGCAGCCATGTCCTATATTTGTGGCTCCAGGTGTTCTGAAACACTTTTTGGAACTGAATCCAAAGTTTTGCCTAATCCTAAAGTTTAGCCCAACACATTGGAGGGCAAGTTGGGGAAGCCTGGAGAAAATGAATACCCCCAAAACATGCTAAAATTAATGGGAAATTTGGTATTGATATTAACCAGATATGGAAGTCATCACAAGAATAACACATAGCAACAAAGGCAGACCATTCCTCTTGAACCAGGTACAATTTTACTTGAAGGAAATCAAAGAAAGAAAATCAGAACCCACAGTCTGTTTGCAATATGAGACAATGTACCTGGAAAGCATATTTCCAGATTTGTTCTTGGAAAAATTTAACCATTAGCCCCCCCCCCAAAAAAAGGGGCGGGAGTGTAGGGAAGGAAGAGGCCACTGGACATCTTCAGGCCTTCTGGCTATGGAACAAAAGAAACCCTCCAGTGTCAAAATGGTAAAATTAATCAGAGGGAAATTTAAGATATTTTTTTTCAGTCTGAGAAGTCCTATTGCCTAATCTCTGCTGAGAGGAAAAACAGATAAAAACTAAGTTGAATATTCTTTGGACTAATTTAGATTACATTCACTAAATTAGGGGGAAAACACCAACATTTGAAATTACCATATTTAAAAGCAGGCTGGAATTTTCTGTTGTTTCAGCTCCAATTTTAATACATTTGCAAATTATTTATTTTTTATGATAATATTAAGAAACAGGTAGTCCTTGACTTACAACCACAATGGAGCCCAAAATTTCTGTTGCTAAGTGTGACAGTTGTTAAGTAATTTTTACCCCATTTTACAACATTTTTTGCCACAATTGTTAAGTGAATCATGGCAGTTGTTAAGTTAGTCACACAGTTGTTAAGTGAATCTGGCTTCCCCCTTGGCTTTGCTTATCAGAAGGTCGCAAAATGGGATCACATGACCCTGGGACGCTGCAACGGTCATAAACATGAATCAGTTGCCAAGCTTCTGAATTTTGATCACGTGACCCTGGGGATTTTGCAACTTTTGTAAGTGTAAAAAAAGGCATAGTCCCTTTTTTCAGCACTGTTGTAACTTTGAACAATCAGTAAATAAACTGTTGTTAAGGGGAAGAATACCTGTATTGTGCTCAGGATGGAGAGTTTGTTGCTTTCTAAACATTTGATCTGATTACCTGCCATTAAATTGATGTCAACTGTTAGCAATACACAAATGTTTTTTTTTTTTTCCCCATGACAATCTGTCCCTAACCTGGTCTTTCAGGTCTTCCACCACTGCACCATCCCTCTTATAATTGAGACCATCCATCTGGCTACTGATCGTCCTCTTTTTTTCTTTCTTTCCATCTTTCCCAGCATGACAGCCTTTTCCAGAGATCTGAGGCTTTGCACAATGTCTCCAAAATGGGATAATTTGAGCCTGATCATTTGTGCCTTGAGTGAGAAATCTGGGTTGATTTGTTCAATGATACCTTTATTTGTTTTCTTGGTTATCCATGGGGTCTTTTTCAGTGCTGAAATTCAGAAGACTGGTCTTCTTTTTCTATCCTGCTTCTTTGGAGCCTAACTCTCATCTCCATACAATGTTACAGATGATAACATTCCTCGTGCTATTTTGATCTTTGTAGGTATAGATAATATAATGGCATCCGAGTATCGTTTCTAAGGCTTTTGTGACTGCTTTACTGAGTATAGTATATTTTGCTTGTTCTTTTACTGTTGATGGTTGATCCTAAAAGGCAGAAGATATACATCGTTTTAATATCTTCATTGTCAGTTTTAAGGATGATTGTTGTGCCTGTTATCATTGGTTTGATCTTTATATTTACTTTCAGTCCCATTTTAACTCTCTGCTTCTTGACTTTTATTACTAGCACGTGCAGACCCTTTGTGTTTTTGGCTATGAGGGTATACCACATATTACTGAACTCTAAA
Organism: Crotalus tigris; assembly: GCF_016545835.1. Classification (NCBI taxonomy): domain Eukaryota; kingdom Metazoa; phylum Chordata; class Lepidosauria; order Squamata; family Viperidae; genus Crotalus; species Crotalus tigris. The sequence continues at coordinate 5,108,112 of NW_024096520.1, forward strand.
TCCCAGTGATCCTTACTATAGGATATGCTACCTAACATTGGTGGGAGTTAAGGTTGAGAACATTTTGAAATCCATCGTGTCCTAATTTAGCACGGTATGTTTCGGATCTATATTCACCCGCATTAGTCTTTGCTGAAAAGCTAATACAGTACCCTGACACACACCCTGGTCCTACATGTGAGTACACATAAGCAGTCTGTCTGTATACAATGGGCAACACAGAAGATGCTTTTTTCTAGTAGAACAGTTGATCCAGGGACAAGTATACAACTTGCTTTGAATTGCATTGCACGGCTTTGCAAATACCTATGGGCTAAGATATTTTTGGCCTAAGATCCTTTCCACCAGTTTAGGAGCTGTACCATAGTAGTTGCGTTTTTTTGGATTCCAACAAATTAGGGTTCAGAATGAGGTTATTTTCTTTTGACTGACATATAGCATCTTCTAGAGTTATTTAGCCATCATTGTGCAGATATCTGCACAATATCATTGTGCAGGTACCACAATGTTCTGTCTGGTTACACAAGGTTCTGTTTTAGGCCCAGCACTATTCAATATCTTCATAAACGACGTAGATGAGGGAATAGAAGAGAACTTATCAAATCTGCAGATGATACTAAGGTGGCAGGAATAGCCAATACCCTATCAGGGGTAGGCAACCTCGGCTCTTTTATGACTCATGGACTTCAACTCCCAGAATTCCCGAGTCAGCATAGCATAGCTGACTCGGGAATTCTGGGAGTTGAAGTCCATGAGTCATAAAAGAACCGAGGTTGCCTACCCCTGCCCTAGATGATAGGCTCAAGATCCAGATAGATCTTGACAGACTTGTACAATGGGCCCTATTCTAACAAAATGAAATTCAACGTACAGAAAAGTAAAGTCTTACACTTAGGCAAGAAAAACCCAAAATACACATATAGATTGGTGGAAACCAGGGTTAATAGCAGTAACTGTGAGAGACATCTTGGAGTCTTAGTGGATAATCAATTAAATATGAGTTAACAGTGTGCGGCAGCAGCCAAAAAAGCCAATGCAATCCTAAGATGCATTAACAGAGGGATTCAATCAAGATCATGTGAGGTACTAATACCACTCTATAAAGCCATAGGAAGACCACACCTAGAATAGTGCAACCAATTTTGGTCTCCACACTATAAAAAAGATGTTGAGACTCTAGAACAGTGTTTCTCAACCTTGACAATTTTAAGGCATGTGGACTTCAACTCCCAGAATTCCACAGCCAGCATTGCTGGCTGTGGAATTCTGGGAGTTGAAGTCCACATGCCTTAAAATTGTCAAGGTTGAGAAACACTGCTCTAGAAAAAGTCCAGAGAAGAGCAATAAAGATGATTAGGGGACTGGAGGCTAAAACATATGAAGAACAGTTACAGGAACTGAGCATGGCTAGTCTAGTGAAGAGAAGGACCAGGGGAGACATGATAGCAGTGTTCCAATATTTGAGGGGCTGTCACAGAGAGGAGGGGGTCAACCTATTTTCCAAAGCACCTGAAAGCCAGACAAGGAATAACGGATGGAAACTGATCAAGGAGAGATTCAACCTAGAAGTAAGGAGAAGTTTTCTGATGGTGAGAACAATCAACCAGTGGAACAGATTGCCTTCAGATGTTGTGGAAGCTTCATCACTAGAAGCTTTCAAGAAAAGACTGGACTGCCATCTGTCAGAAATGGTGTAGGGTCTCCTGCTTGGGTAGGGGGTTGGCCTTCTAACTCTGTTATTCTATTCTATTTAAGGTGACAAAACTTTGGAACTGGAGAAGTCCAACTGGCCACTAAGAGATACAGAAACCCCTAACTCTAGTGATTGTTCTAAATTTTTGCAGGCCAAATAGGGTAGTCTTATATATAATGGTAATTAGGTCAGGCTTTGAACTATGCCGATGAGGGCATACAAGAAGTCACAGCAAGTATCTGATAGAGAAATTGCTCTTACAGTCAGTCCTACCATACTAATACTGTATCTTACAGGTTATTTATGGATTATTTCTGGGGTAATTGAACATGTTAGCTTTGACCTTCAAAGTTGTATACCTTTTTTTAGGATCAGAATATTTCAGTGTTGTTTCTCTATGTATATGAACTTCGCCTAATGCAGAAGGCCTTTCCTCACTTTAACCTAACTTTGGTACCAGCACATTGCAATGATCTGTTTATTCTGCCAAATCCTATGATGTTAGCTTTACTCATCCTAGCCGCTGAACGAGAAAAGGTTAAGTCATCTTTAGCCGTACTAACGCCAAAAGGTTTCCTGCCTTAAGCTGGCAGTATCCAGCGAGCACCATGAAGTGTGTGAAATCTGTTATGCTCTGCCACCCATGGAGTTGGAGGTGAGGTCAGCATGGGTGGGATAACAGGAGTGCTCAGTTGGCCGTTCCAGTCTGATGCAGACATGCTCCATCCAGACCCCCCATTAGCCTTGTCTGCCCTCATTCTGCTGCTCTTTCCCTAGAGAGCAAGACACGGTGATGCTGTGCCGGTGGCTTTTCAGAGTTTCACAGTAACACTGTCCTGTTCAGTCTGCAGTCCTTTAGTGTTGTAGCTGTATGGATCTTAAAATTTGAGCATAAGGTTGGAATGATGAGACCTCCCCCCCCACCTCTCAACCGGATAGGAAGCATTTGTGGCCAATGTAAAGAAAGGAAAGGGGGGGGGCATCAGAAATAAAAGTATGGTGACTCAGCTTCCTCTGGGATTCCAATTTGTTTGTCTTTTACTTATTCAGCTCAGATTACAGGGGCTGTAGGAGAGGGGCATAGGGGAAAGCCTAGGGTTGACTGAATCTGGCAGCCAGACTTACCTGATTCCTGCTATAATGCCAGTATTGGTGAGACGTTTTTCATGCCTGCTAGTGACATACAGAAATGGGAGAATAACACTGCTTCAGAAATCAACCAATCTCTTTGCTTATCCCCACTGCACACCCACAAACAGGCCTGCACATTTGGGAGTGAGTCAGAACGGAGGCCAGAGAGGGAGTGCAGGGATCAACAATAAGAACAAGAAAACTAATGATAATATGGGTTGTTGTTTTTTTTTGCCAACTCAAGCATAGGTGGGTGGTGTTTAACTCTACAGAGAGGAAGGGCCTCATAACATTTTTTAAAAATGATCCTGTCTTTACTATTTTTATAGGTTATTCAAAAGCAGTGAACATAGCTAATACTCCTTCCTCCTCTTATTTTTCCCACAATACCAGTCCTGTGAGGTGGGTTTGGGCTGAGAGAGAAGGGCTGGTCCAAAGTCACACAGCCGGCTTTCATGCCTAAGGCAGGACTAGAACTCGCAGTCTCCTGGTTTCTAGGCCAGCACCTTAACTACTAAACTGATTCTCAATGCAGTATTTGCCAAAGTTTTGAGTTACTTACCCTCACAGCCTTCCAGGCTGGCTTTTCCCACAAGCACTGGGAGTGCTTGAGATGGACAAGAAGATTTAATGAGGGACTGAATGTGGAAGCTTAACTTTGGTGCCAATTCTTTTAATATTTATGGCTTTACTAGATATATGTATTGTTTTGTTTTATTATTGCTGTGGTTTAATTGTTGATTGTTGTTTTATTATTGCTGTGGTTTGTTGATTGTTTAATTGTGTGATGCAAGATGAGTGGCTATATAAATCATAAAATAAAATAAAATAAAATAATGCTGTCTCTTTTCTGTTTCCCCCTGGTTACTCACTTAAAAGAGTGTGGACTGACTGTGGACATAATTTATAGAAGGTTCAGTAAAGTTCTCATTGTATTTTAACTGATTAAACCTGAAATAGTTGATCAGGTTGCCTACCCCTGCCCTAGGGGATGGAATGCCTCTTCTTTATCTGAGATACATTTGCACTTGGAGCCAGAAGAAATCGAAAGTGAGAAAGACCTTGAGGAGTCCGCAGAAAAGACCAGTTACCAAAACATGATGCTACCTGTGGATTGGCTGCGATTCAAACGAATATTGGGACTCTGGGGGGGGGGGGAAGAGTATTGAATGTTGCTTTTAATATATTGCTTTGCAGGTTTTTCTCTCAGATTTTGCCTTGATTCTCTACTGCAGGGGTGTCAAACTCAATTTCACTGAGGGCCGCATCAGCATTGCGGTTGCCCTTGTGGGGCTGGGTGGGTGTGGCCAGCATGGGTGTGGCCTACGGAGTGGGTGTGGATGGAGTGGGTGTGGCCTACTGGCTGGGTGTGGCCAGCTCTAAATCGTTCACGTCGAGGGTGCCTATGGGGGCCTGGGCAGGAATGGGACAGATCTGAGGGTCTCTGGCAGAAGGGGTGGGACGAGGGCAAGTGCCAAGGCATGGTCCACTGGAGGAGCCCTCTCAGGCCATGTGGGAGGGCTGGATGGTGGTGCGGGCTGCCCGGAGCCCTGGGCAGCAGAGATCCAACGCCCAGCCTAGCCCTTGAGCACCTGTGGCACCAAGCCCAGCCCCACTTTCCCAAGGGGGCACCAAGCTGCACTTACCTCCTCCTCAAGGCTGCTGCTGCTGTGCTTGCTCTCGTAAGCCAGGTTGCTCATGATGGGTACGAGGGCAAAGTCAGAGGAAGGCCCACTCCCTCTCCATGGGAGTAGACCCGGCTTTGTATTCAAAGCTTCCTTAGCAATAGGATGGGAGACCCCCAGGATAGGCCAGGAGGAGGGGGCAAGGGGATGGTGAAAGGGCAGTAGGGCAGGACTAAGGCAGGAGTTCCCTCAGACCCTCCCTCTCCTTCCTTCCTTCCTTCCTAAGTACAGAGTGGTGGGAAAATATTTGAGATGAGGGAGGGAGAAAAACAGGCAAGAAACGCAGCTGGGGAGGTGTCATCCTTCGTGAGGAATGAAGAAATGCACCATCACCTGGAAGTAGCCAGCACATGGCCCTCACCTACTTTACATATCTGGCTTGGTGGGCTCTGGGAGAGGGGATGCCATGAGAGTGTGAGAGTCAACATTACCTGCGCAATGCCGCCCGCCCAGCCCCCAGCCTGCCCGGTCTCGGCAGGCAGCAGGGCGCTCTCCTCACAGCGCCGAGACGTTGAGCTGGGCAGTGCGAAGTTCATCAGCCTGCTGAAGCTGGGCAGACTGGGGGCTAGGCAGCATTGCACTTCTCATCAGATTCATGCCACCTGGCTCAGCTCTTGGCACTATGAGGAGAGTACCCCGCTGCCTGCCGAAACCGGGCAGACTGGGGGCTGGGCGGCATTACACTTCTTTTTGGATTCATGCCGCCTGTCTCAGCCTCTTGGCGCTGTGAGAAGAGTGCCCACTGCCTGCTGAAACCCCTCTCCCAGAGCCCATCAAGCCAAATAGGTGAAATAGGCGAGGGCCATTTGCTGGCCACTTCCAGGCGATGGTGCTTTTCTTCATTCCTCACAAAGGGTGATACCTCCCCAGCATGCACCCAGGGGGCAGGGCCGATGCAGCAGGGGCTGGTTCCTCGCTGTTTCCAGACGGCCTTGTGGAGCTAAGACTGAATGCGTTTCAGCATAGATGGCCACCACAAAATTGTACATTGGCTCCTGGCCAGCCTGAGCCAAGGCCAAGGCAGAGTGGGCCGTTCCCTCACTGTTTCCAGGATGGCTTTGCAGGCCACATGAAACCACTTTGCGGGCCGCATCTGGCCTCCAGGCCTTGTATTTGACATGTCTGCTCTACTGTCACTAGCCCCTAATAAAAGTTCCTTTTGAGACAATGCCTGTTTCAAGAGTTCTGCTTTCTTGGGTGGCTTAGCTGAGGTAGGTCCTTACAGAATCTTTCCCCCAGAGCCCTAGGCTCTTTTCTAGATCAAATGGTGTTCCACATTTTTGTGAACAAGTTTTAATGAGCCAGCAGTGCGCGGCAGCAGCCAAAAAAACTAATACAATACTGGGTTGTATAAACAGAGGCATAGAATCAAAATCATGTGAAATATTAGTACCGCTTTATAAAACCCTAGTAAGATCATACCTGGAATACTGCATCCAGTTTTGGTCACCACTTTACAAAAAAAGATGTTGAGACTTTGGAAAAAGTGCAGAGAAGAGCAACTAAGATGATTAAAGGCCTGGAGATTAAAACATATGAAGAATGTTTGCAGGATTTGGGTATGGCTAGTCTAGAGAAAAGAAGGACTAGGGGTGACATGATAGCAGTATTCCAGTATCTGAAGAGCTGCTACAAAGAAGAGGGGGTCAACTTATTTTCCAAAGCACCAGAGGGCAGGACAAGAAACAATGGATGGAAACTAATCAAAGAGAGAAGCAACCTGGAACTAAGGAGAAATTTCCTGACAGTAGGCACAACCAACCAACCAGTGGAACAGCTTGCCTTCAGAAGTTGTAGGTAGTTCATCACTGGAGGTTTTTAAGAAGAAATTGGACAGCCACTTGTCTGAAATGGTATAGGGCAGTGGTTCTCAACCTGTGGGTCGGGACCTCATTTGGGGTCGAACGGCCATTTCACGGGGGTCACCAAACAACGCAGTCTGCCATTTTTTTCCCCTTTTCCTTAGCTGTGCTACTCCCTTTTATTCTATTGGCTTTTGAAAGCCAATAGAATAGACTCTCTTGAATAGAGACTAATTCTATTGGCTTTCAAAAGCCAATAGGAATTGTCCAGGCTGTCTCTGCCCTGCTGAGCCCACCAAAAGTCCCATTCTGCAAACGGTGCTGCACCAGTTGAGTAGTCCTCGACTTACGATCGGTTGAGTAGTCCTCGACTTACAACCGGTTGGGGGTCGCGGCATTAAAAAGGTTGAGAACCACTGGTATAGGGTCTCCTGCTTCAGTGAGAGGGGGGGGTTGAACTATAAGAACTCCAAGGTCCCTTCCAGCTCTATTCTGAATTGAATTAAGTTAAAGTGAAGAAGAAGAAACAGCTAACCCTTCAGAAAGCTAACCTCTTATTTGTTTTTAAATGATTCAGTCTTCTCTGCTCCTCATAAGTCAACTGCAATACACCCACTTCTTTCTTTCTTTAACGAAGCATTCCTAGACTGACTTAGACTATGCTGTTAACTTCCCCATCCATCACTTTTCTAGCCACTCCTGTTGTTTCTCTCCACTTTTGTCGTAGTGGCAGGACTACTTCCGGTTCCTTTTATGGGTACTTGTGTCCAGGAGGCAGTGCCTATATTTATAAATCTCTTGCAACAGCTGGGGCAACATTGCCCTTGGGTTTGTTTGTTTTGGCAGGGAAAGAAACTGTCCTTTTAGAGCTGCACCTCACTCTATAAGGCCCAGGATGTAGTTAACGGAAGTTATCTGCTGGTCTCACTAGAAGGCTTTCTTTATCCAGTTGTAGAAATTTAAGTTGAAAAGAAATGTATTTCTATGTCCGTACATGTTTTGTGTGTGTGTGTATATATACACATATATGCTTGCCCTTAGGTCAGCCTTGACTCCTGATGACTGGACAAACTCCCCAAGTTTTCTTCACATTTTTAAAAGTGGTTGGCCGTTGCCTCCTTCCCATGGCTGAAAGGGAGAACGACTGAGCCAAGGTCACCTAACTGGCTAAAGCAAGACTAGAACTCACAGTCTCCTGGTTTCTGGCCCAGTTCCCACTCCAAGCTGGCTCTCATTCTTTTGATGCTACTATGAAAAAGCAGTCGGGCTATGTAAATAATCGCTCTGAGACTAGGCAATGACATTGTCCAGCCTTCCCCTGACCTTGTTGGAGAAATGAGGTCCAACTGGTCATCTGGGTTTCAGGACATTCTAAGTCCCAGTAACCATCTTCTTTTGCTCCATCCCAGGAGCACTTCCTAACCCCCACTAGCCTCTGAAAACTGCCCCATTTGCTTTACTCCCTCCCCTCCCTTCTCCTTATGAAAATGGCATTGAGACACCTGTTCCTTTCTATCAAGTCTGACATCGGAACGCACTATTTATATGGCAAAGGAAAGAAATGAGGCTGACCCATACGGAAAGGCTGGTCTGCGCAAGGGAACAACTTGCCCCGTTCCACCAGGCTGTAAATGTTTCCACTCGATATTATCCTAAATAGTTTTGGTCTTTAAAAAGAAGAAGAAGAAGGGTGCTTCTGGAGTACATTTGTTTCCAGACTGCAGCATCACCGCCCGAAATAAGCATTGTGGTTTTTCATTGCATCTCAGTCACCCTGACACAGGAAATGCCGCTCTCTGCTTTTGTCACATTTTCCACTGCTCTAAGAAAATCAAGATTTAATGTGATCAGCGTGAGGAGACAGAAAACAAAAAGTCCCACAGCACATGACTGAAATACAAAAAAAAGCATTTCTCCTGACACCCCCTTTAAATCACTGTTGGACAAGCAATTGTGTGGGTGTCACATGTTCTCATGTGACCCGGCGACTACACTCCTAAGGTTATAGCAGTTATGTTATCATCAGAAACCGTACTAAAGTGAATAGTTGCTTTTCAATAGCCTCACTGGAGACCAATCACATATTGAACTCCTCAGGAGCAGACGGTATGAGCCACTTCCAGGCAGTTAGGAAGAGCCTCTGAGTTTTCAGCTAATGATATAATACGTGCCAGTTATAATCAAGAGAGCCAGTTTGTTGTAGTAGTTAGCGTTTCTCAACCTTGACAATTTTAAGGCATGTGGACTTCAACTCCCAGAATTCCACAGCCAGCATTGCTGGCTGTGGAATTCTGGGAGTTGAAGTCCACATGCCTTAAAATTGTCAAGGTTGAGAAACACTGAAGGTATCAGGTTGGAAACCAGGACAAGGCCATCTGGGTGACCTTGGCCCAGTCACTCCCTCTCAGCCTTAGGAAAGAAGCCAAGGCCAATCACTTCCAAAAAATCTTGCTAAGAAAACTGCAGGGACCTGTCCAGGCAATCTGCAGGCGTCAAAAACTGACTTCAAGGCACACAGACACACAAACACAGACACACTGTAATCCAACCAGAGGAAGACAATAAGAGTACTATATGCTGCCAAGTCTGATCCGAGGCTGTGGAGCAGCCCAACCTTTAACAGTTGTATCTCGAGGTGATTGCTACCTCTGCTCTATCTACCATTTGTTTGGTTTGTAGATCATCCCATTTCTGTCTCTGCAATCAAAGGTCATGCCTGTACAAATACCAAACCAACTTTGAGCCATTCTTCAACCTCCATATTGAAAATTTAGTGCTTTATCTCCTGATAAAATATACCTGATTAAATGTCTGGCCATTGGCCTGGCCCTGGACCCATACCTAGAGAAGAGGGATAGAAAATATGTGATCAGGATGACTTTTCTGGAGCTAGTTTGCAGTTGTTATAGAATATCTCTGTCCCTTAAAAAGACCTTCCAGCGTTCTCCTGTCTCACCATCCCCCTCATTCCACAGACAGTAATAAAAACTGTGATTAACTCCCCCCCCCTTTTGTTTTGGAGGAGCCCAGAGCCTGAGGGACTAATTTTACAGAGCATGTAGGAATATGCTTGTGGCTAGGTTCCCATGTTTTCATGCATTGACTAAGCTGTGGTTCACTAAATCATGGTTGGCTGAAAGAGCCACAATTGTCTGAAATCATCCATCCTGTTAAATCACAGACCACAAATCACTACACCTGTCTTTACACACACATATTGGCTTATCACACAGTGTGTGCAATCTACCTCTCCTCACCCCTTTTCTTCCCCATACAAATACTGTCACCAACACGTTGAAGGACTTAGGCAAATATGCCTTTCCCCCTCTCAGGTGGAAAGCATGAAAGTAGCATGTTCCACTATTATGTAACATCCATGTTTTCAGTGTTCTTTCCTTTCCTTTCTTTTTTTTTGAAGTGTACTTTAAAACTCCCTTAAGAACAGAGAAAGTAAATTTCAGTCTGTTGCTATAGCAACACCTTTATAGTGCTTCTGGCCTTCCTCTAGTGTAAAATGGCATCGTTTTTATTAGTGGAAGCACATATTTCTCAAATATTCGGATTTTTTTTATTGCTTATGATTTTCTTTTGGAAATACTGCTCCTAGATGGGTAAAAAGAACGCATATCCAGTCCAGACGAGGTATTAGCACTTCACTTTTGCCCCTCCCTTCATGTGCACAATCAAATTGCACACAGGGTTTGTTTGTTTAATGTAAGAATCTTACAGCACTTTTTCTATACTAATTGCTGAATTTGGTCAACAGATGTAAGTGAACAAGGCAGTGACAGGGGTGAAGGATTTGTGAAATGTTATGCTCAGTTTATGAAAGGCTCATTGGCTGAAAGAAAGAAACCACAAATGACCAAGCTGAACAATAAATAAACAGTTGGGTGGCTGGTAGAGAGAAACTCAAAACTAAAACATTCTGCAATTATTCCATGATAGGAGATTACTCAGGAAAAGGATCTGAAAGCTTAAGAAAGGTAATCTTCCACCATGAGGTCTTTGATTAAAGATCCAAAATTCTTCATATCTTAGTTGTGGTTTAAACTTTTCATAAACCTACCAGCTACTTTTTCCAGTGTTAACAATTGCTAGTCTTAGGGCCTCGCTTGGTACACTTGGCCATTTCCTTTTTTTTTAAATGTCCTTTTTAATATGAGCATACTTCTGTTTTTCTTTCTGATAAGTATGCTGAGATTGTGATATAAACAAAATTAATTAAGCCATACACAACACCCTGACATAGTGGTCAGCATGACTGCAACCATGGATGTTTTGTAGGGCATAGTAAAAAAAAAAAAGTCAAGATGTGGGGTCAGGGCGATGTGATAGAAGCATTGTCCATTTACACACATCTTGACTTTTTTGAGCACAGCCTGCAAACATCCCTAGTAATGACTGGGCACTCTTTTCATCCAAATGTGTTTCTGTTTGTCAGAGGAATACGGCCTCTTTAATTCAGTGTTTTAAAATTTCTGGCTTGCATTTTAATAGATTTTTTTTAAATGGTCTTACTCTGGGAAACTTCAAAGTGTTTCAGAGATGAAACAAAGTAAGTTTGATCTTTCTGAAGATTTTTGTTCCTTGTAGATCAAAAGAGAAACACCAAGGATTGAACCAACAAATAAAATAATCCTGATAAAAGAAATAACAACTTGTATATACAAATAGCAAACTTGACATAATGTTTTGCTTGCTCAAAATATATCTGAAAGGTCATCAGCATCTACAATGGCATCCACATTGTTCCTTCATGATTTACAGCAAAAATGGAGATGGATTGGAGGTTGTAGCCAGTGTTCATAAGAACGCATAACAACAAAAGTAGCAATAACAACACATCGTTTTCCTTTCATTTTGGCTGGCTTTGCACCTGATCATTCTAAGAAAAGAGAATTGGTTATGGTTCACGTTATCCAGACCCTGCATGCTGTCATGCCTTTAGAAATTCCACCTCTAGCTTTCCCAAAAAGAATGAGGGGCACAGATAGGGACAGAACTAATATGGAGAGAGTCTCTTTCTCTCAATGGCTAGCATCTTACAGGTGCAGCAGCTGTGTCTAGGGCCAAACAGAAGTCTCGCCTAGAACAGGAGGCTCTCCCCATGCATGGGTACTGAGAATGTCTGGGATAGGACTATGCTTGATATGTATACTGACTATGCTTATTGGTATGCATGGTGATTTGCCTTGTTCTTGCTCTACTGATTTGTGCACTGAATTTTAATACAGGAACATGATGACCTGAAATTTCCAAAAAATCTAGCTGGCAGTACAAAAATGAAAGTGCAAGAAGTTTAACTTCCTTTTTTTAAAAAATGGCACATCGCAAAGCGAGTATTTGCAAGTTACATCCTTTTAAAAATGAAAGTTCATGCTATAACTTTGCTTTTGTAGTTCTTTTTTTAATCTCCACAATGGAAAAGAAATTGAGAAAGGCTGTAACATGGCCCTGTTTTAGCAGCAATGCATTTTCTGCACTCAGTGACTCAGACTAATTTTATAAAAAGGAAGCTGACCAGTCAAAAATAGGTAAGAGGGGAAATCTTTTAGACAAAAGTCTCATTGTGATAATCGTACAGTATTAGCCGTGGGAGATGAAATATATTTACACTGGAGTGTTTCAACCATCCCTCCCCCCCAAAAGTCAATTTTTGTACTAATTGGTAGTGCAGTGGTTAGAATGCAGTATTGTAGGCAAACTCTTCCCACAGCCAGGAGTTTGATTCTGAATTCAAGGTTGGCTCAGCCTTCCATCTTTTCAAGGTTGGTAAAATGAGAACCCAGATTGTTGGGGGCAATATGCTGACATTATAAATCACTCAGAGATTGCTGTAAAGTATATAAGTGGTATTGCTATAGTTGTTGTAAATCTAAGTCATGGACTTCAGTAGAATGGTGGAAAATAGCCCTATCAATTTATTAATAATCTTGTTGTTTGGGGGGAACTGAACATTGCTCTATTACTTTTGCCCTTTTTTACTTGAAGAAAAACAGGATTTGCTGAATTCTGCATACAGAAGGGCAATGTTCCTTGTCATCTGCTGTTGTATTGAGTGAGACCTGTCCTTACTGCATCTGGTAATATGTCGCCCTTTTTATTTCCTTTGAAGCATACCAATAAGCATAGTCATTATACATATCAAGCATAGTCCTATCCCAGACATTCTTCAAAGGTTCTTAAATTCGATAAGAGAAGTACTAGGAGTAGGAGTAGGAGTAGGAGTAGTAGGAGAAGAAGGAGGAGGAGGAGGAGGAGGAGGAGGAGAAGGAGAAGGAGAAGGAGAAGAAGAAGAAGAAGAAGAAGAAGAAGAAGAAGAAGAAGAAGAAGAAGAAGAAGAAGAAGAAGAAGAAGAAGAAGAAGAAGAAGAAGAAGAAGAAGAAGAAGAAGAAGAAGAAGAAGTGTCCTGATATCAGTAAAATTCTGAATTTGCAGATGGAGAGCAGCAGATTGAAGGCAAGTTACAGTTGGTAGCAAAAGCAGAGCTCTTGGAAACGATCTGTAGTGCAGAGTGGAAGAAGGCCAGAAGAGACCAAGCCAAATCGCAATGGCTACAACGTAGATAAAAATGGATACAAGCATATAGCAACACTAAGTAAATTATTCCATGCAGGAGAGACTGAAAAAGAGAAATATAAAGGGAGAGAAATCTGTTTCTCAAATGTTACTATTTATCACTATGTTTTGTATGTCTCCTTTCTACAATGGCTGACATGCAAGGGCTTCAGAGAGCAAAGCTCTCCTGCCCAGATCTTTTTAAGTGCTGTTTAGTCAGAGTGAATTATTCTAGAGATAATGACATAACTATTCACCTAAGAGCTGGATGAGTGCAATGGTCCAGGGTCAGATTAGTCTTTTATACTGGGAGCTTCTGTCTGGATGAAACTGTCTGGCATATCTGTAGAATGAGTGGCACTAAAGACAAGTTTTGTCTGCCTGCAGAGAAAATTAATTTACATTAACTACCTGCATACAGATTCTGATCAAACAATATAACCAATGGATGTTAATGAGCTAATGCAGCTGTCTTTTAATCACTGTAGGGATTATATGAATAACCTGCAAGGTGACTAATAATGATTATACTTATGACTAATAATTGTTAAAAAGAATTACAAACAAGGGTTATCGTTTTCTCTCAGTGTTTCATGCAGTCTTTATCTATCTGATGCTCTTCAGATGTGTTAAGACTACATAATTGCCAATCATTATAAATACTGGGAGTTGTACTTAAAACACATCTGGATCAATGGGAGAATGCAGGATGTTCCTGCTTGTTGCTGTGCCTGATGAAGAATGCAGAAATGATCATTTGAATCAGGATTTAAATTGTGCTATGTATTTTGTCTAAGTGTCCCTTAGCCTGATTACACGTCTAAATGCTCTTTACCATAAAAATACAATCTCATTTCTATCACAGGTGAATATTAATTTTTTTTTCAGCACTACTTACCAAATCTGTGGAGCAACTGATTTCAGATGTCAAGAAACAGAAATATTTTGCTCCATTGGCAGTCAGTTACAGGTATAAAGGAGAAAGAAGGGGATGGTGGAAGGGCGGGGAAAGGACTGCTGACTAATAGACAGATGAAGTTTAACTCTATAGAGATGCATGGATTGAAAAATTTACCTGCTGGATGTTTGCTGTCACTTCATGCTTAAAAGCAAAAGTGCCATAGCAGAATCAAAGATGGAGACTGGCTGCCTATCAGACTCTCTCCTACTTAAACACATGCTATAGATTAACATCTTTAAAATGTAAACATAATCAGCCTGTACTACTATATGGATTACTTAGGAGTTTCACAAGTGACGATAAAAAGCCTATCTTCCTTACAATTATTTTCATCCAAATATGGCTTGATGTTTCTAGAAAACATTCTAAATCCCTATCAGTAGTAGGGATCCCACTTAGACTGACACCAAGCAGTGTTCAAGAAACAACGGGACTTCACACCAACAGCTCCCTTGTATTATTTTCCTCTGCAGGTTGTTATCTTTACCTATGTCTGTGTTAAAGTAGTTGTCAATGCTGCTAACATTGGGTGTTATTGCTTTGACAACAGATGGAAATGCATTCATTTTTCTCTTTCGCTTTTAGAGCTGATTGATGCTGGGAGGGGGGATGTGGATGAGAGTCATAACAACAATTTCAAGTCATGGGAATTCAAGGTTACAGAGTTCAGAGTTGATAATAATTATGGGGGCTGGAGAGTTGTGGAGAGAGCCCATGTGTCAAGCTAATTGGGGAATGTGATTTATGACTGTTAGTTGGAGGAGGGAATTGTGCTTTGTTACTTTGTGCCAAGGGGAGGGGAATTCAGTTTTTGGCTTTAACTATGTAGTGCCGATATTATGCTTCTTGAATAAAATATTCTTTAAGGTAAACAATGCCTCGAAGTTCTTTTGAAGAGTTTCATCTGTGGGAACCATGACATTAGTCTCTAACCATGGCAAGTCTGAGTAAAATCTATTTAACAATAACAATAATAATAAAATTGGAAGGGGCCTTGGAGGTCTTCTAGTCCAACCCCCTGCTCAGGCAGGAAACCCTATACCATTACAGAGAAATGGCTGTCCAGCCTCTTCTTAAAAACTTTTAGTGTTGGAGAATTCACCACTTCTGGAGGCAGGTTATTCTACTGGTTATTAGTTCTAACTGTCAGGAAGTTTCTCCTTAGTTCTAGGTTGCTTCTCTCCTTAATTACTTTCCATCCATTGCTTCTTGTCCTGCCTTCAGGCGCTTTGGAGAATAGCTTGACTCCCTCTTCTTTGTGGCAACCCCTGAGATATTGGAATACTGCTATCATGTCACCCCTAGTCCTTCTTTTCATTAAACTAGACATACCCAATTCCAGCAATCGTTCCTTATATGTTTTAGCCTCCAATCCCCTAATCATCTTTGTTGCTCTTCTCTGTACTCTTTCTAGAGTCTCAACATCTTTTTTACATCGTGGTGACCAAAACTGGATGCAGTATTCCAAGTGTGGCCTTACCAAGGCCTTGTAAAGTGGTATTAATACTTCACGTGATCTTGATTCTATCCCTCTGTTAATTCAGCCTAGTACTGTGTTGCCTTTTTTTGGCAGCTGTAGCACACTGCTGGCTCATATTTAAGCGATTATCCACTAGGACTCCGAGATCCCTCTCAAAATTACTACTATTGAGCAAGGTACTACCTATCCTATATCTGTTCATTTGGTTTTTCTTGCCTAAATGTAGAACCTTACTTTTTTCACCATTGTATTTCATTTTGTTGGATAGTGCCCAGTGTTCAAGTCTGTCCAGATCCTGTTGTATCTTAAGCCTGTCTTCTGGAGTGTTGGCTATTCCTGCCAGCTTGGTGTCGTCTGCAAATTTGATGAGTTCCCCCTCTATCCCCTCGTTCAAATCGTTGATGAAGATGTTGAAGGGCACTGGGCCTAGAACAGAGCCCTGGGGACCCCACTACACCCTTCCCTCCATGTAGATGTGGTTCCATTGAGGACCACAGGCTGAGTACGGCCAGACAGCCAGCTACGAATCCATCTGGTGGTGATGTTGTCTAACCCATATTTTTCTATCTTATCAAGTAGTAGGTTGTGATCTAATTTATCAAATGCCTTACTGAAGTCCAAATAAATTATATCCACAGCATTCCTCTGGTCCACTAATTTTGTCACTTGGTCAATGAATGAGATAAGATTTGTCTGGCATGATCTGTTTTTGACAAACCTGTCATATTTTCTGCCTCATTTTGTTTGTCAACTATTGTATCAGAGTCCAAGGGATCAGTAGTAGGTGGGATCAGGGCATTTTATGGGCCCTTTCATATTAATGTGGGCACACACCCTCCCCTCCAGTCCACAACCAGGCCTTGTTTGCTGTCATTCTACTCTGTCTCCATCTAGCACCAGACACAGCAGCACTGTGCTAGTGTCTTTTTGGATTTGCACAAAAACAATATGGCTATCCTGTTTTTATGATGGGGATTCATTTTGCATTCCTTGGCAGCACCGCTCTAGCTGTGTGCAAGAGTTCCCTGCTCCAAAGACACATCTACCTGTGCAGCATAATATGACACACAGTTGTCACCTTTCTACACACTCCAGGAAATGATAGAAACTATTGGTAAACAATCTCTTGGAATGGTGCAATAACTAAACAGTTCAATGGACAAGACTTCCTAATTTGCCTCTTAGCTCTCTGGCCTTTACTATATTTGTACAATGCTGAAATAATGTAATTGAGAAGGGACCATCCCCCCCTGCCTCCCTCCCCCACTGTTTCTTGAGCAGAACATGGCTGAATTTGTTGCCAATATAAAGGCAAAAAATGAAGGGCAGAGAAGTCCTAAAGAAGACAGCTTGTGACTCAGTTCCCTTTGTGACCCTTGTCACTTTACTTGATTCATCTTACATTATGACAAAATGGGTAGGAGGAGGAGCCCAAGGAGGAGTTTGGCAATGAAAGACAAAGTCCTAAAGTCAGATCGGCTCCATTCTTACTACAATGCTATGATTGGCATGGGTTTTTTTTGTTGTTGTTGTTTTACTGCCAGCTGGTGGCACACTGAAGCGGTGCAGGGAGCCATGGAGATGACCTAGTAGAAATTATTCAGAAACTTACAAAAAGAAAATGTGCAAATGTATGACTTGAACCTGGGAGAAGGTAGAAACTATTAGGGAGAGGCTCTTCCCTGACTCATTTGAGTAAAGAGGGAGGGAAGTGAAAACAGAAACAGAACCAATATTCTGTCACTTTCAAGCACATCTCTTAAGTATAGCATAATAGAGTAAGATAGTATAATATAGTAATAATGTAATGTAATGTAATAAATATGCATATTTACATATTCACTACTCTTACAAACATGTGACTCTGAGCAGCCTGCAACAAAACAGTTAAAAACTCCACAATGATCTAAAAACAATTTAAAAAAACATAAAAAAGCAAAAGACCAGGTCTAGTTAAACTGATTTATTACTAATCATGCCTATGCACAGGAATCTTCTTAGCCCCTGCTTGGAGTTAGATAAAGATCAATAGAATTCAAGGGAGATTGGATTTAGTTTGCTTGTGGCTATGTAGGGATTCTAGGCTGATCCCTCTTTTAACTCGACCAGGGTTCAGCTACTCCTTTTCCTACACATATAAAAGAAATAGATATCCCTCTAGACTTCTGCATTATATAACATATTTATTTTATTTTTATCCTCTTTATTGTTTAGCTAAGCAATAGCAAATTTTAAAAAGGAGATACATGAAACACAAATAATTGCCTTTGCCTCGTATTCCAGCACATATTTTTCTCTATTTCTCAGCCAAAATCATATTAATGAATGAGTCACTTTTTACATTGTGCACTTTTGATTGAGCACATTCCTTGAGCCATAGTCTGAATAAATCTGGAGTTGGTGCATTTATCTTACTAGGCAAACTGCTGCTGGAGTTGAAGCAAGCCCTCTTCTTATGACGGTTTAGAAGGAAGCACAAAGGTTTTCTTTTCACCTAAAGTAGTTTCGAGCATTATTACAATTTTGTGAATTGACTTGAGTCATTGAGGTTGGGTGGTGTATATCTTTTTTAAAAAATGAATAAATAAAGTTCTTCAAAACTGAAATCTCATACACAAGGAACTGAGTTTTAGAGAAAACAGTGCTGATTACTTTGGTGTAAGTTGCAAGTTGTGCAGATTTATTATTATTATTATTATTAATAATAATAATAATAATAATAACAATATTACTAATAATAATATTGGAAGGGATCTTTGAGATCATCTAGTCCAGCCCCTTGCTCAGGCAGGAAACCCTATACCATTTGAGACAAATGGCTGTCCAGTCTCTTCTTAAAAACTTCCAGTGTTGGAGCATTCATACCTTCTGGAGGCAGGTTGTTCCACTAGTTAATTGTTCTAACTGTCAGAAAGTTTCTCCTTAGTTCTAGGTTGCTTCTCTCTGGTTAGTTTCCATCCATTGCTTTATGTCCTGCCTTCAGATGCTTTGGAGAATAACTTGACTCCCTCTTTCTTGTGGCAACCCCTGAGATATTGGAACACTGCTATCATGTCCCCCCTCGTCCTTCTCTTTGTTAAACTAGACATTCCCAATTCCAGCAACCGTTCCTTATATGCTTTAGCCTCAAGTCCCCTAATCATCTTTGTTGCTCTTCTCTGTACTCTTTTTAGAGTCTCAACATCTTTTTATTTGTGCTGTACAAATTCACTATCATGCCATATAGACATGGTTTAATTTAGGTGTTGCTGTCAGCTGTGGTGAACAACTCTCTTTGCCTCCTGATTAATCTCCCAGGAGAAGGCCTATTCCCAGGAAAACTGAGTGGTTATACAGTATCTGTGCAGCTGTAAGGACTCAACCCCAATAGGAGACTCTCTTTACTTTTTTTTTTTTAAACATATAATAAGCATTTAAGACTGACCTATGTTGAATTAAGCTAAGAGTTCATCCACCCCTGTTTGGACTGGGAACTATTTTAGAAGCTTTAAAGGTGGGGGTTTTGCTTAGTTCCATTGCTGGAGTTGTTTTCAATAAAATTTGGTGGGATTGAAGGTGCAAACAGTATATTTAAGATACTGTCTACAACTCATGATAGTTTTTCCCAGTCTCATGAACATCACAGTTTTGGAAATTTCTGCTCCAGATTTTTTTTAAGACTGCTGCCATTGAAAGAAGAAAGACGTTGTGGGTGTTCCCAAGGTTGCTCCTCATGGTCTACTCCAGTGGTTCTCAACCTTTTTAATACCGCGACCCCCAACCGGTTGTAAGTCGAGGACTACCCAACCGGTCATAAGTCGAGGACTTTCCCTGCCCGGGAGCACCGCACATGTGTGGTGCTGCCCCCTGCGCCGGTCGAGGCGTAGCTGGCAAGCGGCAGAGACGGAGCAGGCCGACCACCAGCTGGGCCACCAGTTGGCCCAGCCCAAGAGAGGTAAGGCACCCGCCGGGCCCCACGCGTGCCAGCAACCCTCCCTGCGCCCGCCGGTCTCCCACCTCCCACCCCTGGTCCTCTTTTACTTACATTTTTAGTAGTTGCTCAGCAGGGAGGGGTGGAAACTTCCAGACAGCTTGCCTTCGCTGCAGACAACTTGCAGCACTGTTTGCAGAATGGGACTTTTGGCGGGCTCAGCAGGGCAGAGACAGCCTGGACAATTCCTATTGGCTTTTGAAAGCCAATAGAATTAGACTCTATTCAAGAGAGTCTATTCTATTGGCTTTCAAAAGCCAATAGAATAAAAGGGAGTAGCACAGCTAAGGAAAAGGGGAAAAAAATGGCAGACTGCATTGTTTGGCGACCCCTGTGAAATGGTCGGTCGACCCCAAATGGGGTCGCGACCCATAGGTTGAGAACCGCTGGTCTACTCACTGCAGCACAAGGATGCCTCACTAACTGTTGTTAAAGAACATATCCTCACAACGCTGTCCATCTCATTCCCAGCCCACTGCACAAGCAGCTCAATGTTGCATTTAGATGTTCCAGTGTTGAAGGAGTGCTTTTCTTCTACTGCTGAACAAACCATTAAGTTTTCTCAATGATGCTGGAGACAAAGTGTGCTGCGGCTGAGGCACAGTCCCTCTGGATTGCTAGCTCTGCATTACCCTCCATCAAGCCCATTTTAGCTTGAGGCTTGAGGAGAGACTTGATCAGTAACTTTCAAATAGCTCCTTCCCCAATTTATCAGCACATGCCTGCTTTCTTAGGGAGAGCAGTAGAGGGTAGTGGGGGGGGGGAAATGCCATGGGAATCCACCAATCACATTCTTTAAGTTGTCCTGCATCAAATCTCTGAAGACATCCAATGGTGCCAGGACAAAGCATGCCAGCATGTGGGATGTTGCCTCCTGGACTGGGGAAGAAAACACATGAAGATGGCTGTGAGGAAAAGCCCTCAGGTGTAGCAGCTCTTTTAAAAAGGAACTCTGGGTGTATTGCAGATGCTTGCCAATGCTTCTACCCAGTGGTTTCCGTAGAAACGCAAACTCCAGGATTTGCTGCTAGAAGTAATTGGCAATTATATTCTTCTGCCTCAAAAAGTAGCTCCTGAAATCAATTCAGCCTTCTCTTGTTGCTGTTCCTCTTGCCATCCTCAAGCCTGGCTCCTGTGCCTTTGACAGGCAAGTATGCAACCGGTGTAGCGTTGCCAAACATCGAGAATTCATAAGGAGAGAAATGTACTTAGTGGAGCGCCTGCTGGAAGTCTCCCTCCTCAGAATAGTAGGGCAGGAAAATTGGGATCCTGATGAATCATCAGGACTTGAAATTTCCCACCCTCTATTTTGAGGAGGAAGACATGGGACAAGGGCTCCACAAATTATGTCTGCATAATTGTTCTGACCTTGAAAAAAAAAGTAACACATTGCAGCATTAAAAAGCAATATATTTCATCTTCATTCACTTACATATAAATGAACTAATAACACAAATATATTGGTATGCATGGTATTTGAAGAGAACTTAATTGGGTGTTTTATTACAAAAAGAGTCAGTACTGCAAAAATATTTAGATAATTAGAATTATATTGGATTTTTTTTTTCATATCAAGCCTGGATAAATAACATATTTTAAGCTCAAGTTATTTCCCCATGACTACATGACAGTAATTAGATAGTAGACTTTCAAAAACAGATCAGATTTCTACAAATATATTGTGGCTCTCCAGTATTAAACTGTGAGGAGAAATAGATTGATTTTCAATTAAAGCAAGTGGACATGTGATGTTACTGAAGTCTCATTAAGATATGAACTTGATACATTTGATAAAGTAGTCAGGCTGTTCTTGAAATAGAATCAGTTATCAAAGAAGCATTACCTAGGATCTGTTCCAAGAGTATTTTTCACTCCTTATTTATTTTATTGCCAAAGGAACAATCAAATAAGATTAACAGATAAGCTGTCTAAAAGCCAAGCTGGAAGTGATACAAAAGTCATTTAATTATAAGGTAGTCTAAATTATGTTTATGACCATTTTAAAAAAGAAGTATAGCCCTGGATAATAATAATTTATATCAGTATAGGAAGCATGGCAAATGTCTAAAACAAGTCTTTGGCTGAAATGAGAGGAGTATTTTATAGCACATTAATTGGGAAGATATCTCTGGTATAGTCAACACTCATTGTAACATGACGTACAAGTTATGCTTTTGTTGTTTTAAATGCTATCATATTGTGTGAAACTGTGTTCCATTCACATCTACTCTGTATGTCAGCCAGCGCTGCCTTGCAGAGGAATCCTGAAGCACATTGTATAAATAAAATAACAAGGTCATGCATGCACCGACTCATCAAGTGGTTTGGGGGTATACTATGTGTATCCAGCTATTATGATTTGTAATGTTACTCCATTTTGATTTAACAAAACCTGTGAACTCAATGGCACTGAACTGTTTTCCTCTTTGTGTGCATGTATATCAGAAATAACTTTTCCTTATCCTTTTATTAGCAATCAACATGCAAATACAGAAATGTAAATTTATTTCAACCTTCCTATCAAATCTATGGCTCTGTAAATTGCAAACAGTCTGACAGGTTTGCAGCACAGGGGGATGCCAAATAGCTGCATCTTCTCTCAGTCTTTCAAAGTATTGAAAAGCACATGCACTGCCCCCCTTTTCTTGTTACAGATAGTCCTCAGTTTACAACGATTCCTTTAGTGGCCAGCCAAAGTTACAACGGCACTGAAAAAAGTGTACAACCTATCCTTGTACTTATGAATGTTGCAGCATCCCACAGTGACATGCTCAAAATTCTGGTGCTTAGCAACCAGCCTGTTTTTATGACAGTTAGAGTGTTCCAGGGGTCATGTGGTCATTATTTAGAGCCGAGGTGGCGCAGCAGTTAGGGTGCAGTACTGCAGGCCACTTTAGCTGACTGTGTTCAGCAGGTCAGCGGTTCAAATCTCACCGGCTCAAGGTTGACTCAGCCTTCCATCCTTCCGGGTAGGTAAAATGAGGACCCAGATTGTTGGGGGCAATGTAAATATATATATACATTGCTTACTGGTGTACACCGCTTAGAGAGTGCTCGCACTTAAAGCGGTATATAAGTCTCATAAATAAATAAATAAATAAATAAATAAATAAATAAATAAATAAATAAATAAATAAATAAATTTATGACTTTCCCAGCCAGCTTCCAACAAGCAAAGTCAATAGGGGAATGCCAGCTTCACTTAACAATTGTGTAATTCACCTAGCTGCAGTGCTTTGCTTAACAACCCCTGGCAAAAAAAGTTCAAAAAATGGAGCACAATTCACTTAATAACCATCTAGCTTAGCAACAGAAATTCTAGTCCTCATTGTGATCGTAACTTGAGGATTGCCTGTACTTGTAAGCTGGGCCATTTAATAAATCCTAAGGATTCTTCTGCAGTGAAATGGCCTTAAAAGCAGGCATTTATTTTCAAGGCCGGGCCATTTCTTTCCGTTTCTCTTCCTCTCTTTAGCTACTGCTTCTTTCTCTTCATCTCCTTTAGTACCAAAAGCTGCACTCTGAACAGTTGGTCCTTGGTAACCATGACTACGCCATGATGACATCTACAAAAAGTCCTACCATCACTCTATGGAATCAGGTCTTATTATTGTAATGCCTGTAATCCCATTTAAATGACTGCTTAATATTTTTGAGTCTTCTTGTTCCTGACATAGCCTCTGCTTGATTTATAAACTTGCTTGGTGTCTCTGAGTATTTTTATACATATAGCGGTTATTAATGGTTATGAGTATCTCCCGGGCTATTTTAGCAAATATGAACTTCATGACTTCAAAATGTAGTTCACATGTACATTTTACATGTACATTAGAAAGGCCATAA
Organism: Crotalus tigris; assembly: GCF_016545835.1. Lineage (NCBI taxonomy): Eukaryota > Metazoa > Chordata > Lepidosauria > Squamata > Viperidae > Crotalus > Crotalus tigris. Next base: position 5,131,238 of record NW_024096520.1, read on the forward strand.
GGGGGACACATAGCAGGTGTCAGAAGAGAAACATATTAGCAGTTTCATGTAGATGTTAAACAGGAGTGGGGGGGGGAGAGCACCTGCAAAGCATGAGCTGGACCTCTCGCTCCATATTAAAACGAACTGAGACCAGCCTAGGAAGAAGGTGAACCAGCATAGGACTGTGCCACCTACCCCAACTCCCTAAGTCAGCCCAAAAGGATAGCAGGGTCGATGATATCAAAAACTGCCGAGAGGTCAAGAAGAGCAAGGATGGATAGATCACCTCCATCCTGCTCCTGCCAAAGATTGTCCATGAGTGTATTGACCAATGCAGTTTCATATTATCTAAGTTATATTTTTATTGTTTTAAATGCCATCATATTTTGCAAAGGGCAAAGATGGACACTCAGGTAATCTGGCCCCAAGCCATGAAGGGCTTTTAAGGTGAAAATCAGCACCTTGAATTGTACCTGGAAGCACCCCAGCAAGCTCATGGAGTAGTGGTGCTACATGTGCCAAATAACCAACACCATTTATTAACTGTATAGTTGCATTTTGCATCAGTTGAAGCTTCTGAATGCTCTTCAAAGGCAGTTCCATGTAAGGGCATGCTACAGTAGGGAGGTGAATAGGACATGAGTGATAGTGAGCAGGACCTTTTGGTCCAAGAGTGGGAGCAAATGGGGCACCACCCAAAGATGATGTGCACTGTATATGTGTGTGTGTGTATGTATGTATGTATACACATGCGTGCACACACATACATACATACATACATACATACATAGGTCTTTGGTTATTCGGGTTTTCTCCCGCATCAAATTGTAAGTGTCTTGGTGACGTTTCAACGAAGTCTCATTCATCATCTTCAGGCTGGTGTTTTCGGCTTCATGCTTCTAGGAGCAATGTGTGATTGTAGCTGTTTCTTCCTTTTAACTGCCAGTGGGGGTATGAACTGATTGGGTGGAGGTGTGTTCTGATTGGTTAGGGGCTTGGCTGTGCTCTGATTGGATGGGGGGTTGGCTGTGCTCTGATTGGATGGGGGAATGTTCTGTTCGGGTGGGGGCTTTGCTGTGCTCGGGTTAGTCTAACTTGCAGGGGGATTTGAGATGGTGAGCTGCATTGCTGTTGTTTGGCTTTGCGTTCGTGGTCGTGCCTCATCTTCATGGTGGGTGTCAGTTTGCTTCATGTATGGATTGGAGGGGTTTAAAGTGGCTAATGATGCAGCTGTGGTCTGGCTTCTGGTTTGTGGTCGTGCCTCATCATCGGTGTGGGTTTGGGTTTGCTTTTTGCGTGGATGAGTGGTGGTGACATCCTGTGTGGTTTTCGTGAGTGTGGGTCTGGTGTCATTCTTTGTGTTAGGGACTCGTTTGTCAATAAGAGTGGGTTTCCAAATGACTGGTAGGCGGGAGGTATCATCTCGTTTATTCATGCTGTGTGGGTGTTTTTCTATCTCAATGGCTTCTCTAATTATTCTGTTATTAAAGTGTTCAGTTTTGGCGGTAGGTCTGGTCTTTTTAAAGTCAATTTCGTGTCCTATAGCTTTAAGGTGTTGGACCAGGGAAGAAGTTGGTTCCTCTTTTTTGACTGAGTTCTTATGTTCTTCAATGTGTGCACTTATTCTTCTGTTGGTTTGTCCGATGTATGTGGTGGGACAAGCGGTGCATGGGATTTCATATACTCCTTGATTTTCTAACTCAGTTTTGTCTTTGGGGTTTCTTAGGATGGTGGATATTTTTCTGTTTGTGCAGAATGCTGTCTTGATGTTTGTGTGGAGGATCTTGCTGATTCTGTCTGTGGTGCCTTTTATATATGGGAGGAGGGATTTTCCATTTTCTTGTTCTCTGTCTTGGATTTTAGTGGGGGTTTCTTTTTGGATTAGTTTGGTAATCTTATTTCTTTGGAATCCATTGGATGTTAGTACATTAGTGAGAGTGTGTAGTTCGGTTTTTAGGTGTTGTTCATCAGCTAAGCGTTTTGTTCTGGAGATGAGTGTCTTGGCTACGGAGTTGATCTGTGCTGGGTGGTGGTGTGAGAGAGCGTGCAGATAGCGGTTTGTGTGTGTTTTCTTCTGGTAGATGGTGTGTCCTAGGGAGCCATTGGATTTCTTGTAGACTAAGACATCCAGGAAGGGAAGTTGGCTATTAGCTTCTGTTTCCATGGTGAACTGTATTTTGGGGTGTAGGCTGTTGAGGTGTGCGAGGCAGTTGTCCAGTTTTTCTTTCGTCTCATTGTTCCTGTTTCTTATTGCCCCCCCTCTCTCTCGCTAATGGGTGAGCTCCTGTGTGTGTTAATGGGTTGCTAACCGGGCGTGTCTTTGGAATGGCTCCACTACTTGTTACCCTCATTGCCCCCTCAGTACATATATGAGAGCGCAGGAGGTACCCATCCCGTTTGCGCTCGCTATTACTCGCCTGTTCTCCCGTTGATCAGGGCCGTAATTCTATTGCCAAGTCATTCACAAGGCATGCCTCTGGTGCATTTCCCCCATTGTTAAGTTCTATTGCCCCTCCTCTGCATCTATACTCATCTGGAGGGCTGTCCGGTGCTTTTGCCTCTCATTTGCTACCTTCCTAGTTAGCAGGTGCACTCGTCTGTCTGGCCAGGTGTCATCAATGGGTATATCGGGGCTTTTCCCTTCTCCCCAGTATGTGGGTATGCCCCTCGGGGGAAGCCATCCAGTGGTACCTGTTCATTGTTCTCCTTCCCTTGTCCTGACTGAATTGAGTTGTTTATGCTTTGGACACCTGTGGGTTATATTTCCCTCATGTTTTTTCTCATCCTCCTTGTTCTTCCATGGATCTGGACATCAGCTCCTGGGGGTGGGTTGTCTGCTGGCATTGTGTCATCCCTCCTCCCCTCTTTCATGTTTAAATGGGTTAGAGATGTCATTTTACTTGTGGGGTGTATCCCCAGTTCATCGCTCTCTTTCATGGTTGTGATCACCTCCCCTGTCATGCCCTCTTTCTGATCTTGTACTGAGTGGGTTGGTCACCTGTGTTTCCAATTAGCATCCCATCCTTCCCATCCCCTTAGTCTTTGATATGCTGAAGAGAGCTCTATGTGGCGATTGATGGAGTGTTTGTCTGACAGCCAGGCTTCTTTGAGGAGGCGGCCTCCCTTGGTGTTATCTTGGGATATGGCCTTGACGTTGGTGAAGTCGAATCCATGGCCATAGTCAGCCATGTGGGTCCACACCTGTGAATATTGCTCTCTTCTCTTAACTGCCAGCTCATGCTCATGGACCCTGGTCTTAAGTCTCTTGAAGGTTTCACCTGCAATTCATTTTCATATTACTGAGGATCTTTCTCCAGTGGGGAGTGGGTCCTTGGGGCGCATGATCCTAGCGCGGAGAGTCTGGTCTGGTCTGTGGGCTACCTTCATGTTGAAGGGGGCTAGCAGGCTAGCCGTTGCTTCTGATACTCCATTGATGTAAGGCAGGGTCATTCGTATGGGCTGTGTGCATGTCACCTCATCTTGTGCGTCAACACGTGGTCGGTGTGGTCTGCTGTGTCATTTAATAAACTCCGTTGGATAACCATTACATCTGCATACGTGGTAGAGGTAACTTTTTTCTTCCATTCTAGCTCTGTCCGTGTTGCAATGTGAGCCAACGCGTTTAAATAAGGTCTTAATGCAGCTAATCTTGTGTGCTACTGGATGGTTGCTTCTATAATGCAGCATCCTATCCATGTGAGTTGGCCGTATGCAGCAATCCATCAGGTTGGCGTTTAATCCACACATCTAGAAAGGTGAGGGCCCCTTGATTCTCCTCCTCTGCCATAAACTGGATGTCCGGGTAAAAGGAGTTCAGTTTATCCATAAAGCCATTCTTGTCTTGTTTTTTAATCACCACGAAGGTGTCATTGACATAACAGACCCAAAATTTAGGGCAGTAATCTGCCATCACCACGATCTCTAGTTGTTGCAGGACCCCCTCCGCCACAACACTCGAGATGGGTGACCCCATGGGTGTTCCTTTAATCTGTTCATATAAGACTCCTTGGAAGGTGAAATGTGTCTTAAGGCACAGAGTTATCGATTGCACTAAGTCCTCGGTGTGGAGGGGATCCTGTCGTTCTTGTGTCTCTTGGAGGCGATCTTTTAATACTGTGATCACCAGTTCTTGTGGGATGGAGGTAAAGAGCAAGGTGACATCATACGGCACCATCACCTCACCATCCTCCACCTTCAGAGTTCTGAAGATGGTTAATCCAGCCGCTCAGCCATTTGGCTAGTCCCGAGGTTGGGGTGCCTTTAAATGAAACAATGGGGCGTAGGGGCACTCCTTCCTTATGAACCTTTGGCAGGCCTTTAATCATCTTAGTTGTTCTTCTTTGCACTTTTTCCAAAGTCTCAACATCTTTTTTGTAATGTGGTGACCAAAACTGGATGCAGTATTCCAGATGTGGCCTTACTAAGGATTTATAAAGCAATACTAATACTTCTCATGATTTTGATTCCATGCCTCTGTTTATACAACCAAGGATTGTATTAGCTTTTTTGACTGCTGCCATGTATTGCTGACTCGTGTTTAAGTGATCGTCCACTAGGACTCCAAGGTCCCTCTCACAGTTATTGTTTTTGAGCCAGGTTTCATCTAATCTGTACTTGTACCTTTGTTTTTTCCTGCCCAGGTGTAAAACCTTGCTTTTCTCCACATTAAATATCACTTCGTTGGATAGGACCCATTGTTCAAGTTGGATTCTGAGATTCTTGGCTCTTCCTGTTAGCTTAGTGTCATCTAATGATGAACAAATTTGATGCAAATTTGAAATCTCAGGCTAGTCAATGAAGATCAAATAATTTAATCTTCCTTGTTTTTCATATTGGTGAATTCACTGTTATCCTTCACTTTAATTATTAAAGTTTGCAGATCATTTGTATTTTCAGCTATCAGAATAGTATCACCAGCAAAAGGCAGGTTATTGATGTTTCTTTCTCCAGTTTTAAAATTACGCTCATCTTTTCCCAATCAGCTTTTTAACTCTATATTCAGCCTTATCTCATTTTTTTACCCATCTGGAGCCAGTGTATTTTACCATACTGCATCCAGATAGTGGCTCCCTGCCCTGTTTTTTAAAAGAGGACACGATGTTCTGCCTTTCCCATTTTCCTAAGAACATTCCACAGTTTGACATGGTCAACATAATCAAAGGCCTTTTTATAATCAGTGAAGCGCATATTAACTTATTTTGGTACTCTTTCACATTATTTTGCTAGCGTGTGAAATAAAGGATGCTGTGCAATAGTTTGCACTATATGTTCAGTCTCGTTTTCTTAGTGTTGATGTATGAATAGAATAGAGTAGAGTAGAGTAGAGTAGAATAGAATAGAATAGAATAGAATAGAATAGAATAGAATAGAATAGAATAGAATAGAACAGAGCTGGAAGGGATCTTGGAGGTCTTCTAGTCCAGTCCCCTGCTTGAGCAGGAGAAGTGTCCTATACCATTTCAGATTGACCTCTCCAAATCTGTTGACTTCCAGCATCTTTTTATGTCATTACTGCCCAATAGAGGTCTCTACTTGCTGTAGCTGAGCAGAGAGATAACCTTTCTGCCTTAGGTGACTTTGGGTGTAGCACATCCCTCCCTGGAACCTTCTACCACCATGCTGAAGCAGCAGAACAGCATAATATTACAGGGCCGCCTGTAATATTGGATTACATATTGGATTCAAAAACGATCAGAGAGAATTAATTAGAACAGAGTTCTCAATCTTGAAAACTTGAAGAAGTATGGACTTCAGCTCCCACATTTCCAAAGCTAACACAGGGAATTCTAGAAGTTGAAGTCCATACATCTTCAAGCTGCTGAGGTTGAGAAATACTGGATTAGAATGACCCAATTGTGTTACTATCTGAAAACCCTAGGACATCTTCCGAAGAGAATAGGATCTGTTGATTCTGACACCGGAGAGCCCTTTCCTTCATCTGTACAAAGTATACTACCCTTAACCCTCTCTAGTTTGGATCTCTTTACACAGCAAGTAGGACTTCCCTGAAGAAGGAGGAGGAATCGGCAGAAGATCATTCTCGTGCCACTAATGTGCAAAATATACTAAAGAGGTATTCAAGGTCACAGTTCCTCTGTTTCTCTCTAAACTGTATTTTCTCAGGAATAAATTCCATTGAACTCTGCAAAATGTATACCTTAGTAATCAGACTTTGCACAAGTTCCAGGCAGCATAATAAAAGAGCTTTTTCTTTTGATTTGTCAGCCTACTTGCCATGAAGTTTCTCTGCCCACAAAAGCAAACACATCAGAATTGCAGCTTCATGCTTTTTCTCTCCCCCCCCCCACATCTTCAGTATTATATATGCAGATATTTGCAGTTTTAATGCTCACAGCTAAGGAGCTACATCCTTTAATAATGCAGATGCTCATCTGCAGGTTCATGATTTGCAAAGGTTATCTAGTTAACTACAGCAAGAAAAAGGATAACAGAATGACCTTATTTCAAGAGAACAATCTTCCTTCTCCTTCAGCACAAACTCGCATATACACACTGTGGTATAATTTATTCCTGTCCTCTACGTATTTATATCTTCTTCCAGGCAGCTTCTTATTGCTGTGTTCAATAAAGCTGTTCAGAGGCGGTTATTAAAAGCAGTCAGAACATTAGGGACTCTGGAGGCATAAATACGTCGACTTCCCTCTGACGTCAGAGTCTGGAAATCCCATTTTAATCAGGTTTGTGGATTTTATGTCTCCCTTCTGATGAGGAGAATGAGAGTGAAATCTTGTTTAATTGCTGTGGGAGGCAGCTTCATTTTAACTATATACTCATTTCCTTGCTGCTTATATTTGCAGAACGGGACATGAGCTGGCATAAAGAATGTTGCCCTCATTGGTGAAAATCTAGAAACCTATTTCTAATGAAGAATGACAAAATATTTCTGCAAGCAAAAAATCTCTTGCCAGTTTTTTTTTTTCTTAAAAAAAACACCCATCCACCCCAAATACTGCAGGAACTGCTGAATATGGCTGTAGCAATATATACAGTGATACAAGCTTAGAAGTGGTATCCCAACATTAAAAATATGTACTCAGATAAGAATACTTTCATATTTCCTGTGGGAATGTGTGTATTCTCCTAACCTTGGGAGAAAGAGGGCATGAAGGTATGCGCAGCTATTATGTGTGTTGCTGAGAGGAACTTGCCAAAAGTAGCAAAGTGCCAATATTTTTGCAGGCCTTCTTCGGAACAACAACAACAAACTAGGTGATTCACACTTTAGATTGCCCCTCACCATTTGGTTTATGAAAATCTTTGGAATAATTTACTGCAAGATCAGAGTGCATATTTGAGCAGTTTTATCACAAAATAAATCTTATCAAATGTGCTGATAATTCTATTTGTTTCCTTTATGATCTCAGTGTAATTAGGTCTAGAGCCCACTAGCTTGTAGGATGAGTGGGGGTGGGGGTACTCAGGCATTGGGAATTACTGCTTTGGATCAAAATACCTAGGAAGAAAATCTACAATGATCAGCCTTCAAAGCCTGGCCAAGGTGCTCTATTTCCAGCTGCAACATGAAATACGGGATGTTAATAGACAAGAGGTATCAGCTTTCTTTTTAGCAATTCTTTTCATGCAGTCATCCAGTCACCTCAAAGGCTATCACTTGCTTTTGATGCCTTTTAGGAAGCACATGCATGTGCTGTGTAGAGATTTGATGGACCAGATTATTGATATAAATGCCATGAGTAAATCCTACAAAAGGCAGGAAAATTCCTGATTCTGCATCATCTTTCAAATGAAAGCTATTGCTTAAACCAGCCCCCCGGCTTCAGGAAAGCTTCTTCTACATTTCATATAAACTTTGCTTACTATGCTCATTCAAACTTGCTACAAAATTTTCTCTGCCTCTTCTAAAATTTCAAATTGATATCATATAATGAAAGCAGGAGAGAATGATTTCTGGGTCACTATAGAAAGCAAAACCCATCATTAAGGAACAATGATGGATGGACACTGATAAGTACTTCCTTCGCATGTGAATGATGAAGACACAGGGTGATGTTAATAGCTCTTTATTCTTCTTCTAACAACCCAACGAAAACCAAAAGGCATGCAGGCCTTTTTATGTGGCCAGAAACCCGGACAATGGCAAGCAAAGTAACAGAGCGTTTTCCGCGCCTTGCGCATGCGCACAAGGCTGGCGCCGCTCTGTTTGGTCCCGGGCAGCAAACGCCTTGTGCATGCACACAAGGCTGGCACCGCTCAGTCTGGTCCCGGGCAGCTTTTGGAATGCCCGGGACCATTGCAACGTCCCAAGCCTGCTTTTGCAAGCTCAGGACACAACACCCCTGCCCCCTAGATGGAGCATACTATGTCACTCACTTGTACGCCATACATTGAAAGAGTGTCATATAGTTCCATTAATCAAATGCAAGGAGTGTGGAATACTCGAGTCTGCCCCCAGGCAAACCCCCTTCAATTTTTTGTATTACAATAAATGTTTCCGAAATCAAAAAATAACACAATAATCTACCCACAAGTTGCCCCCGCATTCAGGGGCCTCATGAAAAGAACCCTCATTCACTTGACAGCAACTTCACAAATTCTCTAAGATGTTTGGGTGGGCACTTGGCCCGCTGCGATCTTCTAAGGCCAGGAGAGATTGCCTGGTCCATCTGCTCACCTACCAGGCTAGGCAGGCCAGGGCGTTGCTGCCCTAAATTCCCAGGTGACCCCGGTGAGGGTGCCTGGCCTACCTGCTTGCCTACCAGGCTAGGCAGGCCAGGACTTTTCTGCCCCAAATACCCAGTTGACCCGCCCATCTGCTGGCTGGCTGGACCCTCTAAGTCCAAGCCAGCATACCTTGGAGGGGTGGAAGTCCCCAGGCCCAAATGGACTCTTCTTGGGAACACTGTCCCTCGAACCCAAGGCCAGCAGATGGAGAGTGCTGGGTAGCAGAAGTGCCCCAGTACTCTGTGGCCCCCAAGCATGTGCCCAAGGTGCCAGAGTCAGGAGCCGCCTCCATGGCAACCCCCTTTGCTGGTGACCTCCTTTTGGGAGCAATTGCAGAATTTGGCAAGTGCCCCTGATGGAATTCTTTTTCTCTTGCTGCTTGTGATTTGTGTGGATACCCCCGGTCAGTCTCCCTGTCTGGAGCACTATCTGACATATATGAATACTGTGGATATCACTGGTGTGACTCCCTGTCTGGAGTAAATATGGATGTGTGGGATGACCCCCTATCCAGTGAATTCCTGTTAGGAGCACTTGCAGAACTTTGGGATGAATCCCCAATAGCCTCAGTAGTAGCTAGTGATGGCCTGTTAGGGCTGGGAAACTGTGACCCAGAATGCATATTCTGGTCCTCCTCCCCCCCCAGAGCAGAACCAGGAGTGGAAGGGTGAGAGTCCAGTCTCCAACGCAGTTGGTCTATGTGCCTGCGAAGAACACGGCCATCACCCAAGGCAACTTCATATGACAATGGCCCAGAGACCTTGCAGACCACAGCTGTGATCTAGAGATGACCAGGCCCATAGTTTCTTGCCCAAACCGGATCGCCCACCTGGAGTCTCCCTGCGGTTGTGACACCTGTGTAGCCACCCGGTCAAGGTCAACCTGTCCAGTTTAGTGATGAGGCGGCGACCCCAGCAGAGTTCAGCAAGGGACTTCCCTGTGGCTGTGCATGGTGTGGTGCGGTGTGCAAGAAGGAAATCTGCTAACCTGTGATGCCAGTTACCCTAAGTCAGTTTCTTGAGGGCATCCTTGGTAGTTTGCACCATTCTCTCAGCCATTCCATTGGAGGATGGATGGAAGGGAGCCGAAGTTGCATGGTAGATCAGGTTGGCCTGAAGAAAAGCCTGGAACTCAGAAGAAGTAAATTGAGGGCCATTATCCGAAACCAGAACATCTGGAAGACCGTGTGATGCAAAAATTCCTCTCAACACCTGGATGGTCCTGGCAGTAGTAGTGGAGGAAACAGGAACAACCTCTAGCCACTTGGAATGTCTATCAACAACAACCAGGAAGAATTGCCTCTGAAAGGGCCCAGCTTAATCTATATGTACCCTAGACCATGGGGTTTGAGTTTCCTCCCACCTATGTACTGGTGCCTGAGGCATTTCAGGCCGAGACTTTTGGCACACTTGGCACCCGTGCACCTGGGCCTCAATGGCTTTATCAAGTCCAGGCCACCAAAGATGGCTGTGCACAAGCGCTTTCATCCTGACTATACCAGGATGTCCCTCATGCAGAGAGATCAAGATTCTAGATCTCAATGAAGCTGGGATCGCTACCCCGCTACCCCATAACAGGCAACCCTTGAAAGTGGAAAACTCATGCTTCTTGTGCCAGAAGCATTGGAACTCAGTATCTGGGCACTTGTCAGGCCATCCTGACAACACCCATGTCAGCACACATGTAAGCGTGTGATTATTGGCAGTTTCTGCAGCCACGTCCCTAGCATTGAGGGGAGATTCAGGCAACTCCTGAATGGAAAGAATATTAATGGCTGGAGCAGGATCTGACTCTAATTGGGTCAGGGGTAATCTGCTCAGGCCATCTGCATGGCCCATTTCTTTTCCTGGTTTGTGAACTAATGTGTAGTCATATACTGACAGGAAAATGGACCATCTCCACATACGAGGAGAAATGATATGTGGGGTCTGTTTGTTAATGGTAAACAAACCCAGCAGAGGCTTATGGTCAGTATAGACCGTGAAATGGTGGCCATATAAGAAATCATGAAATTTCTTAATGCCAGCCACTATGGCCAAGGCTTCTGTTGTGTCCTGGGCAGGCTCGGGACGTTGCAACAGTCCTGGGCAGTTGCCAGCTGCCCAGGACCAGACTGGTTGGCGCCGGCGCTCGCGCGCGCCTAAATATTGCTTTTTGGCCTGGGGATTGTCTTTAAGAGAGGCTGAGAGGTTTGCTCACCATACTGTTGTAACAGGGGCTACTGAAGACTAATAAAGAGTTCCTGAAACTACGAAATGCTTCGTGAAGTCATTGCCATTAACCGAGGACTCAACACTGGCGACGAAGGTGGAATGCCTTACAATTAAAACCAAGAATTGTAAGCTTACCCTGGAGTCCTGAGATAGCGAGGAAACGGCGTTAAACTCAGCAACTGCCTGCCAATACAGCTTCGTTGGAAGTAAGCTGGCTGATAGACCCTTCCTGTATTACTGAAGATGGCAAAGATAGGGAAACTTTCTGAGTTTGATGTTACATATCCAGAAAGATGGGAATCTTATGTGGCCAGAGCAGAAAATTATTTCAGAGTAAATCAAGTGAGAGAAGATGGCTTAAAGGCCGCCACCCTGCTGTGTGTTTGTGGTCAAGATGCATTTGAAATTGCTGAAAATTTAGTAGCCCCTGCACCTCTTGAATCTGTTACTTACACAGATTTAAAGAAATTACTAAAAGAACATTTTCAGCCCAAGTTGTCTGTTATTGCATGGAGACATACTTTTGAACAAAGGGATCAACGGGCTGGTGAATCAGCTAAAGAATACATTGCTGCATTGAGAAGAGCAGCCAAGCCTTGTGAGTTTAAAGACTTAGAGGAAAGGCTGAGAGACAGATTTGTATGTGGGCTGAGAAACAGAGATGTGCAGCAAAGACTTTTTGCTAAAGAGGACATATCGTTCCAAGATGCCTTGAGAGAGGTTACTGCAGAAGAGGCAGCAGGTGGGGCAATCAAGAATATGAGGCCTATCAGAAGTACTCCAGAAGCTGTTTCTGTGCACCACGAGGGAGTCCAAGGAAGCTCGGAAGAGGAACCTGATGAAGAAGTAGATCATCTCTACTCAACCAAAGAAGGGAAGCAGAAGGAAGGCAAAGAAAAGTCTTCAGCTGTACCCAAGTGCTTCGGGTGTGGAGGTCGCCACAAGAGGACTGACTGCAAGTTCCATTCTGCAATCTGTAGAGCATGTGGGAAGCAAGGCCACATAGCAGCTGTGTGTCTGGGCCATCAGAAGGTACAACCCCGAGAAGAATTGCGCCTGAAAGGTACCAGGGTCCCCAGCCAAAACAGGGTGGGTTTCTGTGCTTCACTAAGAAGCATTTATAGGACAAGCACACACAAGCCACTCAAAAAGAAACTGTCACTTAAGGTGAAGTTGCAAGGAGTTCCATTGATCATGGAACTAGACACTGAGTCTGCACTTTCAATCATTTCCATTCACACATTCAGAAAGATTTGTTCTGGTAGTGGATTCCAGGCCAAGCTTAGGCCTTCTAACATAGTGCTAACAGATTTTCAAAACTCCAAGGTGTGTGTTAAGGGGGAGGCCACCCTTAACGTACAGTACAAGGATTTTGAAGGTCCGTTAGATGTATTGATAGTGGGGGGTGAACGCACGAGTCTCATAGGACTCGATTGGTTTGAGGCCTTAGGAATACAAGTTAAAGGGCTCAATAGTTTGCAAACCGTAGATCTACAGGAAGTCTACAAAGAATTTGCAGATGTTTTCAGCCCACAGCTAGGCACATACAAAGGGCCTCCAGTTTCCTTAAAATTGGACCCCACTGTCACTCCTATCAGAGTAAAAGCAAGAAGGGTACCTTTTGCTTTAAAAGGAAAAATTGATGCTGAACTGGACAAATTGATCCAGCAAGGAATTTTAGAACCTGTTGACTCCAGTCCATGGGAAACTCCCATAGTCACGCCTCTTAAGGCTAATGGGGACATCCGCATCTGTGCAGATTACAAATGCACTCTAAATAAGGCATTACAACAACATGCCTATCCTGTACCTGTAGTCAATCATATCTTGGCTTCCCTCAAGGGGGGGTGTGTTTTTGCAAAGCTTGACTTAGCACAGGCTTATCAACAGTTACCTGTTGATGAAGCTGCTGATGTAGTACAAACCATTGTAACTCACAGGGGGGGCATTCAAAGTCAAAAAGCTACAATTTGGAGTAAATGTAGCTCCTGGAATTTTCCAAAGTGTAATGGAAAATACCTTGAGGGGTATACCAGGGGTTTGCCCCTATTTTGATGATGTCTTAATTGCTGGAGACTCCACTCAAAATTTAGCTGAGAGATTGAGGGCTATCCTGCTGCGATTCCGGAAAACAGGACTCAAGCTTAAAAAGGACAAATGTAAAATTGGGGTGCTTTCTACAGATTTTCTGGGATTCAAAATTGATGCCAATCGGATTCATGCTGCTGAGTCCAAGTTAGAAGCTATCATGCAAGCTCCTAGGCCTAAGTCCAAAGCTGAACTACAAGCTCTCCTGGGTCTCTTGAATTTCTATAATTCATTCATTCCTAACAAGTCTAATGTAGCTGAACCGCTTCATAGGCTTCTGGACAAATAGGCAGTGTGGCGGTGGTCACAAGCACATGAAGCAAGCTTCAATGAGGTTAAGGCTTTGCTAACATCTAACAATGTACTTGCACATTTTAATGAAACTCTTCCTGTGTGCATCGCTTGTGATGCTTCTCCTTATGGAGTAGGAGCGGTACTCAGCCACCTCAGACCGGATGGAACTCAGGTTCCTGTTGCATATTACTCCAGAACCTTGTCTTCTGCTGAACGAAACTACGCCCAGATAGACAGGGAGGCCTTAGCTGTTGTTGCTGGAATTAAAAAATTCCATGATTTTTTATATGGCAGACATTTCACAGTCTACACTGACCATAAGCCTTTGTTGGGGCTATTCACCACAAACAAGCAAACTCCCCACATCATATCCCCCAGGATGCTGAGATGGTCAATCTTTCTGTCAGCCTATGACTTTTCTTTAATTCACAAACCTGGCAAAGAAATGGGCCATGCTGATGGCCTTAGTAGATTACCCTTACAGGTAGTGGAAGCTGATCCTGCCCCTGCAATCAACATCCTTTCCATTCAGGCGCTGCCTGAGTCACCTCTAAATGCCAGGGATGTGGCTGCTGAATCAGCCACAGATCTCACACATTCTCGTGTCTTCTCCTGGGTATTGTCTGGATGGCCAGAGAGTTGTCCAGGCGCTGAGTTTCAGAGTTTCTGGCTGAAAAGGAACGAGTTATCCACTTTTCAGGGTTGTCTGCTGTGGGGCAGCAGAGTTGTCATTCCTACTTCAATGAGGTCTAGGGTCTTAGGGTCTCTCCACGAGGGTCATCCTGGCATTGTACGAATGAAGGCGCTTGCGTGCAGCCATTTGTGGTGGCCTGGGTTAGACAAGGAAATTGAGGCTAAGGTGCACGCATGCCACCTTTGTCAGCGCTCACGCCCAGAAATGCCTCAGGCTCCTGTGCATAGATGGGAAGAAACACAGTCTCCATGGTCTAGGGTGCACATCAATTACACTGGGCCCTTCCAGGGTCAATTCTTCTTGGTTCTGGTTGATAGCTATTCAAAATGGCTTGAGGTTGTACCTGTCTCTTCCACCACCACTGCAAAGACTATCCAAGTACTGAGGGGGATTTTTGCTGCACATGGGCTTCCGGATGTTTTGGTGTCTGACAATGGCCCTCAATTCACTTCTTCCGAATTCCAAGCTTTCTTACAGGCCAACATGATTCGTCATGCCACCTCTGCGCCCTTCCACCCTTCCACCAACAGTATGGCTGAACGGATGGTCTGCATCACCAAGGATGCTTTAAAGAAACTGACCTATGGGGACTGGCATCACAGGTTGGCTGATTTTCTCCTTGCTTACCGCACCACACCTTCAACTTCTACGGGGAGATGCCCAGCTGAACTTCGCTGGGGGCGCAAACTGACTACTAAACTTGACCGGTTGCATCCGGACAGACTGCCTCCTAAGTTTACACAGCCCAGGGCACCGAGGTAATTACTAGTGGGTGCCCTGGTTTGGACTCGTAACTATGGGCCTGGTCACTTGTGGGTTCCTGCTGTAGTATGTAAGGTTACAGGTCCCTTGTCATACAAGGTCTCCTTGGACGACGGTCGTATCCTGCAACGGCATATCGACCAGCTGCGTACAAGACTGGACTCACTTTCTGAGACTCCTGGGTCTTTTCCGGGGGGGAGGGGGACCTATACGAGCAAAGGGAAGGGTGTTGGCAGCAGCCAGGCACTGACAGAGAGGCCACAGAAGGCCCGTCACAAGATTCCACGAGTGTTCCGAACAGGAACTCAGGGGAACCAGCTAGCACACAGGCTACAGTGCCTACTCCAGCCAGGGAGTCACCCCGGGGGCATAATCATTACCCACTCACACCTTTCAGCACTCCAGTCAGGGAGAATAACCGGGAGCATCCTGATAACTCAAACATTGCAAGAGAGCTGGCACACAATCAACCCAGTTGGCCCAACATTGCCACTGTCCTCAGAAAAGGATACTCACACAGGGAGGTGGTAAGAGGGCCAAATCCAAATTCTGACACCTCTGCTCCAACGGAGGGGGCAACTGAGTTTTGGGACAGTACTGAAATCACAGACAGTCCTACTATGGAACTGGGGAGTGGAGGAAGGCAGCCTCACGATAGGTACAGTGTGGGCCTGAGAGGCTCTTCAGAGTTGCCCAACAGTGGCAGCCTTCTAGAGGGGCCAGAAAGCCTGCAACTAGGCAGGTCAACCAGGTTATGGAGAGAACAAAGTCCTGGTCTGACAAGTCCGGTGGGCAAGCAAGCAGGCCAGACAATGGGGCACGGTCCATGGGGACCACCAGGGTCTGAGAAAGGGGGTGAACCTATAGCCTCCTCTGGACATGATGTACCTGGGAATTATCAGGGCCTACGAAGATCACAGAATGCTAAGAGATCTCCCAAATATCTTGAAGATTTTATAACTCTGCTGGCAAAGCAGAAACAGTAAGAGGGTGTTTCTGTGGAAGCTGGAAAGAGGGACACTGGGGAATTAATCCCCAAAATTATAGAATGGCACCATTGGAGCAGGGGTTGACACACCACGCTCGTGTTGAGGTCGCGTGTATCTATTCATGTAGTTGTAGTCTTAGCCGGGGGGGAAGGGGTGTTGTGTCCTGAGCCTGCAAAGGCAGGCTCGGGACGTTGCAAGGGTCCCGGGTAGTTGCAAGCTGCCCAGGACCAGACTGGCTGACGCCGGCGCTCACGCGCATGCGCGAGGCGCGTAGTGCGCCTAAATGTTGCTTTTTGGCCTGGGGATTTTCTTTAAGAGAGGCTGAGAGGTTTGCTCACCTCAGTGTTTTTTTTTTTTTTTTTTTTTATTAAAAGTTTTATAAATTTTACAAAAAAGAAAAAAGAATACAAAACAAGAGACAACATATACAAAAAAATAAAACTAAACAATACATATATAAAAAAAAAAAACCCCCCACCCCTCCCAAAACCCCCCCCCCTCCCTTCCCCCCCCCTGAGCTTCCCAGAGCAGAATATAGGCTTAAAAAGTAAAAATAAAAATTAAATTAAGAACTTTATATTTATATATATAAAAAGATTATCTATAATATATATAAAAATAAAACTTATGAAAAAACTATATAATATTTTTGTATACCCAATCTAAATTGTATAAATTTTATCCATTTGTCCCAAACAGCAAGAAACTTCTCTTGCGTTTGTTGCTTTAAGAAAGCCGAAATCTTTGCCATTTCCGCCAGATAAGCTACTTTAAGAAACCATTCCTGCAATGTAGGCAAGGATTCCTTCTTCCAATATTGTCCTACTAACAGCCTAGCGGCTGTAATCAAATTTAACATCAATACAACCTCCTTTGTATCACAATCTGTAACAATACCTAACAAAAATAATTGCGGAGTAAATTTTACCCTCCTTCTAAAAATTCTCTGGATATTCCACCATACTTTGATCCAAAATGCTTTTATCTCTCTGCATGACCACCAAATATGATAATAGGAAGCCTCCTTATAACCACATCTCCAACATTTGGGTTGCACGTCAGGGTACATATAAGACATTTTTTGTGGATCAAGGTGCCATCTATAAAACATTTTATAAAAATTCTCCCTTAAGTTCTGTGCTTGTGTAAATTTGACATTTCTCACCCAAATTTTTTCCCAGGTGTCCAATGAAACTGGCTCACCAAAATTCTGCGCCCATCTTATCATACAATCTTTAATTAGTTCCGTTTCTGAATCCAATTCAACTAAAACCGCATAAATTCTCTTAATGTGGGTTTGTCTTGAATCCTTCACTTGCTTAATAAGATTTTCATCTTCTCTAAGAAAACCCACCTTACAATCCATCTTCCATCTGTCTAATAATTGCCTATATTGGAACCAAGAATAAATAAAGTTTTCTTGTGCTAACTCTTCCCGTGATTTTAATTGCCAGTTTTGTCCATCCCATTTAAGTAACTGTCTGTAAGACACCATATCCATTTTAACCCCTCTTTTTATTGCTTCTATCGCATGCCAAGGTATAGCCCATAATGGTACTTTGAAATCACTTTTATAATATTTTCTCCAAATCCTAAGTAAAGAGATTCTTAAGATATGAGATTTAAAAGTCCAATCCATTTTTTATTGAATATTAAATAGGCATGCCACCCATAAAGTAAGTCCCATCCCTCTAGATAAAGTATCTCAGAGTTTGTCAAATTTACCCAATCACTGATTAGTGTTAAAACCACCGCATCATAATATAATTTCAAATTTGGTACCTTAAGTCCACCCCTCTCACGGAAGTCTTGCATAATTTTAAACTTAACCCTTGGCTTTTTCCCTGCCCAGATAAATTTATTAAGACCCTTCTGCCACTCATTTAAATTAATCTCATTTTTCAAAATTGGTAACATTTGAAACAGAAAAAGAAACTTGGGTAAAATATTCATTTTTATCACTGCAATTCTTCCCATGAGGGATAATTGCAACTTTTCCCAGTTCTTCAAGTCCTTCTGTACCCTGACCCACAACCTTTCATAATTATTTTTAAATAATTTTACATTAGAAACAGACAACATCACCCCCAAATATTTTACCTTATTAACAATCTCAAAACCCGTCAGGTTAGTCAAAATCTGCTTCTCCTGACTAGACATATTTTTAGGTAAAATTTTGGTCTTATTTACATTAATCTTGAAACCCGAGACCAAGCCATAATGATGAATCAACTGTAATAAGTTTACTACAGAATAATCAGGTTGCGACAAAGTAACAACCAAGTCATCCGCAAAAGCTCTTAACTTATATTCTTTTTTATTAACATATATTCCTTTAATTTCCTGAGACTCTCGAATTTTGATCAATAATATTTCCAATGTTAAAACAAACAACAATGGCGATAAAGGACACCCCTGTCTAGTACCTTTCTCTATTGTGAAAACCTCCGAAAGACCTCCATTAACAATAAGTTGTGCTGTTTGTTTTTGATATATTACCTTAAGGGCTTGTAATATGTTTTCACCAAAATTCATTTCTTCCATTACTCTTAGCATAAAATGCCAATTCAATTGGTCAAATGCTTTTTCAGCATCTAAAAATATGAGCCCTGCAGGAACTTGGTTGTTCTTATCTAAGTATTCTAATAGATTAATAATTTGTCTAACATTGTTTTTCATATACCTTCCTGTTATAAACCCTGATTGATCTTTATGCACAAGATGATGCACCACCCTCATAAGCCTATTTACCAAAATTTTTACAAATATCTTATAATCCACGTTTAAAAGAGATATAGGCCTATAATTTTTTGGTAAAGTAAGATCTTGATCCTCCTTTGGAATCAATGATATAAAAGCACTACGCCATGAAGGAGGAATCTCTAAACCCTGTAAGATACCATTAAAAAGATCATTTAATGGTTGGATCATCTCCTCCATTAAAGCTTTATAATAAACAGCTGTTAACCCATCCGTACCCGGTGCTTTCCCTAATTTCAATTGTTGAATTGCTGAGGCAATTTCCTCCTTAGTAATTAAGCCATTAATTTCATATTTCTGATCCTCAGTCAATTTAGGAAAACTTGCCTCAGCTAAATATTTATTTATATCTAACAATTGTACATTAGTAGATTTATATAAGTTTTGATAATAATCCAAAAAAGATTTTTTAATTAATTCCTTCTGAGAAACTAGTTTACCCTTGTAATTTATTTTCTCTATTATTCTCTGTCTCTGTTTCTTTCTTAATTGATAAGCCAACCATCTCCCCGGCTTATTAGCATTACAAAATGTATTTTGTTTCATAAATAATAAGTTGGTTGCAGCTTGATCTGCTATCAACATATTAAATTGTGACCTTAATAACTTTACAGATTCTTTAATACTTTCATCAGAAGGATTTAGAATCAAAGCCCTTTCTTTTAATTTAATTTCATCCTCAAGTTCTCTACGTTTCTGAATCTGATTTCGCTTATAAGAATTATTCATTTTTATCAAAACACCGCGCATAAATGCTTTACCTGCATCCCATACCATTGACATTGAAGTCCCCTTGTACATATTCAAAGCAAAATAGTCCTTTAAAGACTCCTTTAATTTTTGAACATTCTTCTCTTGTCTAAACAAATTTTCATTAACTCTCCAGGATCTTCTTTCCTCTTTCTCTTGAATCAGCTCCATCCAAACTGGACTATGATCCGTCAGTGATCTAGGAAAAATCTTTACATTCTTTACTTTATTATACAAGTCCGTGGTAATCAAGAAAAAGTCAATTCTTGAAAAAGATTGGTGTCTATCAGAAAAAAAAGTAAAGTCTCTCTCCTCTTGGTTACGTTCCCGCCAATAATCCCTTAATTCCCAGTCTTCTTTCATATCAAAAAAGGCTTTAGGTAGCCTTGCTTGTTTGAGAAAAGGAGAGGAACCTTTCTTGTCCCTTTGTGTATCTAAGACACCATTCCAATCACCCATTAATACCACTGATCTATAATCAAGCAATGTTATTTTTTGATGTAACTGCTTATAAAATTGTTCCTGTTGTTGATTTGGAGCGTAAAGTCCAACTATAAGTATTTTCTTACCATAAATACCAAGTTCAATCATCACATATCTCCCCTGGGGATCTGATTCTACCAGACAAGCTGGTAGGTTTTGTTTAACATATATAACAACTCCCCCTTTCTTCCCAGGAGCAGAAGATATAAAATGAGATCCCAAACGAGCATTAACTAAATATTTCTGATCTTTAAGTAAAATATGAGTTTCCTGTAAGCAAATAACATCATTAGTATGTTGCTTCAAATAATAAAAGATTTTTTTGCGTTTCTGAGGAGAATTCAATCCATTAACATTCCAGGTCAAAAACTTTGCCATCTCCCTTGGCACGCAGCCTGGAGAAGACACCATCAAACTCTGAAAGAGCTGCGTGTGTTGCATAACTCTTGGGTCTTGCTCCTCCCACCGGCGGTGATGCACTTCCAGGAGAACTCTCTTTAGGCTCTTTTTTACGTTGCTCCTTCTCTTTACGCTTATAGGCTGCACGGGTCATCCTCTGCTCTTTAACCTCCGTCTGGCGTTGCTTTACAGCTTCTATCATCCCAGCGGAAACCAAATCTAATGCCTCAGATTGCTGCTCAACTTCCTTGCCACTCAAAGATTTCCGACCAGATGAAGTTGAGCCTGCACCCAGGACCGAAGTATAAAAGTCTCTAGCTTTATCAACTGTGTTCAATCTGTAGCGTGTCCCAGCATGGCTCAAAACAATACCCATCGGAATTTCCCATCTAAATGGCATCGATCTAGCTTTAAGCTCATTGGTTAAAAAAGCAAAGTCTTTCCTGCTTCTTAAAATTTTGGATGGGATTTCCTTTAGAATGATGACATCTTGGGCAGCAATCTGAAATCTTTTATTGTAAAAAACTTGTATAATCTCATTCCGCAGGGACTTCTTTGTAAAATAAATCACCACATCTCTAGGCAAGTTCTTCTGCTTAGCAATCCAGGAGTTGAGCCTATAAATTTTTTCCACTTCTCTCTGTAATTCTCCTTTATCCATATCCAAGGCCAACGCCAGATCAGTAAGGACCACCTCCACCAAATCTTGATTCACATCTTCCTTGAGGCCTCTGATCCTCAGGGCATACTCCATTTGTCTGTACTGAAACATCAAAATATCTTCTTGTGAGGAGTCCACCTTCCTTTCCACATCTTGAATTTTGTCATCCAAAGAGTCAACTTTGTCTTCCACTTCCTCAAGCCTTGCATCGAGCTTAACCACCACAGTAGCCAAACCTGAAACAGCTGCCAGTATATCTTGTCGTAATTCATTATTGTTTTCTTGCAATTTAGTCTTTATCCCCGTTATCTCTTCTTTGAGATCAGATTTAATTTCTGATTTAATCTGTGAGACAAATTGATTCATTTCCTCTCTCATTTGAACTACAATCTCTCCCATTATGCCTCTAACCTCTTGTGCTGAAAGTCCAGATAGAGGAGGGGAGGGTGGTGGCTGAGCCGGTGGTACGTGTTTAGATTGTTGTTGTAGCTGTGCAGTGGAAGTTATAGGAGAAGAAATAACCTTAGATATTGAGGAAGGCTGCTGCCTCTTTGAAGCCATTTTAAAAAGCACAATTGTCACTTCCCTTTCCCCTCCAGCCAGAAAGGGAGGAGGGAAAAAAAAAAGAAAAATTTTTTTTAAAAAGAGACAAAATATAGTCCTTGAAAGTCCAGAGTTAATCCAAAAAATAAAAAATAAAAGAGCAAACAATTCAAAAGAAAAAATTCTAAACCAAAAACAAGAGTAAAGGCAAAAACCAATCCTTAAAAAGGGAAAGTAAAACAAAAGAGAAAGGAAAAAAAAACTCCGACACTTTCAAAGCGCCATCTTAAATCCTTTCACTAATATAACAAAAAAAAAAGGAGGAATAATAGTAGAAATCAAAAAATAAAAAAATTAAACACCTAAATTATAACAAAAAATCCTTTAAACTGCTCCGTCCGTTTAAAAATTACTCACCAGAATGCTATAAACACGGAGATAGAAGCGGCGGTTTCTTTTGCTTCCTAGGAAGCAAAAACAGCTGGGAGGCGGAGATCAGCAGGAGCTCCGAGGGAACACTCCTTTCACCCCCTCTAGAAACAAATCCAGAGGGGGTTCAGGGGTTCTACCTCTATCCCTGCACTCTCTGTCCCTTCCCTTTGCCCGGGAAGGGATTTCCGAGCCGCGGGCCAGCTGATGCACGCTGCGCTCCGCGGCTCTGACACTTCCCCAGCTGGACGGCTAAAAGCTAGCCGCCATCGCCGTCGCCTCAGACCGGAAGCTCCACCTCAGTGTTGTAACGGGGGCTACTGAAGACTAATAAAGAGTTCCTGAAACTACGAAATGCTTCGTGAAGTCATTGCCATTAACCGAGGACTCAACAGCTTCTTTGTCAATTTGAGCGTAATTTTGCTCTGCAGAAGACAGAGTCCTTGAGTAATAGGCCACAGGGACCTGTATCCCATCAGCCTTCAGATGGCTAAGTACGACTCCCACCCCATAAGGAGATGCATCGCATGTGATGCAAACAGGCACTTGCTCATTGAAATGCGCTAAAACAGCAATAGAAGTGAGCAAGGCTTTAACCTCATCGAAACTCTTTTCATGGATTTTAGTCCACTGCCAAGGAACCTGCTTGTCTAAAAGCCTGTGTAATGGCTCTGCCATAGCAGCTTTGTTTGGGAGAAATGCATGGTAAAAATTTAATTGCCTCAAGAAGGCTTGCAGCTCACTCTTAGACTTAGGGCTTGGGGCCTACTGGATAGCTTGCAGTTTAGTTTCAGCAGGGTGAATGCCTTGAGCATCTGTCCTGAATCCTAAGAAGTCAGTAGAAGTGACTCCTATCTTACATTTATCTTTCTTTAGTTTAAGGCGTACTTTTCGAAAACAAAGCAAGACAGCCCTTAATCTCTCAACTAAATTTTGAGATGACTCCCCAGCAATGAGGACATCATCAAAGTAGGGACAGATCCCAGGAATACCTCGAAGTGTGCTCTCCATGACACTTTGGAATATGCCAGGGGCTACATTCACCCCAAATTGCAGTCTCTTGACCTTGAAGGCCCCCCTGTGAGTTACAATAGTCTGGGCCTCTGCAGCTGCTTCATCAACAGGTAACTGTTGATAGGCCTGTGCCAGGTCAAGCTTCGCAAAAATGCCCCCCCCCCCTTGAGGGAGGCCAGAATGTGACTTACCACAGGCACTGGATAAGCGTGCTGTTGCAGAGCCTTATTCAGTGTGCACTTGTAGTCTGCACATATACGTATGTCCCCATTAGCCTTTAGAGGCGTTACTATGGGGGTTTCCCATGGACTTGAATCCACAGGTTCTAGAATGCCCTGCTAGAGCAATTTGTCCAGCTCAGTGTCAATCTTGCCCTTGAGGGCAAAAGGTACTCTCCTAGGCTTAACCCTGATGGATGTGATGGTTGGGTCTAACCGTAGCGAAATTGGAGGCCCCTTGTAGGATCCTAGCTCTGAACTAAACACATCTGCAAACTCCTTGCAGACTTCTGCAAGGCTCAACGTTTGCAAATGGTGCAGCCCAGTTACCTGGATTCCCAGAACCTCGAACCAATTGAGTCCAATAAGACTCGTACGTTCACCCCCAACAACATCTAGGGCAGTGGTTCTCAACCTTTTTAATGCTGCGACCCCAACCGGTCGTAAGTCAAGGACTACCCAACCAGTCGTAAGTTGAGGACTACCCAACCGGTCGTAAGTTGAGGACTTTCCCTGCCTGGGAGCGCCACGCATGCGTGGTGCCACCCCCTGTGCCGGCTGAGGCGTAGCTGGCAAGTGGCAGAGATGGCGCAGGCCGACCACCGGCTGAACCACCAGCTGGCCCAGCCCAAGGGAGGTAAGGCACTCACCGGGCCCCATGTGCACCAGCAACCCTCCCTGCACCTGCCGGCCTCCCACCTCCCACCCCTGGCCCTCTTTTACTTACATTTTTAGTAGTTGCTCAGCAGGGAGGGGGAAACTTCCAGACAGCTCGCCTTCGCTGCAGACAACTTGCAGCACCGTTTGCAGACTGGGGCTTTTGGCAGGCTCAGCGGGGCAGAGACAGCCTGGACAATTCCTATTGGCTTTTGAAAGCCAATAGAATTAGACTCTATTCAAGAGAGTCTATTCTATTGGCTTTCAAAAGCCAATAGAACAAAAGGGAGTAGCACAGCTAAGGAAAAGGAGAAAAAAATGGCGGACTGCATTGTTTGGCGACCACCGTGAAATGGTTGTTCAACCCCAAATGGGGTCCCAACCCACAGGTTGAGAACCACTGATCTAGGGGACCTTCAAAATCCTTATGCTGTACTCTAAGGGTGGCCTCCCCCTTAACACACACCATAGAATTCTGAAAATCTGTAAGTATTAGATTAGATGGCCTGAGTTTAATTCGAAGGCCACTGCTGCTGCACATCCTTTTGAATGTGTTAATAGAAATAATAGAGAGGGTGGACCCTGTGTGCAGCTCCATTGATAAGGGAACCCCTTGCAAGCTTACGTTAATGGGAACTTTTTTCTTAAGGGGCTATGTGTCCCTGTCCTCAAAATACTCCTGCGCGATGCAAAGAAACCCACCCTATGTTGCCTGGGGACCCTGGTACCTTTCAGACACAATTCTTCACAAGGTTGGACCTTCTGGCGACCCAAACAGATGGATGTGATGTGGCCTTGCCTGCCACACGCTCTGCAAATGGTGGAGCGGAACCTGCAGTCAGTTCGCTTGTGGCGTCCTCCGCACCCGAAGCATTGAAGAGATGCGGGGGCCTTGTCTGGGTGTTCCTTCTGCCTCCTTCCAGCTGGCTAGTGAAGCCTATCCACCTCTTCTTCAGGATACGCTTCTGATCCTTCTTGAGCGTCCTCTTGATGGACTGTAGCTGTTTCTGGAGGGTTCCTGGTGGGCCGTAAAGCCTTCACAGCCCTGCCTGCTGCTTCCTCAGGTGTCACCTCTCATAGCGCATCTTGGAAAGAGACATCTTCTTTTGCAAAAATCTTCTGCTGTAAGTCTCTGTTCCTCAAACTGCATATGAAGCGATCTCGCAGCCTCTCTTCCAGATCCTTGAACTCACATGGTCTGGCTGCTTGCTTTAAGGCCGCAATAGAATCCGTAGCAGATTCACCAGGCCTCTGGTCTCTCTGCTTGAACGCATGCCTCCAAGCAATGATGGATAACTTCGGCTGGAAGTGCTCCTTCAACATCTTTTTTAAGTCAGTATATATTACTGACTCTAGAGGTGCAGGGGCCGCCAGATTTTTTGTGATGTCAAAAGCTTCTTGTCCACAGGCACACAAAAGAGTTGCTGCCTTCAGGCCGTCTTCTCTTATCTGATTTACTCTGAAGTAATTCTCCACCCGTGCTACATATGAAGTCCATCTCTCAGGGTGTGAGACATCAAAATCAGACAAGCGGCCAATCTTTGCCATCCTCTAGTTTACAACCTTTACCACTTGCTCCTCTGCAAACTTCTATTGGGGAAAGGGTCCTTTAGCCGAGCTCACCCTCCAGCGACGCTATACTGGCAGGCTGGGACGCTGATTCAGATGCCGTCTCCCCCTCTTCAGGACTTCCTGGGTAAGTCCTTAAAGCTTTTGTTTCTTTAGCTTGCAAAGGATCCCACCCTCCTCGCCAGTGTTAAGTACTTCATTCGTGTGCAAATGATGAAAACACATGGCGATGTTAACAGATCTTTATTCTTCTTCTAACAACTGAACAAAAACCAAAAGGCACGCAGGCCTTTTTATGTGGCCAGAAACCCGGACAATGGCAAACAAAGTAACAGAGTGTTTTCCACACCTTGCGCATGCGCACAAGGCTGGCACCACTCTGTCTGGTCCCAGGCAGCAAACGCCTTGCGCATGCACGCAAGGCTGGCACTGCTCAGACCAACTTCGCTTGGTCTGACAGTTATGAAAACATCTTGCCAGAACCTAATTGGTTACAATGGGGTGGGCAATGGGAGACAGTTAAGGGAGGGAAAAATGGAACCTAGGAATTTTGGCACACAATTTTCAGTTCTGGCTTTGCAATACTGAAATAAACTTGACCTCTAATAAATTATACTTTTCTCAACAAATGGAGCCAAGGATTATTTCTGTTTAGAGTTTTAAGTTATGGCTTTGCTACAAAACATTTTGCAAACTTTAATAAAAAGAAATTTGGTTTAATTTTCTACAGTAGCTGGATATGGCTGTAGCAATGATCCATAATTTATAATTAAAAATGTTTTCAAGGGCTTTGTATGAATCAAGAAAGATACAGAGCCTACTTACACAAATACTATTGAAACATATTGAAATTGGAACCTGCAGAACACTGTAGTAATTGGATTTAGTATAAAATTATTTTCAGGTTAAATTGGGTTTTCTTTCTCCCTTTCAATTGGACTGTCCTTATTCTTTTCCTCATCTTTAGTTTGGTTTCATCCAATATCATATTTTTTGATATTTCCATTTCTAGAAGTTTGTGGGAACTTCTAAACAGGCAAGCAGACTACCCTGAGCATTTTAAAACAATGCTGCCCCAGGACTTCATGGCTCAATGATATTGAATGTCTCCATATGTCCTCAGCCAACATATGAAGAAGGAGGAATCAGTTCCATCAAGAATGTGTTTAGTTTCTATAAAGGCTTAAGGCTCAACTTTTTATCTCAAAGCTTAGCACCAAATAAGGAGGAGTTTCAATCCACATGGATCAAAGCTGTTGAATTCATTATTTTCAAGTTAGGCTACTCTCCCTCCACAGTTCTTAAGATGGAATATGATCAGGTAAAACAAACTCTGAAGCAAAGCATAAAGGGTGCAGAGAGGCAAGCAGGTCTAGGGAAAGCCCCGACCTTTCTGTCACTAGTACTCAACAGATATATAATTACTGGTGCCAGCTAGAAACACCTAGCCATCAGAAAGTTTCCTCTCTTGCCCAGTGCCATGCTCTCCCCTCTGCAGTTTTGGAAGGCAAGTATTAAAAAGTTCCATTGGCTGAAAAGGTTTGTCCCGTCGATTCCAGAAAGATAGAAACTACAGAACACGGTAGTTCCTTTTATGGAAACATCAGAACCAGATGTATACTTCCTTTAATAATAATAACAACAACAACAACAACAACAATAATAAAAAAGTTGGAAGGTACCTTGGAGGTCATCTAGTCCAACCCCCTGCTCAGGCAGGAAACCCTATACCAGTGATGGCAAAACTTTTAGAGATTGAGTGCCCAAACTGCAACCTAAAACCCACTTATGCATCATCAAGTGCCGGGTGGGCATGGCTTCGTTGGTAACGGCAGACTGGGTGGGACTAAAAAGTTCAATCAATCAATTCCAACTTTGCAAGATCTTTTTTTTTCCCCTAGAATTTGAAATTGACTGATTGATTGAACCTTTTTTTTTTTTTTTTTGCACACTGCAGTGGAGGCCTAAAGCAAAAAGGTTTTATAAAACCCAGCTGAAGGCCTAGGACTGGGGCAACGTTGCGCATGCCTACAGAGAGGGCTCTGAGTGCCACCTCTAGCACCTGTGCCATAGGTTCGCCACCACTGCCCTATACCATTTCAGACAAATGGCTGTCCAATCTCTTCTTAAAAACTTCCAGTGTTGGAGTATTCACTGCTTCTGGAGGCAGGTTGTTCCACTGGTTAATTGTTCTAACTGTCAGGAAGTTTCTCCTTAGTTCTAGGTTGCTTCTCTTCTTGCTTAGCTTCCACCTGTTGCTTCTTGTCCTGCCTTCCGGCACTTTGGAGAATAGCTTGACTCCCTCTTCTTTGTGGCAGCCCCTGAGATATTGGAACATTGCTATCATGTCCCTCCTCGTCCTTCTCTTCATTAAACTAGACATACCAATTCCAGCAACCGTTCCTTATATGTTTTAGCCTCCGGACC
Source organism: Crotalus tigris (assembly GCF_016545835.1). Classification (NCBI taxonomy): domain Eukaryota; kingdom Metazoa; phylum Chordata; class Lepidosauria; order Squamata; family Viperidae; genus Crotalus; species Crotalus tigris. The sequence continues at coordinate 5,158,873 of NW_024096520.1, forward strand.
TCTAATCATCTTTGTTGCTCTTCTCTGTACTCTTCCTAGAGTCTCAACATCTTTTTTACATCTTGGTGACCAAAACTGAATGCATTATTCCAAGTATGGCCTTACCAAGGCATTAATAGATATCCTGATCATCCAGATTTGGCTTATGCTCATATGCTGCTTACTGATGGAGTACTCCTTGTTACATACAGCACATGTAGCTAGGTTTTGTGCAGCAGCATAAAAGATCCCTTGAACCCTGATGGGCCAGCATCCTGTAAAACATTCCATGTAACTGTAATTCTTCTAAATTTTACATATTATTACTTCATTGATATTAATAGTTTTAGATATTTTTCTTTGCTGTAATTTTTAGATGTTATTGTATTTAATATAATTTTGGTGTTCTTATTATGATCTGATATAGGCTGTATTCTGGATCTCACTTATTGGATATTAGGTCACTCTATAAATGTATTTGAACCTTGTCCTAAATCTTATTTGTTCATTATTTGTGCTGGTCTTTGACTGTAACAAATCAAAACAAACAAACAAACAGCAGGAGGGATATTTGATTTGGGTTTTACAACAGGGAATGCAGAAAAATTGAATGAAACTAGATGGATTGATTGTCCTGGTAAGATTTTTTATTTCTAATGAGCTTTGAATTGACAACAAAAGTCATTCATTCATTCATTCATTCATTCAAAAGTTAGATATTGCTTTTTACTAAATCACACTGGCTCTTACAAATTTCTGATTTCTGATGATAATATATCTGAAAAACCAAGAGATCTTTTTTTCCTTAGACAAATGTTTTGCATACCTTATTTGGGGGTCTTTTGGCACAGGCATATTATTTGGGGATAGTACTTAGTGAACTGTTGTCCCAAGACTTTTTACAGAAAACTGGGGCCCTAAACAACAGACATGCTGCCTGTCTTAGCCCAATAGTTGCAATGTCCAAGGCTCTGCTTTTTCCTTTTTGGAAACACTGATCTCCTTAGCAGTGCTTTGCTATTGACAAGTAATGAAATCAATTATATGATGCAGAGCCTAGCACTTATTTTAAAATTTTGTTCACCCGCCTCTGCTAAACTGGTAGTTTCATTAAAGACTGAACAGTTCTCTGGAAGAAAGGAGATCACGGTATGACATTCACTGAACGAATGACCAATTAAATATTTTATTTAGCTCAGGTGCTGCATCTGTATGCTAAGACAGCAGCACACAGTATTAACTCTATCAACATGTGAGAGTTCAGTGGAGATATTTGCTGAACATTTGTCAAACACAAATGTCAAACCAAGCTACCCTGCCTCCCAAAAACAGTTGTATCTGGTTATTAATTTATCTATGAGCATCATGTTTTAAAGTGCTTCATAGCACAATTTTTAAGACAAGATAGTAAATTTCATCCCTTTACAGCATGGACCGATTCTGTGGAGAGAAGTTTTTCCACGGACCGGAGAGTGCGTGGTTTTGTGTGCTGCCTGCATCTCGCGGGTGGGGCTTTGCTCAGGGATGGGATTCAGCCGGTTTGCACCACTTTGGCAGAACCGGTAGCTAATTTTTTGTTGCCCAGGCCCAGAATGGACTTCCGGAAGCGGCATCCACACAGAGAACCGGTTGTTCATATATTTGAATCCCACCACTGGCTTTGCGTGTTTGTGCAGACCAGTTGCTGGCATGTTGTGGCCCAGTACTGATCCACGGACCGGGGGTTGGGGACCCCTGCCATACAGGCTTGGCTTCACATATTGAGCTAACAGGGAAACAGAGTCTTGACAAAAGAATTTTAAGTCTAGTTAATGATTAGGGAATTCCTGAAAAGTTGAAACAAAAGGGCTTCCAAACAGGTAGCTCCTAATAATAACAACATATCATTCTTCTGCTGTAAGCCACAAGTGGGGATATGATTTAAAAGATGGAAGGGTTCTCTTGAAAACTAACATTTAAGAGAGATCCAGTTTGGTGTAATGTTTAAGGTGCTAAATTAGAAAATGGAAATGGAGTCTTCTCTTAAACATGGAAGCCAACTGGATTATTTGATCCAGTAATGCTCTGTCTCAACACAATCGACCTCACAAGGTTGTTTTTATAGGGAAAATAGAAGGAAGAGAATATTAGGCCAACTTGAAATGTACAAAGGAAATATGGGATATAAATCTGTAAATAAATACAGTATCTGGAAATTGCAATTGTTGAAAAAAGTAAGATGCTACCGAGTGCAAGGTACATGAATCATGTGATTTCCATACTGAAAAATTTGAATTTTTGTTAGTTGTTTTCCGAGTTTAAAATATAGTGATCCTGTTAACCTTTAGCTCTGAACCATGATTTCTAGTCTGTAGTCTGAGGGTGAGGCATGTTGGTGATTCAAAAAGATACTGCTAAGGCTCCTGATGCAGGTGCCAAAATCACTGATCAGAAAAACAAATCTTATGAGATTTGGTTACTGAAGATATATTTTTTTTAATTTTGGAGCCTTGGCATCTAGAGGAGATATGACTGTCTTGATGTCTGCAGGTCCCACATTGGTAAACTCTGGCTTATGTGGTGATTGTCAAATGTTTTTGATAATTAAGTAGTGATCCACATAAAGGAAAAGAATAACTTAGGACCCGACTATTTGAAATGTAAGTCTTAAGATCCACAGGAGAAGCCTCCTTAGAAATGCCTTCACTGCCAGAAGCTCTTCTCTCTGGGAAGTCTTCTTCTTCTGTCATTACTGGGCTATGGAATAAACTCCTTCAGGCATTTTCCTTGGTACACCTTCTCTAACAGGGGGTTGGACTAGATGACCTTCAAGGTCCCTTCCAACATTATTATTATTAGTATTAGTATTAGTATTAGTATTAGTATTATGGATCATCGCACAGTCAGCCAGATGTTCAGACTGGATTTGGCATTTTGTCTACCTATCGAGTCCTTACCCAGGACCTGGGATAGGCAGATGTGGATGTTTGATGGTATTACAGATATCGTTGCAGGATGGAAGCAGTTCCTAGTAAGGCTGCCTTTTGCAACTGACTAATAGCGAATTTGTCCATGCCAATTGTGTTCAAGTGGTGTTCCAGTTGTTTTGGGATTGCACCCAAGGAACTACCCTTGCTTGTTTTTGCCACAGTCTTTCTATTTCTATTTGTAGGTCTTTGTATTTTGTTATCTTCTCCAGTTCTTTCTCTTCTATTCTGCTATCTCCAGGCACTGCCACGTCCACTATCCAGACTTTTTTGTCTTTCTTATCGACAATTGTTAAGTCTGGGGTGTTATGTTGCAGGTGCTTGTCTGTTTGAATTCTGAAGTCCCAGAGCAGTTTAATTTTATCATTTTCTATGACTTTCTCTATTTTATGATCCCACCATACAGCAAATGATATTTTTTGCAGATCTTCCAATGCACCATTGTTACTACTTTGTCATGCCGCTGCTTGTAGTCAGTCTATGCAATCTTCTTGCAACAGCTTACCAGGTGGTCCACTGTTTCTTCAGCTTCTTTGCATAGGCGCCACTTACTGTCTGTTGCTGTCTTCTCAATTTTGACTTTACATGCATTTGTCCTTAAGGCTTGGTCTTGTGCAGCCAGAATTAGTCCCTCGGTCTCTTTCTTCAATTTTCTTGCTCTTAGCCATTGCCAGGTCTTGTTATTATCTGCTTTCCCAGCTATTTTTTTAATGTATTGGCCATGTAGTGCTTTGTCTTCCCATGCCTCTATTCTGTTGTTGTTGTTGTTGTTGTTGTTGTTGTTGTTATTATTATTATTATTATTATTATTATTATAGTACAGTAACTAAAATCTAATTCTTTTGCCAGGCCTTTAAAGGGCACTTATCATATTTAGGTTTCAATTTACCCAATCATATAATTTTTACTCTATACTCACTTTTATTGTTTGGCTGTATTTGTTATTTTTAATTAAAGCTGCTCTGGATATACTTTCCAAATAAGAAGGTGATATATCCTGTAATCCAGTAAATAATGCTACACCAGTGGATGCCATGTTACTCTTCTGGCCTTCTCAAAAATTTTCCTACCCTCTGATAAAAAAAAATAAAATGAAATGAAACACTAGAAAAACCAGAAATTACAAAAAGAATGCCCTTATTATCTTTACTGTAAAATGTTGGTTAATGGGACATGCTGATTCCACAATAAGTCCTGTCAATAAGCAGCCTTGAATAAATCAGTTCACATATCAGTCTGTATGTCCCTGTGATTTGCTATAGCCATTCATAGCAGAAGGCAAATTGGTAAATCCAATTGATTCTGCTAAATGTAGACTCATTAAACTCCTAACAAAAATATTCCAGAAAACTAAACTTAATGGTGCTGAGTTTGAACAAGCTGATGTGTGCATTTCTCTTTTCTTACCAAACCTGTATTGATCTTCACCTAAAAGTATCTTTATAGATTTTTTTTACAAGCATACCATACTATTCCTATCTGTTTTACTGCTCTTATTGTGTGATTTTAATTAGTCAGATAGCCAAATAATACATATTAATTAAAAAGACTGAACCTGAATCTTTATATAAGTGAACAACAGAATAAAATATAATCTGAAGTTAAAAAAGAATTGGAGTAACAATACTTTGTCAGATTGCATAATTTAAATTCATCTGAATTTTTTTCTTTCTAAAAGAAAAGATAAAGAAACAACCAAAGAACTAAAACAGAGATGATGAAAAATCTCAGTCCCGAGCCTTATCCCAAAAAGTCTGCCAGATCAAAACAGGATTAGTTATCAATGACAAATACCAGTCTGCAATGAATGGTATTTTCTCTTTTTTCCCCAAGATGATAGGAGTTGGGGCACAAGGCTTCACAGTTCAGAAAAGATTCTGGTAGCTGTTCCTCTCTCTAGCTCTGGAATCCAAGCCTTCTGGATAAATGGGGTGGAACACTTCTAGATGATTTTTTTTTTCTTTTCTCTTAAAATGAGAGCTTGGGCAGTATTCCCTCCCCCTCATTGACAGAGGAAGAATTGAATTCCCAGGAAGGCAAAAGAGAGCAATCTTCCCTCTCAATTCCTTTTACTATACAGAATAGGTTAAACTTAAATTTCATTACAGATAAGTAAAATGAAGTTGGAGTGTGAAATACAAGTAGTCCTTGACTTACAACAGTTCATTTAGTGACAATGGCACAGAAAAAAACTGACTTATGTTCATTTTTCACACTTATGAAAGTTGCAGCATCCTTGGTACAGTCACGTGATCAAAATTCAGATGCTTGGCAACTGTCTCATGTTTATGACGGTTGCAGTGTCCCAGGGTCATGTGATCACCTTTTGTGACCTTATGACAAGCAAAGTCAATGGGGAAGCCATGTTTACTTAACAGTCACTGGACTGATTTTTTTGAGGAAAAACAAAACCTTTTGCTTCCCATCTTGGAAGCTTCATCAGTGTTTTGGCTCAAGGGTTAAGGTGGACTTCATGTAAGTAGGAAGGACCCTATTACTGTATCTTTCTATTTATAGAACAGTGGATTAAAACCTTTCCTCCAGTTTCCATTCCTTGCTTGCCCTGTGATGTGTCCCTTTGACTGGGCCTCATTGGTACTCCACTGATAGAAACGGACTATAATGAAAGTCTGTTTGCAATGCAGAAAGTCATTTTTCTGTAGTACGTTCTAATATTGCCCTTCTGCCAGAATGTGAAATTATGCTTTAACTATCCTCCATTGATCTTGTGTAGTGTGGAGGAAAATAATTTTTCTCCGTCTAGCTCAGTGGTGACGAACCTATGGCCAGAGGCGGCACTCAGAGTCCTCTCTGTGGGCACGCGCGCTGTCGCCCCAGTCCTAGGCCTCAGCTGGGTTTTATAAAACCTTTTTGCTTTAGACCTCCGCTGCCATATACAAAAAAAAAAAGGTTCAATCAATCAGTCAATTTCAACTTCTTGTGGGAAAAAAAAGATCTTGCAAAGTTGGAATTGATTGATTGAACTTTGTAGTCCAACGCAGTCTGCTGTTATCACCACAGCCATGCCCACCTAATGGGCCACACCCACCCAATGGGCCACACCCACCTAATGGGCCACACCCACCTGGCACCCAACGATGCATAAGTGGGTTTTGGGTTGCAGTTTGGGCACTCGGTCTCTAAAAGGTTCGCCATCACTGGCCTAGCTGCTGATTGAAGAGGATTTTTTTCTTGTTCAAGCCTAGAGAGAGAAGATAGAGCTCGGGGGAAAGGGTGCTTGGAAAAATGGAAAGCGTCAGATAGAGAACCTGCCTCTAGGCCAGAGGTTCTTCATACCTGAGTAATAATCAAAGAACAATTATGAAATCATTATTAGGAAAAATAGGGTCAGCACATTAGATCATGGGAAATCTTAAATTAACTGATTTATGGAGTTTCACTGTACTTTGAAGTATACAGAATAATTAGAACAGAGGAGAACAGAGTTGGAAGAGACCTTGGATGTCTTCTAGTCCAACCTCCTGCTCAAGCAGGAGACCCTATACCAGAGACCCCCAACCTTTTAGGCAGTAGGGACCGGTTCTGTGGGGAGAGGTTTTTCCGTGGACCAGAGAGGATGTGGTTTCGTGTCCTGCCTGCATCCCATGGATGGGGCTTCGCTTGTTTGCGCGGCTCAATTTCTGGCATGCCTTGGCCCGGTGCCGGTCCACGGACCAGGGGTTGGGGTCCTCTGCCCTATACCATTTCTGACAAATGGCTATCCAATCTCTTCTTAAAAGCCTCCAGTGTTGGAGTAGCTGTGTATTGTTTATAACAGAGCAATCTTGCAATTGTTATTTAAACAAAGTGTGCTAATCTCAAGTTGAATACCGAATGCTCTATTCAGAAAAATCTTATATGACCTGAAGTGATGTTCCAGATGGGACAGGACAGCTGCAACGGACCCCATCCTGGCTACAGGCCTGCTTCTTAAAGACCAGCTGGAAGTCCAGGGAAAAAAAAGTTATAATACTAGATGTGGAGACATAAAACTGGAGATATTAATAGTCAGCATTTAAAACAATGGCACATCCATATATTTTCTGCACTCATCGGCTGGGATAATTACACCTTTGGACAATTGGTGTGACAATTTAATTCCTTCCTATATTAAAACTTTTATTATTACATTGCAGAATTTTATTTAAGACAATGATTAAGTGGAAGATGATATTTGGAGCAATTTGAGCAAAAAAAAAAAAAGACAGTGGGTCACCATGAAAATATATGACTAAGAACTCTGAAGTAATCTATTTTTCAAAGAGTACAATGAGAAGATGCCTTTAGTTACGTTTATTTGGGATTGGTGCTTGGTGACTTCTTTCTTTTTTTTTTCCATTATGTGCTTCTATTTTGTCCCTGTGTTAAATTAGTTAAGTCTTTCTAAAATAAACTAATGGGTTTCCCCTATATACACATGGATACCCAAACATACTTTAGTGCAGTTAGATTAATGATGAGGATCCCACAGCCTGCTAAAGGTTAATCTAAACCAGAATTTCTCAACCTTAGGAACTTTAAACATGCTGGCTGGGGAATTCTGGAATTTGAAGTCTACACATCTTAAACAGTTTTCAAGGCTGAGAAACACTGATCTAAATACTAAATGATCCCCAAGTTTATCTGTGAGCAGCTGGGAGACATTCTGGAAAAAACAAGATGTACTTTCCCTTTTTATGACGAGTAGCAAAATAAGCTTTTGTTGAACTAAATCTGTATGATATGTAAAGAGATCAACATGCAGGGTAGAGCTTCTCCTAATGCTATCAGACTGTTCAGTAAACAAAGTAATATTCACACAAATGCTGTTTTAAAATTTCAGGATGGCATGTTTACAAACATTAAAGAGATCCTTGGAAAGAGAGAGATCCTTATGTCAACATGCAGCACTTTTTTCTGATACCTCACAGCAAAATCTGTGTGCTCCCCAATTCTTCCAAAATCCATAATTAGGACAGATTGCCGGATGGCTGGGAAAGGAAGGAAGAAGGTAACTGTGGGAAAGTCAACTAACTCTCTCATGGATGGCAACAGAGCTGTGGTGGAGGAAGGCCTGAAGAAAAGCATTTGAAAGTACTCATAGACTCTACCTTAATTAACCCACAATAAAGGAGGATGGGAAATTCCAGTTATAGATTCCAAGATTGTTTTTATACGAGACTAGCATTAAAGATACCTTGCGGAAATCTGAATAGTTTTGTTTCTCTTCGTCTTACCAACTATGTGGAGTTTGCCATCAATGCTCAGAATTGTGAATTTAAGAAGGGGGGGATGGGGGTTCTTATAATAACTTTCTAAGATATCAGGAAGCAGATGAACTCCATTATCCTTCTGAAGTTTAAAATATACTTTGATATCATCATGTAACCGAAACATTTTTCTAAAGTATTGAGAGTAAGCAGTCTTTGCCATAGACACACCAAAACTATGGAAATGTTTGCCACAAGATGAACGAATTAAGCTCCTCTTTCATAATAGGTTTGTTTTATGCACAGACTTTCACTTTAGCGAGGTTTAGGTTTTACCAAAAGGTGAGGATTAATCAGGCCCCTGGTTGGATCTGCTACATGTCTCGAGAGTTCCCCAATCTTTTCAGCTTGGGAAAAGGTTCCGCCCACGCATTGTGTGTGTGTTTGTGTGTGTGTGTGTGTGTGTGTGCAGCTCCATTTGCGTGAGGGGGGGGGGCACGCGGACATGCCGCTTGTGCAAATAGAGCTCGTGGACACTCACTCACCTGCTGTTTGTGTGAATGGGGATAGTTGCATGCTTGCCTGCCACTTCTGCAGCCCAGTTCTGAAAGGCTGGGGGTTGGGGACCCCTGTTCTTCATGCTATGGTTGGTGTTAATTGTTTAGGAAACTTTCAGAATTCATGGTGTATGCTGGTTTCTTTACTTGAAAAATGGAAACTTTTTGCGACATCAAACTTCATGCCATTCTTTTAAAATATAATTTTGAGCTACTTGACATTATCATGTTTTGCTCTCCTGTAACCATTTGTCTCAAGGCCAGAAGCAAATTGTTGGTAATCGCCTAGCAACCAATTACTTGACACACTTTGTGATGTGCTTCTTGAATGTATTTTGAATTACAACTCTCAGAATGATACACACATACAATGGGCCTTGATTTAACACAGGCAAGACTGAATGGCTTTGGGTGCTTGGGCTTGCTGGTGTCAGAGTCCTAGATGGGGTGGCACTGCCTCAGAGAGACACGGTGTGCAATCTGGGGGTCCTCTTGGACTTATGGATCCTGCTGGAAGAGCAAATGGTAGCTGTGGCTAAGGGGGCTTTTGCACACCTTCAGGTTGTGGAAGCAGTTGCACCCATTCCTGAACAGGGAGGCTCTGCTCATTATTACTCGTGCTCTTGTGACCTCCTATCTGGATTACTGCAATGTGCTCTACCTGGGATTGCCCTTGGAAGAGCATTTGGAAGCTCCAGTTGGTACAAAATGCAGTTGCACAGGTTGTAAATGGTGTTGGTTACAGCCACGCAGAGCTGGGACGCTCAGAATGGAACGAAGCGCCCAAAACCAGTTGTTCCAGAGGGCTTAAGGCCGTTCCAGTCTGAAAACAACCATTGTGAACCGAAGCTGAAAAACATGGAGGCAGGGTGCATTTGCAATGATTCTGCAAGTGGGAGGAGGAGGATATCATCCATTTCTACACTTAGAAGTGGTGTGTGAAGAGGCAAAACAGAAAGTAGGAATCTGCCCAGAGCCTTTAGGGGGAAAGAAAAGAGAACACTACAAACTTGATTCTGCAGACTATTCCGCATCTATTGCACAAACCCTTTGATTTCATGTTTCAGACATAAAGGAAATACAGTGGAATCTTGGTATTCAACTGCTTTGAAATGCATCGAATTTGGTACTCAACACATTCTGACCAAAAATTTTGTCCCAGCACATATCATTTGCTTGGTATTCAATGTGCAAGCCAGAACTTGTCAGTGCCAGCTGCACTACATTATTCCTTAGGGGAAAAATTTGAGTACCAAATCTTTTTTGGTACTCCTCACACCTCCCAGAACCTGTTTACAATGAGTACCGAGGTACCATTGTATTGGGCTCTGCATAGGATTAGGAATTGTTAAGCATTTATTTGGAATATGAAAAACTGGGAACAAATAATGCCAAGAATCAAAGAGACAAAACTCTTAACGGGGAATAAAAATGGATCACTGATCTAGGTAGAGATTTGGCTAAAAAACCCAATGCTTTCCATTTCTTCCTAATTAAGGCTTAGTGACATTAGTATTAAATGTCTCTATGCTATGTTCCAAGGATTTGATGGCTGAGAGCAGATTGCTTGGAAATCCTTTGATCGTCAATATTTCATACCATCACTAATGCTTTTAACCAGCTTGCCAAACTATGCTATTCTAAAGCACCCTCACAACTTTAGATTGTAGGTGAAATCTCCTTCATAAGTTTCCCAAAGAGTAAGCTTAAATGAAGACAAGCAACCCATTCCACCAGTACCCAGATGATGCACGGGGGTACCAGAGGCAACAGAAGCAGGCAGGAGTTTCACATGACCAGGGAAAGACAAAGGCTGCCAGCGTGGCTCCGGCTGCAATTCTGAAGTTTGGGTGCAACCCATCACACTTTTGTTAGTTGCGAAGTCGTGTCCGACCCACCGTGACTCCATGGTCAATGTTCCTCCAGGCCTTCCTGTCCTCTACCATCTTCTGGAGTCCATTTAAGCTCACGCCTACTGCTTCAGTGAGTCCATCCAGCCAGCTCATTCTCTGTCGTCCCTTTCTTCTATTGCCTTCGATCTTTCCCAGCATTAGGCCCTTCTCCAGTGAGTCCTTCCTTCTCATTAGGTGGCCAAAGTACTCGAGTTTCAACTTCAGGATCTGGCCTTCTAAAGAGCAGTCAGGGTTAATCTCCTCTAGGACCGATCGGTTTGATTGCCTTGCCATCAGGGGACTCGCAGGAGTCTTCTCCAGCACCATAGTTAGGTCAATTCCTTATTGAGGGTTATGGATTTATGGTTAACAAATTTCTTTTTTGATTTAAAATTCGTAAGTCTCTGCTGAGTATTTTTCTATTCAGTTTGATCAGTTGCTTTTCTCATGGTAGTATTTCAGATTTAAGCTTAGCATTTAAACTATACATTTCTCATCATGCAGAGAAGGCAGAAAAGCAACTTGTTATGTTTTCAGGTTGAATAATGGCCAGCGAAGAAAAAAGCAAAGTGAGCACACTCGGCTGCCATTTTTCCTTTGCATTTCAGGCGAGCCTTTGACAGGAAGAAAGAAAGGAGAAAATAATATGCTGAAATAAAGCAAACAAGTACTGTATAACATAATTTTTTATCTTGAAACCCACATAGGCATTGAAATGTTTTTCTTACATCTGCTAGTTAATGCTGATGTATCAATGCTACTAAACTAAGTCATGTTGACCTCCTTACATACAACTCACACAACATACAACTCATGCAATCCCAGAATACAAAACAGGCAAAACTAGTTGTGTGCACACACTCACAAACACACACACACAATGTGTGGAAAGAAACCTCTTTGGAAAAGTTCCAGAAAATAATCTGTTTTGTATTTGTGACAGATACTTTATATAATGATTATGCTAGCTTGAGCCCTAAAAGATAGAAGCTTCTTGGAATAAATCAAATTGAAGTAAAATACTGTGTTCATATCCACATGGTCTAAGACCAGATGGCTAGTATCTGATTTTAGGGAACAAGATTGTTGGTGATCTAAGGTTCTGTTGCATTTCTATTTTAGTTACAGGCACAAGGCAATCTCCAGAACAAACCATTAATGGCAGAATGAATCATAAATACTTTAGCACTAAAAATGAGATCAGAAGACATTTCTGGAGAAAACTCTAGATTGCCTCAAATAAATCTATTCATTGTGTTTCCTCTAGGTAGGATGTATGTTTTAACATCTCTTTTAAATGTTTGGGAGTAGGAGAAGCCAATCTAGTATACTTAAATTTTAATAAAGTGTTGTATCTTTCAGTTACATTTTATTAAACTACATTAAGAGAAGAAGTAGTTGCCAGAAATTACATCAGGAAATATGGCCTTCAGTTATGAGCTGTGCTTCAACTAATACAGTAAAATGTAAAGTGGTTGGATCTTGCTGATGTCTAGTCCTGAACTAAACATTACAGTTCTGGCTATAGCATAAATACCACTCTTAATTTAGTTTACCACTTGACTTCTTTAGTGGTTACTTTTCAGATCGTGGCCTCAATTATGTCTCAACCTGAAAAGGAGATTAGCCTAACTGGTTCATATTTATGACAGTTGCAGGGTCATGTTATCATCTTTTGCAACCTGCTGGCAAGCAAAGTCAATGAGGAAGCTAAATTCACTTAACAGCCATATTATTAACAGTAAAGCTTTTGGAAACAGAATGAACCTAGAGTTTTATTTGGATTCTCGAGCTGGATGTTGACAGTATCACTCTCTTCAGATCACTTTCTCACATTCTGATTATGTCAATTAAACTCTATAACTTTATGCTCATGTAAACTCATAGCTTACAGTGCTTTTGGTGAGAGAAAATTCAGAAATCATTTCAAAAGGGAAAATCATGGACAAATTCAATTAATATATGAGGATTTTTAAAATATTGCTAATTGCAGGACATAAGAAATGCGGAGGAAAAGGAACACGACTCTGCATTTTAATCCAGGTGGTTCTTGCTTAATGAAGGCTTTGTTTGGTGACCATCTGAAGTCATGATGGTGCTGAAAATGTATCTTTACAGCCAGTCCTAAAAATTACAACCGGTGCAGCATCCCTGAAGTCACACGAGAGAGAGATTCAAGCACTTCACAATCAGCTGGCATTTACACTGGTGCAGCATTCCGCCTTCTTGTGAGCACCACCTGCACATTTCACAGTTGGCTTCAAACAAGCAGAGTCAATGGGGAATCAAGTCACAACACTTAGTGATGAGTTGCCTGTCCCAACTGTAGTCATTAAGACTACCTGTAGTGGCTCAATGTTGTTGATATTTATTTTCAAAGTCCATGAGTGCTTGAGTGCCATAATGCCAAGAGACTAAAATAGAAGTTGTATTGCTCTCTGGTAAAATAGGTAACCTCATTATGAAAAACTCAGGAAAGGAAGAACTAAGAACTACTAATGCCAAGAGACTAAAATAGAAATCGCTCACTCACTCAGTGCCCCATCAGAACTATACATACAGCATGTGACAGATAGCGCATGTGATAGAAGAAGCTATGAATCACTATCGCATATCTCTGGTCAGGGTGTCATGCAGACAACAAAACTAAGAAATTTTTTAAAAAGGAAAAATAAAGCTTAATATTTTCTTACACTTAAGAAACGATGTTTAATGACTTTTGCTTTCTTTTCACTTATATACAGTACTTGCAGTATTTGTTGGAAGATATTGGAATAACTGCATTAATCTTTCCAGATCAAAAATATTAACGGACTAGTAAATGGAATTTAGATTAGCCTACTACTCCAATCTTTTTCTACACTAGCCTGATAGCAAAATCAATTACAGTTATGGTTAGGAATTATAGTAACCCATGTATACTTGAAGGATTCCTGGCTGAGGAAGGGTAACATGAATGCTTCACAAAATGAAGTGTACTATGTCAAATAACCCCAATTTGTTGCCTGCCCACATATGTATTCACGTTTAATATTTGCTATTTGTCAGATTCTTGTTCCACAGGGAATGGATGGATAGTTCAGAATGATGGTGGAATAAAAGTTCAGCTTCATGAAATCTAGACAGAACTTGCAATCATGTTTTCTTTGTAACTGTAGATAACTTCATCTCCTTTCTCTGTCTGACTTAGATTGAACCATTCAACCTAGACATATTGTGATATTGAACAATATATTTTTTAAAAAATCCTTAAGAAACTAACTGTTCATTACAAATTTTTACATGATTCTAGCTTCTCTTCAATACAAAATCAAACATTTACAAAAAGGATCCAGTAGACTGATCTGAATCATACCTGAAGAATTTAAATGAGGCACTTTCTCATGCTACAATAGCCACCCAGTGAACTGTTAATAAAAGATTTATAAAAAGAGCCACATTGGTCTCCAGGAATAATTTACAAGATGTAGGATAGCATTCATGTGAATCATCAGTCATCATAGATGAGGCAGCCTAAACAATTAGTCGCACCACATGCATTGAACATTCCACTATGTTGCATGACTTACCTCTGGCCATAATGTGGTATCAGCTACAGACCATTGGTAATAATAATAATAAATTTTATTGTCATTGTATGTGTATATACAGTATACACATACAACAAAATTTACGTAACACCCAAAGACCAGGTCCCACACACATAATCCCCAAAACACACTCCCACCCACCACAATTCCCCATCCCTAAAACCGCTCAAACATCCACCCAACAGACCAAGTAATACTGTCCAACAGTTCCCTGATGGTGGCCCTTTAGTTCATTATTAAGTGAAACTATAGCTCTGGGATAAAAACTATTCAGAAAACGGGTGGTCCGAGTTTTAAATGATATTAATCATTTATAAACTCCATAAATTCTTCTTATTGTCATCCTTGCGGAACCCAGCACTTTTTTTTTTTTTGCTCCCCATTGCCTTAGCAATGCATGCAAGTCACATGAGAGCAGGTCTATTCCAGGGTAGGAAAGATGTATTTTCTTATTGGTCAAAGTACCTGCCAGGCATCCTACCTCCTTGCTCTGTTTTGATTACCTAGTTTGTGGAAAAGTCAAGGAATGCTGCTTTGCCTGAAAAGAGCTTTTAGCTATTAGCAAACACGTTGGCCCTAGGTAGAGAAAAAGACACTTTTATTTGCCAGTTGTTTTGCCATAGATATTTCCCTTGAAGTACCCCACAATATTCACCTCTCCCATTGTTGCAACTTATCATGGAGTAAACACCATAAAAATGCATCAAACAACAGTGAATAAGTGAATATTGGGGAAGATAAGAAAATGCTATAAACATGTTTTTTTTTATGATTTATAAAGTCAAGTGAAAAATCTCTTGTTATTTCAAACTGGAAATTCTGGGATGTTGACAGCAACTGGCTGGCTTGCATCCTTTGCATTCAGCTCTTGATTTTCTTGGGTTGAACAAAGATTGGATAATGGTGCAGTCTGTGAGCTGTAGAACCAGAAGTGAAATTAAGTGAAATTAAGGTGAAGACATCTGTGATCTACAGTTGGTGAGGCTGATGGGACAAAACACAGATTGGGTACATAGTGCTTTGGTAATTAGATGCAGGCTGAACAACTAATAGTGTGTCAATTCTTTGTGTTACAGTGATTGGAGGCCCTGCTGGATATGTTTGAGGATGTGGATACTGTTAGCCAGACTTCCCATCTGTTCTAGTTTCTTTTTGCTTTTATTATTTCTTTGTTTTTAATACTTTTATCATATTGTGTTTTTCTGCTTTGTTTGATTTTACTGTACAATGCCCAGAGTCAGTTGGAAGCTGGCCAGTGCCTAAATTTAATTAAATTGTATCAGTTTCTCTCGCATAGTGACTTACAGCATGAAAAGTATGAGAATATTAATACAGAACTTTAATTTCAGATCTTAACAGGGGTATTGAAGCATGCTGGACATTATATTTTCCAATGTAGCATTCTGCAGCATTAGGTGCACCAGGTATGCTCAACCATCAACTGAAGAGCACTAGATTACAGAAAACTATGCTAATAAAACTTTTTATCAAAAATTATTATGTATTATATATCCTAGAATACTACAAGAGAAATGTCAAATGAATATATATGGTGCTAAAATTCTGAGTATATGAGCAATTACACAAGACTTTACCCTGATGTAGTACATGAAATTATCAACTTTATCTTAAAAATACTTATTGCATGACATGTGCTCATGCAAGATTCATGCACAAACTTTTGAGCACTGAAGATATTTGCTGATTACCACCTCACCTAGTTGTCTGTATAAGAATCTTTCCCATGCTAATCAGAAAGTTTTTGCTGGAAAGTGAGTAACTTTCTATTCTATTATAAGGCTCCAATAATTCCAATAATTTTGAAAGGAACAGAGGAAGTATTATTATAAATGTATCACAAATGGACCTGAGTAGTTTATTTATGGCTACCCATCATAATCATATTTAAGATTTAAGCCAGAGTTTGCCCAGTATCCACTCTTAATACAGGCTCTGAAGCAGAAAAAAGGGGGTTGAGGGCTACACAATCACCCAGGCTCAATGTGGTAAACTGCACTAGACTCCCTTTTTAGGGCCCCATAATCCCTTACTTTGGGGTAGAGTTGGGGTGACTGAATGGAGCTGAGCATTTACTAGCCAGATGCCCTTCCTGATGCCACATAGAGTTTGCAACATATATTTTTTCTTTGTGCCCTAGAAGAGAAACATCTGCTGCTACCTAGGATTGAATCTTCTGAGGGGGGGGGCAGGGTCTTCACCATTAGACCACCACACTGCTCAGTGTGGTAAACTGGAGTAAAGTAATATATTTTCACATTTGTTTATAGAATATCATGTCTTGAAAGGACCATGGATTTTTTTTTTTTGCAATTTATCGTTTCCTAGAAAAACTGGCTCTCTGGGCAAGACCTCTTGCAGAAGATAAATCCAGTTAACAAACTATCTTTCCCTCCTTGCATCATCATTGTTTAATTATATTATTTTCTGTTCAAATTCACTTAGGCCAGCACCTTACCTGACAGCTTCTTGCCAAGCTGGGCTCACAGGCTGCCCTGCTGTGATGACAAAAATCTCCATAGCAACATGATATTTGCTGGAGTGACGTGGCTGCTGCTCTTGCCTATCAGGGAAATTGATTTGCAAGTGAATCTATAAATATTGCAGTTACTTAGCTGGCCTGCTAAACATCTTTCTTTGGTTGACAGAATAGAGATTAATTAAAGAACTGAGCTTGCCTGTCTTGGCTTTACAATCTGTTTCCAACGAAATCAACAGGAAGACCTTTTCCGTGGCATTTTTTCTTCAGCAGAAAGATTTACTGTCAAGTTATCTGAGGGTGAAAAATAGTTGCTACTTACAGTATCTCCCACTGGATTGTTCTTCCATTCTTTATGTTGTGCCTTGCTTTGCATTGAAGCAGTGTCCCTGCGTAATGCCTCATAATGCATTATGAGTAGCTTATGAGTTCAGTAGCTAGGCCAGTGGTGGCAAACCTATGGCACAGGTGCCAGAGGCAGCACTCGGAGCCCTCTCTGTGGGCACGCGCGCCATCGCCCAAGTCCTAGGCCTTCAGCTGGGTTTTATAAAACCTTTTCGCTTTAGGCCTCCGCTGCTGTGTGCAAAAAAAAAAAAAAAAAGGTTCAGTCAATTTCAACTTCTTGTGGGGAAAAAAAAAGATCTTGCAAAGTTGGAATTGATTGATTGAACTTTTTTTAGTCCCACCCAGTCTGCTGTTACCACGGCAGCCATGCCCACCCAATGGGCCATGCCCACCCAATGGGCCACACCCACCCGGCACTCGACTATGCATAAGTGGGTTTTGGGTTGCAGTTTGGGCACTCGGTCTCTAAAAGGTTCGCCATCACTGAGCTAGGCTGACAAATATGAGAAAAGTACAATTTTAACTAACAGACTATTTCTGGCATCTTCTCAAAATTTAAACCAACCAATTCAAACCAGCCCATGTCCACGGACTTTAGATCATACAATCAAGAAATAGTTAATAATTATTTCTCCCTGTGATTTTCTCATGTAAATCACAGGAGGAGTTAGGATAAAGGCTTGCTGAGTGTTTGTGTATTAGACCAAGACCAAGAGTCTGAACCAGTGTTTCTCAGCAGTGACAACTCTTAAGATGTGTGATTTTCTCATGTAAATCACAGGAGGATGTGATTTACTGATTGGGGAATTCTTAGATACGTCTTAAAGTTACCATTGAAAATAGATATCCAGGCCTTAAGATACTGTGTTTTCCCCAAAATAAGACCCACTCCAAAAATAAGCCCTAGCTAGCCTGAGTTTTGGGGATGGGCATAATATAAGCCCTAGCCCAAAAATAAGCCCGGGGGGGGATGGGGGTGGCCAGCACAAGCAGTGGCGAGCGCACAGGGACCAACGGTGTCTGGCAGCATCCGCAGCGCATCACCCCCTTGGGTGCCTATGGGACACTTGAAAACCAAGGGATTTGCTTGGTTCACTAGCGCCCATAAGGGCCCAAATGCTTTCTCCCTGAATGACAATCTGATGGAGATTGGAAGCTCCATTACTTGTGAATGGGGCACTTTGAAACAGAGCAATTAGCTTTGTCTCCAAGTGGCCCATTTGCAAGTGGACGGAGCTTCTAGTCTCCGTCAGATCTTCGTTTGGAGGGAAAGTTTTTGGGTGCCTATGGGGCGCTTGGGGCAGCTCCACCCCATTCCCCACCTGCCTTGCCTCATAGGAGTGGAACAGCGCGGCAGGCCATGCGGCCTTCTGCCATGAGTGGTTGCGAGCGGCCAAAGTGGGCCAACAGCCAAGCGGCCTCCTGCTGGATGGGGCTGTTGGTGCTGCCACCATGAGGTGAGGCAGGTGTCAGGCAAAAAGACATCTCCCGAAAATAAGACCTATTGCTTCTTTTGGAGGCAAAAAAATATATATAAGATCAGATCTTATTTTGGGGTAAACACAGTTCTAGGAAACATAAATTATAGTCCTTATAATCTCAAGAAAATGGTTGAATTTATAGGAGAGACTTGGGCATATTCTACATTATACCTTGAACTGCTTGACTCCTTATGAAAAGTGGCTAAAAGTAAAGCTAGCTCAGCAAATCCCTTTCTGGAGTTGAGTCATATCCTCCAGAGCAATGGCCAGATGTTCTGCCAAATTGCATGGACTTCACCTTTTGTTTGGTGGATTCCGTAGCTTTTTTTTTAAATCTTTCCCACCTGTGAAGGGAAAGCCCGCACCAATGGCTTTCTTGTCGATGGGCAAGTCTTTCAGGACATGTGATTTTCATTGGAGAGGGAGAAGAAGAAGGGAAAAAAGAGGCAGACTAGTAAAAGGTCCTTCAGCAGAAAGCAGACACCCTGGGACAAGATGGCCGTGGAGGCAACCACCATGACTAGAGGGGAGGAGGCCAGTTCGAGTGGAGGTGTTTGTCTACCAGGAAAGGAAGCAAATCAGGTAGCACTTCTTATGCTGACATAAGATGGTGGTTTGAGATGGATAGAAAAATAACTTCATGTGTTCCTGCCCTCATGAAACATTGGCCTGTTCTCATAGTGAGGCAACCTGTTGCATACATTATGTCAGCAGTCATATTTTAATTAGTATAGTGTGTGTACCCAGTCCATGATACTAATGTATGGTTCAGTGTATCATGCAAAAAGAAAATTCAACTGAGTAAAATTAATTAAACCATAGTCCACTATGTTCAATTGAAGGTCTGTGTGCAACATTTTTTTTAAAAAAGACTGAACATTAAACAGCAACAAGTGTTAGGAGCAGAATTTGTAGTGGAGGAGGAGAGATGGAAAGAGCAACCTGAATCTTTTCCCCCAGCTAGCTCCGACTTTTTATTTTCCTCCTTCCCAGACAGACTTCACAAGAAAAGAAATCTCACCATCTTGTCCTTGACAAAATTTCCAGAAGAAGAAAGAGTGCAAATGCAAATCTGAACAGTGTTTGGATGGTGATATGTGCTAATATTATATCTCAGAACATTGCTGCTTTTATTCCTGTACCTAAATCTTCAGTTGCAGAAAGCCTGCAAGTAAGTATACACATATAAAATTAAATAGGGGCATGTGTGTTGTGCATGGAAATACCTCTGCATATATGCAACTTACATCATCTCGTTCCTTTATAGCAAGCGCCAAGGGGAAGCATGCAAAATCCATCAGATAAAGATTTCATCTCTCTGGCCTCTGACTATTTATTTATTAAATTTGTATGCCACTGCTTTTACTGATAAGGCAACTCTTTTGTTTTTTATTCAGTCGATCTGGTGTGCCACTCTTCAAAACTAGGCTTTCCAGGTTATTTTATTACTGCTTAGAGTTGGCAAAAACAAGAGGTTGGCACATCCAATATCAGCCCTGGACAGAAGCCAATGACAAAGGGGAAAAAAAGAGAGAGAGAAAGGTTCCACTTCCTCTGATGGAAATCTAAAGAACTCTAAAGAAGAATGAGAGTTCAAGGAAGAATCCCATCATTGAGGCATGCTATCTTATGTCTCTTAGCTACAGTCTATAGCATTTCTGAAAATAGATGGTCTTGGGTCTCAATCTAACATTTCATATACAGTACGCTGTTTTTATCATATTATGCATTCGTCTAAGTACAGACAGTCTTTGTGCTACAAGGAGCATTCATATGATTAGAGAATAAATTCAGACGTTTAGGCCATTTCTTCTGCAGAAAGTCCAGAAAATGGAAAAACTGGTTTGCACCAGTTAAAAAAAAGTTGTAGTTAAAAAGGTGAAGGTAATCCAGTTCTAGAAGTTATGTAGTATGTAAATTACACACTACTTGCTTCTTCGTGCTTATTATGTAGATGTAGTTCTAAATAATAAAAAACACACACTTCAAAGTTATTGTTAAGCTCTGTCATGCAGTGAGTCTCTCCTGGCAATGTTCTCCTCTGCAATTTTCTGTTTTATTTCTGACATGGTGCTTTTCAGTACACAAGACAGAAAAGCAAATACCACAGGCCACTTAAAGCACATCAGATCAAAGCTAATGAACTATTGCATGAATGTGAAATCATGATTAAAAATATTCCTCCAATAATTCAAGGCCAAACTCATATCTCCTAGAAACTGACTACCATTTATACAATCTGTCTCCTACAATACAGGTACTTAGAAACCAAATTAACGGCATTTCCTGATTAAAAGGACAATATTTTCAATAAATGTCTAAGTTATCGATTAGGTGATTAAAAATGTAAAGCTGGTGCCTACTTCATTTCCAGCTTCAAATTAGATTAGAGCAGTGCATGTGTATACATGTGCACATGTGCTGGACTGTCTGTTGAGATCAACAAAAAGGTTCAGAGGGAGCCGTGTCAAGGAAAGAAAGCTCTCCTTAGCCAACGTCATAGCAAACAGCCTGTTTTCGCCCACCAAGACACCAATTTAAAGTAATCAGATCACAATTGTTCAGTTTGAATACACTGAAAATTATGTAACTCTAGCACCTGCAGGGTTAACGCATGGTATTTTATTCGGGAACATTTCTACACAGTTAATTGGCCGTATTTCACCCATGCTACCCCCTCCTCAATTGTCTTCCATCAGATCTCAAAGCTAGCACTTGGTTACCATGGTCCCATATTACCCTGGAAACTGTTAGATACTTCTGTATTTTTAGATTTCACAATTGATTCCTTTTTTTTTTTTTTAACAGAGGATGAATCCAGTTAAAAGCACTACCCTCCCACTTTATCTCAAGAGTCACATTGGGTAGTTGAATGGCATTTGAGGTTGGGTAAGGGAAATAAGTAAGAACAGTGTTCTAGTAAGCTTACAAGAGAAATAAGTCTATGCGTGAAGCCCCTCCCTGGAGAGTTTGCATTCAAAAGGCTGACTGGATCCTGCAGGAATAAAAAATGTAGGACAATGGGAATGAAAATCTCTTTAAGTAGGCTTAACTGGAGGGTTTTTCATTAACTCCAGTAATAAACTAAAAAGGATCAAAGTGCAACTTACTTCATTCTAGGGTTCCTCATTGACTTTCAAACCACTAATTTTAAAAACAAAGGCACAGTTTTCACAAAAATGTCAAATGCTTCTCCTGTAGGGTTATCCAAATTCTTCTCATCTACTTCCTACTTCTACCAGTTGTGGACTTCAGTACTGTGTAGACTTTCAGCAGTGTGTTATATGCACCCTCTAGTGGACAACAAAAAATCACAATTGTATTTTATTTTTAGGTGAAGTGATAATGAGCCAACAGCTGGAAATTGCTGAACACGCTTAAATTACCTCATACCAATATTTTGAAGTTGTATTGTTGAGTTCTCCCATATTCAAGAAGTGGAATTCTTTAAATCTAAAAGTGGGGTGTTATTTTACCTTAGTTGTATTAGTTTTAAATCAGATACATGATTGCTTTCTAAATGGAATACTGTAAGCTTTTAAATATTAAAAACATTTTGCTAAATTATGAAGATAGTCACTAATCCATTAGAAAATTAAATAATGATTGTTAAGAAAGATAACTCGAGGCAGATGATATGATATTCCAAGAGTACTGATTGTGATAGGATACAAATGGTGTATTTTGATCAGTAGATTAGAATAACTTGAATTATATTTAACAACCCTCCTTTTTAACAATTTCCCTACTGTTAGACACTGCTGACTGTATATTCTTTTTAATGACATAATTACTGATTTTTTTTTGCTATTTTAAAAAGGTTGTTATGTTTATAGTGGAATAATATTGGCTAAATGCTGTAGTTACAACTAGCATATACTATCTTATACAATGCATCCTTTATAAATGAAAATGGAGGGGGGGGATCTCCATTTTGCTTGATTAAAAAGTTCTGCAGAAAAGAAAAAGTTCATGAAGTATGAGAGATTTGAATTGTCCTAAAGAAGGTGTCCATTTTGGGGTCCGATTAGATCAGGAATTTATTTCTGATTAATATTCTGCCAATGTCATTTCACCAAGCTCTTTTAAAGATTAACATTAAATATTACCACAGATTATCAATATGGTAAGAGTGAGTCCCCCCTGGAAGGTCCCCCCCCCAATACCCTTAGTAACAATCTATCATTTAACATAGTTGTACTGCACCTTGGATTTGAAGACAAAAAGGTCTTTTGAAGATGTGGAGTTGCAACCCTAACACCGTTGGCACCTCTTTTAAAGTTGCTGCTCTTTTACCATTGAACCACAGAACTTTTATGCAACGTTGAGAAAAGACACACTTGGTTTAAGAACATAGAATAACAGAGTTGGAAGGGACCTTAGAGGTCATCTGGTCCAACCCCGTGCTCAAGCAGGAGACCCTATCCGTTTCAGACAAATGGCTGTCCAGTGTCTTAAAAGCCTCCGGTGATGGAGCACCCATAACGTCTGAAGGCAAGCCAAAAAGTTGGACAAGTGCTAGGTACATTCATCTGTGAATATATATATATATATATATATATATATATATATATATATATATATATATATATATATATATATATATATATATATATATATATTTGTATACAAGTGCTGCCATACTGTTGGCTGACAACTAGAATGAATCACAATAAATCTGAGTATATGATGCAATGGCGAGTAGGGATCTGAAAATTTATTAAAATTGAGATAGTATCTCAGACAAAGAAAACTGAGCAAGTCAATTGCAAGTTAATGCTGAAACAGGAGAGCAAGCAGGGGCATCTGTGAATTTCATAGTCTGCTTGAAAATGAAGAAATGGAGACATGCAAATACTGGTACAAAATTGCAAGATATCTGCTTGTTGAAAGAAGTGAAACTAGCTGAGGGTGAGAGCGTGGTAGAACAGGAGATGGGATCAAAATGAATGGGTACTGAATTAATGTCAGCTGAACACAAAGTAGCATGAAGGAAGTTGAATTGCACTTTTGAAAATGATGAGGATTGAACTGGAAAACAAATATATGAAGAAGAGTAAATGGATCAAGAGGAAAAAAAACCCGAAAAATTCATGGATGGATAGAGTTAATAAGATCCAGAAAAACAGAGAAGGAAGAAATGTAAAGAACAAGAGACAAATTGGAGTACTGACATACTGAAAGCAAGGGTGGTTTACTGGTAGAGAGGTATGGAATGGTATGCTGAATAATCTTAATTTAAATTAGATTTACAATGTTTCCTTTTCTTGCTCTTATCTCATGCTTTTATTTCTTTGGCTTCCCATCCTTACACTTTTCTGCACTCTGCATAACTTTGCACTCTGAAAAGGAATAGCAGAATGAGTGTGCGTTTGTGTACACACATGAACCTAAATTCAAAAATAGAAGTACTCTAGATTATGTTTGTTTTACAAAGTGCAAAATACAAACTTGGGGTTGTGGCGTTTTTTTGTTTTTGTTTTTTTGAATCACTGAAGTAGAAAACTAAATTCAGATTGTAGTTGATGCCGAACACCACAAATGTTTATTATTTGTTCAAGGGCTCCTGTTTTGTGTTGTTGATTTTGGTATTAGATTATTTTAGTCTGGATTGTTGGCTTGATTTAATGTTTTTGGCTGCTTGTATGTTTTGTCTAGTTTTATATACCACTCAGAGTCCACTAAAGTTGGGTGGCCAATAAATTTGAGAGAGAGAGAGGGAGAGAGAGGGAGAGGGAGAGAGAGAGTGCAAGAGAGAGAGACAGAGAGAGCCATCTGGCCAAAAGTAAATCAACTGAATCTGTTATATGACCCTTCTCACACTGATAGAAAAGAATTTACAAAGTCGATTTGATCATTCTTATCAACAATACTGCAACAGCAAATTGAGAAAAGGTCTCGATCCATTGTTATCATAGCAATGGCAAATATAAAAACAAATCCAGGAAAAAATAAATTTTTGAAAACTCTGCAGTGGGCTGTGATAGGCACCATAGCCTACCACAGTGGTGACGAACCTATGACATGGGTGCCAGAAATGGCACTCGGAGCCCTCTCTGTGGGCACATGTGCTGTTGCCCCAGCCTTGCCTCCCCCACAACTCCCTCCTCTCCAGCAGCCCCCCTAAAGGAGAGTCACCCCTGAGTGTGACCCAAATTGCTTGGGGAATCTTCACTATTCACTGTAGCAAAACACTGTGGGAATGAAAAAGGAAGATGAGGAGGGAGCGCTTTTAACTGGATCTTGGGAAGGGAAGGTCCCAAAAATGGCTTTGAAAAACAGTATCGGGGAAAATAGTTTGAAATGGAGACAAGTAAACATTTTCTTTCAATGCAAACAAAAACAACTTGAATTCTGACATACTACTTGAAAAGGGATCTTTAAAAAGAAAAAAAAAACCCTCATTCTGATATATAGCAATCAGTAGAAGGAAATTGGTGATGTTTTTAGTACTTACAACATTATTTAAAGTATTGAAAAGACAGAGATAGTTATTGTTATGTCCTGGGCCTGCTGAGTGACTCAGCAGGTGCAGGAACGCAGAGAGCCCCGGGCAGACCACGTAGTTGCCTGGGACCAGACAGGCTGTCTCCAGCCCATTGCGCACGCTCAAGGTGGGAGAATCCATTACATTGATTGGCTGACACTGTCCCTGCAAAGGGGTATATAAAGGAATCTGCGCCATTTTGTTTTGGTTCTGTTGGAGATTCAATAAATAATAATAATAGTAAAGTTGGAAGGGACCTTGGAGGTCATCTAGTCCAACCCCCTGCTCGAGCAGGAAACCCTATACCATTTCGGACAAATGGCTGTCTAGTCTCTTCTTAAAAACCTCCAGTGTTGGAGCATTCACCACTTCTGGAGGCAGGTTGTTCCACTGGTTAATTGTTCTAACTGTCAGGAAGTTTCTCCTTAGTTCTAGGTTACTTCTCTCCTTGATTAGTTTCCATCCGTTGCTTCTTGTCCTGCCTTTAGGCGCCTTGGAAAATAGCTTGACACCCTCTTTTTTGTGGCAGCCCCTGAGATATTGGAACACCTCTATCATGTCACCCCTAGTCCTTTTCTTCATTAAACTAGACATACCCAATTCCAGCAACCGTTCCTTATATGCTTTAGCCTCCAGTCCCCTAATCATCTTTGTTGCTCTTCTCTGTACTCTTTCTAGAGTCTCAACATCTTTTTTACATCGTGGTGACCAAAACTGGATGCAGTATTCCAAGTGTGGCCTTACCAAGGCATTGTAAAGTGGTATTAATACTTCACATGCTCTTGATTCTATCCCTCTGTTAATGCAGCCTAGCACTGTGTTGGCTTTTTTGGCAGCTGCAGCACACTGCTGGCTCATATTTAAGTGATTGTCCACTAGGACTCCGAGATCCCTCTCACAATTACTACTATTGAGCAAGGTGCCACCTATGCTATACTTGTGCATTTGGTTTTTCTTGCCTAAATGTAGAACCTTACTTTTTTCACCATTGAATTTCATTTTGTTAGATAGCGCCCAGTGTTCAAGTCTGTCCAGATCCTCCTGTATCCTAAGCCTGTCTTCTGGAGTGTTGGCTATTCCTGCCAGCTTGGTGTCATCTGCAAATTTGATGATTTCCCCATCTATCCCCTTGTCCAAATCATTGATGAAGATGTTGAAGAGCACTGGGCCCAGAACAGAGCCCTGGGGCACCCCACTACACACTTCCCTCCATGTAGATGCGGTTCCCATGAGGACCACAGGCTGAGTACGGCCAGTCAGCCAGCTACGGATCCATCTGGTGGTGATGCTGTCTAACCCACATTTTTCTATCTTATCAAGTAGTAGGTTGTGATCTACTTTATCAAATGCCTTACTGAAGTCCAAGTAAATTATGTCCACAGCATTCCTCTGATCCACTAATTTTGTCACTTGGTCAAAGAATGCAATAAGGTTTGTCTAGCATAATCTGTTTTTGACAAACCCATGTTGGCTTTTAGTAATGACTTTGTTTGCCTCTAGGTGTGTGCTGATTTGTTGTTTGATTATCTTTTCCAGGATCTTCCCATGTATTGAGGTGAGGCTGATAGGTCTGTAATTTCCTGGGTCCATTTTTTTTCCTTTTTTGTAGATGGGAACTACATCAGTTCTTTTCCAGTCCTCTGGTAGTTCCCCTGTGCTCCAGAATCTTTGAAAAATATAGTTCAGTGGTTCTGAGATCACATCTGCCAGTTACTTGAGAACCTTGGGGTGTAATCCATCTGGTCCTGGTGATTTGAACTCATCTAGGCTGGACAGGTGCTCACTTACCATTTTCTTGCCTATCTTAACTTGTGTTTTTATTCTGTTTTTTATGGCACTATTTTTGATAGGTTGTTCGTCTGTTGTTCGTCTGCCTCGTCTCAATGCCTTACCAACGCACAGAACAGAACAGTTATATATATTTTTGTACATTCCGTGTTATTTCTGATTCCACTTCCTCATTGCAAATAGTAGCAGTTTGATACTGGAATTGCAAATACTTGTTCAAATATTGTTCAAATATCTATCGACTTCAGAGACTCAAAGTCTAACATCAAAGTTCATAATTTTGGCTCAGAGAAGTTCAGAGAAAATTGATTCCATAGCATGGATCACTTTTGTAAACTGTACCTTCTGTTCTGGAATTCCACAACACTTTAGATTTCACTGGCCCCAATATTTTAATTTCAAATTACAACCACTGGATAGCTGCCATATTCTGTTGAAGACAAAGGAAATTTAGCCACAAACATTCTGAACAGTAACAAATATGCAAAGAAAAAAGGGTTTAGGGGTCTGGAACAAAAGAGAAACAAAATCTAATAAAGTTCTGTTATGTAAATTAATACCAAGCCATACTAAGAACAAATGAATTAAAGAATTCAAACAAAATGCTTACAAAGTGTAGTGTTTCCACCCTCAAATGTGGTATAATGTATTGTGTGTATGTGTGTCTGTGTCTGTGTGTGTATCTGTGTCTGTGTGTATACTTTCAATTAAAATTATTCAAGTAACCACACAAATAAACATTTCCCAAATACTTTTCTTACTGGGTCACAACCAACTATGAACATTAATAAAATCATATAAAATGATAGAAATAAGTATCATAAACCACTGACAGCCTGAAAAAATCAGTTAAATAATTATTAACAAATAATATACAGTAGATAGGTGAGTTGCACAGAAGTTCTCCCATACATACAGTACACAGGCATTAGGCAGGAAAATCCATATTCTAGAATTCCAACTCACATTTTTAATGTGTGAACACAAATTCCAGAATATTTGTTCTTAGTATAATTTTTCCTTACTATCCACTTATTTTTTAAAGAAGTCAGTTATGGCAAAATATACAGATTGGCATGAGTGAAAATAGGCATAAGGGTGTCTGCCAAAGAACAGAAGGATGTTCTTTTCAGGAAGGCAGCAATTTCACATACAGCAAGAATGGCTGCCTCTCCAAAAGGGGAGGCAACAGTCTCCTCCTATAAGGCAGCAGGTACATCTTTTTAGAGATGAGGTACAAATATTTTTACAGGTGCTCCATGAGTCAGATTAATGATACCTGGAGGAGGGGAAAATCCCGAAACAATCTTTCCTGGGTTAGTAAAATAATTTGCATCAGACAGAGCAATATCGTAAGGAGCTTACTGCAAGATGGAAGACAAGCAACATCTCCTCCCTAAATCAGCAGCTATCAGGACCGTGGATGGAAAAGCCTTCTTCTTTTTAAAAAGAGGTAAGCAGTGATGGGGTTCAAATATGTGAACAATCGGTTCTCTGTGTGGATGCTGCTTCCGGAAGTCCATTCTGGACCTGGGCAACAAAAAATTAGCTAACAGTTCTGCTGAAGTGGTGCGAACCGATTGAATCCCACCACTGGAGGTAAGTTGTCAGACAGGATGGGTATGGCAAATATCCAGGCAGATGACACCTTGAAAATAGTTTACTGTATGGTTGAGAAATGGCAAAGGAAAAAATTCTCATTGCTTAGTCAACTATGAGACTTGATATAATGGTGTGCAGCAGCTGAGCTGTGTTCTGCTGAGCATTTGCTCAAGGAGAGGAAGACATGGCTTCACCAAAGCTGGCTGCTGATATGTTGAGCTATTTGTATCAGCTCATGTAAGCTGACTCATCCTCCAAGTCTAAAAAGAACTTGGGAACAAGTAGTTATTATCTCATCTTCTTGGAAATCCCCTTTTATTCCTCAGTTTAGTCATACATGTCCTGAGGGAGAATCTCCTCCAATCATTTATTCTGCAAGTTAGATTTCCTTGTTCTACCCTGTCCTGTTCAGAAGTAAAGATATTCTTCCTCTTCCCCAAAATGCAGACAGTTGTTGCAGTCAAACAATTATTCTAGGGAACAGCACAAACAGCCTTACTTGCAAGGCTGCTGAGGAGAAGCAGGACCTTTTCATTTACTTCTTGGTATGACTGTTAATATCAGATGCTTTGAATTATCCCATACAAGTCAAGGGCAGGGGGCTAAATTGATTACCCATATCACAAGTCACTTCTGTCTTCTGGTTCATTTCATGCTTAAAGATCTTTTATTTTAAAATATTAAATATATTAATACATGACGGAACACTGCCGAGAGGTAGTAGTACTTCATTCACATTCTCTTTCTAAAGGTTTTACACACTGGTGTATAAGCATCGTCCAGCCACAATACTTCCTCCAATTCTTTGAGTTGTCTAAACTCAACAAGTATCTATGCTGAGGACTTCTCATAGCAGTCAGGGAGGTACTAAAACAATCAATACAATTTTAAATGAACGATCAAGATTAGGGCTTCACAAATCCAGGTGAGGATTAGTTAGCAGCAAATAGATAGATCTTTGCTGCCATCAAGTGCTCTTATAGATTTCTGCAGAACTGATATAATATCCATAAGTGAGATAACACATTAAAATGCTTGACACACCTATACCTCTTTTTAGCTCTTTTCTCTGGCAAGACACAGAAAATGTACACTACCATATTGTCAAGATTGCCACAAAGAAAGCAAATTGCTGACATTCAGTATTGTAAGCACTATTTTTTGGCTCTCCTCCTGAGCTCCCATGAAGATTCAAACACGTCATTTTATGACTGCAACAAGATGACTGTAGTACTTGCCCTTTGACACAACATAATTGAGAATGTAAACACACAAACTGGCTTACCTGGCAATAATTCTGGCTAAAGGAGCTAGATGAACTTGGGAGCACAGATTGTGTTGCTGAACACTGGATTTATATATCAACATTGAAAATGGAGTGCTTTTTATCAGCTAGTAAGCTGCTCCAAAATGAAAGATTATGCGAAACTCAAAGTCTTGTATGCTTACAATAACAACTTACCCTTTTTGTGCCTCACTGAACACTCACAAACATGAAACCAACTGTTACTAATGTTATGACCAGTTTGAATGAAAGAAAACAAAAAAGAAATAATGCAAAGGCAAAAACCGGAATACCACAGCTGTGATATTAAAAAAATGCTTCATTCTAAGCACTGTAAGAAGGTACATTTGTTCCTGAAATTTGTCCATATTTATTCTACCCCGTACAAGCAGCACTGATTGGAAATATAAAAGGCATTGAAATCCTGAATAAATATTTGACACTGTCTGGCTTCTATATAAAATAACACAATCCAACCTTTTGGTTTATATATAAAATAACACAATCCAACCTTTTGGTAGTCAGACATGTTATTCTTGCTCTAAATAACATTATAATTTGTAATTGCAATGATACAAATCACAACAGGAAGACTATGATAAGAATGCAGGGTATTATCACCCTCTTCAATAATGGTTGTACCATCTTTGATGGACTGAGGGTCACACTTGGTCTCTGAGTGATCTGTTGTAGAGTGAACCTAACTAGGATAAAGGAACAGGTAGGGCAGTGGTGGCAGACCTATGGCATGGGTGCCAGAAGCGGCACTCAGAGCCTTCTCTGTGGGCACGCACACCGTCGCCCCAGTCCTAGGCCTTCAGCTGGGTTTTATAAAACTTTTTCGCTTTAGACTTCCGCCGCCATGTGCAAAAAAAAAAAGGTTCAATCAGTCAATTTCAACTTCTCACAGGAAAAAAAAGATCTTGCAAAGTTGGAATTGATTGATTGAACTTTTTAGTCCCACCCAGTCTGCCATTACCACCGCAGCCACGCACCCAATTGGCCATGCCCATCCAATTGGCATCACCCAGCCACTGGGCCACATCCACCTGGCACTCGATGATGCATAAGTGGGTTTTGGGTTGCAGTTTGGGCACTCAGTCTCTAAAAGGCTCACCATCACTGGGGTAGGGGAAAGAGAAAAACTGTAATTAAAATGAATAAAATTAATCTGATTATTCACCATAATTCTCACAATTAAAATTTGGGGAAAATTTTTAAATGAATTCTGGGGACATATCCGTGGCATTGAGAACAACAAGGTATGCACTGTGGTCCTGTAGAATCTGAGCTCTCTACATTGCTATTAAGCTATCAAAGATAATCCATAATGTTCCTGCTATATGTTTAGAGGTAGTGGACTAAAATAAAACTTTGCATTCTTCCCTTCTGAAGGGCAAATCAAGAATTGTTTTATAAAACTAATGTGAACTGAAGTTGCAAATTTTAAATAATGATCGCTTTCTCCATAACAATCTCATTGTCAGAATCTTTCAGCCTAAAACATTAATGATATAATTTTTCAGTCCAGCTTTATTGGATCAATCAGACCGCAGCCCATTAGGTATTCACCTACTGGTCAAGCAAATGCCTATGGGAAATTTGCAAACAGAACATGAAGGCAACAGCGTAACTTCCTTTGGGCTCCAGAGCCAGAATTAGTCAGAAACATGTGATAATTGCCATAATTAATAACCATTTTCCACATAGATGGCTGTTCTTAAATGATTAAAATCGTGACATCACAATGCAAACTTTGTCTTTTTGTACTTTCTTTACTGTCGCATGTAAAGTGTAAAGTTTGCATCCCAAACCTGCTGCAGATGCTTATGATTCTCTGTGTATTTATCTAATCCCTCAAAGTTATACACTATGAGTTGTGTGCTGAAATGCTGTTATCTGTCCTGAACTTCCCACATTTAACTTCACTGCATGGCTCTGAGTTTTAATACTATGAAAGAGGGAAAGAACTATGCATAATTCCATAAACCTCTTATCATTTTCCTCTAACTTGTCATTTTTCTAAACTGAAAAACCAGTATTGTAATCTCTCCACAGAGGGGAACTGTTATCATTTTATGCACCTTTTGTAGCTTTGCAATATTTTTTTTATATGCACACATGCTGCACAGTGTTTCTGTTTTCACACCACAGATTTATCCATATAGTTGTCGCTTTTAGCAAAAATGTAATAATAGGGCTATTAGGACTTAACTGAAAATATCTCTGAAGTATCCTTAGATGGCAATAAATTCTAATTCTTTGCTCTTATCCAATGGCTGTTCAGATTTTTATATTTTAGATCTGGTAGTCCTACATGCAAGAAAATTATTCACTCTCAGAATGGATTATTAACAGGTAATCTGTATAACTTTTTCTTGCTATAAGTAACAACTGCAGCAAAGGGAGACTAATTCGCATTAGGAGTCCGATAAAAATTATTCCTTTCCTTCCATGCAATAGTCCTGCCAAAAATTAATCTTAAAGTTTTCACTAATGCTAACTGGAATTTTCCTTTTGTATCAAATAGCAGCTGGAGAAAGGAAGTTTTTGCTGAGCTTCCAGTGCACAAGGAAAAACTTAAATATCATCCCCTACGTGCTCATGCCTGATTAGTCCTTTTTTCTGTTTCAACTGATACTTGCAGTAGTTAAAAATCAGCAAAATATTAAACTATATAATTAATACCATGTATTTTGGCTGCATCCATTCAGAAAAAAGTGAACTTCAAATAAAGAATTTGAATACCAATCTACTTCACTGAATTATCCTAGGAATCTTGAAAACCCAAAAATGAATAATAGCCATGTGAAATACACTAACATTCTTCTCATTTGTCATAGAAGTTTAAATAACATTGATGAAAACATTGTTTCAATTAGTACGAAAGTTGCTGCATTAGTTAGAAAACGCCACATCTTCAGCACTGAAGTGTACAACAAAATACTAAGCAAAATATCATCCAGGAACCACGTAGCTGAGCTGCCAGATCCTTTAGACTCAGACTGACAACCAAAATGAAAGATTTATTAATGCTGTAATATATATCTACCAAGATGAATGCAGGCCAGTAGTATAATGTTCTTGAAAGAAAAAGTGTCACAAAAGTGAATGGTCATGAGTATTACAGGGAGGGAGGGAGGGGGGGAGGGAGGGAGGGAGGGAGAGAGAGAGGGAGGGAGGGAGGGAGAGAGAGAGAGGAGAGAGAGAGAGAGAGAGAGAGACCAGAAAACAATGGTGGTGGTAGATGTATCAAGTGACAGAAACATCAGAGAGGGAGGGAGGAGGGAGGGGGAGGGAGGGAGGGAGGGAGAGAGAGAGAGAGAGAGAGAGAGAGAGAGAGAGAGAGAGAGAGAGAGAGAGAGAGAGAGAGAGACCAGAAAACAATGGTGGTGGTAGATGTATCAAGTGACAGAAACATCAGGAGGAGGGAGGGAGGGAGGGAGGGAGGGAGGGAGGGAGGGAGAGAGAGAGAGAGAGAGAGAGAGAGAGAGAGAGAGAGAGAGAGAGAGAGAGAGAGAGAGAGAGAGAGAGAGACCAGAAAACAATGGTGGTGGTAGATGTATCAAGTGACAGAAACATCAGGAAGAAGGAGTATGAAACGCTGGAGAAGAACCGGGGCCTGAAGGAGGAACTAGAGAGGATGTGGAAAAATAAAGACCAAAATGGTCCCAAGGGCTATTACCCTTAACCTAGGAGAATGGCTCCAATGTTAGAAGACTACAGTGCTAGGAAGAGCTAAGATATTGCACAGAACCCTTAAACCTCCAGGCCTCTGGTAGAGGATACAAGATTGAGGAAGACACAGACTATTAATGGGGAGAGAAGGGAATTTTACATAGACACACACACACACACACACACACACACACACACACAAATACAAACTAAACTGCAATGGGAACATGAACAAATAATGTAAATGACAAGTGTATCCAGGGCAGGCTAATTTGAAAATTTACAATAGGAGTTTTCTCAAGACTAGACTTGATGGGATAGGGAGAAGGCAAATTTATAGAGTGACAAAAGCCTCTTGCAGGAGATTTAATTATCCAGGAAAGTAATGCTAACAGTCACTGCTGAAAAAGAGAATAATGTACAAGAATGATTGCTGTGAACCTAATCCATTAACTTCTGTGCAAATCATTGACAAGCAAAGAATCATGACTCCCAGGAGCAATCTAATATACATGTTGTGAGAAATAAAAGGCATGTATAAACAAAAAAATCAGAATCTGCAGTAAAAGACAAAGAGTAGGTGAATAAAGCCGTGCAACTTTCACTCTGAAGGGAGCACACCTCCCCATCTAATACTGCAGAAATACAAAGGTTTTTCAATACAGTCAATCCAGACTCCAACCGCACTTCCTTTCCCTGGTCATATTTTATATATAAATGGAGTTGCTTCATACCTAAACCCCTTATAAACAGGACCACTCAAGAGTAATTGCAGAGCATTGGGAAAGAGCAATCAACTAACTAGAAAGTACAGCAGGCTACTACATTTTTATTCTTGGCAAAGTCAATCTCCCAACTACTAAAAAGGCTAATTTCATATTTACAGTCAGCATCCTTGACAATTAGAAAATGTATTTAATTGTTTGCCAAATCCTTGGCATTAAACACTGCTGGGAAGGAGGGGGAAGAGAACAGCAAACACACTATGAATATTCTCTTTGTCCTTGCGGGGAAAAAGAACTGACAGATGTCCAAACCAGAAGTTCAACACAAGTGGAACTGACTGGAAGTAGAATTAAAAACACTTTCTTTAAAGGAAATTCTTTAACTGACTGGAAGTAGAATTAAAAACACTTTCTTTAAAGGAAATTCCTTTGTTATCTTAATGATCTTTGCATTTTATAACAACAATGCAAAATAAGAGAATTAGTTTAAAGAGGCAACTCTGGAAAGTATGCTTACTAGGATGTAAGTCCCACTGAACTTGGTATAGATTAATTTGAACAAACATGTTTAAAAATTAGTAAATGTGGTAGTCTGTGCTAGGAAAAAAGTTTTCAAACAACACACTGAAGTGTTATGTTGCATATCTAAAAGCTGATGCTGCTACCTAAGAACTTGTGAATAAGCCTAATAGGCAAAGATTTGCTTCATCTGTAAAGACTGGTGGCCTTGATGCATACAGTATTCATAAAATGGAACTAACCTAATAAAAATCAGAGTCACTACTATTTATCTAAGCTTCCTTACATTATAATTTTAGATTATTGTATTTATGTTAAAGCTTGTGAAACAGTGCATTTTAAGGATTACTTCATCAATTTTATTATAATGCTGTAGGGTCCTTGATGCTCTCTGAGCTTGGTTGTTTTCTTGCAGATGTTTCATTACCGGATTAGGTACTATCATAATTCTATATAAAATCTAAATCCTTGCGGTCGCTTAACTTTAGGTAGTCTCAAACAGCAAACAGTATTGTCTCTACCAAGTAAATAGCACAAGTAGAGAATGATGGAAGATTTGGATGGTAGAAAGAAGAACTGTAATTCCTGAGAACTGAGTACTGCATTAATTGTTTACATTTAGAATAAGTGGAGATGTCCCTAT
Organism: Crotalus tigris; assembly: GCF_016545835.1. Taxonomy (NCBI): domain Eukaryota; kingdom Metazoa; phylum Chordata; class Lepidosauria; order Squamata; family Viperidae; genus Crotalus; species Crotalus tigris. Next base: position 5,194,096 of record NW_024096520.1, read on the forward strand.
TACTTATTGCAAAATGCCACTCAGAAAAACTCCAAAAACGATTATTGTTTTTGGCCAGCTTACCTAGATGTACTGATCAACTTCAACTTATATTCTGACTGCAAATAAAAGCCAGCAGAAACGTATGTGCCATTCAGCTTTCTATCCTCCAACTGCTTCCACACAACCACTTCTTTAAAACAATTCTTACAGAAAACAGACCAATCTATAAAACCTAAAATATCAAGGCAACTCTGAAGAAGGGGCCCAAAGGTTTGATACTTAGATTGTAATTACTCAGGATTCTAATGCTTTGGAGAGAGTGATCTAGGCTCAGGTGTTCCCAAATGTCCTGCTCCAACCATGATTCACTTAGTTTTGCCATCTTTCTTCTACTTGTAAAAAAAAAAAACATTTCCCCTTTCCAATACTTAACATAAGCAAAGTCACAATAATTTCACCCAAGCAAAAGAGGCTTCTGCATAGAAAGACCAGATACTGGTAGCAAAGCCAGCCACTTTCATTCTCATCGCTACTCGTCTTTTCCTCACGCCACTGCAGCCCGCCCACCCACCCCCAAGCCCTGCCAAGAAATTCTTTGCCAAAACCCACTTCACGGACAGTGAAGATGTTGCATTTGCAGCAAACTATCACTTCTCCTTCTTTCTTTCGCCAAAGCAATTTTGAACGATAATTTTCAGTACCAGTCACCTTACTTCAGGCACTTCCCAACAATTCCCCATAGCAGCTAAATCATGACAGAGCAAGTGAAGAGCTACCAGGAGCTCTCCATGCAAATTAGAATTTCAATTGCACTCATTTTTTTTTTAACCAGCTTCTCTGCCAAAAGTGGTTCTAACCCTAATTAAAGAGGTATTCCAGCAAAGAGTTTCTCTACTAGGGTTACACGTGGAGAGGGAATCCCAAAACAACAGGCTATATACAGACAGATTAGCATTTTCCATCATAGAGACGAAGAGTATATAATTCCTGAGGATCGCCATCCTCTGATCTGTGTGCCAAATTTCAATCACCACCTCGCCTTGGAATGAGCTCTACAAAGCGGTAGCTGTTATGTACAAGATCTCAGCTCCCATTCCTTGGAGAGTGTCCCCCACAGTGGCAGAAGAGCTCTGGGACAGACTTTTAGCTGGATTGTCCTTAGGCTGATTCACCAACCGGAGTGGAGCCTGTAGCTTTCTTCTTGGGACGGGCTTTCACTGCCTTCTGTGGAGGCTGTAAAGCAAGAGATTCACAACAGGACATTAGTTGCAAAAAAGATATTTTGAAAAACAGTTTTGTTTAATTCGCCACTGAGCTAACAGCTTCAAAAACTGAGCAGCACTGCTAAAAATGCTGATTCTTAAATCCTCTGTTTTACTACTAGTAGGACTCCAACAACTGAACTAGTAACTGTGATCTCTGGAAGTTATATAACAGCAGTGGCATACTTCAATTAAAAACAGAGGTAAACTTGTATACTTATTATTGACAATAATAAGAGGCAAACTTGTATACTTATTATTGTCAATATTACAGTAATACAGTTTTTATTAGAAAGATTTTTATTGGGAAGGTGAGATAGAAATTTAATAAGTATCCAAACAACCAGCTTAAGGGATTTTAGCATGAAAAGACAAAGATTTAAGAAAAAGGAATAGGAACCTTTCTTTCCAATCACCCCTTTAGTTCAGGTAGCAGAACTGGTTTCAAGGGTTAAGAGTTTAAACAAATATGAAGACAGAAGGCATGGATGAAGAACAGAGATGCTTATCGGTTCTGATTTTGATTTTAAAATTAGAAGAAGACATAATAATCACTTACTGGAGCTATTGCCATCACCCCCATATTTCTATGGAAGTAACATTTCAATACTAAATGCTGTAATTGTCTCATTAAAGCAAAGAGAGGAAAATTGTGTCTTATTTTAATTCTTTAAACTATCCCTTCCAATGGCATGGAGACTTCAATAATTCTGTTCTATTCCTTCTCTTCCTTCTCTGTTGAATTTTAATAAGCAGACTGAATACTGAGTAAGCACTTCTAGCTGAATTTCTGTTTCTTTCCTGAAAACAAATTATGTCTAAAAAAAACCCAGAATAAAGTTTCATTGGTGGTTGGCTAGGTTAGTCCATCCCCTTATAGAAGAACTAGTATAGTCAGTTAACTATCGTGACAAGAATGGTGCTTCTGCAGCCAATATTTTAACCCCCAACTGAAAAATGTATATTCTCAGTTCTGATTGTATTCAGGTGAGAATTTTCAAGGAAGAGTTTGCTCTCCAGACAGTGATGAAATTGCAATGTATACTGTAATGTTATCAAGTCAAATCATGCCACATGTTACTATTTATAAGGAAATGGTGAACTGAGGCAGGAATGTTCTTTATCAGAATGCTTTCATTTACTTAAATTCTGGTTGAGTGGAAAAATAATGTAAAACAAAATTGAAGGCTGATTTATTGGAAAAGGCAGACACTGTGTTAAAGCCTTAGGGGTGAAGTAAAAAAAGTAAAAAAAAAAAGTGTACCATGGTGAAACATGTTTCAAGTATGATTCAAGTATTTCTACCTTTTATTGTTTAAGAAGCCGCAATTTACACATAGAAAATCCATACACCAGCAGGCCATCTCACCTCAGTCTTTATTGTTTTCTTAGGAGCTTTAAGGCTCTGGGTTCGTTTTGGAACTTTGTCTCCTGTATCATCATCAGATGGCTCAGTTCTAGAATCAGACTGTGTTCCATTATGTCTCTGAGTCATAGCTATGTCCTCAGATGAAGAGTAATACGATGCACCTAAGGAGAAAAACAATAGTGGGGCTGCTTCCTAAAGGTAAAAAAGATACTCAAGACACAGAGGTTTTGGGAGGCAAGGAAAAAAAATGAGTATATTTATCTACAAGGAATTGAACTCGAGGTCAATGGAAATATGAAATTAAATGTATTTCTGAATCCCATAATTGAAATTCCACTCCTTTACAACAAAAGAGCAGCAGTAGCTCCACAACCCAATCTATTCGCTCTAGGTGGCCTTTCTTTTTTGTTACTATTTTATAGTATACTTAAAAATGAATAGTAACATTTAGAATATGAAAAGCCTGTTCATACAGTTATGAAATCAAATTCTCCCGTTTGTACAAAATCCCCTTTCCAAGTCAGGTTATTGACTGGATAAAGATCAGGGGTAGGCAACCTTGGCTATTTTATGACTCATGGACTTCAACTCCCAGAATTCCTGAACCAGCCAAGTTGGCTCAGGAATTCTGGGAGTTGAAGTCCATAAGTCATAAAAGAGCCAAGGTTGCCTACCCCTGATCTAGATGAATGGAGTGCAAGAATACATGCCATGGTCACTATATGCCAGGAGAAGAAAACTCCTGTTTTGTATGCTGCTCTCTTTTACATGTGGCTGAGAGGGATGCCCTTTAAAAATACAGGGGAACACATGCCCTTTGGTGCAGCAGATAATATTTTCCTTTTTCCAAGAAAATGCCAGAGGTAATTACATCCTCTCTTTTAAGACAGACTCTTAAAAACTTTTATACAAAGGGTCTTATACTTGCATTCATAGAAGAATATAAAGCCATTTATAAAGCATTAGTGTGTAAAAATAAGTCTCTTGCCAATTCATTTCTGTAACAGGTACTGATTTTTATTTATCTGTTTTCATTTATTGTATGTTGAATTATTCTTTGCGTGTCTATGTGTTGCTTTACATTATAAACTGCCTTCAGTGTTCAGTTTGATCTGACATAAACATCAATAAATTTAATAGAGACTGACTTCACTAACCTGAATCATCAATAGTTTCAAGATGGCCCTTAGAAGACATATGCATGTGTGACTCGGGGCTTTGCAAATGCATTGTGTCATCATCTCGAATCAAAGTCAAATCTTGCATGCTGAAACTCCGAAGTTTTTCAGACAAAACCCCCTGGCCCTTTAAAACACAATTCCAAGTTACAATTATCCACATGTACTATATCAAAATGCATCTTAAGGGGAATATTGAAAGAACCTTTGATGGAAAACTAAATACAAAGGCAAGATAATGGAGCATCAGTGACACAATCTGGATAGAAAATGAAATGACTGTCTTTTCTCTAACATATAGAAATTGTCCAAGTGGCATGTAGCTAGTTGACAGTAAGAAAATGAATGCAGTGAAGGGAAACACCAAAATTACCAAGCAGAATGGAACAAGCAGATATTAAAATAAAGACATAAGGAGTTACCTTTGCAGCTGCAGTAACTGCTGCATTTGCTGCCAGATTTAATCCTCGCTTGCCAACACGCATCATAGTTTCATAACTCCTGTCACGGGCCTGGCTAATATATTCATCTATTTCCTAGGATTTAAATGGAGTAAGAATACATTTAGAAATTAACATTATTTACCTATAGATTTCTAGCATAAGTTGCATACAGACAAGATTCTAAGCCTTGTGGAGTTCACTAGATCTTTATGCTTCAGGACTCAAACAGAAGGGAAATCTTCCGATTTGTCCTAATGAATCACCTTCTATCAATAATAAAATAAATTATTCCCAACTGTACTAGCAAATATTTCTTGATCAGGATGGGCTACAAATTATCTCTAGATAATATATATCATGGGATAAGAAAAGGTATATGGAGCATATAAGAAAAATATTATATATTCCATACCTAATTAACAATATAGTTCCCTATATAATGTTATATAGATTCCTATGTAATAATATAGTCAATGCATACTAAAATTCAGCAGGAAAGGGCCACAGAGTACCTCATACTGTATTGCTCACACTGAGATTCTGAATAGGGATCATCATATGATTACAAGCTAACCTATTAGCGCGGGATAAAAAGACATCAACTGATACACTATAGAAGTTTGGCTTATTTTTATTTTAGATTGTTGGTTTGATAAAGTCCCTGATAAATACCCAGTATGCATTGTAACAGTACATTATCTACTGTTTTAAGTGGCTGGTGTTTCATGGCTGTTTTTCAGATATTTAATCATTCTGCCTTGGTGTAAAGATTTAGTAAACAGTGTGGGCAGTGGAATTCACTATTGACACTTCAATACTTCAGTGATTTTAATGATGAACTTACATGAGTACTTCAAGTTAATTTAACGTTTTCACCTTTGGTGGATATAAAACTAAGGGCCAAACTAGACATAACTTGACCATTTTTTATATGAAATATAATTCCCTTATAAAGCATATAAATCTAAAAGGCCCATTTTTAATTTCAAAAAGAGTATGTATACAGATGAGAAAAACAACTACTTGTGCTCTACTACTCAGATAAATTAATCTCAGCTCCCTCACTCATTAGTAGTGAAGCAAGCTGGGAGAAAAGTGCCTGACTTCAGTGACTAAATACAGTGAGGTAAGGCTATACTTCATGGTGTATCTACAGAGTTGAGCAACTGTGAATAGCCTGCACACCTAGACGTGTACTATCTGACAATCAACTCGGAATATTTTCTCATTCTCCTCAAATTGCAAGGTGCTATAAATACAAATAACAGTATGCATGTTGTCTTTCCGTCATCTCGTATAAATATATGACATTACATTGTATTATAAAGACACAGGCTATTGTGCTGCATTCATTATTTGCTCCCTGAAAAGAAATTAAAAATACAACTATTTCATCAGGTCTTCAGAAATAAAAAACTTTCTTGTAGAGTCTGGGTTTTTTTTTCTTTCCCCTAGTTCTGTTATAGAATTGGGAAAGCTAGGAGGAAGGATATGTGAGGTGTGATTGAGAGAAAATTTCACTGAGTTTAATTATAAAATGCTTTTCTGTAGCCTTGTATTAAGCATATTGTTATTTCTGTATTATTTCTACTTTATTCCCTTTCCTATTCTAAACTGTCAAAATGTATCGTTTTATTTGCATTATTTTATATGACCTGACTGGTCTGAAATAAAAGGGAGGTTGATTTCTACTTATTCACAACCCCAAAATCTATTCAGTCTCCTGCTCTAATCTGTTGCAAATGGCTGGGATATTTTCTAGAACATAGTTTGTGATGCTATCAGCAACCAGGGGATGGGAGGGTAGGAACCCATGAAAATCACTGCCATACTACTTTCTTGCAGTGAGAGACATACATTGGATCCCAGTTCCTTCACTTTGGTTTGCAGACACTCAGTTCTGGACTTCAACTCATTATATTAATTTACATTAATTTTTAATTACTGTCTTTGAGATTTTGATATACATAAATCACATTAGGCATAGTCTACAAAAAAGGATGGATGGATAAATAATAGGTAGGCAGGCAAAGAGCTGGAGATAACAACAAATCACATTGAGATGAAATCGAAATACATTTAATATACATATCTGGTATTAACACCAAGAAATTTAGCTCACACAAATACCACAATTGTTACATGTATTGTAGCAAAGTTAATCATCAATATTTATAACTTTAAAAAAAATCACTTACACCAATGTCTTATCAGAGAAAACAAAATTGATCCTGGAAATGTTCTTTCAAATCTCAATTTTCTTACTAAAGTTCACATTCTAGAAATATTTGGCAAAATATGTGGTCTTAGGAGATGGGTGGTATAGAAATGTGTGAGATAGATAGATAAATAGATAGATAAATAGATAGACAGACAGACAGAAAGACAGACAGAAAGACAGACAGAAAGACAGATACATACATACATACAGACGGACAGACAATTTGGTATTCAAATGGAGCCATTGAATGTTTTATACAGCACCATTGTGATGATCTAAAAGGTTAGTTGTCAAATACATTCTTGATGCCAGTCTATGGAAAGTAATTTATTTATTTAATCACATCTGCATAGCTGCCTATTCACATTCTCTGGCCAATGTGACCTTCAACACGCCCCTCCTGCTGGATCTGATGAAACAGGTAGATGTAACCTGGGAGTAGTCCCTCAAATATCCGGATAGGGCTTTGCTTTAAAAGTTATAACCAGCACCTGGAATTTGACCTGGAAGCAAATTGCCAACCAAAGCAGGCCAGGTGGCAGAGGTGCAACATAGGCAGATCTCACATGCATAACTCCCTATGCTGCTGCATTTTGCTCCAGCTGAAGCTTTCAGATACTCTTCAATAACAGCCCCATGTAGAGCATATTACAGTAGTCCATTTGGAAGGTGGCTAGGGCATGAGTAGAGCCTCCGAATTCCAGAAATGAGCATAATGGCCATGCCATTTGTGCAAAGGCCGTTTTAGCCATTATTGCCACTTGCTCTTTGAACAGAAGTTGTAAGTCCAGAAGAATCACCTAGTTGCACACTGGGTCTGTTAGGCTTGGGGCATGAATGTTGCTAAATCCCCAGATAAGGAAGGCTCTAAAATCCAAAGCCACTCAGACTTGCCAGGGTTCAGCTGAAATCTGTTGTTCCCATCCAGACCCCCGAAGCCTTTAGGCACCAAGAGTGTAGATGAACAGCAGCTCACCAGGGGCAGAGATGTATCATGAGAATACAGGGTGTCATCAGCCTATTGATTATACCTTACCCCATGGTGATGGATGATCTACCCAGACATTTTATGTAGATATTTAATAGGAGTAGAGAAAGTACCAAGCACTGCAGCATCCTGCATAGAACAGGATTTCTTACTCCCGATCAACACTTACTGGAATGGTGTTGATGGTAATTTGACCAGATCACGAACTAGTAATATTTGCTATCTACCTAGAGCAGGGGTTCTCAACCTTGGCAACTTTAAGACTTGTGGACTTCAACTCCCAGAATTCCTCAGCCAGCAAAGCTTCTGGTGGTCACTAGGGCCAGTGAGTTTTGGTGCTGGATGGGCACCAAGAGATCCAGGCTTCTTGAGTTTCCATTAGGAAAGCAAGCGTATAAAAGTAACAGATCAAATCAATCAATCAATAAAAGTTCATATAGTTAACTTAAAAACAAAACAAAACACAGGATTCCCTACTGAATTCACTCCCTGAGCAGCAAAAACTGCAAGGACTAACAATGAATATTTTGCAGTATAGAAAAGTAATAATTTGAGGTATTAATTTATGCTGGAGGCTGTTTCATTGAACTAAATATGAATAAATGCACATGATTAAAAAGTATAGATTTGTGTACTCTAAACAAAACTAGCTTACTTTGTAAACTAGTTAAGCTCTGAGAGAAACACTAGTGCTGATGCCTGTTAACATAATTTTACCTTACTTAGAACAGAATCTTAAATAGAATCTTAAATGGAATCATTAGGCTCTTCCTTCCAAATGCATTTGATATGATCTGTGTCAAGCGTATTCAGAAGGAAGAGCTTAATTATTTCCTAATTGGCACTTCTGGGTATTTTACAGTGAAGCATGAAATTTTTTAATATATATGGATCTTTTACAGCTGATATAAAACAGCATAATGTTGATTTGTATTCAAGTACAAAAGAAACACAAATTGCAGCTTTCTGGTAGTGTGACCAACCTGTAGCTTGGAAAAGGGAGTCTTTTTTTGCATCTCTACCAACAACAACAAATCAACAAAACAATAAATTACGAAAATATAAAATGTATTTCATAAGATTTAAAGTTGTCTAGAGGATACAATTTGTAGCTCAGTGCATTACTACTTCCTAACATGATAAAAATTTATTTAACTTAATTCTTTTTTCACATTATTCTTTCATGCAATCATTTTCTCCATAAAGACCTAATCTCTTCTTTTACTATGATGCTGTAGAAAGTGAATCATTTGCCATCCGAAGCCCAAAATTCTATGAAATTATGATAAAATAGGTGGCACAACATATTGGAGCTTTAAAAGTTAGGATCAACTTAAAGTTAACAGCAACTCTGACTTGATGCTGATTAAAGAAAATAAATTTAATATTCCAGTGAACATTATTACTCTGAAGGATGAAAAATTGCATAGCTCTTCTTACTATTTAGCAAGAGGTAGTAGCATGAACTATTTTAAAAAGGAGGCACATGACCAGAAACACCATGAAAGCACTCTGCATGTGACCAGAAATACCAGGCAATCATCCACCTGGCTTTGGGTGGAAAGCACTTTGCAAGTGACCAGAAACACTTCTGTTTGCATGGAGCATCACAGCGATTTACTCCCCAGAGCCCGATGGGTGATTTCCTGGTGTTTCTGGTCAAGTGTAGAGTGCTTTCTTGGTGTTTGTGGTCACATGCGGAGTGCTTTTCCCAATGAGGGGCAGGTGATTTCATGGCGTTTCTGGTCATGTGCAGAGTGCTTTCATCGTGTTTCTGGTCATGTTCAGAGTGCTTTTTCCCAAAACTGGGTGGGGTGATTTCATTGTGTTTTTGGTCATGCACAGAGTGCGTTTAGACAGAGAGTTGCAGCAATGTTCCTCCCAAAGCTGACACTAATGCTGTGAGAAGAATAATGCTGTGAAGAGGGTTTTTTTCCAGTCTGGACTCCAAACTTTCCTGTCCATGCAGCCCCATTTCCGTGGTGCATCAGACTGCAGCTAAACGCAGCTGCAAACTTTGCAATCTGCTTGTTGGGCAAGAATTTGAATGCAACTCAAAACAAACCTTTGCTTCCCAAAGCTGCCCTTATTTTCAGAGCAAGACACCCTCAAACATTAAGCAATGTGCCTTAAAAAAAAAAAAAGTTGCAGGACTTCCCATTTTGAAACCCCCACCCCCCCCGTCATTGCATTCGTGCCATTGCCCCCAACTCCACTCTCCGCCCATCCCTGCCCCCCCCCCCCACAACCTGCTCACCCAGCCAGCTGGCTCTCCATCCAGCTGTCACAGCGAGTTATCCCCGCAGCAAAGTTTCAGTGTTGCAAAGAAATGGCAATAGCAAGTTGGCAGAGGGGACTTGGGGGTGGTGAGAAGGCTGCCCCCAGTTGGCCACATTAAAGCAGCATCAAGTCATCCTAGACCACCTCACGTAAGCTGATCCCAGGCTGACCCTAATTCCCATTAATAAGGGCAGAAAAAAATTCTCTTACATTTTTCTATCAGGTCTCTTCAACTGTGATAAAAGATTTGTTTTAGAAATTCTTCTAATGGAAATGGAATTTGGCATCCTTGCACTTATTTAGTGACGAGGAGGAGAAGGATTATATATGAAGTACATTTCATTGTACAATAATCTTTCCAATAGTCTGCAACCTCCCTCATGCCCAATAGTTTGGCCGACAAATCAGGAGGGAATTCTTCCCATCAAGCCTTTTCTGGGATGTTGCTACTTTCATCATTACATAGGAATCCTGCCCGTGAAATATTTTTGAATAAATTCTGTCCAGATATTAGGCAGGCAATTTCGAAAGGTTATTTATGCCCAGCTCTAGATGCCATGCATTCAGCATTCATAAACATGGGCATGACAAATTTCAAAGGCTTTTTTTCCCCCTGCAACCCAACTACATTTGAAGTGACTCAATTCTTCATGTCTGATAATTGGGCAAGTTGCAGTACCTTCTCCTTATTGGAGAGCGTTGGGTGAACAAACTTCCTGTACAGGACGCTGGATCCCTTGGTATAAGGAGAGAGCAGCCAGATCACAAATGCGATTTTCAACTCGAAATAAAAGGGAAACCTGAGAGAAATGGAAAAGCTAGAATCAAGCTCAGGTTAGAGTCAGACAAAGGTTGACAGTCCAGAATAGTACAGATGGAATAAGCAAAGGAAGAAAAAATGAACTATAGACAGAATAGAATCAATATCACAAAGCCAGCTACCTTCTATTTTCTTCATAACAACAACCTTGTGAGGTGGGTAGGACTGAGAGAGAGTGATTGGCCCAAAGTCACTCAGTCAGCTTTCGCGCCTAAAGGTGGCTTAGAACTCATAGTCTCCTGGTTTAACCATTATACCAAACTGGCTCTCATTCTTTTCAAGAATGCTCTTTTCTGAAATCTCATTTCAGATTTCTTTTATAAATTTAATAAATACTCCAACAGAGCAATCATAGAATTAAGTGCCAATGATTGTACCATTTATTTTTTTTTTCAGATAGCAATAAATTATCATCACTGTGGGGATTTACATGATCAATTCTTTGCCTCAAAATCACCCAACATTCTCATCCCAGTACATAACCCATTGATTCACGTCTTTTGAACAAGTTGCCAGTAAGGTGTATTTAAACAGAACTATTACTGTAGGATTGGAGTAACAACTCTTTCCTCAGTGTGTTTTCAGAGAACAAATACTTTGATATTATTTCACAAAGCAAAAGACACTGACAAGTTGCAATAGTATGAGAAACAACCATTTTATTCAGAGCCAGAATCCATTTTTTTTAAAAAAATTACTCTTGGAAGAAAGAATAAGATATTTTGCCAACTTCAAACATTCAATTTATGAGATATATCATATGTGATACAGCAAATGAGTATTTCCGCCAAACATTTAAAATAAAAAAGATTTTGGAAAAAAACATTCAAAGCAGTCAAGAATGAGAAAATAGAATACTTTACTGAAACACTTCACAATACAATTGTCAGTTTTAGATTAATGGTTTAAAAATATTACAGTATCAAGTAGTTCCTATCACTGGTAAAGAACTTACCAAGACAGAATGATGTCTGTGAGCGTTTCTGCTGTGGTGAAGAAGGCAAATACAATCCAATACATCATCCATTTAACCTGCAAGGTAACCATTGCATTAAAAGTATGCTGAACATTAGGCCTTATCTTAAAACAAATATTTCATTTATAGGTACCAAACATTCTGAGCATTTTTTTCTCATATATAAAAACAAATATTTACACAAACATCACTTTATAGTTTGTAAGCAAAGTTTGTCATGCATGTTCTTCTTTCACCATTTAACGCCCTCAAATTTTATTTACTTCAAACACTGAAGCCTGGCAATGCAGTATATAACTGATATATTTACCGTCCAATAGCTTGTCTAATGAGAGGTAACATTGGGAGCAGAGGGAATTTCATCAAAAGATGAAATCCATGGAATTTTTCTGCTAGTGGAAAATTACCCCAAGGATGGGGGAAAGCTTTTTGCAATCCTCTGCATTTTTTTTCAAAACTTGTTTAAAAGCTTAGGAACCCTAAGTGGCATATTTAGAGTTACAGAAAACCAGAGAGTTCTCCAAAAGAGTGCAACAAGTATTTAGGATGAAAACATATTACCTAAAAGACCCACATCAACTTCATGATTCAACACAGCAATTAACAGCTGATATTGTTTTATTACAACGTACTCCATACAGGTAGTCCTCGACTTACAACAATTCACTAAGTAACCGGTTTAATGTACAACAGCACTGAAAAAAGTGACTTATGACTGTTTTTCTCATTTAGGACCTATTGCAGCATCCCTGTGGTCACCTGATCAAAATTTAGATGCTTGGCAACTGACTCACATTTATGACCATTGCAGTGACCCGGGGTCATGTAATCTGCTTTTATGGCCTTCTAACAAGCAAAGTCAATGGGAAAACCAGATTCACTTAACAACCATGTTACTGATTTAACAACTGCAGTGATTTGCTTAACAACTGTGGCAAGAAAGGTCGTAAAATGGGGCAAAATTCACTTAACAAATGTTTCACTTAGCAACCAGAATTTTGGACTCTCCTATGGTCGTAAATTGAGGTCTACCTGTATAGCAGATATTTGTATGCCAGCACCTTGATTGCAGACAGGCAGGCAGGCAGCCAGGCAGTCAGGCGCTAGCTCCCCCTGCTGTTCATTAAATAAGAGTGTAAGAACATTAGCAGAGCCCAACAATATCATATGTCTGGTCCAGCATAATGTTAGAAAGAAGTCAAACAAATCCTAGAAATTAGACTACAGCCAGCTTTCATTGTGCTAGCTAAAAATTGCTTTCTCAATGTATAGTATAAAACAGGTTATTATTTTTTAAATTTTGGAGGAATATATCAAGGCTAACAATAATTGATAGCAGTACTAGACAAATACCAATCATCTGTCTAGATTTCTTCATAGGGCTTTTTTTTTGTCATAGAATGCACCGGAACAGAGTTCCGGCATCTTTTTTCCAATGGATTTTCCAGAGTTGCGTTCTTTTCCTATTGTTTTCCTTCCTATCCTCATTTGTTTTTGAAAATGCCCCGCTGGCAGTACGGTGCGAGCGGGGTCCCCTCCGGCATTATTTGCCTCCTCTAGGAGAAGCCATGAGGCGCCGGAGCACCACAGCCAGAATGTGGTTTGATTGGCTGGGTCGGACCATGTGGTGTGGAAGCCGATGGTGGCGGTGGGAGACACATAAACATGGAGGCCATCTTTCACGAGAGGGTGAGTGAGCCTTTTGCCTTCCCTTACAGAAGGTGGGCTGTGAGATTAAAGAGAGGCTAAGTGAGAGGAAAGAAAGGTGGCTGGCGTGGAAGCTTGCCTGACAGTGAAACTTTGCTGTTTCGGTTCCTTGGGTAGTTCAAAGGCTGGGATGTCTACGAAAATCTCTTTTTAGTCTTTTATACTTTATATTCAAACTGCAGAGGGGAAGAATAAGAATAAAGCCAATGTCTTGTGGATTTGGAGGTATTATTATTAATACTAATATATATTAATTATGTATTGCTCAGATGTAAAGGAGACCTACAGTATGAAGTTTAATCAGATCTATTTATTAAATTGGGTTTAACTTAAAGGTAAATTAAAAGTAATCTGATCACTGACAAAGTTTCAACTTTAATTTGTTTCAAGTCAATATCCATATTAAACTCCAAATGTAAATTTTTTCACCTTATTTGACAACTTCTTAAAAATAATTCACTCTTTTACAAGCAATCAAATTTTGTTTTATTGGGCCAATTTCGTTCCACATAGAAAGCTGTCATTTCCACTCATTAAACTAAATGGGTATGCCAGTGGTAAATGTCCCAAAAGATTAATAAAATGTTGTAATTTAAAGCCACACAATGCATGGTAACATTAATAGTATTAACTTACCTTGAACAAAATCCTAGTCTTTTAGATACACTAAAAATGGAAGGGTTTTCTTTTTCAACTACAAAGGTAAACCTTGTAGGGTAGGCAAGGCGGGTTGTATGATGTGTGTGAGTTCTGGCACTTTTTTTTTTTTAATAAAAAAGCACTGTTCATAGCCATCTAAATGTGTGACTGTCCCAAAGGTGCTTTTTCAAAAAGCAACTGGACTTTCTTTGTTTTTTCTTGAGACATTTCACTTCTCATCCAAGAATGCTTCCTCAGTTCTGAATAAATGGTGGAGAGTGGAAGGATTTATATTTCTTGCAGTGATCTGGTTGTTAGCATTCTTTCTTAGAGTAGTTGAGGCATTTGGAGGTTTATCTGTGCCCTCAGAGTACACCTGAATAATGTAAATGGGTGTGGAACCTTCTTGGAGCTTCTTGAAAGGCTGCCTTTTGAAAAAGCACTTTTGGGACAACCATGACCTGGATGACTGAGAATCTCCATAGACATTTAGGTGTGTAACTGTTGTATCTTTGTACCATCACTGAATCTTCTCACATTTAACTTCATCTGATAAAATTATAGTTATTAAACTCTTAAGGAAAACAAAATCAAAAAGTAAGTCTGAAGATTTCCAGAACGATCTTTATAACCTGGGTATGTGACCAACCAAATTATTAATGTGATTCAATTGAAATATATGTAAACAGATACACGCTTAAGCAAAAGAACCCTATCTTCACATCTACACTGTCAGCATCTGACCTATCTGTAACCAACCAGGAAAAAAAAAATATTGGGATCATACTGGATAACTCAGTGAAGATACTGTGCTGAGACAGTGCATGTGAAGTATAAAATATGCAAATTCTGAAGAAAAGAACTGAAAATAAAAATGCCAATATTGTAATGCTCTTATTTAAATCCGTATCTGATTTAGAATATTGTATACAGTTTTGGTTGTTACCGTTGAAAAAGGGTATAACAGAGCTGGAAAAAGTGCAAGAGAGGAATATTTGTCTGTCTCCTAGTTGCAAACATTCCAGTAGAATCTAGTTGGCAGCTGTGAGAAACAAAGTGCAGACCTAAGATGGGCCTGGTCTGATCCAGCAGAATGTTTTTTTCTTTCTTATGAACATGTGTTCTAATATTACAAAGAAAAAGAATTATCAACACTGTCAGGTCCAAACATTAACCTAACCCTTTACCCATCTCCCTTCTAAACTATTACACAATATTCTTTCCTAATTAGAGAGCTTTTTTAGTTTCCAATCATATAAACCACAAGGAAGCTATTGAAAATATCTTTTGAAAAGCTGACCCAGACTTGCAAATGCCTGTTCTAACTATAAAAAGATAAATCCTCCCTCCAATTGAGTTTGACTCCTTGTGACTACACGGATAAAATCACAGCATTTTCATGGCAATAGTGCAGAGCTTACCATTGCTTTTTCCCAGGATGTTTTTCAACCTTCCAGTCTAGCCTATAGTCTTTTAATTCCCTGGTAGGCTCTCATTCAAGTAGAATTCAGGCTAGGCCTGTCTACTTCTGAATCCAGACAACGTTAACTGTCATTTTGTAAGCTGTGAAAACCATTTTATTCAGACAGGCTTTCAAAATTCAGTAGTGACCAAGTTTGGGTCTTATATCTGGCTTCAAAATTAAACTCTTTGAATTGCTTATACTCCTCTTTGCAGTATTTGGGTCAAAACAGAGTAAATACAAAACAATAACCAAATTATAATAAGATGAAAGTAAATAAGCACTATCATAATTTTCAATAACACCATAACTATCAATGCAATTCCTAGTACCACACCTTCAGGAGCAATTTCCACACCATTCCCAAAGGCCCTCTGAAAGAGCAAGCACATTTTTTCATCTCTGGAGCTGCTCTATTACCAAGAAGGGAGGTCACCAAGGGGCAGGCTTGTCCTTGGGGTCCCTCCAGCCAACTTCCCTATGAAAACACACCAGACAAGCAGATTCCATTCACAGAAGGCAATTTTGTGGACTCTCCGTTTATTAACACATCGAAGTAATATCCAGCAGAATGAACTGTATCTGGAAGCCTATTGGCAACCAGTGGAATTCCATATTAGAGATATACGACAAACTGAAATGAGTCAATCTCTATTTGAGTTGCTACACTCTGGATGGTGTAGCTTCTAAATGAATTTCAAGAGCAGCAATATGTATAATAAATAATGGTAATCCAAAAGTGACGTGATAAAAGCATGAGTATTGTATCAAAGCCTCCCAGTTAAGGAATGTCCACTATCTCCTTCCACTTCTCAATCAACAATTCCTACTCTTCCAATATCTCTGCATATATTTCTGTTCTTCCAGCTTGGTTTCTGTCAACTCCAAATTTTCCCAAACTGATCAGATTATCTCATGTGGGTTACAGTGCTTTCTGCTCTTTCCACCTGTTAGTTTTTTCTTCATGGATACTTATTCACAAGGAGTAGCTTTAACAGCAACCATGATTTGTGGAATGTTATTTAATGCTGTATTTGGCATGTGTTCATATTTAATCATATGGATTGCTAGACAGTTGTAATTTGTTTCTACTGCATGTGATAAGAAGCAAACTGCAATTAGGTGAATTTTCTAGTTTCTGATACACAATTTCCTAAGATTTGGGGTATAGAATATCTAAATATTATATATTTTTATATTTATAAAATATACATACTTTATAACAAATATACAGTCTTTGGTAGAAAATAAATAAAAGGTTAGTGAGGTGATGCTGAAAAGTTGTTGGTATTCCTAATCTATAGCAATTTAGGTATAGTTTTGTGTCATCATTCTGGGTAATCAACAGATTTTCATGCCTATATTTAGATTCTAGTGGCAGAAATGCATTTTAAGTCATGATCAGCGACATAAGCCTGAAACCTAGTTTAGAGACTGACACAGATGATTATCACTGAGAGATAGTCTACCCTGAAAACTGGACAATTGGTATTGAAGGCCATTTTTGGACAATGGTCACTGACATAACTGTCCGCATTTAGTTTTTGTATTTTGAAGAGCAATCAAAAGCATTTACAATGGTCACATTCTGTGGCAGGAATAATGACTTTACTATAGAAAGACACAAATAATAACTGTTTTATTTTCAATCTTATTCCAATCATTTCTTAGTACGGAATTTGCCTTTTTCCACTGCTAGTTCATACTTAGTAAGTTTTGTAAGTTTTCTATTGTACACTTAAGACTTCTCCGGGATGGTAAAGATAATTTTTGATTGGGAGCTATTATAACATGGGTGGCTGAATACATGATTTAAATAAATAAATAAAATAATTACAGATAGTTTTTCATGACAGACAACATACGCTAAGTAGCAGAAGCCTAGGAGCTCTACTTTACATAAGTTCCTTTATTATTTTACCATGCTTAGTTTGGGCTGCCCTAAAGGAAAATATCCTGTCAGATTACGTAAGATTCTTTCAGTTACATCTTTTGTTACAACATCCGCCCACCCCCTTCCTACTGAGACACGTTTTAAAGAAATGCTTAACAAACTGCGATCAATAAGCTGGTGATATGCCCAATGTCTCACTTGAGTTTCCTGACATTATTGTATTTTAATTACTACATTTTACTATTGTATTTTAATAGACAAGTACTGAATACAGTCAAGATTTTAAATTCTTGTAATTTCCCTGACCAGCTCTTTGAATGATTGAGTTGGGACAAAAATCTCTATACAAGTACACATATAGTTAGAATCAGATATAGTAGTAGTCTCCGAGTCAAGCAGTTTTATAAGGGGATAAGTCAAATTCATGGAGGATGGGCTATTAATAGCTACTAGTTTTGATGGCTGTTGTTACTTCTGGAATTATAGGTAGCATACCCTGAGTATCAGCTGCATCATACTCCTGAAGAGTTCTCTCCTTCTCCTTCTTCTCTTTAATACTGCAAACAAAGCACCAATCTACAGGATCTTATTTATCTCCAAAAATGCCCCTAAATACTGTGAAGATGTAAAGTATATGTGTTTTTAGAAAATAAAAATGGTGGATGATTGCAGTTTATTAATTTCCTTGCAAGCCTAGCCAAAAAAAAAAAAAGGCAACGATAATCTTGGGATGAAAGCAGAGCTTCATAGCCCAGAAAAAATGACAGGAAACGTCTCCACCAGTTTGCTTCAGGTAAATTGGTATTTTGTACCAGCTTATATTAATAGTGGTTTTATAAATGGGTAAGTTTTCCCTGACAGCCATTTTCACTCCAGACAGGGTTTCACAATGTCAAATGGGTGCCTGGCCTAAAAAGATTGGAATCCTTGGTTTCTTCCAGAATATTTAGAACTGTCTTTCTTCCCCCATATATTGCCCCCAAAGGATGTTCATTTTTTTGTGGAACTTATGAACAATCCACAACTTTTCATTTGTGTGGGCTTCAGAACAACCCTGGTTTGGTACCAGTAATATTAAACAGGTAATTCATAGCATTAAAAGATTTTGGGGGTGAGTTTGGCCAAAATAAAGAGGCTTCTGCAGTTTACGGTTCCAGACAACGGACACACATTTTAGCCTTCCATGATGGTAATATTGCCACCTCACCGGTCCCATTTTATGACTCTTGGGACAAAAAAAGAGACAGTCATTAAAAAGTTTGTATAGTAAGCAACTAAGGCTTTAGAATACCATGACAAAGGCTTTTTCAGCATTTCCTTGGTGGAACAATCTTTGGAAGGAAGAAAATCTCAAGAGTCATACTATTAATTGTTTTAATAAAAAGGACAAATATGTTGCATGACATACTTGCTAGTGTATTTGACAGATGTCTTTAATGTTCATTTATTTTGAAAGGGCAAAAGCTTTTTTTGAGTTATCTTGACATCTTTTTGATGAAGAACAAATTCAGGACAGCTAAATAATGTAAATATCACATAATCAAAACTGGCACAAGCATTCTCTTTATAAGAATAATGTATACTTCTGCTTTCTAGTTTCCTCTCAAAACAAGCATTGGAAGCATGGGTATCACAAAGAACAAATATACAAAGACATATATTCTGGGAAGTCCCATGTTGTTACCTCTACATCAAGTTAAAAGTTCTCAGAAAAAGCATGAAATACTGAAAATAGCTAAAATTTGGCATATCCACGCTAGGCCCCCAATAATTTCATATCTGTTTATGAAAGCTAACAATGTGAAAGTTGAAATGTTGCAGATTATCAGAATCAGTGTTATCACAAATATTTTGCAATTTGCAAACGTCTAAAAGCTGCTCCAAGAGTTTTACCCCAGATTGTCAAATGCAGCCAATTGATTATTTCTTGCTACCCAGAGTCATTGAGAGTTTGATTGAATGCAAATTCAATAAATAAATAAAAATGATCCTACAAAGAAAGTATATACTTCATTTTGCATAGCAAAGCATGAAACAACAAAATAAGAAGCATATATGTAAAAAAGCAGCACTGAGACTAATTTCAATCTTTCCCATACTTCTTTCTATTCCAGTTCTTTACCTATTTCTCATTATTCCTGACACATGTTCTTCTGCTTTAACTTCCCATATTAACCTATTAACCTTTTCATGAATTACTAAAAGTGGTCTAGGGATGTTCAATACTGTATTTTACAGTCCAATTAAGAACCTTCATTTTAAATAGATTTTTGTTTCTTAATTTCATAATAGTTGTCAGGCAACACACCCAGTGCTAAGTACTTGGGACAATCCTCCAATACTCCAGTGCTGCAATAAAAACCCCCACTAAAATTGGCAACAAAACTGAGCATTGGGTTTTCACCAGTGACATTAAAAAGCACTTTTAGCCTCCCATGCTTTTTGCAAACATGTTAGTGACATAGTCATTGTTCTAATATGCAAAATACAGTGTTTAAGTTGGCTGAAGCCTGCAAGATGGTAGCTATTCTGAAGACAGTGGTACCATTAGAAACATGATGCTTTGGAATAGCTTGTAGTTTATATTAGCTGTAACTTTTACAACATTAAAAGCAAGAAGCGATTAGCTGAAGAAGCATATGGTGACATCATCAGCTTATCTAGTTTGTGTGTGTGTGTGTGTGTGTAGAGTCATTATATGGGAAATTGCTTAAGAGCAGAACAAGCATGTCAGTTCTATCCCACAGTATGTTCACATCAAATAAATAAGATCTTTTTTTTAAACATATTAAACAAGAATACAAAAAAGTAAAATCTCAGCTTCCTGCCCATTCACAAAACCTGGTCATTTTCCGAGCAGGAGACAAATCATGAATACCAAAATCATGGCAGAGAAAGATTAATTCTTAAAATAAATACGATGGCTTCCTTGCACTTACATATTCTTTCACATTTTTCGTCTTCACAGCTTTGTAAGAAGAATAAGCAGGATACAGGGTGCCAAAAACCAGACTGCAACCAGAGGTTTGTTTGTTTTTTAAAGAAAATGGGGAGGGGGGTGGAGAAGAGAGAGTGAGGTTCCAGTTATTCAGGGTGGGCGTCAGACTCCCGCAAACCTGAGCGACTTCCAATCCCCACCCCCACCGGCCCATCGAGCAGGCCGAGTAACGAGGCGCTTCGCTCTTCACCTGCTGCATCCACAGTTCCCTTCCAGGCCCGTCAGGCTGGCTCACCCGACTGTCTATTTCGCAGCAGTTTCCTCCCCAAGGGGGCGAGGGATCCCCGGACATCAGGCAACGCCCCGTCTGGTTTCTCCGCCGCCAGATTCAGGGTGAGGAGCGCTGGCCTCCCTCCCGCAAGCTGCCCCGGGGGAGAAAGGGGGGGAGGGCGTGCTAAAGCCCCGGGGAAGGCAGCCCTGCCTACAGCGCGAGCCCCCTGTCCCCATCTTCATCCCGTTGCCTGGCAACAGCACAGAGAGAGCCTCCCGCCCAGCCGCCCTCGCGCTCTTACACCACCAGCCGGGAGATGATCCAGGACACCATGGCAAAGGCGAGGAGGCCCGGACTCCTCCGGCAACGGCGGCGGCGGCGATTGGGAGCTGGTTTTCAGCACCAGCTGTAGCAGCCGCAGCAGCAGCAGCAGCGAAAGAAAGCGGGGCGCTCTTAAAGGGCAGGTTTCTGCAGCAAGCGTAGCCCCGCCCCGTTTCCTTAAAGGGGAGGGGCTACCGGTGCGTCGGAGGGAAAAGAGCCGCGGACCGCATCCCGGCGAAGTCGACTGGGTGCGCGCGCCCTTCTCTTCCCGGTAGCAGAACCTGAACTGGGTGGGCCGGCCGGCATTGCGTCAAACGAGACTCCTAGCTGGCTAAAGACCGGAGTCCGTCGTAGAGCAAAGCGGTGCGAGTAGCACGTTAAGCCCTCCTTCAGCCTTACAAGACCTGGCGTGGCTACTCTGAAGGGTTACCCCAGGGCAACATTCGGCATAGGATAAAGCCCCTTTAATCCCCAGCGGGATTAGCACGCCTTTTCACGAGGGTTTTCATCGTGCGTGATAGGATAAAAAGCACTCAAACGCAGGGGAAGGAGAGAAAATGATACTCTGCCCTTAAGTTAAGAGAAAGAAACGCGGCAGCGTGCACACATTTGCACGAAGAGTAGTCTATATAGTAGGGAAGTACTGTATAGTAAGCTGGTGCTGTCAAACTTGCAATATTTGAAACTATTTTTGTTGACAAGCCAGTAATCAGAAAAATAACATTTGGCCTAGCTATTCTCTCCCCCCCCCCAATTACTGGAGCATGGGTCTCTACTCTTCTTATGGTTGGAATACAACATTCATAAAGAGCTGAGGACCATCTCATAGCATATTTTGCTGTTCACACTCTCAATACACAGTATGATTCTCTTGCCACATCTGAAATTGTGCTAGCAAAAATGACTAGAAAGATTACATCCAGTGAGATTAAGAGAATCATAGGAAGAGAATAATAGGAGGGACTAGGAACTAATGCAACATGCAGGAAAAGCAATTAATCCTTGAGAGAAGGCTGTCCCTCTCTTGTGATGTTCAATAAATGGACAAGTTTTTTTTAATCTAGAAGTGATAAATTAAAAGGCAAACTTAAAAAAAAAAAGTCAAGCCAAAAGGGAAACATGGCCAGATTCCCCTTGCAGTTACCTTAATATAATTTTTCCAGTGTTGGTTTCATGCACTTCTGTTGTAAGGGGTAGAAACAGAACCATAATCAAACTTTAAACAGGAGAGACAACGCCAGCAGCAGTTTTGAAAGCATTGATTTTGGAGCCAGAAATTAATTTTAAGAGTTCACTCTTCTGTAGATGAACTGTATTTAAAAGATATTATGGAAGATTAAGACTGATCTGAATGCAGATTTAAAAATGACAGGCTACAAGAATAATATGGAAAATTATAGTACACTGGACCTACAAAAGGAATCAGAATAGAGCTGGAAAGACTCTTTAAGGTCTTCTAGCCCAACTCCCTGCTCAAGCAGATGACTGATGTCCTAATAATTAAAAGGGATATACAAATAACAAATTGAGTGATCTAGATAATTTTTGGATATTTCAGATAACAAAAGAGGCTTGTTAAAGCTCTGAAATTTGTGAGTAGGGACAAAAGAAAAGTAATCAAGTTCTAGGACACTATTTGAAAGGAGATTAAGATTGCTAAAAACAAATACAAAGTTCGTTTATTTAAATTGGTTATCTTGTGATGAAGGGGGAAGTAATTTTTTTTATATATTTCTTTTTCTATTTTTTTCTGTACTTTTTAAATTTGTATTAAATTTTATTTTTGGAAAAAGAAAGTAGGCATTCTATTCTGTATTATTTAGATCACCATCTCAAAACTGTACAATTCTGGAAATCACAATTTAAGGAAAATTCAGATAAATTAGAATAGTTTTGTAGAAGGGAAACAAGGAAAGAAAGAAAAGCACTGAGATCTGGATATGGCTGTATCAGCCTTCAAGCCTGGGACATAAGACAAGAATAGATATCATGAAAGTTACCAGTTTCATAAATTTGAAAGAATTCTAGCTACAATTAGATGCAGAATACTTTAGGGCAGTGTTTCTCAACCTTGACAATTTTAAGGCATGTGGACTTCAACTCCCAGAATTCCACAGCCAGCATTGCTGGCTGTGGAATTCTGGGAATTGAAGTCCACATGCCTTAAAATTGTCAAGGTTGAGAAACACTGCTTTAGGGAGACTTTAAACCAAATTTGCACTTCAAATAAATGATGCAGAGAAAGTACAAATATGAATTGAGAAACAGTGCTATAAAAGATGCCAAAACGTTAACTTTTTTGCATCCTTGTTTTTTCCTGGGCTCTGTGAATGGCTCTTACCCATTTATTAAGATTTTGATAGTGTTTTGAGTCAAGTATGATGTGGTACAGTGGAAGATGTTCACAGAAATACAAATTAAGTTGCAGGTTTGTCTGCTCCCTAAAAAGGATTTCTGATTATGAGTGATGTGGAAGAAAACAATGGACCAAACTTCAGAGTTGCCTTTCTCAAAAGCATGCATGTATGTAGCTCACAGGGATTTGGGGGATGGAAAGGGCATAAAAAGAGGAAGAAGAAATCTGTTCAAAAGCTTGGAGGTGGGGGGGGGAGATAGACATGCTTGCTTTTCCTACTTCTGTATCTCCCCATGAGCTTCCAGAATAGGTACAACATAGGTCTAAAACAAGTCTACAGTAAATGACTTTTATTTTTTAAAAAATGAAATAACCGTGAACATATTAACAGGCCTGCAGGTGGCACTACAGTACAGCTGGATAGAAGGTAGATACAGTCCCAATGAACAGTAAAACAATGGAATCCATCAGTTCAATGGTGACAATTCTGAATACAACTCTATCAAGCAGGAACATTTTACTGAAAATATTTCTGGACAAAGCTGATATTGAAAATTATTTCTGGGAAGCATTAATCCCAATCTAAAACTGACAACTGATATTTACCAGTTTAGGGAGAGATGTACAACACCTCCAAAACATAAAAGTTCTTTTCCCCCCTTTATATCTTTATATTGGAAGTAAACTTATTTTTAGCTCTCTTCAGGCCAATTGTGCTATTGGGAATTATTTCTGGAAAAGTTTTATTGAAAGGAAGACTAAACATAATGTGCCTTTCCTTGTAGTCCAGGAACTGTTGTGGTATTTCAAATTCTAAAAATATCTACTTTCATGAAATACTGTTTCACTACAAACCTAGTTTTTCACTAAATACACATTTTTTTAAAAAATCCTGGAGCCCTCTGGGAAAATCAGTGGTTTCTCTCTGTGTTTCTGTATTTCTACAGTGTATAAAGAACTCTTAAAGGGAGCCTGAAGAACAATTTCCTTTTTCCTTAGCTATGTCAGAGATAGATCTTACGTTCACGTTCTTGTAGCCAGGATGCTGGCGTGTATACTCATTCAGAGCTAGCTATTTAGGTTTTCAATAAAATGTCCAACCTTGCATCATCCTTTCTAACTTACTGGAAAGACTAATTAGGTATGAAAAAGTGTCACACATTTTTCTATTCATCATATGCAGGAACACAACCTGGTTTCCATACAATTTCAATTTGCAAAAGGCCACCAGAAAGGGACTCGGCACCCTTCATTCTTCAGGAATTCTGTATATTATTGTGACCATCTATTAGATATTCAAGATTGAGGCAGCATATAGGCAGTGGCTGGAGAGTGTAATGAATGCCATGGCATCTTTTAGTGAGAGGTTTCAGAGTCCTTCAGAGGCAGCCACGTGCATCCCCTATACTGTGAGCAAAAAACCAAAACAAAACAACTCCGGGGGAGGGGGGGAGGGGTTCCGGAACCATCCATTCCTAAGATCTAGCCAGTTTGGATTCATGAGCTTTCAGTGTGCCAACAGCATCTTTGACTGCATGGTAGATAATGTTCTTCACCTGCAAAGAGAATGTAATGAATGAGTGTAACGAAGAATAAGAGCATAAATGTTTCCATCTGCCCCAAATTACTAATTACCAGGATTTATATTGCAATTGCCTATAAAGTTTGAACACATATAAGGAAAGAGCATTAACTAAAGTGATGGAGCTACCAGGAGAAATCTTATGTAGAAATGATTAGCTGATTTCCTCATTAACGTTCATATGCAATTGGTTAATAATATTCTGCATATGCTAAGATCTTTGTAAAAGGCATGCTAAACAAGTTGAATTACTTTAATTTCCACACACACGCATATATATACACGTGGAAATTGTGATGTTCAAAAACATCAATACTAATGTAGTTTTAAAAAAATGTAATTCAAAAATTCCTATACTCATTCTTTATTAGGAAATTAAAAAACCACAACTTAAACCTTTAACCCCTGCCATTTCTGAGTAAGATTTTGCCACTCCATTCAGCTTGCAAACATCAAACCTTCAAATAGTTTACCACTGTGTCTATCTTAAGGGAACTAACGATGGATAGGAGTTTCTTCTCTATAACTTACGTAAATAAATATAGGACATGTGAAGATCCAAAAATATTACATTTTTTAAGTCTCCAATAAGCTCTGTGCAAGTGTAAAACCTTTATCTTTTAATCAGAGAGACTATTATGAGAAGTCAACATATTGTATAAACTGGTCTGAAATAAACCTGAAACTGATATAACTATGTCTTAGAAGTCACTTAGTTAATATGGCCACAAAATACCTTTTTCTATAAAATCTTTAAGTAGTACAATTTATTTTTTGCAAATGGTATTCCTCCCTTCTTACAAATATGATATTCATCAGAGATTTTACCAGAAGATTTACCTGCAGCTTATCCTCATGGTTTGTGTGAGTATTAGATAGGTGCCTGAATTCTTGGGTCAGACGGAAGCAGTGTTTCACATGTTCTGGCGATACAAAATCTTCTGCGACTTTAATGCAGCTATACAAATTATGAACCTGAATAAATAAGAAAAAGCAATTAGGGTAGTGTACAACCCATAACACTGAAAATCCAACATATTCACCATTGCATCTGGTATAAAAAAAATCTAAATAGATGAATACTACTTTGAAGTTCTCCTGGACAATTTACTCATGGGAAAATATATTAAAAGATCTTATTGCAATCTTAGACTTACAAACACAATTGGAAGCAGAATCTCAGTTGTTGAACGCAGCCATTAAGCAAGACATCACATGGCCACTTCACTCAATTATTGCAAATCCTGGAACTCCAGGTTGTGCTTGTTAAACAATCTCACGAGTTGATACTTGCCTCTCCATTCTGGGGCTAAAAATCATCCATGGCTGAAAATCCTGCTTGGATTTCAGCACAGACCTTTTTCAGCCAGCTCAGTTTGCAACCTTCTCTGCCAGCTTCCCACTGACTTCTGGGGAAGCCATCAGGGAGGATTGCAAATGACAATCACATTATGTGGGGTGCTTGGCAACTGATTGTTAAGTGCAAACAGGTTGCAGAGCACTCAGATTGCAATTACACACGTGGGTGCTACAATGTCCGTAACTTCAGCCACAGGTCCATTCATCATCATCCTCCTCCTAACTTTGAACAGTCGTTGAATGAATGGTCGAAAGTCAAGAACTGTGTATTAATTACTGGATGCAGATAGTTCTCATTTAACCCTAATTGGGACCAAAATTTCCATAGTTAAGCAAAGCAGTCCTTAGGCAAAATATCAAGTAACTGTGTTGCTTAGGGATGCCAGTTCCAGTAGTCCTAATTGCGGTTATTAGATAAGGACTGTGCTGTCATTAGGTAAGCACTTCATGCTTCTCCTGTCCGGTGGAAAAATTCCATCTCCGTCCTGCTGCCTCCTCCCCAGCCAGGCCTCATGTGCTCCCTTCAGCGGATGAGGTTCACTGCCCTCCCCTCTGCTTCAATTTCCCCATCTGTCTATCTCACCCCTATTTATTTCTGTCCTCTTGATTGCTGCCTATACCCTACTGCTACCACCTACCCTGCCATCCTCTGTTGACATTCGCTGTCTTCTTTCTGCTGGCCTGGGATCCAGAGCGGTCCCAGGAAACGTGTGGTGAATGTGGCAGGGTGGTGGGGACCTGTCTGCCAAAAAGAGCTCCCTGGGCCAAACTGGCAGAGAATATAAGGGGGCAGCTCCCTGAGTGAAGGGGTGACTGTTAGGCAAGGTGGCAAAGCTTTGCGAGGACTTGCACAGTGTCAATAGCCACCACCTTTCCCCGGGGAGCTGCTCATCTGCACCTCCGCCATGCCCGCTCTGCTGGCCCATTCAACTGCCTACTCCCTGGCTGGCCTTGCGACTCCCTTCTGCAGATGAGTTTCCACTGCACTTGGGAGTGGGCTGCACCCTTGTCTGGTATATGGATCTCGGGCCAGCAGCGGCAGAAGGCAAACAAAGGTCAGTGGAGCCACTGCAGGTGAATGCAGGGCAGTCAAAACAGTAGAAAAGGAGAGGAGTTAAATGTGGATGGGTTGCCAAGTGCCAAATTTTGTTCACATGTTCATGAAGGTGCTACAGGTATAACTTTAAAAACCCGGCGTTCTGCAGGGTGGTCCAAAATTCCACTCACCTGATGTGGAGCCCCTGCAGGAATAAATACAGCATCTCCCAGGAACTGCACGATTGCCCAACCTTGAACTCCATATTCCTCGTACAGACGCTTACGAAGGGTCTGGTCCAGATACCAACTTTGGTCATGGATTGGATCATGATCAGGGGGGTTTTCTTGCCCCTGTTCTTCACCAACCTAGTGCAAATGTATTGGAATTCAATTATTCTAGATCTACTGGATAGCTGAAGAAATACCTCCCCACTTACAATTACTTCATTACTGGAATATTAGCATTGTTTAAACCAGTGTTTCTCAACCTTGACAATTTTAAGGCATGTGGACTTCAACTCCCAGAATTCCACAGCCAGCACTGCTGGCTGTGGAATTCTGGGAGTTGAAGTCCACATGCCTTAAAATTGTCAAGGTTGAGAAACACTGGTTTAAACAGTTCTATGGTAATGGCGACTGTGGCCCGGGGAGGGAGGCAGAAGATCCAATTTTCACAACTAAAATGGCTGACTGTATGACCAGATGTCAATATTAGTTTTATGAAGGTAAATCTAAGAGTTAGGTAAATCTCAAAGTTTAAAATAAATTATTGGGAAAAGCAAAACCTATAGTAAATTCTCTATGTGCAATTCCTTACCTTCCGAAGAAGCTCCCTGATTTTTTCAGCATCCTTAGCAGCATAAATGTGCCACAGTGCCCCTGGCTTCTCCTTTGCTTCATGGATTCGCTGTTTTGTAACATCATCAGCATCTCCTTCATCTATGGTTTTCAACACCTCTGAAATCCAATTCGATATATAGCTTTTTACTACAATGTGCAAGAAATAAGCAATTTTGGTAATAGCATAAGCGAGTCCCAGGAAAAAGCAATAACTGTTATTTCTTTCTGATAACAGAACACCAATTATCTCATATGCAACTTGATTGTCTTTAAGAGAATGTATTTTTTATAAGATCAAGAGCATGCCGGGTTATCTATCCCAGGGGAAAAAAATTCACAAAGCCATTCTTGTTCAGGCGATATATGTATGTTTAGGGTATTCTGTTCATGCGTTGCCTTGCTCAGTTAAAACTGCAAAGATACGTTTTACTTTTCATAATGTTCCTCAATGTTTTACTTTTCATAATGTTCCTCATGATACCTGGACGGGTATCAGCAGGGGCTTTGCTTCAAAACAAATTGATACACATATACATAACTAAAATTCTCTTGTGACTAGGTATTTGTTTGTTCCTCCCACTGTTCCTCTGATGATTTTTGTTCACAAATATTGTAATTGGAAAGGGCAGCATAGAGGAACAAACAAAAATAAAAACAGAAATTCAAATTATTCCCTGGGGAAAAAAATCAGCTTGGAAGAAAGCTTACCATCATCATGGGCACCATCTCCAATAGGGATTCCAACATACACCATAACATTAACTGCATCTGATACATCTAAATGTAAATTCGTTGTACCAACTCTTCGGTCTTCTGCCGTTATTAATCCTATGAACAATGCAATAAAGAAAAGAAGACAAATAATCTTTATCCTACTGCTATTCGTATTTTTATTTGTGCATAGCACCCTTGCTTAACTCAATTCCCTATTATAGAATAACAACTCTTTGCCGCTACATAGATCATTACTCTATAGTGCTGAAGGGCCTCTTGCCTCCCAAACAATGCTATGAATTAAACTGTGAGGAATCTGCATTCATGCAAGAGTCACCCTGACAATCAAGGGATAAGACTACCCGAAATGACATGTAGCTGCTAATGTGCCTGGAGGCAAAACAAATAAAAAAAAAAGTTTGAAGCTGAAAACATGCATATCACTGCAATGTGGAATGTCAGAGCCATGAACCTTGATAAAAATCAGAGCTGAAATACCAAGATAGAACACTGATATTCTGGAAATGTGCAAAATGAAATGGGTCTGGAATGGATCACTTCCCATTAGAATGCATAAAATCTTCTACTGCTGACAAAAAAAATCATAGAAGAAATAAAATAACTATCATTATTAACCAAATAATGTCACTGCTTGGATATAATCCAAAATGGCAGACTTCAACTAATATTAAATTAATACACCAACTAATACTAAACTGATCCAAATTTACACTCCAAATCTACACTGCAGAGGAAAATGAACAATTATTTGGCCAACTTGCAATGTCTTGTCAACATCGCCAAAAAAAGATCTCATGTTAATTATAGGAGACTGGAATACTAATACTGGAAATAAAATAGCTTTTGGAATAATGGAAAAAAGTGGTCCTAGAATAAGAAATGAAGCAGGAAAGAATGCCGTCAAATCTCTCTCACTCTCTCCCAACAATCTTCCAACCACTATAAATGGACATCACCAGATGGCAACACAAAAAACAAATTGATTATATACACAGCAAGCAAAGATTGATGAAACTCTATTTAGTGAACAAAAACAAGATTTGCTGCTGACTGCAGGACAAATCACCATTATTTGCAAAAATTAAACTAAGAGAAACAAATAAAGCTATCAGATTAACAAGAACTCAGCAATTCTTCACATGCTAATATGTCAAAGATAAAAAAATACATTTAATGAATTAACTTTGATAAATAGAATACCTAGAGAATTCTAGACTGAAATTTGTGATATCATTAAAGATGAAGCAAACAACAATATCCCCAAAAGCAAAAGAAAGCAAACTATCGGACATGCTAAAAATAACTGAATAAAAGGCAGAGCACAGAAGTTAAAAGAGGAAAATTTGTCCTACTAAACATTTCCAAATAATAGCAGATTGAGACAAGTTGTATTTAAATAAGCAAGACAAAGAAATTGAGGCTAACAGTTAAACTGAAAGGACCAAAGAATTAATTTAAGAAAATTACAGAAATCAATGGATCTTCTTATGCAAAGATGATCATAAAAATGACAAAAAGGCATCGCTGAACTAGAATCAGATGTTCTGGGAAGTAGATGAGTCCTAAAAATATTGCTAAAAATAAAGTAGCAGAAGTTGATGAAATATCAGCAGAACTGTTTAAAATCTTACCAGATGATTCAGCTGAAGAAGTACAGTACATACAGTTTGTAAGCATGTACAGAAAACACAACAATGGTTAAAGGACTAAAAAAAGGTAGATTCAAATTCTAAATATCAAAAAGAGTAATCCTAGATAATGGTCAAGCTACAGAATAACTGAACGTATTTCATATCTTTGGAAGATAATGCTCAAGACTCTGCAATCTAGACTTCAACATACTAGGAACAAGAACTACCTGATGTACAAACTGGATTCAGAAAAGCCAGGGGCATCGGAGATCACATTGCTAACATCCAATGAATAATGCAAAAGGTAAGTAAGTTCCAAAAATGTATCTATTTTTGCTTCATTGATTATACAAAGGCTTTTGATTACGTAGATCTTAAATGTTTATAGACCTTAAAAACATGATGTACTGGGCCATCTCACCTGCCTAATGAAAAATTTATAGGAATGTTTTTATGGGAAGCAACAATTGAAATGGAAAATGAAGCAAATAAATAGTTCAAAATTGGGAAAGTTTTATACTATCATCTTATATTTATATATCATCTTATATTTAACTTGGAGAAGAAGTTGGAATTAAAATTGCTGGGAGAAACACTGATAATCTCAAGCATGTCATGGAAGAGAGGAACATGTAAGAAATCTCTTAGTAAAGGTGAAAGAAAAAGTGCAGAAGTTAGTCAGGCTCCCATTATTAAAACAACGAAGATTGTGACAGCATTTAGTGTCAATTCAATGCAAACAAGAGAAGTAGTAATAGGCTTTGCTTTCCTAAGGCTTAAAAATTCGAAGAATGGTGACAATAGCCACAAAATAGAGAGATGTTTAGGACAAAAACTGACAGATGCAGCCAAAATATTCAACTACAGAGACAATATACTGACCACTAAGTGTACATATTGTGATGGCTATGGTTTTCCCCATTGCAGTGTATGACTGTGAAAGGTTAAATGAATTAAAACTGGTATCACTGAAATGTGATGTTGGAAAAAAATTGTTGATCTTAGATCTCAAGAAAAATGAAGAAATTGATATGGAACAATTATATAATTTGTGTCAGTTATGCTAATTATATAAATGTATGCAAATGTTAGGAACTATTTAATAATGTCTTTGTCAAAACACCTAAACCACAGTGAAAATTTGGTAGATGAAACAGCTTTTTGGATATTAGAAGAGATACCAGAATCTAATATATAAAATAACAAGCCCATCATACTTCAATTTGAAAACTATGGGTTCTTAACAAATTTCTTTAACTAGTACTCATATGTTTTCATTCTTGAATTAGATTAATTTTTTTATTTAAAAAAAAATAAATTCTAAACAAATGTGTCTCTCAAATTTTGTTGCTTATTTATTCACAGACATATCTCACTGCAAATATTTTCACTTTGGGGACTATTACTAAGCATCAAAACACAGCTTTTAAATTACACACCATATGCATTGTACATTTTGGGGCCTAGATCAGGCCGCACAAAGTAACTTGGCAACCTAGATGCCAGATTCAGTCTTCCATCTCTTTTAGTATATTCTGGAAGAGGAAGATTCTCCATTAAATCTTCAAACCTGAAATAGGCAAATATCATATTAGATACAAGCATATTAAAAAAAAAATCAACGAATACCCAAATAAGCAACTTTGTCTTCAATCATCCCAACAGAAGGAACTTACCTTGTAGGCATCATATCCCTAAAATCCTCTCCTGGAGGCCAATCTTTTAACTTCAGTACCATAGGCTGCCCATCGTCTGCCCTTAGTCGTTCTGCAAAGTAGTAATTACATGCAGCTTACAGTGAGTTCTGTTCTCACTTTTTTAACGGAGGAAGTACAAGAGTGACAACTTAGATTTGCAACTGTACAGCTGAAGTAACAAACCAGAAAAATAGTAGATTCAAAACCACTTAGTGTTTATTGATTAGTTTATACTGGGCAAGCCAGATCTTTTATAGTGCTCTTGTGCCCATGATATAATATTTTGTATGATGCACAGCATATGATGGCAGGATGTATGTTCATCAAAATGCTGCCTGAAGTTGATGAACAACATTGTCTGATGGTTGTGTCTGAATAATCATAAATTAGTGTGATTACCTTTATGCAGGGACTGTGAGAAATATAATGCATATACGATTTGGTATTGGACCCAATGACAAAATGCTACAAAAATTGCATACATACTTAGACAGAAAATCTAATTATTACCACAAATTAAATAAACATTTTCTAAAATGTAAAGAAGGATATTAACATAAAAGAGCAGGTAAGGTGGAAGGACTGATCTTCATAATATTATAATTAAAAATCTTGTACTATTAACAAAAATCGCTTAGGAAAGCTCCATTGGTACAATAATTTGTTCTATGCAAATATACTTTAAAAAAAAAGCTAAACTGAGAAAATCAGCAAATTTTTTCATAACTGTAGAAATTCACAAAAGAGAATGGAATCAGAACATGATCTCATCTATCAGACTCCACTTACTAGAAATGATTTCGAAGCCATCCCAGAAGTCGCGCACTTTAACATCTGAGATTATGGCACAATTTCTACAATTGACCAGATCTACATCCTGATCTCCAAATTCTTGGCTAAAAGCATCTGGTTTCCAAAGTTCAGGCTTCAGTTTCTTATGAACACCAGAAACTAGAACAGGCTGCAGAAGGATAAATAAAATATATAAGGAATTATTCTAATGTAAGATTTCTTTAAAAGAGAGCTGGAAATGAATAAATGTACATAATAAAAATAAACCAGTAAAAGTCACTGAAACAAAGCTGGCTAAAATACACCTCAATGCAACAGTGAAAAAGAAAAATAATTATCATGAAGGACAGCTTTAAGTAATACTAAAAAACCAGTTAACGTAACTGCTCAGTTTCTGTTTATAACTTTTTTTTTTTTACTCAAATGAAGAGTTGTGCGTATTTACAAAATTAAGCCAGTTAGTTTTCTATGTTAAGAACCACTACTGCTTAGCCTACAATTAACCAAGGTACATATTTACCTGCATAATTTAATTTAAAAGTAAAATTATTAATTTTACATGTTTTTTCAACTAATTTTAGTAATGGTGAAGCTATGGATTTTACATATCTTGACTGCTAGGTATCCTGAATAGTCTAATTTCTGACAGTTTACCAGGCATTGTGCACATGGCATTTTCTAATTATGGTCTGACTTTAACCAAGGACTTGACTTCTTAAGATATTATATTCTGTTCAGATTCAAATTTCCGTGCTTTTACTGTGTATTTGCTAATAACAGTATTTTCACAGCAGTTAGTTTTCCTTAAGGATAATACATACATTTTTATAATATAAAAGATGATGTTTTTTTAAATTTACCTGTCCTTGTTTCCAACATTCTCTGAAAATCTTCCAATTGTTCTTGTTGCTGGGATCATGAAGACATAAAAGTCTTCCATCACAAAGCCAAGAATGAGAAGTATGTGGGTCCAGCACATTTAATCCCATTACCATTTCTTTTACTTCTTTAGGAGTATCAGCTACACTGCTTGTTCGCTTGGCAGCATCAGACATTTTCTTATTTTCCACCACTGATGCAATTATATGATCAAGGAAGTTTGGCAAACTGGCTTTACTCTTGGCCCCCTAGAAAACAGAATTCAC
Organism: Crotalus tigris; assembly: GCF_016545835.1. Classification (NCBI taxonomy): domain Eukaryota; kingdom Metazoa; phylum Chordata; class Lepidosauria; order Squamata; family Viperidae; genus Crotalus; species Crotalus tigris. Next base: position 5,228,022 of record NW_024096520.1, read on the forward strand.
ATAACAACCTAAGTACTCTGCTAAATTAAGGAATATAACTTTGCCTGTGCCTTGGATCTTTTAGCCAAATAAGCACTTACAGAAAAACGAACAGCTGGCAGAAAGGAAAAACCCTAAATCCCTAGATATATTAATTACATTCTCTAATAGTACAAATGAATATTGTACTAATAGGTTTAACTGTTCAATAAAGTTAAACCTATTTATCATCTATGAGCTTAAAATATACCCATATTGCAAGACTGCAGGTTCACGAAACTCAATGTAAGGTCTTTAAAGGAGCACCCAATACATGATGTTTCTGTGAGTTGAAGGGACCAAAACATTACTGCACTCAAGCTATGCTCTTCAAATGGGCCTGCCTGGTCCAATGGGACTGCTTTGGAGGATGGGCAGAGGTAAGGTGAAGGAATGGCAACCCTTCTAACACTCATCTCATAGCAGCTCTCCAGCAACTCTCATAGAGTTCCACCCATTGTGGTCCAATGTCTATTTCAATTAACTTTATTCTCTCGTATTGTCTTATTTCATGGTATTCTCCTCTTTTCTAGTTCTAACATCTCATTCCTTTCAGCTAGATCACCACTTTTTAATCTAACTAACTATGCAATTAAGGAAAAAGAAAAAGTGTTCCCTTACTGTGGAAGCGCCAGAAAAAACAGGAGGGAAAGGAATCCCTGCATCAAGTGAGGTCTGAGGCAGCTTTCCGGGCCCAGAGTTAAGCAAATCACGAAGACTGGAACCTTCTGTCTTGTTGCTTGAGGCAACTGGACCCAGCAAGAGACTATTAAAAAGCTTTGGAGTTAAAGGTGAGGCTTTTGTGTTGGAGTTAAAGGAATCCAAACCAAAAGGCGATGGAGATTCTTTATTGAGTACTGATCTCAACGAACCTGTTTCTGAAAAACCATAAAGGACAGCATATAAAAGAAAGAACAATTTAAAAAAAAAGAAGTACTTTAATAGTAGTATAATAAAGCTTGACTACAATTACTCATTAAAAATGCAAGAATAGCATTAACGGAATAGGGCCCAGTGTTAAAATCTGCCAAGATTCTTCTGTATCTTGAACCTATCATTTGGAGTATAAGTAGTCCTCGAGTTATGAGTGTAATGGAGCCTGTTCATTCCACTCGTAACTCGAAAACTCGTGGAGTGAATCTCGAGATCACTCCTTTGCTCGTTAAGACACACCTGGCCCAAGTCAACATGGTATCTCAGGGTGAGGAAGGCCATGGAGGGCCTAGTGATGGAACAGGCCTCCCCAACCCACTAAGATACCTCATACTTCCCCCTCCCTTCCTGCCATGCTGGACTCACCTGGAAAAGATCTGCCTCTTCTCTGCCGCAGTTCCTGCTGCCGCCCGGATCTGAGGCCAGGGGACACTTCCACACACACACCCCACTGCCCAATCCAGGCTCCAGAGGCCTTTTCCAGGCTGCTGCCGCCCAGAAACAGGCCACCGTAGGGCTACATAAGCATCTCCCGGCCTCAGATCTGGGCGGCAGTGGCCTGGAAAAGGCTCCAGAGCACAGACAGGGACATGGGAATGCCATGGAAGCGTCCCCCAGCCTCAGATTCGGGGTGTAGCAGCCTGGAAAAGGCCTCTGACGTCCCGATCCAGCCTCTGGAGGCACATGGAAGTGTCCACCAGCTTCAGTTCCGTTCTCTGTTGCAGAGAACAGCAGTCTAAAGTACCACGAGATCGTGTGAGATCAGTAGCGCGAGATCTCAGCCCACTGATCTCGCATGATCTTGCGTTACTTTAGGCCTCTATTCTCTGTGAACGCACCGAAGGCCTGGAGCAGCCAAGCAAGCAAAGGATCTCGAACTTCGCAGGGTGAATATTGAAGGCCTGGTGCCTAGGGAGACCCGGGCAGGGGCGGGGAGGGAGGGAATAACCTGGGTGAATGACTGCCGTGGTGTGGCAATATCCATGATTTCAGGACTTGCTCGTCAGCATTATGGGGCACTCCTCACGTAACTTGGAACAAGCGTTAAGTGAATGCTCGTAACTTGGGAATAACCTGTAGTATAGCAAAATATACTCCTCTTAGTAGCAAAGCATACTCCTATCTTCTGGAGTATATTTTGCTACTAAGGCTGAGGAGACTGATAGATCAGCAGTTAGCTTGAAGATTCCCAGTTACCCTTTCTTTGAAATTAATTATTGATAAACAGGTAGTCAAGTTTTAGAAAAGTAATTTCTCATCATCTGCAAATTATACAGAATAAAGATACCAAACATCAGAAAATGTTCAAACAGTGAACACACGGTGCCCGAATACCTACATTATGCTAAACACATGCACAATATATACGAAAAAAACCCAAAGGAATTATTAAAAGGGAAAAACTCTATACAAATTCTTTGCTTTATACAGCAAAGTCAACCCTACGTGAACAAGAACTTCAACCACAGTTGCTCTTTTAGACTTGAAAAGCAATTTATTTCGAAATGTTCTTGACTCTCGTTGCTTTTGAGATCATTTTCCTTCTTGTCACAGCACAGATTAGGGCGTTAACTAAAAGTTTTCAGCTGGTCAACAGCTTACCTTTTGTTTCTTCTTTTGCCTTTTGAGTTGCTAAATCTGCAAGCCAGTGCAATGCTGATGAAGGACTTGTTTCGGGACACAATGATTTGTTAGGCTTCATTTCCCCACTGTTGCTGGTAGCTGCAGTCTCTGCTTTAGCGGGCTCCTCTACTTTGGCTTCTACAGTTTCAGATTTTGGAGCATTTGTGTCCAATGGCTCGTTCTCAGTTGTCTCTGCGGCACGGGAAAACGTGCTTTCATTTGCAGGACCTGATACACCGGGGTTCATACTGGGCAGCTGCTGACATAGGATCACAGACAGTCAAAAACATTTTAATCAATTAATAAAAGCTAATACTAGTTAGAGTAAGAATAAAACCATTTCAAAACACAATAGCTATTACCATATTGTGAACATCATGATTATAAGGTCATTGAAATAATTTGACAATTAACAATTAGATGATATTAAGTAACCAGATCTATATTTTAATGTGATTACAGAATATTCAAAGAACAGTAATCTCTGGCTAAAGCTTGTGACTGGTGACAGACAGAAACAGATACAGGATGGAAAGGAAGTCTTAACAAACTACTAATGGCAAGGCCCCATCCATTAAAATATCCAGCAGTCAGAACCATTTTCTTCAGAATTCAAGATTCTTTATTTGATTATTTCTTCCCATAAACTATCTAGCCAATGTTATCCCCAATGCTTTATATTCATAATTTTCTTTACTATGCTCCTATTGTCCAATAAACAGATAAAAGTACTTTAATGTTTTTCAGGATGACTTGATCTCTAATTTTTACATTTTCAAGTCATATGACATGAGCTAAAAAACCTAATTACATTTTGCGATTCAGCTGAAAACGATAGCTGCAAAGAGAAACAAAAATCTGTCATCAAGTTGGGACAGTAGCTGTTCACAGGCACAATCTAAAACAGAAGAAGCATTTCTGTCTCCATGTCTTTGGTCTAATCTAATTTGCCTCTCTATATCTATTAGCCAGTATCCACTCTATCCAGAAAATGGCAGGTAGCAGAAGGCCAGTGTAGAACATAGTATGCATATATATTACAGGTAGGTCTGGAAGTGATGTTTGACACAGAAGAGGAATCTCTCTTAATCTCTGATGTGGAAAGTGGTAGGAAATCTATTTGACTGCTGCAAAACTATGCATACTTTCTAAACAAGATCTTGTTAAGTGCATGGGTTCAGTTGGATTTTTAGTGGAATATATACGCTTTTATTATTTTATCATTTGATTTGGGATTGAGTACCTCTTTAACAGATATAATGTAACAATGGTGAAAATAATGTAGCTTCTAACTGCTTATCATTAGGTCCACCATACTGTAAACTGCACAAATACAGATTTTGTTGTAGCTTTAGTGGGTTTGGTTATAAGTTTTTTTTAAAGATAGAATTATTATAACTAAACAATGAATAAAGTGACTAGAGCAGAAGATTATCATTTTAAAATTTAAAGAGTTTTGTACTTCTTTTGCCATATGTCATTCAGAATAGATTAAATGTAAAATATTAGTATTTCCCAGCAAATATATTATGAGAGATCTAAAAAATTACAAAAGAAAACATCCAGTTAATATAATATTTATTTGTATCTTGCTATGGATATGCTAACTTTATTCCACTATGCATAATGCACATTGGGATGCTTTTAAGGAAAGTCCTACTTATTGTCAAACTGAAAACTCACATACCTGTGAAATCCCATTTGTGACAGCAGGTCGCAGCACAGATTTGTTCTGCCGATTAATACATGGACAGTTAGCTTTAATTCCCCATTTCCCACGTGCTGCATGAACCATGTCTCCAATATTATATAATGCTAGAAAGTTAAAATATGATACATTATACTCTGTAAGAAAATCTGGAAGTTTTGAAAAGCAAGCATAAATATTTATGTTCAAAATAGGGCAGAAATAGTGAAGGCTTTTTAAAAACAAGAAGCCTATCTTCAGTTAGTTCAAAAATTAACACATAACTCATTCTGAGGCTGAATAGTAAAGTTCTTTCTGGTGGAATAATATATTTATTATTATTGTGAAGGTATATCTCTATAAAGCTCCTCCTCTAAGCTGCTTCAGAAGTGATTTTTTTTTAAAAAAAAATACTAGAATATATTCAGATCAGAATAAAAGAAACAAAATAGGTATGGAAAAACATTAATGATTACTAAAGTTTTACCTGTGCCAGGAATGATTTGTGTTGGCATGAGATTCTCTGGTTCATGTGACTGCCCTTTTGCACACTTCAGCCATGAGAAAACCTCTTCATCACCAATCTCCTCTGTTTCTGGAATAGGAAAAAGAATATTATGGTTTGGTGGCTTCAAAGTACTGTAAGTTAATAATTTTTCAAGAGAGCCATCCTTTGATTTTAATGGGCAATAGTTTCATAGTAAGAAAATTTGCATTAAATCTGCATTGTGTACAAACTACACATGTAGCATATATTATTTGTAATGTTTAATATCCTGCTGGACAATACCAATATAAACAAGTTTACAAGACTAAAACCTAAACAAGCTTAGAATCAACCTTCCAACCTATTTCCCCAAAGCAAAATACATCAACTAAATATCCCCAAAGTAAGCTACTTAATCTCAGTAATGAAAATCTGTGTATTTATATTCTAATTTTCCACATAGTGTAAACAGAAAGAACAAAACTTTGCATACAGCATACAGATAGTCCTTGACAATTCATTTAGTGATCATTCAACGTTACAATGGCACAGAAAAAAGTGACTTATGACTGTTGCAGCATCCCCGGGGTCATGTCATCAAAATTTGGATGCTTGGCAACTGGCATGCATTTATGACGGTTGCAATGTCCTGGGGTCATGTGATCACTTTGGCGACCTATTGACAAGCAAAGTCAATGGGGAAACCAGATTCACTTAACAACTGTGTTACCAACGTAACACCTGCAGTGATTTACTTAAACAACTGTCATAAAGGAAGGTCATAAAATGGGACAAAACTCACTAAACAACTGTCTTGTTTACCAACAGAAATTTTGGGCTTCATTGTGGCCGCTAAGTCAAGGACTAGCTGTATTTTTGGAATTAAAGAATGAGTGTTCATTACAGCAGCCTAAGCTGTTGTTTTTCCATACTAGACTTGAATTCACATATACTTCTAATTTGAACCTCCTTCCAAGTATCCTTCCATCTTGGTGGCGCAATGGTTAGAATGCTGTAGGCTACTTCTGCTGATTGCCAGCGGTTCGATTCTCATCGGCTCAAGGTTGACTCAGCCTTCCATCCTTCTGAGGTTGGTAAAATGAGGACTCAGATTGTTGGGGGCAATATGCTCTGTAAACTGCTTAGAAAGCGCTGTAAAGCACTGTGAAGCGGTATATAAGTCTAAGTGCTATTGCTATCTTCAGAGTTTAACATCGACAAGAAAAAAAAGTCTCTTGTTCCTTCTATTGCTAAATGGGAGTTAGAAATTCCTTGCGATAAGTACTAAATGCTCAGAGATCCATCTCTCCTCATATCATGAATTAATCTCCTCAAAAGACAACCTGCTAGATACAGTCTATTTGTTTAGGTTTGCAATATTCTTGGACAGTTTCTAAATACTCACCACTACGTGGACGGCTTTTTCTCAGACGGTAACAGTCCAAACATACCCCAAAGCCACATTTGCGACATACCCAGTGAATATTGAACAAGGTTGTTTCACATACATCACACATCTCTCTCACACCCCGTACAGCTCTCTTCCAGGCCACTTTCTCTACAAGGAAGAAAATCAACAGTTACAAGGATGGCCAGTTATTCATAGCAGCCATTTAAAAAATGTAGAGTACTTTAGAAAACACCTCAAAACAGTTTATTATGATTTATTTCATTCAATTTTGAGGCTACGAGTTTAGAAGTGAAAAACAAATATATATAGGAAAAATTGCAATTGATAGAAAAGTACACATTATCAATATAACGGCCAAACCATAGGGATTGGGGGGAGGCAACAAATCTATCCCAAGGCTGTATATCACTAAGGTGAGAACTATATGAATCCCTGGGGAAAATATCATCCTGGAGAGCAGGCACGGCAACAAAGAAGGCACACTTCCTAGGTCCTGCAAGGTGACAGTGTTTCTATGACAGGACCTAGGACAGGGGTAGGCAACCTTGGCTCTTTTATGACTCGTGGACTTCAACTCCCAGAATTCCTGAGCCAGCCATGAAGTCCACGAGTCATAAAGAGCCAAGGTTGCCCACCCCTGACCTAGGACATGTCCATTCTTCCTGACCTCATGAAAGGGAAGATGTAATTGGAGACAAGCAGTCACTCAAATATCCAGGCTCTATATTATGAAGGGCTTAGCACCTTGAATTATATCTGAAAGCCAACTGGTAACCCCTGCAGCTCACAAAGCAGTGGGGATAAGGGTAACATGACACATCCGCTTTTGCCACTGTACTCTGGCTCAGCTATAGTTCCCAAATGGTCTTCAAGGACAATTTCGTGTACAGTGTAGCACATTACGGTGATCCAATTTTGAGGTGACCAAGCCATGAGTGACTCTGAAGGATCTCCCAATACAGGAATAGGCGTAACTGATGCACCAGATGAACCTGTGAAAAGGGCTCTCTTGGCCATAGCTTTCTTCTGCTCTTTCAGCATGAGCTGTGATGATTGATTACACCTTGACATTTTTAACTGCTATACTGCAGTTATACTTTTTACAATCTCTTTTGCCTTGCAGCCCCCCCAACTAGGGGCGTTAAGCAGGCTCAAGTCGCAACTGCGAAACATTGGGCAGTTTACATACTAGGCAGTGATTTAACCACCAAGCCACAGGCTTTCCTCCCCTCTTTGCCAGCCAAGTCAAGGGAGTATATACAGGAAGTTTTTTGGCTGGCAAAGAGGGGAGGAAAGCCTGTGGCTTGGTGGTTAAATCACTGCCTAATATGTAAACTGCCCAGGTTCGAATCCCATAAAAGGTGTGGCTAACTGAAGAGAGCAGAATGAGCTCGAAATGGCCATCTTAGTCTCCCAATTTAATTCTTTAACTCTTTGTCAGAAAAAGAAATTTGGATATGTGTGTGTGTGTGTGTAGGTCTTTGGTTATTCGGGTTTTCTCCCGCATCAAATTGGAAGTGTCTTGGCGACATTTCGACGAAGTCCAATTCATCATCTTCAGCCTAAAGATGACGAATGGGACTTTGTCAAAACATCGCCAAGACACTTCCAATCTGACACGGGAGAAAACCCGAATAACCAAAGACCTACATACAAACACCCGCGAAAACCTACACATACACACATATACGTATACACATACACACATACAAACATAAATATTCTTGTGCATTTCGATACTGGATTCAAGATAATCTGTTTCAACAAACTCTTGAAGTCCAATACATCTGAAAGGCACCATGTTGAGAAAAGTTGTATTGGCACAAGCAAATAAAGGAAATTATGCCTATCAAGTTCCATAGAACCATATAATGTTAACCTAGCTTCAATGGAACGTAGGGCTTTTTACATTATTTACTGCAACAAATAAAAATGGGCTTTTGAGAGATTTGCCTGAAATATATATATATACAATGCAGAGAATAAGCATATGAAAAGCAATACATAAAATTCTGTTTTCACACATCAAATAAAATCATTTGGGAAAAAGATTTCTCCAAACTCAACAAGGACAAAATTTGCAGAAGGGCAAATCATTAATAAATGGCTTGAATATTTTTTTTCCCTTTTGATGTTTCCCATTTGTATACATTTCACAGACAGATTAAAAAGAAAAAAAGGAACTTACGGTGGGGTTCTACCATCATCATTGCTTCTTTCTCAGACATTACTAGCTGACAAAACTGATCACCAACATTGGCCAGGATATATTTAGAGGTCTCCAAATCAATCCCTTCTGCAGGTGACGATGATGGAATCCACAAGCTCATAGCATCAGAATCACTTTGCTGGGGATTTAAGAATCCTTCCACTCGCAATATCCCCTTCCTAGTAAATATCAGTCTGAAACAGAATTGCAGGTATTAGTTGCTCTTCAACAGAAAAATGAAATCCAGGCTTTCTTTATGGTATCATTCAAAATTAGCAACATGGATCAATTATTAATGAATTCTTTTTTTTTTAAAGAACATTCCCACCCCCTAGTTTTCAAAGGAACCTTTGGAGATGAAGCAGAAGAGAAGCCTAGAATGCTATGGAAGGAAAATAAATGAACAAATACAACTGAACGTGGATAAAAGCTTAATCCTATGAGCAATATTTATTGTGTGATATTTTTTCCATTTTTATTGCATTTTGAAAATTGCCATGCCAGTTTAAGGTAACTCCTTGGGAGGGATCAGTCAAGATTATTTGAAGGGCTGCTATGAGGAACTGTTTCGGCATCTGTCAAGTAAAATCGCTCAGCTTTGTTCTGAGCTGGAGATAAGCTGCACACAGGTGCTGCTGAGTTGACTATGACAACGAGTTATATTGTTATCTAGGAAGAGTTTGAGCTTACCGGTCTCAAGGAAGTGGATAGAACCCTCAGAACTAACGCAAAACTGTCTACAAGTTACAACCATGACCGCAATTGAGACCAGAATTCCAGTTGCTAAGCAAGGCGGTTATCAAGTGAATCACAACCAATTTTGCCACCGTTTTTTGTTTTTTTTGCTATGGCTGTTAAGCATTATCACTGCAGTCAAGTGAATCATGTGGTTTTTAAGCCAATCTGGCTTCCCCCCATTGACGCTGCTTGTCAGAAGCCAGCTGGGAAGGCCGCATTTGATGATTGCATGACTCTACAGTGTTGGTTGCCAAGTGCCCGAATTTTGGTCGCTTAATTGTGGGGATGCTGTGATGGTCATAAAAGCGTGGCAATTTTTGTGACTTTGTGACTTCAAACGGTCACTAAACGAATGGCTGTAAATCAAGGACTACCCATATTACACAATACTACAAAAAAGATATTGAGACTTTGGGAAGAATTCAGAGAAGAGCAACTAAGATGATCAAAGGCCTGGAGACTAAAACATACGAAGAACGGCTCCAGGACTTGGGTTGGGTAGTCTAAAGAAAAGAAGAAATAGGGGTGACATGATAGCAGTATTCCAGTATTTGAGGGGCTGCCACAAAGAAGAGGGGGTCACGTTGTTCACCAAAAGCACCAGAGGGCAGGACAAGAAACAGTGGTTGGAAACTGATCAAGGAGAGCAACAACCTGGAATTAAGGAGAAACTTCCTGACAGTCAGGACAATCAACCAGTGGAACAGCTTGCCTTCAGAAATCATGGGTGCTCCATCACGGGAGGTTTTTAAGAAGAGACTGGACAGTCACTTGTCTGAAATGGTATAGGTTCTCCTGCTTGAGCAGGGGGCTGGACTAGAAGACCTCCAGGATCCCTTCCAGCTCTATTCTATTCATATTAGATCTATGTTCCTCCTGGCTAGTCACAGTTGCCTAGGCGGTGAAATGTAGCTATATCCAGACACTGTAAATTTATCCTTGAGTGGTTCTCAACGAGGTTCTGCCTACATTTAAGGATGCAGTGATCCATCCCTTCTTCTAGAAGCCATCCCCAGGAATTTTTGGAAATCATCTTCCCAGTGATGATTCGTTTAAAATGATAGTATGCTTTTTCAAGAGGCAATTGGACTTTCTTGTATTTCTTTGAAGATATTTCACTTCTCATCCAAAAAGCTTCTTCATCTTTGACTGGATGGTGGGGAACAGAAGGGTCACCATCCAGTCAGAGATGAAGAAGCTTCTTGGATGAGAAGTAAAATACTTTCAAAGAAAAAACAAGGAAGTCCAGTTGCCTCTTGAAAAAGCACCTTTGTGACAACTATGACCTGGATGACTGAGAATCTCCATAGACGATAGTATGCATACTAATAGTTTCTTTAATATACAGATCTGCAGTTTAAAGTACCAGCATTTGGAATATCTTCCAGGCTTATTATAAAATGGCCCATATAGGTTTTTGACCACAAAATTGTATTATTTAAACAACTGAAAGAAGGAAAATATTACTGTTGATTAATGCAATTATAGCTCTGCAGATTTGCTCAAATCTGTCCCGAAGAGTCCCCGGAAATTTTGAAAATGCATTAGAAAACTGTTACATGAGCGGAACTCTACACTCATTGAGTTGACTGCTTACATCCAAGAGACTTAAGTAAGATTTCTCTTAGAAGCAACAGTGTTAGAAACTCCAGCCAGATATTTCCACACAGTTTTAATATTCATTGTTATTCTGTTGCACTGGTCTGAATTATGCACGTAGAATTTCTCTGGATCTATAGAGGTCTACAGAAACTAAGTAAGATCAAAAGAGATCTTACTTAGTGTACTTACTTAGAGAATGATAATGCTAACAAAAGAGATAGTAATGCCTTTCTGAACACACCTGCGGAAGTGAAAGAACCGACAGGCTACAGTAGAGTCATCCTGTTCCTGTTCCTTGAACTTTCGGTAGCGTTCCAACCGGCATTCTCGGCACTTGTGCAGATGAGGAGCCACATTGATGCAGGAGCCATCCTGGAGGAAGGGCTCCCCTGATTGCTTCAGCTTCCTCACCTTACTCATATCTTTCAGTACAGACTGGCCAACTACAAAGCAAAGCATCTATTAAAGTATTACAAGCAGGTTACAAGACAGCATTTTTACCAATATCAAAAAGTATTTACTTAATCTATAAAATGTGTTTACTTACATAGTAGGAGCAGGATTTTACTTGCTCTGAGCTGATTAGGCAATAGGCCTTATCCAATCTTTGTACAATACAATCAGTGCACAGTAGGCTCTTCGACAGGTTTAATATTTAGGCAGAAATGGTAGTATAATCCTATTCTCCCATTGTACTTACCCTTTGTTTGAACCAAATGATACTTAAATGACAATCAGTATATTTCATACTACAACTATCACAGAGATTATAAGTACTTAGGTATATCAGATACGACCCACTGTATACTTAGCTTCATTTTTAGCAGTCCTACTAACTTCCTATTCAGCTTGTACCTATATTTTCCCCAGTAATTAGACTTCTTCAATTTTTCAAGATTGGAAATGTAAATAATTTAAATGAATGCTTTCAATACCAAATCTGATGCAAGGATCTCAGGGACATGGTATATGTTTGTTTCTTAAGCAGGGCTTTTTTTCTCATAGAACACCCAGAACGGAGTTCTGGCACCTTTTTTGGATGGAACCTTGTAGGGTAGGCAAGGCGGGTTGTATGACATGTGTGAATTCCGGCACCTTTTTTTTTTTTTTTAAGAAAAAAAGCACTGTTCTTAAGTAAGCATGTTCAGTAAGGATAAATGCTATAAGCTATATAGGATTTGGAACAATGCTGGTGTCAGCCATTTTCTAGTAAAATTTCTAGACTGTTACAAAGAGCTACAGAGATCTTTGTATATACAAAATACTTCTCTGGTTTATTAATCTCTTTCTTTTTATGTTAATTCTCCAACCATTCTTTCTAATACCTATATAACGCCGCCCTCCAATTCCCTGGTATTTTGTCTTGCTATTCAAATTCCTGTAAATCAATCCCATATATAAAATCTGTAATAACACAAAATATTCTTCTTTTACTCTGAATTTCTAAATAAGATTTACTATGGTAGATATATCATGAATCTGAAATGAAGGCAAAGCCACATTTATTCTATAAAATACCCTATATTTTAAGTAGCTTTGTATACAGGCTGAGTTTCTACCAACGCACAACTTATTTTCCTGACATTTCAAATCTTAAGAAAACAACACTTTTAGGATCCTCAATTTTACTCTCTTGTGAATTTATACACCCATACACACCCACACACCCATGCCCCACTGGAAAAGCTTGCAAAATGACCTGAATCACATAAATCCTGTATGTATTTTGTGGCTGACAATATAGCAGGTATGCAAACACTGAACTAAGTAGCCCATCATCTGTCCTCCCCAAATTACCAAACTCTGCCTTTTTAAAAACAACGTCACCTTTCAGGGGGGCTGTGCGAGGCCTGCCCTTAGGGGCCTGTTTCCCTTTTCCCTTGCCCATGAGTAGTTCAGCATTCCGCTCATCGTTGGGACCCAGTTTGCCAATCAAATGCTCTGGGATTCCCTTCAGACAAGCTTTGGTATGCAGTTGCTCCTCAGAATCACTCATATCCGAGAGGTCACTATTGGTGCTAGAATCAGAATCCTGTTTAGATGGCATGCTCCGCTCATCTAGGGAAAACCTTTTTACAGATTCAAAGGGGAGTTTGTTCTCCAGTCCTAGCTCTGCCTGTGGAGAGAAAAAGCCACATGGATGTCTGCCAAACACATTAGAGAAAGTTTTCATTAAAGGATTGTCCTGTTGCCCAGGCCCAACAGATGGCTTTTCTTCTGTTGGACTAGAGGAGAGCGTGGGCATTTCAATAGGCTGTGTCAGACTGCCAACTGGCGAACTAGAACGGCCATTCCCCAGAGTGGATGAACTCTGAACACCAGCGAAGAGAGTTGCGCTAGGCACACTGGGCAACATCTTGGAGGAATCTGTCATTATAAACAAGCTTTTCTTTTTAGCTGACGAGTCAGTTGAGGTGTGCAAATCTGGCCAGCCAGAAGCAATCTTGGAACCAAGACCTGAAGAGGGAGAAGCAGACGCTCCCGGCTGCTGAGCTGAAGATGCAAAGCTACTGAAAGGACTAAGTTCTGATTTTTCTGCAAATGCCAGAAAAGGGTTTGAGGGCTCTTCTCGGGACAGCTTGGGAGGTTGTAAAAAGAGATTTTCATGATTATCAGGAGTTCGTGTGCTCATGAGGCTTCGTGGGAAAGCCGGGGTAAGAGTAGGCATGGATTCCAGTGGTTGCTTTCGTTCAGGAGGGGTGCCCAACTGAGTTCCAGGATTAATTTCTCCAGTGAGGCTTTTAGTTTTGCAGATCCCCAAACTCAGGCTCTCTGAGCTTTTTTTTAATGAGTCCTGATTTGGGGATTCTTCAGTCAGATTTTCTGACAAAGTTGTGAAGTAGTTACTGGAGGGAAGATTCTGTGACATGCACTGAAAAAACAAGTTCTTTGATGGATCTGAGTCTTGCTGGACTTCGTGACCAGTGCTACCACCAAAGGAAAATCCAGCAGGTGTCTTCTCTGAAGCTACCACGCCATTGGACTGGCTTTGCCCACCCTCAAACTCTAAAGGCTGAGATGCAGATGAGTGCGTCACTCCAAATCCTGCAGAATCCGATGTTGAATTTTGGGTATTCTGAAATGAAACAGTTAGGCAGCTAATTATGTTCACCCCACAAAATCCAAATTTCACCATACCTAAGACGTATTTCCCCAATATACTGACCCAGCAGATCTTAACAATATATTCTATATCAAAATGTACACATTGTGCAAAAAAAAAATAATAAAAAAATAAAAAAGGCAGGCTGCCAAAATTAATTCAGACTGACAAATCGCTAATCTACATAGATAGGTGGGTTCTTTTCACAAAGCTGACTTTTTTCCTTTTCTAAAAAAAAACATACAATTCCAGATTTTTATTCCCATTTCTGAAACACCTATACTGTCAATTTGTGTATTATAACAATTATTCTGAAATACAGCAGTTATTCTGAAATAGTAACTTTTTTCCTTAAGCAGGGATAGTAAACATCTGGTCTACCAGTTCTGTCCAAGTCTCTTCTCTCTTTCCCCACCAAGTCCCTCTCTCTTTTGCAACTCTATTTCATTTTTCCTCTTTCAAGGGGGGGGGGAGGAGGTCTAGATGGAATTGGCAGAGATGGATCTTTCTGGCATTTCTTCAAAAATACCATCAAGATCTGTTCTGCTTTGCCTGAACTTCATATTTCCTCCATGAAGTGAATAGAAGATGTGAATGAAATCAGTAAGTTTATTGAGTTGCCTCTGCCTTCTTCAATAACTTCTCTGACGGAGGAAGACAAGTGCGGGATAAATCACTTCAGGAGCTGCTGTATGTTCTTTGTTTAGGGCAGCGGTTCTCAACCTGTGGGTCGCGACCCCTTTGGGGGTCGAATGATCCTTTCACAGGGGTCGCGTAAGACCATTGGAAAACACATATTTCTGATGGTCTTAGGAACCGAGACACCGCTTTCCACATCCGTGTCTCCGTATGGCCTCCTCCGTCATTTGCAGAGAGAGAGAGAGAGAGAGAGAGAGAGAGAGAGAGAGAGAGAGAGAGAGAGAGGCACTTTCACTTTCCCCCCCCCCTCTCTCAGGTGGACTTACCTCCTGCAGGGCTCCCGACTGGCCCTGCGCCCGGGTGCCCCACCGTCTGGGAGAAGCGCGGCCAGAGAAAGAGGAAAGAGAGAGAGAAGAGAGAGGAAAGAGAAAGAGAGAGGAAAGAGAGAAAGAGAGAGAGGAAAGAGAGAGAGAAAGAGGGAGAGGAATGGCACTTCTCCAACCAGGCTGGGAAGAGCCGGCGGAGTGGCCTTCCTGCCCCCCTCCCCGGCCAGCTGGATGGGGGGGTTGGGGGTCACCACAACATGAGGAACTGTATTAAAGGGTCACGGCATTAGGAAGGTTGAGAACCACTGGTTTAGGGAAAGCATAAAGGACATTCCATGCTGGACTGCCTTCATATAAAGCAGGGGAGGGCAAGACTAGGAACTCAATATGTTGTCCTGCATATAGAATTTTTCTCTGTGCAAAAGGAAAACAGACAGAACACCATGATTCTGAATCCCCTTTTCAAACCTGATCCAGTTTCCCACTTGCTCCACATTGTGAAAAAAAACCTCCATAAATAAACCATCTTCTCCAAATAATTATATAACTTGCTTTAAAAAAATTTTTTTACTAAGATAATCAACGTACACTAAACTGGAGACTTTTGAGTTCCAGTTTCATTTATTGTGCAAATTAGTATCTTTTGTCTAATGAGGCAAGAGAAGGATACACTTGTATACTTGCTCTTACTTTCTATTCTTTATGGAATACTTACTGTTGCAATTCTACAAAGAAACTGTTCCAAATTCCTATTATACATTCCCCTTCTTCCTTCATCTCGTTGTGACCCCATCAAAACTGAACAAATATATACAAAACTATGAACGGTGTGTGTGTAAAGACAAATTCAAAGTGGTAATGTATCAGTTTATAACGTATCTTTTGATGCCATCTGATATAAAATCCTAGCAACTCCCAAAAGGTCTCAGCATTACGCACTGGCATCAGTGTATCAAGTATATTGTAATATGCTTTACAATGCTAGGTATTTCTCAAACTAGCAATAAACAATTTACCTCTCCCTGGATCTGCAAATGTCCCGTTTTCTGCTTTTCTTGACCAGAAACTGCCGACAGGCCAGTATCTGAGACCTGTACAGTAGTTGGTGTTGTCCCAGTTGTAGTAATTACTGTGGAAGCTGCCACTAGACCTTGACTGCTCTGTTCTATGGATGTTGTCATCTCTTCACTTCCAGCTCCGCTCAACAGGGCTTGTGTAGAAGCTGAAGAAAAGGAAGTGAAGGCTGTATGAGTATCACCACCTACTGGTTCATCTTGGACCACAAGAGTTCGTCCATTCTCCTTCGTGGATGTGGCAAAGCGAATACTTCGATTAACTGGAGAAACAAATGGGGGAAGTTGCTTGGTCTTTGGATCCAGAGTCATGTCACCACTTCCCTTCCATGCTCCTTTATTTGCCTCGCCATCATCATTTCCATTAGTATCCACTTCAGCCCTTTCCTTTAGCTTCTTTGTAGCATGGTCACAACCGATATCAGAAGCACTTTTTCTTCTTCGTCCATCTTTTCCATCCACACATTCTCTCTTTTTTTTCCCTTTGGAGGATTTGCCTGCCTTTAGGGGTCCCCCCTATAATACATAAAAACATTACACACCTCTGAACAAAGTCAGTAGAAATCATTATCGTTATCTATCCAAAGATTTTAAGAAATGTTGCTTAATGTTAAGGTACTTTAAACAAGTAAGATGCTTTAAATCAGTGGTTCTCAACCTGTGGGTCGGGACCCCATTTGGGGTCGAACGACCATTTCACGGGGGTCGCCAAACAAGGCTGTCCACCATTTTTTCCCCCTTTTCTTTGGCCACGCCCCTGGCACCCGGTGATGTATAAGTGGTTGGGGGTCACCACAACATGGGGAACTGTATTATGGGGTCGCGGCATTAGAAAGGTTGAGAACCACTGCTTTAAATAATACTTAGAAAGTATGTTTAATAGATCAGGAAGTAACTTAACATTCATTAATTTGCACATAATTCCATGCCTGCCAATTTCGACTATGTTTGACTGAATTTCATATGGCTTATCCTTAAGCGTATATAGGTTCTGATTATAATTAGCAAGTCAAATTTGCATAAGCAAAAGAAACGATTAAGAAGGCTTTCTTAAACTATTACAATAAAATAATTATTAAACTATTACAACAAGATGATTATTTTGATTAAGTCACCTATCAAACCAAGTTTATTAAATGAATGCAAACTGATTGGAATCACACTGCCCTTCTGCATAAACCCTGGCTTACATATCACAATGACTGGGTTCATATAACATGCAAAACCGAGCTCAAATAAACTATAATATATGAGCCAGATCTTCTGCTAGCTATATGGAACTCATAAATCACATGCAGTCCTTAAAAGTCTCAAGTACAGTCTATTGTATATGCTTATCAGTCCCCTTCAATATAGCCTTTGTCGCTAGAGTTGACAACAATCTTAATATGATCACTGAATGATAGAGATTCACTACAGTCTCATCTCTCTACAGTAATCTTCCCTACATTAGGGGTAGAAGATCAGAATCTCCAATCAGGTGCACAACAGTATGCACACCTGTGTGTAATATGACTAGACCCAAGTAGAGGAGGTATTGAAGAGATAATGCAGTTCTAGCTACACACCGTTATTTAGCCTACAACTGTTTATATCGTGATCTAGTAAACCACGGTACCTCATTCTGAACAGATGCGTCCATCACTACATGAATCAGTCGAGGATCTACTGACTTGATTTCACCAGTCTGTTTTTTATACAACAAATCCAAAAACAAAAAAGGAAAAAGAAAATCCAGTATTAGAGAAAAAATATATTGTTCACAAAGTAGCAATTAGTCTCTACAAAGTATGTCTCCAAGCTATGTCAACTTCTGTTTTGACATCTCATACCTTTATCATCCTCATTTTTTAAAATATGACCTATTATATGATGCGCTTTTACTGATTTCTCTTATTTGAAAATTATTCTAATTATATATTAATTATATAAATCTAATATTAAGTACTATAATTTGTGGTAATGCTTTTCTGTTTATAGAAACATTCAAGGTGGCTGTAATTTTCAATTGTACCAGATAATCACAGATAAAAGGTATCACATTCCACCAATAAAAAAATGAGATATTTCGAATATTCCTCCAGCACTACCTGCAGTTCTACATAGAGTGATGTCTAAATTCAATTTTGACACAGTACTAAATCACTTATGAGTTTCATCAAACTTTGGGTTCACTAAAATAGGAAAGTAGAAATATCTACTTCCTTTTTAAAATAAACCACAATTTCCTTAAAGTATAGAGAGCTTTGGTTCATTTTAACTTCTTGTTAGAAAACAAATCAGGACCATAACCTATAATATAACTGGTTTTATTACTTCTAGTTAGAGTTTAAATGAAACAAAAATTTATGCTCACATCACATTTAAACTCATCATGGTTTAAAACTAGAAGCAGATACATCCCATCTCCATCTTTTATACACAAAAGGCAAGGAAGACAAAGTAACAAGTCTCAAATAATTTCCTTCATTATCACTAAATTATAACTTGCTATTATTTCTGAACAAATTATAATCTGTTGTTATTCCAACTGTGTGAATCCAACAATCTGAACAAAAACATCAGCAAATGAACCGAATATTTGACAGAATAAAGATAATAATCTTGTGAGGTGAGACTTTGGATAGGCACATTCATTTTCCATAAACACTTTTTATTACACATTCTTGGCAGCAGAGAAAGCTGCTAAAGATTTTAAAAATACTTGATATAAAAAGCCATGGGCTGAAGAGAATACATTTTAATAATATTCTGAATTTTTATATAAGTATTGAAAGAGTTGGCAACACATGGAGTACAATGTCCCAAAACACTGCCTAAGAAATCCCAAAATAACATCTGTAATATATTCTTGCATAAAATGAGATCTCATGGATGAAATAACTGTAATCTTGTGAGATTTAACAATCTCACAATATTGTGGTATTTTTTGTACCCCCATCTTCAAATGAAACCAATACTTATTAATTGTATGATATCACATTCTAAAAAATTATTTTGCCTGCATAAATGGACTTCACTTCTCAAAAAATTTGCCTGGAATCGCAAGATAGGCAGCATATAAATTTAATAAAGAAATGTAATGAAGAAAAAATGCAAGATGTATAGTAGCATATTAAAAAAATCACAAATGCATATTTTTTAAATGTATAATTTAATTTTAGAAAATTAAGAACCTAGCAGCTTTCTAGAAGCTATAAATTCAAATAAATTACATTTCCATTAAGCTCCCTTTTTGTAATGAGCATTACAAACCTTGAAATGGACAGGTAACTCTGAGAGAGACCTGAACTGTGGAATGAGGATGCGCAGGGTGATTTCATAGTAGGCAACAACCTGTACTAGATCATCCAGAAACTGGAAACATTGGACATGACGGATCTCAAGCATCTACTATATACACTCATTTGGAAGTCCAATAAGTCCAATAAGTCCAATAAGTCCAATAAGCTGACCTTCATTTTTTAAAATCAAAATACCAGAAAACAAATACATAACCTGTGGATAAGATGATCCATGTTTTGATTTCAAATCTGAGGGTTGCTAGATCCATGAGTATATATGGGAAATAAGGGTACTTTAAAAAAAAAAAAAAGATTACTATACTTACAGGTAAGCCAAAGCCAAATGTATCTGGCACTTAAAATTCTTGACTTATCTGCAAGTAAAATACCTTAGTTTCCATGCCTGTGACCTTATGAGAAGTAATGAGCAACTTGGGCCATCATACAAACACTGAAAAAGCAGAAGTACCAGAGGTTATGGAACAGTGTTTCTCAACCTTGACAATTTTAAGGCATGTGGACTTCAACTCCCAGAATTCCACAGCCAGCAATGCTGGCTGTGGAATTCTGGGAGTTGAAGTCCACATGCCTTAAAATTGTCAAGGTTGAGAAACACTGTTATGGAATGATCTGCTTTCAATGTTTTCCTCAGGAAGCACTTGCATCGTTGTGCAATGATTTCTCTTAAATCAGGGGTCTTCAAACTTGGCCCTTTTAGGACTTGTGGATTTCAACTCCCAGAATTCCTCAGTCAGTGTGTCTGGCTGAGGAATTCTGGGAGTTGAAGTCCACAAGTCATAAAAGGGCCAAGTTTGAAGACCCCTGATTTAAATGCTTAACAACACAAGACTCAAGTGTATGTTCTTTGCCCAGGCATAATAAAGACAACTTATTTGCATCCAAGAGAAGGTGGTTCTCCAGCAATGTTGGCGCTTACAGAATAAGGATCCTCAATGCCGTAACAGACTGGAGTTCAGACTAAAGTACATATTTAGTAATTAGAAGCACGAACTAAATCTTAACTAAAATAATTGAGAAATAATTATAATAAAATGAATACTTTACAGAGATCAGAGAAGAATACATAACTTAAGGGAAAACCATGACTAGGAGCATTTGCTCTATGCCAGTGGTTCTCAACCTGTGAGTCGGGACCCCATTTGGGGTCGAACGACCATTTCACGGGGGTCACCAAACAAGGCTGTCCTCCATTTTTTCCCTTTTCTTTGGCCACGCCCCTGGCACCCGGTGATGTATAAGTGGTTGGGGGTCACCACAACATGGGGAACTGTATTATGGGGTCGCGGCATTAGAAAGGTTGAGAACCACTGCTCTATGCAAACATGCAGGGCATCCAGTAAAAATTTAAGTTTTGTTATGATTCAAAAAAGAGTATTCACAACTGCAAAACTTAAATACATAACCTGGAGACTTCAGTGCAGAATAGCGTAACATTAAAATCCTTTCAAGGGCCAAAAATAAAGTTACAGTTACTAATAAATGTGAATGAAATATATGTATACAACATATATTTATCATAAAATAATATTATATGTATAACAGATATTATAGTAAGCATAATTTACAAATTTACCATTCTCTTAGCACAAATGTTTTCTTAAATAAGTAGAACAATTATCATCAAAAGACTACTAGAGAAAGTATCAACTTTGCCATACAAAGCAGGGAGTTCATCTGTAACATCCTGTTCAGTAATCTGAAATGAAAAAATTGAACCTCAAAATCCCATAAGAAAAGCTTCACACCTCAGTCAAAACCACCTCCATCAGACGTGTGAGAGGATCTTGACAACTCACAACTGCAGAGACCCAGCTGATTTCCTCTTCAGGCTGATACACCTTCACTCTTTGACCCTGTATACTGTAAAGGCCTGGAAAAACAGTTCCACATGCTCATATAAGACAGAAATAAGAAAAAAAAAAATCAAAGGATAAACAAAAAGTGCTCATTTCTTAATATATAAAACATATACAAAGTTTTAAGTATTTGACGGACATAAATAAAAAATTGATTTAAAAGATGTTATTGTGAGAAAGAGTTACCATAAATGTATAGGATAATGAATCCATTTCTAAAATGTATTTAAAAATATTTAAATTTGCTGACAGTAACTTCTAATTATTCTTTTTTTACTTTTTCAATCATTTTTATATGATCAAATTAGCAATAACTAGTGAAAATATGCAATGGGATTGGAAGACATCCTTGGACAAACTGCCTTTATTCAATACAAGGTCATGCAACTTGTTCTCTAGAATTTTCAGCTACAACCCACATTATTTTTTTTGCAAATACTTTTACCCACTCTTAGCTCAAGTATAGCAATATCAGGCTGATCTTTGATTTAATATATATCTCAATTATCAGGCATGGGGACAGCAAAAAAACCACCCACCCATCTCTATTTAAAGCATAAAATGAGTAAAAAAAAATACAAACATATCAGTAAAAAATTAAACTCGGGCACTCTAGCATCAAAAAACAATTCAATACAACTCAGGTCTACCATGCCAATAAAAGTCTAGAAAGAAGATC
Organism: Crotalus tigris; assembly: GCF_016545835.1. Classification (NCBI taxonomy): domain Eukaryota; kingdom Metazoa; phylum Chordata; class Lepidosauria; order Squamata; family Viperidae; genus Crotalus; species Crotalus tigris. Next base: position 5,249,711 of record NW_024096520.1, read on the forward strand.
AGACTTTGAGGAAGAGAATGTGATTGCCTGGGAAAAGGCCTTCTTCTCTATACATTTCAAATATGCTTTAATACTGCCTGGCCAAAGGAAGACTGTGAGTTAAGAACATAATTTATAATGGAAATTGTGATTCTTCAGATAACTTAATCCAAAGATATTTAGGACTTTTAAAGATCGTGACCAGTATTTTGAACTATGCCCTAATCAACAATCTCAATACTAATATTTTGAATCTGAATCAGCTGAAACTTCCCAACATTTTTCAAAGGAAGCTCTGAATAAAGATAATTATAGTGCTCTAAAAAGCACATGTTCCTGAAACTTGAAAGAATGGATTCAAATGCTCAATAATATTAGCTTCTGGCCACATTTAATACTTCAACACACAAATTTAAAACTAAAATCTAGGAATATATATAACATAAAAGGGAAGTAAAGGCCCAAGACCAAAAGAAGTTAAGCCCTATATATTGATATATTGCCTATATTGTCCAGGAGCACCCTAATCTAATCCTCTGCAGATAAACAAGCCTTTACTTCAAGTGGTGTGAATGTTGAAACCCATTTTTTGAACAGCAGAAAGCTGCTTCAAGTAATTTAGAGCAATACTTGATTAATTTTGGGATTTTTGCTTGAGAAGCCTGAAACATAAGAAACATTTCAAACAAAATGAGGCTTTAAGTAGCACTTATCAGTATAATCTGATTGCCATCAAAATCAAGCATATTTAAAAAGTCCTATTGTTGACCTTACCTCTGCTAAAGATCTCTTGAAGCTTCTGATCACCAATCAATGCATTGACAGCTTCTCTTAATAAAGGCTGCTGTTGGAGAAGTTGGCTCTGACTTTCTGTTGGCATCTGCTAATATTTTTTAGTATAAAAAAAAATAGACAAGAATAAAACAAAAGCATGAATGGCACTGCCAAAATTGTTCATAGACAATGATAAGAGTCCAAGTTTTAGGGCTGCTTTTAAGGTTAAAAGTTCTTTTGGTATTATACGGTTCTGCTTCTTCTCTCAAGCATATTGTGATATTTGATACATATTTTTGCCCAAGACCACCTTACAGAAACAGAACAAGTACTGTGATGGATTTATGTATGACCTTTGTACTACTTTCATTAGGGATAATAATATGTGTTAAAGCCTTTCCCCAGCACATACCCTAAACTGAAAGTCTTGTATCCACATTTTTTACTTGCTTGTATGCCACCCATTCTCAAAAAAGCCCATGGTGGGTAATAGTAGCAACCTAAAACAATAATTCAAAATCTCAAGTACCCCACATAAAAAAAGTGACAAATGAAAATTTTTAAGGATTAAAGATTAAATTTTAAAGATTAAAAACTGACAAATACAAATGTCACAGGCTTACAAGCCCCATTATACCACACTATCTTCCTGCACTATCTTCCTGAACATTCTCCTGAAGCTCAAGAGGGATGGAGCTTATCGGATCTCTACTGGGTGAGGATGTCCCAAAAAATGGGCGAGGCTACTGAAAATACCTGTTTCTGAAGATTTTATCGATGGTCTGGTAGGAATGGAATTTAGAAGGACTTGACCTTATTTGACCTTGCTGAATGGGCAAATGAATACAGGAGAAAGTGCTTCCACAGCTAGTCAAGTCCAGAGCCATGTATCGTTTTAAAGGTGACAATCAACAATCCAGAAGCCAAATGGCAACCAGTGCAACTTCCAAAGTAGTGGAGACAACAAGAATACTGGACCACATCCATTACTGCCATGCCACCAAATTATGTAACATCTACAGCTTCCAAATACTTTGCATGTATAGCCCTATACAGAATACGTTACAGCAGTCAAAAAAAGGTAGATCATAAGGTGATTGCAAGCAGGGACTCTTTGTCTGATATATAAGAGGTGGCAGAGCAAAAGTCCCCCTGGCCACAACTGCCATCTGTTTAAATAGCACTGTAAATCTAGCAGAACCCTCAAATTGTGTGCACCTGAGTAAAGGTATACAACTCTGTTCAGACTCAACAATGGAATTTTCTTGAAATTGATAGGTCTAAAGCCATTCCATCTTGCAGGGATTCAGTTGCAGTCTCTTCTTCCTCATCTAGACTAGTTAACAGCTCAGTTACTGTTTCCACTTCATAAGCTGTTTGGTCCAGAAATGAGGTGTATAGTTGGGTATCATCAGCATATTGATGATACCGAACCCAGTGTTGGTTGATGGGATCTAAGACAACTCACTGTGACAAACTCACCGCAACCAATTTGCTATAGCTAACTCACCACAGCCAACTCACCATGAGATAACTCGCCACAGGACAAGATATCGCATTAATATTGAAGAAATAGTGGAACAGAATCATTAAAGAAAGGACAAAAGGAAGAACAAAATGAAATATGAATGATAAACATTTTCTTAAAAATTATTTTAAATAATTAAATTGAATTGTTGAATTTTCCTGTGGCGAGTTGGCTGATGTGAGTTGTCCCATTCCCTGATGGATGACCTGTCCAAGTGGCTTCATGTAGATGTTAAAAAGGAGTGGATAGAGGACAAAAGCCTGAAGAGCCCCATAAAGTAGAACTTTCCTCTTTCCTCACCACTGAATGGAAATGCCTTTTGAAAAAGAGGTGCATGACTCCAAGGCAGCGCCCTACACTCTAATCTTTCTAGAAATGGTCCTGAAGGATATATTGGTCAATGGAATCACAAGTCACTAAGAAACCAAGAAGGCTTTGCCTGATACAGGAATCTCCAAAGGTCATCAAGCATGGCAAATGCAGTTTCCATGCTGTATACCAGAATGAAACCTGACTGCCAAGAATCCAAATAATCTGCCTCCTCTAGAATTTCTGCAATTGCAGGGCCACAACTTTCTCTACAATATTCCCTATAAAAAGAAAGGTATAAAGTTGATCAAGGGAGAAATATACCACAGCTATCTTCAAGGATGATGGAAATATTCCCTCAGACCAGTGGTTCTCAACCTTTTTAATGCCGCGACCCCCAACTGGTCGTAAGTCGAGGACTACTCAACTGGTGCAGCACCGTTTGCAGAATGGGACTTTTGGCGGGCTCAGCAGGGCAGAGACAGCCTGAACAATTCCTGTTGGCTTTTGAAAGCCAGTAGAATTAGACTCTACTCAAGAGAGTCTATTCTATTGGCTTTCAAAAGCCAATAGAATAAAAGGGAGTAGCACAGCTAAGGAAAAGGGGGAAAAAATGGTGGACTGCGTTGTTTGGCGACCCCCGTGAAATGGTCGCTCGACCCCAAACGGGGTCCCGACCGACAGGTTGAGAACTACTGCCTCAGACAAATGAAACGTTGATATTTGCTCAAATCCAACCCCTGCCATCTCATGAGAGATCTTGGGCAGAGATCCAATTAGAACAGCGGTTCTCAACCTACGGGTCGTGACCCCATTTGGGGTCGATCGACCATTTCACGGGGGTCGCCAAGCAAGGCTGTCCACCATTTTTCCCCCCTTTTCCGGCAGGTGCCTTACCTCCTTTGGGCTGGGCCAGCTGGTGGCCCAGCTGGTGGTCGGCCTGCTCCGTCTCTGCCGCTTGCCAGCTACGCCTCGGCCGGCGCAGGGGGCGGCACCATGCATGCACGGCGCTCCCAGGCAGGGAAAGTCCTTGACTTACGACCGGTTGGGTAGTCCTCGGCTTACAACCGGTGTAGTCCTCGACTTACGACCAGTTTAATCCTCGATTTATGACCGGTTGGGGGGGGCACGGCATTAAAAAGGTTGAGAACCACTGAACTAGAAGTAGTGGAGCTGATACGGCAGAGGGCCCTATCTCAGGCCTCAGAGAATCAAAATGGCCCCAGTTCATTTCACAAGACAAGGTCCCGGTCATCTCTATTAGCAGAGTCCAGCAGGAATCCAGCTCCTCTTGAATTTCAGTGGTTTTGTCTGCCAATATGTGAAAATTCTTCACAGTGGCCCTTCATATACTCTTGGCAAACTTCCTTCCCTAAAAGGGAATGGGTTGTTTTAAAAAGGGCCACTGGACAGAGCATTCAGCATAGGCAAAAAGGGTAGAAAAAAGCCCCCTCTATTTGGCCATTCCAATCACCATTGTGTAGCCTCTAATATAAGCTTATATTAGTATGTCATCAAATTCAAGACACTCTAAAATTCAAACAACACTCTAGGTGCTTCTTCTCCATGAATTCTTTTAACAGCTCCTTCCCATTGTGGAAGAGTGGCACCATAAATTCTACCTCAATCAGAGTGTGATCTGTGCTTGGCAAGGGGTGGAGTTCAATGCCCCCCTTTAGATGTTGCCTCTACTTCAAAACAAAAACTAGATCTTGTTTGGAGCTTCTCATCTGTATTGGTAACTTGATTCATAATTGTAATGCAACTATGAACCCATGGGTTGCTCCAGACCATCCACCAAGGTTAGGCCAACATTTCTAGCCAGGGGAACTCCTAGCAACCAGGTTGAGTATTCCTGGAACAGATGCTGTTCTGTAACAAATGCAACAATACACAATTGCAAACCCATCTGGCCCCTTGGGCCCAACTGCACAAATAAGGTCTCACATCTAGTTATCTGCATAATAGTGACTCTTGATACCAGCACAGCTCATGGATGAGAACAGCTATCTTCTTCTACTAGTAGTACAGTCGGTCCTTGCCTTTCAACCAGATACTTAATGATTGTTCAGATTTACTAAAAAAAAAAGTTATTTACAACTCATCCTCAAATAATGTGATAGCATTTTGTGACTTTTTTTGCTGTTTTCTGGCAAAAAAAACCCCACTGGATAAGCTGGGTTCGCACATGATTCATTGAACTGCAGTGACTTGCTTAACAACCATCAAAAATGGTCATAAAATTAAGTCTAATCATGTGGGAGCTCAACTTACAAGTGCAATGATTTGCGACCAAAATTTTGGTCGTAATTCAAGATCTAACTGTACCCAGAGTCCAGGTCAAGTATTAAAACGGAAACTCAGGAGATTTTCAAGACAGGAACATCCCTTACTTCTCCACCCAGGTTTCAGTGATATAAGTCTGCCCACTCATCCATAAGATTGTGAATGAAGGTGTTTTTTTACAAACAGACCTGTAATTTAATTGCAATAGCCAAAGCCTACAGACTTCAAGAATCTAAATCTTGTTCCTGCTTTTAAAAGTGAATGCTGGAAGGAGTGATTCAATGTATTGAATCTACTGAATCTACCTTCTCAGAGTGTGGCCAGCTGGCACTGTCCTTCAGCCAATACTTAAAAGAGTAGGTAGCCAGGAAATACTCCTCCAAACCATCCTTGTAAGTGGCCCGGATGACACAAAAAAGTTTCTGCAGCAAAATCTGGCTGAAGAACTCATAATTTAAAACCAACCCTAAGCCAGGAGCCATAAATGCAGACCTCCTGCAACCTTCACCTTCCTTGAAATACCCATCTGTTCCACTGCTGGCTCTAAGACTGAGGCTATCCAAGCTCTGATACTATGGGCTCAGCAACATTCCAGGAAATGTCCCCAGGTCTAGGTGAGAACTATTGCTCAAGTTATGGTGCCATGCTTTTTCCCAGTAGGCAGGCTGGCAAAGGCCTTAACAGGTCTTCCAATACACTCCATGTACTGTATCATGTTCTAAGAACACTGCCAACTATTAGCTGGGAATCCCGAAGGTGTTTTTTCAAGAGGCAACTGGATTTTCTTGTTTTTCTTTGAAGATAATTTGCATCCAAGAAGCTTCTTGGATGAGAAGCCAAATGTCTTCAAAGAAAAACAAGAAAGTCCAGTTGCCTCTTGAAAAAACACCTTGGGACAAGCATGACCTGGATGACTGAGAATCTCCATAGACATATTAGCTGGGAAGTTGTCTAGCATTCCAACTCACTAAATATCTTCAAACCCCAAACTGTGGGATTAGCCATACTCTGCATCCTCTGACACATTCTTAAGAGTCACTTTAACTCTTGCACTTCTTCAAAGCATTCTGATTGAGGTGCCATAATTTATTTACATTTAAGTTTTTAAACTAAAGAATGCCCAAATGCAACATTGCATTAGCTTTTCCAGCACAAACAGATGTTAAAGCAGCTTCAAATATCAATTATTTAACATGTACTAAGAAGCATCACAGAATAAAACTTAGCAGCTTTTCACAATAGACCATGTTAGGAAATAGATAACCTAAGAATTACTTGAACTCTACTGATATAAACGAGGGCTTTTCAACCTTTTCACCGATTGCACCACTTTTAGGATATGGGAATATTCAAATACCACCTAGCAAGGTGTCAAAAACTTGATGACCAAAAAAAAAAAAAATACTGTTCAAAATTGCAATTGCACTGAAATGACTTATGACAATTTTTCACCCTTATGACCATTGCTGCATGCCCAGGGTCATGTGATTTATATTTGGATGCTTGGCAACTGATTCATATTTATGATGGTCACAGTGTCCCAGGATCATGTGATGCCCTTTTGCAACCTTTTAACAAGCAAAGTCAATGGCAGGGCTGCTGGTGGCCAAGTGCTAAGGTGGGACTTCCCTCTCTCCCTCCCTGCCTCCCTCTTTCTCATTCCCATCTCATTCTGAAGAAAGAATTTGAATCCCCCCCTCCATATTTTCTCTCTTCCATATATTTATCAAACAAGGAAAAGCCTAAGAGACAGAAAAGACAAGCTGCTGAGTGAACTAGCTTAAAAGGGCACATTCCCCTTTAAGAATTAGCTACTGGCTAGAAAGGAAAGTTAAGGAGCTGGCAGCCAACACTTAAGGAAGAAAAAAAATGTAGTAAGTACTGGCTGCTGGCTAAGGCAGCCTCCCCAAATGGCTCCATTCATAAGTAAAGGAATGCTACAGGCAAAATCCATTCAAGAGAAAAATAACAGCTAACAATAGCAGAGCAATAGAAGCTAACAACAGCCATCAGCCAAATAGAAATTGCCAAACACTCCTTAAGAACACAAAGCCTACATTGCACAAATCCCAGAACTTCAAAGTCACAAAAGCACATAAGAATCCTTCCACTCTCCATCTCCCTCCCTCCTTCATCCATGCCTCACTTCCAGCCGATGCTGCCTTTCTTCATTGCTGCCCTTTTTCATTCCTCGTGGAGGGCGACCCCTCCCCTGCTGCATTTCTTGCCTGTTTGCTGCTGCCAGCACAGGTGGCTGCCACAGCAATTGTAGATCAGCTCATGGCTGGTCTGCTTGATCTCCTCTCCTCTCCCCCACCCTCCTCCTCCTTCTTTCCCTTCAGTGCAGCTAGAGAGCTGACTCCACCTCCTCCCAAGGCTGCTTCTCCCGCCCAAGCTGCCTCCTTTTATAGCCTCTCCTGTCTCCGCCCCCTCCTCCTCCTCTCTTCCGGGTGAGCCAGAAGTGAGCCTGGGGCTTTTGCCTCGCCCCAGCCACTCTGCAGCTCCTGAGGATTTTCTCACAGTAAGTCCTTGCCTGTGCTGGCTTGTTCCCTCCCCCACTACACTTGGCTGGGCAGGGCTGCATACCACTTGCCACATGCCAATGTACCACAGGTGGTACACCTGCCACCCACTGAAAAGGCATGATATAGACTATATAACAACAGAATCTTGATCGTTTTTCCCCTTCCCACCCTCCTATACCAAAGAATCAAGGCAGGAAGATCTAGAGCACTTTCTCATGTTTTTTTAAGGCTATGCTGGTATTTTATTAACAATTGCCACATTTTCATTAAGGCCATCTCTGAACACCTCTAAAATTTGCACTATTTCTTAACTAACTGCAATAGTACTGATGTGCTTTGTATTTTTAAAAAAAGACTCAATGGTAAAATTCTGCAGTTACTTTTGGAGACATCTAAAATAGGATTTTAAATAATTTTTCCTTCACAGATCTTCATTTCACCGCAAAGGTTGCTTATCATGCAGCATGATAGATCCTAGCATTACTTTGCTTACTTATTATGTTCCCTTTCTTTATTCCCAAACAAGATACTGTGGTGGAAGAAAATTGAAGACAAAGCACAATTAAAAATCAAGCTCATATTGCCTTCACATTGAAATCATGACAAATAAAAGGTGTACAATTCTGGACTAACTTACCTGAAAAAGATGTAATCCATTTGCATCAGACAGGAATCTCAAGTCTCGGTCCACAAGAGACTCTACCGGAACCACAGAGCCTAAACCCAGCTTATCTACCAAAGGAGTGAACGTCTGAGAATAAAAACAGAACAAAAGTAGAAACACACATTACGAGAACCGTTGTTACGGTTCCGGCTAATGAAACACTTCAAAGAACTTCCAGGCATCGATTTCCCTAAAAGTCTTTTATTGCTTCAAAATGTCGGCACAGGCATAACGGAGGCTCTTATGCTAAGGCCTAAGTTCCCTTAGAACCAGGGGCCATGGTCGATGTCATTGTGTCCCACCTAGAGGGAGAAGCATCTGAATGGCTGAACAATTTATATAGCGAGCAAGCCCCCGAATTGGAAGTTCTTTGAAGTGTTTCATTAGCCGGAACCATAACACCGCACAGACATACAGACATAGACAACGCTCTCTAGTTTCAAACAAATTATTTTTAACATGATCAGAATAATCAAAATTTTGTTTGAGAAACACTGATAACAAATATTTTCATCTGCTAAAAGGAATTATACAGTTTTCTGTAAAAATGAAGGTGGCCATGTTTTCATCCAAAAAAACCCCAATATGGTTAGTTTTTTACATTGGGTCAATATAGAATGATATCAATACTTTTAAAATAACTCCAGAATACAGATAGTCCTAACTTATGACCAGAATTGAGATGGAATTTCCATTATTAAGTCGGTGCCCTTATAAAGTGAGACATCACGGGAGCAGACTGAGTTATGATGGGAATCTTGGTTCTCCTCGTTGAAGTAGTTAAGCGACAATTGCAGATTATTCAGTGAGTATCCATACCAATCCATGCCAATCCAAACGATTCTGAGTTTGATCTTTCCCAAACTAGAAGTGAGGGTCTGCCACCAACTCACCCCTGCACCTATCTGCACCCCCATCCCTGTCATTTTGCCCTCCCTGCATCCTGACCTGTGGAGCAGGAAGCAAGATAGCAAGCAGCCCCAGAACCGCAGGGCTCTGCAGATGCTTGCCATGCAAAGCCACAGTTCTGGGACTGCTTGCCACCCCAAGGCAGGATGAAGAGTGGAGAAAAGGATAGAGATTGGCAGGAGAGATAGGCAGATGGAGCAGTCAAAGGTTCCCTGCAGTTGTAAGTACAGAGGACTGCCAAGTGCTCAAATTTTGATCACGTGACCATGGGGGCACTGCAATGGCTCTAATATCAGGGTCAGATCATAAGCCATTTTTTTCAACATCATTTTAATTTTGAACAATCACTGAATGAATGCTTGTAAGTCAAGGACTACCTGTAGGGTAAAATTTTTCTATTGTATTTTTTTTTTAACTTTGATAAGGTTTTCTTCTCCCACCACAGTCTAAATCCATATTTTTAGCCAAAAATTAACCTAAAAGACAAGTAGTTTTTAGGTGTCCTAATTATGTAGTAAAATCTGATATTACATGAGTTGCTTCAAATTAAGTATAACAAATAGTGAAAGTGCTCACCAATGCAGGCCAATGTTCAACTGACACTCTGGTTCCTTGGAGCAAAACTGGTTCATTTCTAGGAGCCCAAACAAGGGAACTTTCCAGCATCAAAACTATAACTTCTTCTGCATGAACTTTTACCCAAGCATGTTGCTTCCAACCGCACCGATCAAATTCCACAAATATCTGCAAAAGAGTCCAGAACATGCTCATTCAGATATAAATGCAAACAGTTATTCTATGCCAAGCTGTCATACAGTATATGTATTCCTAAGAGAGTGTCTAGTAATATCAGCTTACCTTTTCAACTAAGACTCTATGTATTTAGCAGTACAAACCCCATTCCTTGAGAAGTGCAAGCACATTGAGAGAGGGCACCACACACTAGTCTGAGAAACATGCAAACTCTGGGGGTTCCTCCCCCCCCAAACTGCCACAAGAGTCGGTCTCTTTTTCAAAGGTGCAGAAAGGTAGGCTATCCTGATGTAATTGTGGATAGTAGAAAAAAAACAGCAAGCATTTCCAAACAAATTCCATGGTGGAAAAAAAATATTCTCCTTTCTCTTCCAACCTATGTTTGCTTCTCACCCAGACTCTAAAGTACTATGTTACCTACCGTAATAGGAAGCTCTGGAGAAGGCATAAAAAAGTTGGTGAAATTGCTTCTGTTCTTTGCCAATTTTTCTTGCAATCAGCAGAGAGCTACAAGTAGGAATTTGGATTCCTGAAGTTTAAGACTCAATGACTTAAATGGACTGTTCTAATTCTATGATCTACAAAACCCTTTCCAACAAAAAGCTGCAGGAATAGCATAAAGGCTCTCCTATCTTCAAAACTTCCTGCAAGAGAAGGTCCTACCTGTCCCTTCTAACCTTCATACTCATCAGAGGAGTCAAAGAAAAGGGAAAGCCTTTTAATAACTGCTGTCTCTCATGAAAAGACAAAGCAAACAGAGTTCTTTCAAGTAATGAAAGTATTTACAGTATTGTTTCCAGACATTCCACAATACAGATCAAGGCGATACATTATGCCAAATCTTGGGACCTCTGACTTAATATGATACATTAAAGGGAAAGGCGATAAAAGTATGTTTGTTGTCTGAATTTAAGATAATGAAAAGAAAAGATAAAACAAAGAGTTTGGTCTTGATCTAGGAATAGGCAAGAAGCCAGGGTAGAGATTTAAATATGCAGGGATTCGAAGTTAGTCAACAGTTAACCAGGAAGGCAATTACACTCATCTTGGGGAGAGAGCAGAACAGGGCACAGATTAATGTTTTCTTGAGAAGTATGTCACTATCTTTAAAGAGCTGGTCAGAGAGAAGTGTTTCAACCTGACAGGAGTCAACCACTACAACATACAGTGTAAGGCAGGGGTGTCAAACTCACAACGTCACGTGACATGTCATGGCGTATTGTGACTTCTTTGTCATTGCCGGCAATGGGTGGGCGCTGTTTTATTATGATGCATCTAGCCCGCAGGCCGGCAGTTTGACACCCCTGGTGTAAGGATTGCAGCTGCCAATACAACAAGCAGAAGATTAGCAGAGCATATCCATATCCCCTTTATGGATTACTGCCTTGTCGTGGCGAAGGGGCTTGCATAACTCAATGAAGCTATAAGCTATGCCGTGCAGGGCCACCCAAGACGGACAGGTTATAGCAGAGAGTTCTGACAAAATGTGATCCACTGGAGAAGGAAATGGCAAACCACTCCAGTATCTTTGCCATGAAAACCCCATGGACAGTACTAAAAGGAAAAAAGATATGACGCTGGAAGATGAGCCCCTCAGGTCGGAAGGTGTCCAATATGCTACTGGGGAAGAGCAGAGGGCTAGTACTAGTAGCGCCAGAAAGAATGAAGCGACTGGGCCAAAGCCGAAAGGACGCTCAGCTGTGGATATATCTGGTGGTGAAAGGAAAGTCCGATGCTGTAAAGATTTTTTCTCCATAGGAACCTGGGATGTAAGATCCATGAATCAAGGCAAGCTAGACGTAGTCAAAAAAGAGATGACAAGACTGAACATCGACATCTTAGGAATCAGCGAACTAAAATGGATAGGAATGGGTGAATTTAACTCAGATGACCATCAGGTATACTACTGTGGGCAAGAATCCCTCAGAAGAAATGGAGTAGCCTTCATAGTCAATAAAAGAATAGGAAAAGCAATACTGGGATACAATCCCCAAAATGACAGAATGATCTCAATTCGAATCCAAGGCAAACCATTCAATATCACAGTAGTCCAAATCTATGCCCCAACCACTGGTGCTGAAGAGGATGAAATTGACCGGTTCTATGAAGCCCTACAGCACCTTATAGAATTAACACCAAAAAATGATGTCTTTATCATCATGGGGGATTGGAATGCTAAGGTAGGAAGCCAAAAGATAACCGGAATAACAGGCAAGTTTGGCCTTGGAGTACAAAATGAAGCAGGGCACAGGCTAATAGAATTTTGTCAAGAGAATACGATGGTCATAACAAACACTCTTTTCCAACAACCCAAGAGACGGCTCTACACATGGACATCACCAGACGGTCAACATAGAAATCAGATTGACTATGTGCTCTGCAGCCAAAGATGGAGAAGCTCTATACAGTCAGTAAAAACAAGACCAGGAGCTGACTGTGGCTCAGATCATGAGCTTCTCGTTGCAAAATTTAGGCTTAAATTGAAAAAAGTAGGGAAAAGCACTAGGCCACTCAGGTATGAACTAAATCATATTCCTGATGAATATACAGTAGAGGTGACAAATAGATTTAAGGAATTAGATCTGATAGACAGAGTGCCTGAAGAACTATGGATGGAAGTTTGCAACATTGTACAAGAGGTAGCAACTAAAACCATCCCAAAGAAAAAGAAATGCAAGAAAGCAAAATGGCTGTCTGAGGAAGCTTTGCAAATAGCTGAGGAAAGAAGGGAAGCGAAAGGCAAAGGAGAAAGAGAAAGATACACCCAATTGAATGCAGAATTCCAGAGAGTAGCTAGAAGAGATAAGAATGCCTTCTTAAATGAACAGTGCAAAGAAATAGAAGAAAACAACAGAATAGGGAGGACCAGAGATCTCTTCAAGAAAATTGGAGATATGAAGGGAACGTTTCATGCAAAGATGGGCATGATAAAGGACCAAAATGGCAGAGACCTAACAGAGGCAGAAGAGATTAAGAAGAGATGGCAAAACTACACAGAAGAACTATACAAGAATGAGCTTAACATCCCAGATAACCACAATGAGATGGTCACTGACCTCGAACCAGACATCCTAGAATGTGAAGTGAAATGGGCCTTAGAAAATCTGAGCAACAACAAAGCTAGTGGAGGTGACAGTATTCCAGCTGAGCTATTCAAAATCTTAAAAGACGATGCAGTAAAAGTGCTACACTCAATTTGCCAGCAAATTTGGAAAACTCAACAGTGGCCACAGGATTGGAAAAGGTCAGTTTACATTCCAATTCCAAAGAAAGGCAATGCCAAAGAATGTTCAAACTATCGCACCATTGCACTCATTTCACATGCTAGTAAAGTTATGCTTAAAATCCTACAAGCTAGACTCCAGCAGTATGTGGATCGAGAACTACCAGAAGTACAGGCAGGATTTCGAAGAGGCAGAGGAACTAGAGATCAAATTGCCAACATACGCTGGATCATGGAGAAAGCTAGGGAGTTCCAGAAAAACATCTACTTCTGCTTCATTGACTATGCAAAAGCCTTTGATTGTGTGGATCACAACAAATTGTGGCAAGTTCTTAAAGAGATGGGAGTACCAGACCATCTCATTTGTCTCTTGAGAAACCTATATGCGGGTCAAGAAGCAACAGTGAGAACCGAACACGGAACCACTGATTGGTTCAAAATTGGAAAAGGAGTCCGGCAAGGCTGTATACTGTCGCCCTGCCTATTTAACTTATATGCAGAGCACATCATGAGAAAGGCAGGGCTAGATGAATCAAAAGTTGGAATTAAGATTGCCGGGAGAAATATCAACAACCTAAGATATGCAGATGATACCACTCTAATGGCAGAAAGTGAAGAGGAACTAAAGAGCCTCTTGATGCGGGTGAAGAAGGAGAGTGCAAAAGTTGGCTTGAAACTCAACATTAAGAAAACCAAAATCATGGCATCCGGCCCTCTCAATTCCTGGCAAATAGATGGGGAAGAAATGGAGGTAGTGACAGATTTTATTTTTCTGGGCTCCAAGATCACCTCAGATGGGGACTGCAGCCAAGAAATTAAAAGACGCTTGCTCCTGGGGAGGAAAGCTATGGCAAATCTAGACAGCATACTAAAAAGCAGAGACATCACCCTGCCAACAAAAGTGCGTATAGTCCAGGCCATGGTTTTCCCAGTTGCAATGTATGGCTGTGAAAGTTGGACCATAAGAAAGGCTGAGTGCAAAAGAATTGAGGCCTTTGAACTATGGTGCTGGAGAAGACTCCTGCGAGTCCCTTGGACTGCAAGGCGTTCAAACCGGTCAGTCCTAGAAGAGATCAACCCCGACTGCTCTTTAGAAGGCCAGATCCTGAAGTTGAAACTCAAGTACTTTGGCCACCTAATGAGAAGGAAGGATTCACTGGAGAAGAGCCTAATGCTGGGAAAGATTGAGGGCAATAGAAGAAGGGGACGACAGAGAATGAGATGGCTGGATGGAGTCACTGAAGCAGTAGGTGTGAATTTAAATGGACTCCAGAAGATGGTAGAGGACAGGAAGACCTGGAGGAACATTGTCCATGGGGTCGCGACAGGTCGGACACGACTTCGCAATTGACAACAACAATCCATGAACACCAATCATCAGGCAGAAGACATGATTGAAAACTCCTTAATTTCATAATGCATGGACATACTTAGCCATGGTTAATGCACATTATACGCAAAATCATAGATTCTATGTATAACATTGTGCATTATCTATGGTTAAGTCTTTCCAGGCATTGTGAAATTAAAGGAGTTTTCATCAGTTCTTTTGACTGCTAGTTTGTGTTCATGACAACAGACTGAATACATTGGGGGGAAACCGTAAAAAGTTACTGCTTTTGCTTCCACCTAAGATTAACTCTGTTAACAGAGATCTTGAGACAGAGAAATCTAATCTTGGACATATTGAATTTAAGATGCTTATAAATAACATAAAAATACCACAAACCTCCGACTGGCATGAATTACCTGTACCAATTGTACCTTACATCTAGCGTTAAGACTGGTCTTAACCTAATTTTCAACTCTGAATTATCTGTGTATATGTTTTCATTACAAATGTCTTTCTATTCTTAAATATCACAAAGATTTATGAGCTGAACTGAGATTTATTCTTGAATTACAGAACTATAATTCTGTACATAAATACTTCAATATTCTTTGCATTATATTGCCTATTTGAAAATTGTATCAAGAGTGAATTACATTCATCCCTGAAATGTAAAATTATGACCCAAAATGTCTATGAAGTTTCATGCCCATCCTCAGTAATTTTTCTTATATCTCCCATAAGAAAAGACTGAAAGTTTAGTTTTTAGTTTGATTATTGTAACTCTTTATTATTGTGTCTGCACTTAAGGGTCTTGTGTTCTAACATTTCTGAAAATGAAAACACAAGAGCAGTAATTCGGTAACATATTCAAATGCCACATTTAACAAGAAAATTTCTATTATATTTTTAAATATCTGCATGAAATTTCTATCTCATGCAATTTCTTAAAACAGTTAAGAAAAAGAAATTCGGATTTTAAAGATGAATATTAGAGACAGACTTAAGCAAATTATGTATCAAGTTACTCCTAAAAGCAAAGCACAATTACAGATAAACTGAAAAAGAAATTCTGATTCTACTGTTTCTCTACTTCAGGACACTTGCAGAAAACCATTCTCTAGAGCAGGGGTTCTCAACCTTGACAACTTTTAAGACTTGTGGACTTCAACTCCCAGAATTCCTCAGCCAGCTTTGCTGGCTGAGGAATTCTGGGAGTTGAAGTCCACAAGTCTTAAAGTTGCCAAGGTTGAGAACCCCTGCTCTAGACAAATGGCCTTGGCTTCAGTTATGAGCTAACCCCCTCCTCCCTTCCTTGCTGACTTTTTAAAATTATGTGCCTCATAATTTCTTGTAGTCATTGGGCAAATGCCTCATAAAATAACTTTTCTACATATAGTACAATGTAAGGTTAAAATATTAGAAAACTTAACTGTAAGAAGAGAGCCAGTTTGTTCCAAGGGTTAAAGCATGAACTGGGAATCTGGCATGCCCACCTAGCAGTTCAGAAGCATGCAAATGAGAGTAGATAAATAGTTGGAAGGTAACAGCATTCCACGCATCCTTGGCTTATAGTCACGCTGGCCACATGACCACGGAAATATCTTCAGACAATGCTAGGCTCCCTTGGCTAAGAAATGGAGATGAGCACCAACCCCTAGAGTTGGACATGACTAGACAGAGGAAACCTTTACCTTCAAGAATAAGGCAACCTGGTTTTTAGTCTTGCCTTCAGCAGGGAATTTAGTTGGGAACTTTGCTAGTCACTATCTCTTAGCCATAGGAGAAGCACAGGCAAACCACTTCTGGAAATGTTGCCAGACAAGAAAGAAAACTGCACATGAATTCACGACTGATCAAAAAAAAAAAAAATGCATCCACAATCCCTCCCCCTGCAAGAATATAACAGAACTTAACAATATGAAATAATTTATTCTAAATCAATCAACTATAAATATTTTAAAAGCCTTGAGGAACAGAAAAGTCTTAGTCTGATGTAAAAAAGGCAACAGTGTTAACACTAGGCGGAAACAGCATTCCAGAGGTAAAACTGAAAATATCTTTTTACCAGAAAAGTGAAGTATTTGAAAACAAGGTTCTGTGGATGGTCTTATACTTCTTGTTTTACTGATAAAAACTGGGGCTAACTGGATAAATCCCTTCACTTAAAAGTTAGGATGAAATTGCAAATGGAATTAAGTATAAAAATATAATTAGCTGGGGAAATCCAAAAAGAATCTATAGAATAGTTAGCACTCATGTTCATATCTTACTCAAGAACAACTTTAGGAACCTGCAGCTTCTCTAGGCCAAAGAGTGTAAAAGCAGTTTTTGTATATATGTTGTTGTTGTTGTTAATTGCGAAGTCGTGTCCGACCCATCGCGACCCCATGGACAACGTTCCTCCAGGTCTTCCTGTCCTCTACCATCTTCTGGAGTCCATTTAAATTCACACCTACTGCTTCAGTGACTCCATCCAGCCATCTCATTCTCTGTCGTTTTTTTATATATATACACTACTTAATAATGAAACATACAATACACAAATTTGCTTTTAGCTAAAAAGAAGTTAGGGTTAGATACTATTTATTTATTTAAGCAGAGTTAGGATAGATTACATTTAAATATTTTATATAATATTATAAATTTTAAATAATCAAAATAATTGAGAAAAATTGTAATGAATAGTAACGAATTTCAATAATAACTAAATTAGGAAATATAACTTAGTCTTTTACAGTATTATTATATTTCTATCCAAGTATTCCGGGCAAGCCAACATATTTATAAGCAAGCATTTATCTTCTTTTTTAATTATAAGGCTCCAATGTTATTGTACAGAGTATCTATCAATCTCAAAAGAAGCGTATTAAGCTTTTCCCTACAGATACAATTTCAGTACAAGATTATGTTAGATAATTCATGAACTCACTCTAAAATACCAAACCCATCAAAATCAATAATTTTTAACTATTTACAATCAACCGGAAGTAAAAGTGATCAGACATAGTATTTTAAAAAAACATGAATCTCTCTAAAGAAAAATTTTCAGTTCATAACATGACATAGATCAGGGGTGTCAAACTGCCAGCCCACGGGCCGGACACGTCATCCGGAAGCCATGCCCACCCCATTCCCAGCAATGGCAAAACCATCCCAATATGTTACGTGACATCATGAGTTTGATGTGTCTGACATAGAGTCAAAGTGGGAAGGCACTGAGCTATAAGCATAACTGTTATTGTCACATACTATCTTTGTAAGTACAAAGTGATAATAAAAAGAACCATTGTACTGAGACATATTAACTGCTTTCTAATTTAACATTGTCTTTAATTGATAAGAGATTTCAACCCCAGAACAAAAAAAGAGAACTTTGTTCAAGACCTGCCTCAACATCTCTGAATTCTTGTCATTTGAATTTCCCTAACACAAGGTGTAATATAAACTTTCACATTAAATGCTTTTGCTTTTTTCATTTCACATGATTTTTATAACCATGCATTCCACTCATTTACTGCAATAATTTGTCTAAATTAAAAAGTCCCATTTACTGCTTTGCCCTTCAATAATTACTCAATTGGTTTTTTATGCCATTTAATTCATAGTTTAGACTTAACACATTTTAATATTCTACCTACTTGTATTCTGGAAGTTTGCTGCTTTCTGAATGTGCTTTTATTTTCTACAATCATTACATATTGAGAAAATGTCCAAGTTGCTGTATCTCTCATGAGAATCTAACATTATGAAGCTAAACCATAAAAAAGAAAAGTAAAGAGAAAACTAACTTTCCAAATCTGAACCCAGTTTTTGGATCATAGATAATAATCACAGATATGTCCATAATCCTCTTATGATTTGTCCATTTCAACTTGCTCAATCTTCATACAAGTCAGTAAAACTCTTTTAGCCTCCCAAAATATTTCTTGTGCACTTATTTGCAATTCAATTTCTACAGCATACTTCAGTCCAGAATATTTTATTTTAGTCATTTATACACGGTAATTCTAGTCCTCTGTCATTTACATTGTAAACATTTTCTACAGATCTTCAATATCCATTTTAAAAATATGATCTGATCTAGATAATTAAGTCAATTAATTTTAAAAAATTCCTAGATTACATGTCCATAGTAGAAAGCCAAATCAAATGGCATTCTCCATCTACCGTTTTTTCATTATCCATCATGAAAAATGTCAACAAAGAATAATTCCCCAATTATTGAGAAGCATCTGTGATCATATGCTATGCTCCGCTAAAATATATTCTGCTTATGGCTAGAGTTATGAGCAAATCCAGTTAAATTATCCAATATACAGGCTAACACTGTTAAAACAAACAATGGTTGATACAATGTACAAACTCTGCCAACTACCAATTCTGTAATTAATACCAATAACTGCAGCAAGTATTAGTAATACTAAATATAAAATACAGAAGTGCAGGGAAGAATTGCTACATAGAATAAAAAACTATCATCACAAAGAACTATTTTTAAAAACTCCAACCTAATGCCTTAGTATCACAAAAACCTCTAAAGTTCCCTAACAATTCTGTGATTTTCTTATTTTCCTTTTATAACTACATATTTTTATAAATCTTTTGAAACAAGTTCTAATTTTCAACAACTCAATCACAGTTCTTTCTTGGAAGATAAAAGAAGTGTGGTAGGTCTATTGAAGCTTTCATTTCTTTTTAATGTACCTAAATATCTTTTGAAAACTAGGCAAGGAGGAAACTGCTAAGGTCAAACAAGGACATAACTGTACTGTGTTCAATTCTGTTGAAAAATTTTAGAAGCAAGTTAAAACAAAACAAAGCTTCTGGGTTCATATAACTTTGCTCCAAAAATCCATAAATTTTGCTACTAAGAAAACAGTATGCTGACTCACAAACAACTCCACTCCATCTTTCCTTTGATTAACCCAATGGGTAAAAAGCAGAATAGAGAGCTGGATTACTGTAATAAATGGTTGAGACTGCCTTATGGAAAAATTTTGATAATGTAAAATATGTAAACTGGAATGTAGGTTCATACCCCTCTTCTACTTGTATTAACTTATGTGAGATTAAATACAAGAGAGAATATATGTAGCTCAGGGTTCAACTGTGGAGTTCTTGGTGCTGTGGTTATTTTTGCTTGCAGATGTTTCATTACCCAGCTAGATAACATCAGTGCTTCAGAGTTTGTTCCCTGATTATATACAGCAGCTTCCCCTGCTAGTGTTGATGGGGGTATGGTTTTCTCTTTAGCAACTCATTTATTATTTTGTTTTCTGCTTGATTGTCAGGTATGAATCCCACCTTCTCTGGGTATTGATTGCTGGAGAGGAGGTATTCTGATCTTTTTGTTTCCTTCTTGAATAGGCACATAGAGATAAACCACATTTGCACACCATTCAAAAGAGACAATTAAAAAAAATAAACAGAGCAGAACACATCCTTTCCAGCAGCCAATACCCAGATAAGGGGGATTAGCATCAGACAAAAAGAAAACAATACCCTAATCAAGGCACATTGAAGGAGAAAACCACACCTCCACCAACACTGGCAGGGCACTGGCTAGCATTGATGTTATGTAGTTGGGTAACGAAATGTCTGCAAGCAAATAACCAAACTCAGAGAGCACCAAGGACTCCAGAGATTAAATATGCACCCTGCATTTAACAATTAAAGACAATTTATGTAGACATCCCATAACCAGGAAAACAGATGCACCAAGTCCTATCTGCCTCATAGTCTCACATGTGAGGCTCATAGGTGAAGAATTCCATCAAAATATTTTGATTATCCCCTCTAGATTATTCCAGATGCAATTTCCCATAATTCTGGAGACTTCTGCGCTTAAAGCAAAGTATCCTTAAGTGACAAAAAAACTTAAAAATGAGCCAACTCTAAAAGATCCAAGTAAATTAGAAAAATGCTATTTTAAAAAAAAAAAAATCATACTCCAAACACACTGCAGCTAAACGGTACCATTGTGAAAGGAATTTGCAAACCTACCAGCCAAACTATTGCAAATAATCTTTAAGCCACGCTGCGATGCTCGCTTAATAAACGGATCCCCACGTTTTTCAGTTCAGGATTTGGATCCGGATGCGATTTTTCGCCAACAGAGAAACAAGAACTGCCATAAATGCAGCACCTGAAATTCGAGCTCGGTGGCCGAAGAGCGGCCTTACGACAGAACCCATCGCTTCCACATCAGGAAGGGATTCCGGGTTATTTCGCGCAAAGGCGAGAGAGAGAGAGAGAGAGAGAGAAGGAGAGAGAGAGGTTTCCTCCAGGTTCCCAAAAGAGGCAGCCCCACCATCCCTCCCTCCCTCCCCGGACCCAGAGGAATCAGGAGCGCGCGAAGGGAACGCAGCCGGACGTCCAGCCCCCACCCCCACCCCTTCACCCGAGGGCTCTTACCGCTAGATCCTGAGGAACGGCCCCACTCATAGCCCGCACGGTCCCACTCCTCCAGGCCCGGGAGGGTAGAGCAGGCCCAGGCTCGGGACTCGCCGCTTCTCCCTCGCCCGGACCTGCTACCAGCAACAGCAGGAGTCGCTTCCCCACCGGGGAGGCCGTCGCGTCTGCCATCCCTACTGGGCAGAAGCCGCCTCCGCCGCGGTTCTCGAGCTCAACAGCCTCAGGGACACCGAGCGAGTCAGCGACAGCTCTCCTCTGGGCCCCCCGAACACCGCCCGCCCTGTTCCCGGCGTGCCCCGCGGCAGGCTCCTCTTAATCCCGGCGTGCCCCGCGCTTGCCGAACCCTCCCCGGGTCTGGGGCTCCCAGAATGCAACGCGCAAACTCTTATTTATTTACTTTTTTGCTCCCGGCATGCACTGCTGACCTTTTCGTTCTTGGTCGTTTCATTTGTTCCGCCGTTCCCCGCCGGAGGGCCGAGGGGCTACTGCGTTGTGCATAAGTAAAAAACACACAAGACTCTCCTTCCTGGCCCGGCCCACAACAGACGCTTAACTTGTCCAGCAGTGTGTTTTATAGTAACAGGCCACATGTCAATTAAAGAGCAGGAATACAACCGTTCTACACAGATTTTGTTTCCAAGGAACTAGCACTGAAGAGTTACTATTTTGGCACTTTAGTAATAGATAATCATAACAAATATCCATTAATAAGCTTTTCTTGAATGCTGATACAGTGAATAAGTGACTCAACTACATGTTATGGCAAAATCATGTGAAAATGTTAAAAACATGATTTTGTGTTGCATGTCTTTGAGTCAATTGATTCCTGGCAACTGTCTGCACTAGTCCCTGCAGTTTTCTTGACAGGATTTCAGAAATGATTTGCCCTTGCCTCCTTCCTAGGGCAAGACAACTGACTCAAGGTCACCCCACTTGCTTCATCCACAAGGCAGGACCAGAACTTGCAGTCTCTTGGTTTCTAGCTTCATGTCTTAACCACTACACCAAACTAGCTGGGATAATTACTGTGGGGAATGACTACATTTTTAAAGCAGGAAACTACCAGTGTTTTACGTGTTGACCAAGCCAAAGATTGAGATTATGGCTGTAGCTCAGGGGTCTTCAAACTTGGCCTTTTTATGACTTGTGGACTTCAACTCCCAGAATTCCTCAGCCAGCATGTCTAGCTGAAGAATTCTGGGAGTTGAAGTCCACAAGTCATAAAAGGATTTAAGTTTGAAGACCCCTACTGTATCTGTTCAAAACTTCATTTCTATGTTCTCAAAATTTTGTAAAAGAATCTTTTTCCAGATTGTATAAATAACCTTTTGGGGTAGTAAAATATTTTCTTTGTGAAAAACTGTTATTTCTTTTGTTTACATTATTACAGCTATAAGTCTTTACCATTCCCTTCAAAGTGAACTTTGATTTTTGAATAGAAAGCTCAGTTTTCTGTAACAAACTGTGGAAGATGCCATATTTAAAGAGAGAGGTTTGTGTACGTAATGTTTGCATAGTCATCTACAGCTTACCATTAATTATTCTGGAACCTTCATCAACAGCACTTTAACCATAGCAGGTTTATTTTACAACCTCACCAATCTTTAGGTTTACTAGCTTTTTCATTTTAAGGAAAAGAAAGTGTACACCTGCACAATTAGAAAATAAAGACAATACTTAAAGATACCACATTCCATCAGTACTAGTCAAGGCAGCCACACACTTAAATGAGAAGACCCACATAACCGTAAACGAAATATTTATTAAAATATATTCAAGAAACTGTCAAACTTCTAACAAAAGCCAAGAGGGAATTGAAGGGAGAAAAATCTGTACAGGAAAACATTGGAAATGCTTTTACATGCCTTATTAAGTTTCACAGTTTAGTTATTGTCTACAAAAATATATTTCTGAAACTCTTGAGTCCTCTATAAAAAGAAGCTGGTCAGCAACAGCAAATCTGACAAGCAGAATATTCCATAGGACAGAGTGAACTCCTCTTGCAGATTAACCTTGGCATGACCCAGAGCACTCCTGTCTTAATAACATTATGAAAAGACATTCTTTGGGATTAAGCTCCACATTAATTTTGAAGGAAGATTTAAAATGAATTTTCATTCCAATTTTTTACTTCCTTAGCATGCATAAAATTTGGAGCTGGGAGCTGCATGTCTAAACACATTAAGGAGTCACTGAATAATGTTTGGTATCAGGAGGAAAATTCTTTTAGCATTTATGTCCACTTTTACCCATTTTTGTGGCAAATGTTCTAAGAAACAAAAACATCACAATGTGCAACTGGAGCACTTTATAATCAGACCTAGCCTGTCCTGCCTTCTAGAATAGAGGTTTGATTAGCTAAAGTCTAAAACCTGATATGAATTTATATTTAATGCTACTCTGGTAGGCTCAACATTTCTAAATTCCCAAATATAGGTTTGGGTAATACTGGTTATTTTTGAAGATTTAAGATTTAAATCATTTTCCACCAGCAATAGGAGACTGTTGCAACTCTTCTACTGTTAATATTTTTCTAATATGCCAAATAGCATATTTTCTAATCAAAACAAACATCCCGCTGTAAACCAGCTGAGATCTTCTCAGTTTTTCTCTTTTTGGAGGTTTTATCTTATAAATCTTTAGAGGTATCCATGTGTAAAAAATATTTTGCTTACTAATGTAGGCTGCCACCATGAAGTGAGTATATCTTACACTATTCCCTAGAACAGGCAAGATAGGAGACTGAGCAATCCCATAGCTTGGAACCTTGATCAGAAACCTTGAAAACAAAAGACAGGAACAGTCAGCAACAAAGCAGTTGCTGATAAACTGTACTAGAAACACAATATGATTCTGGGGCTATTACTTTCAAAATTTCTACAGTTGGAACCATAGGCGTCTATGGGTGGACAAAGGGAGGCGAGTGACGAAATGTGCATTGTGATGTAAATGGAAGTATAAAAGCATGGGTCTTGTGTCACTATATCATAACGCAAATTCTTTCCTTTTGGCATAATTGTAGCAAACAATGGACATCTGTGGCTGTAACACTGAACCTATAGGTTGTTAGAATTTAAAACAGCAGCTATGAAGCTACAATGATATAGCTTTATAAGCTATGAGTAGTAAAGAGGCCAGTAAAATAGACATCATTATCAGACTAAGAATATACAAAGACTTATTTCCTCATCTCCAGGGCAGTATGTATTTGACACCATACAAGTATAGAAACTTTAGTATTAGAATTTAATATCCTGAGAATGCCAGCTTTCATTTTTAAAGCATGCAGTATTTATCCTTTTACGGTTGTAGCCAATAATTTCATGTATTAACAACTAGTGAAGTTGTACTAAAAAAATAGCATTCTAGGGCTTCAATTATATTTCACAGTTCTCTTTTTCCATGGCTACTATTTTCTACAATCTAATTTTCATTTCCCTCATCCTCCGTTTTTATACCTTCTCAGTCACAACAAAACATCTCAAATATGCCTATTGGAAACAACTATGTAACTTTAATGCTTCATAAATTAATTTTTCCACTTCAATGCATGGAATGTGAACACTGTACACACCATTAAAACTGAACTAGGCTGTTACTAAGCTTGAGAACATAGCTTTTCAAGGGAGGTTGCAAAAATATCTGCAAAGCTGCAGCATCGCATGCTGCATCTTTTGCCTTTTGCCATCTTTAGCTGGTTCAGTGTTGCCCAAACAAAATTAATCCTGGTTTATATGCAGAATTGATGTTTTCATGCTTCTAATTTTTTAGAATGGGAAAGAAAAGTATAGAAAATTTATGAAGAGATGGGCAAAGGAGTGAGCATCTCACCACCACTCCTGATTCTTCAACCTTAAGGGCTAGCATTAAATTATGCTTGCACCCCAATTCCAGTTTTTAATTAGATAGAGATTTAGTACAAAGATTCAATAAAAAGCTGTTTTTGTTGCTTTTGCCCTAAATAAAAATTCATTGAAAATTCACTGAAGAGTCACTGCTATGCTTAACTGTCACATATGTAGTACTAACTTGTTAATTTACCCCACCCCAGATACTGCTAAAAAAACCTGAGCATCCCAAGAGGTATCTGAATTTTAAACACATAATCATAATCATCCATGCCATTATAAAGCAACTATGCCTCCCAATTATCAGAGCTTACACTATGTCAAACTTCCAACTTACATTCTAACTTAACACATATCAAGGAATATACCATCTCAAGCAAAAAAAATCAGAATATGATCAATATAAAAATTAATTTGTTTTTCTCCATTAGTATCTCACCTCATATTAAAGGGGATATGCACCTGCCAGTTAGCCACTGACATTTAAGCCTGAAAAACAGTCTGAAGTTTGGGAATGTGCTAACCAATTATTAAGTTTTAGCTGTAAGCACAGATTGAAGTAGGTGGGTATCTACTTATCTTTTTTCCAGTTTGCCTGACTGATAATTCTGTTTAAAAAACCCACCACAAAGCCAATCAAGACAACTCCTAGGAAAGAAGAATTGCCATTCTCCACTCCCCATTCATATCTTAGCAGTATACTTAAGCAATATTGGTTAAAAAAACATAATGTTTCATGCTCAAAATTCCAAACAACGTAAAAATAATACATATGAACATTAATAAATATTTTGTTTCATGATGAAATATATGCTGTGTAGACAATATGCTAAGGAAAAAGCAATTTCCCCCCCTCCCGCCCCCAACAAATTATACCCTAGTACTGCCTCTATATAGGGTTTAAATGCCTCATTTAAAACACACTCAAGTTAGAAAACTATCATATAATAGAACAACTGCATCTTTCAGGAAGAATCTGCATAGCTAGTTGCAGGCTTGAGAATAAGATCTGTTGGTTGGTTTGTTGCAAGACAAGAAATTCAGAGAAGAGTAGGAGTAAAAAATATATGAAGGCTGGACACACACATCCCTAATAACATTTCACACTAGAAGTCAAAGGGAAAAATCCTAGCTTGGCCTTTGAAGCTATAATGAGACAGGTCAAAGAGACTTCAATCCTAAATTAAGTTCTAGGATTTTACCTTTTTTGTTGCTGTAAAATTTGCACTGTTTGTACGCAGACATCCCGTAACATGAAGTCTTGAGCTCTGAAATTCCTCCTACTTTCCTGTGTGGAGCTGAGTCCTCATTCCCTGAGCTGGGCTCAAAATCTCAATTCAACCATCTTCCTTCCCGTAACCCGCCAAGCAACTTAACTATTAAAACAATCCAACTGATTTTCTGTAAATGTTTTACGTACAAATTCCAGGTAGCATTCCACATCTACTCTTGTGTTTTTTAATTATTTATCCAGAGCCCCGGGAACAAATCATTCAACAACCACATCGGGCTAATGCAAGCAGGAAGGACTGAAGCAGTTAAGTGCTCACAATTGAGCAAGGACTCTACTTTCTATCAAGCAATCCAGATGCACCGCTTCCCCCCACCCGATCCCAATACAGTGTCTTTATTACTTGTACCTGAGACATAACTGATAACTCAACCTAAGAAATCACATTAAAAAAAAACACACCAGTCATAGAAATCACTGGAATTCATGTGTTCATCCAGGTACTGTTCAGTTTGGTACTGTTTTCCTCTATATCATACACGGGAGGCAGGGGCATACGAATTTGCGTGTTAAAACTAAGCATTATCAAAACAATGAAAAATCACTACTTCATTGCCCCAGGTAAAGAAAAAGATTCACCAAGAGATTTAAACTAAATTCATTATAAAAATACCTGTTTAAAGGCAAAAGCTAGAATTTGCCAATAATGAAATGCATTCTCCTGTCCATTGAGGAAGCAGTCCAGGAGAGGAGGGGGTGTCACAATATGTCCTAAAAACAGGAGACTTTCCCTGTTTTATGTTAAGGGCTGAATAAGACAAGAGAGGTGCTACTGGTCAGAGGAGATTTCTCTGTCTGGCTCCAATTTGCTTGACTCTCCTGGAGAAGGAGTGTGTGGTGCAGAGTGAGACACAGAGGGAATGCTGTGAGCTACAATTCCCTCAACTGGTGGCTCCTGTAGCCCAGAGGTGGCTACTCCTACTACTCCTGGAGGAAACCTGTCGTAAGAAGAAAACGTATGGTAATTGAAAGTCACTCCGATAAGCATTCCTTTTACAATTTCACTGCTAAAAATTCAGATGTATGTATCTCACCTGTAAGCTGTAGCTCCATTAAGCTCTGAATGTACAGCTGCAGGATCAATGCCAGACCACTGAGCCGCTAAAAGCAAGTATTCCTTGTTAACACAGTTCCTCAAACCATCAGGTATGTGACCTATGTCAAAGTCCACAAATGAAGAGAAAGATTATGCCAATATGCATGCTTGTGTATGTATATATATTCCAAAACGTATCAAAAGTTCCTCAACAAAGCAAAGGAAAAAAAAATACACAGCAAATCATGCTCACATGAATAATTTGAGTTTTCTCTGAAAAATAAGAACCATAAAAAGATCCCTTGCTGTGTGTCTTATTAGACCAATACATTTAAAACTACTGCCCAAATGATCATTCCCTACAAAGCAGCAGTAAGTTCAAAACTGCATACATACCTCTGGCTCATGATTTTCTTTTCTCCCCTCCTTCCAGTAATTACACTTCTAATGTCCGGTAGAACAAATAGAAGATTTTAATTTTTTTAAAAAAGATATTATTGTACCCAAAATGGGGGCTTACAGCTAAAAAGGCAAAAATTCATTTTTCTCTCCAGATGCACTGTGAACTCTGCAAATTGTTTTCTGCATATAGTTAAGCTTGACTCTTAACTCTCCACAATTGTTTCAAAGGGGTGGGATGGAGGGAGGGAGATATAGAAAAAGAATGGACATGCATCTCTCTACGAATGAAGTGTATGAGATTAGAAAGTGGTGCAGGCCTGCTCACTCTTGCTTTAATCCTACAGGTATGCAGCTCCTACTGTTACCCATGAGTTTTTTTAAAAAACCTTTATAAAAAAGCAATCTGAAGCTCAGGAACTACATAGGACTTTGGAGGTGTAACTGATTAGCACAAGAAAATGCCATTGGGAAAAAGCTTTTGCTTCTTTGCTGGTAGCACCTGGCTGACCTTCTCTGGGCCTAGAAACTAAGAAACATCAAGCCTGATTGGAATTTGGTGGGAGACTTCCAAGGAATATCCAGAGCTGTAAGTGAATCTTGGAAATAAAGATATCCTAGATAGAAGATACTGTGGATCTCTTGTAAGAAAACTGTGTGTCTAAAAAAATCACCAAGAATCAAGCTTGACTCAAAGGAGATTGCACTTTTATTCCTTCTGCCATTAATAATATAGAATAAAGCAATCTCCTAGTCAGTTACTTCAGATTACTGTTTTCCTACTGTCAAACACAACAAGAAACAATGATTTAGAATGGTCACTGAAAGGAAGACAAGGAAGACTATAAAGGAAGACAAGGCACATAAATAGATCTGGGGGGGAAAAAACTCGTGACTTGAAAAAATGAACTATCCACAGTCAAAACTAGGGATCAAAAAAGTAGAGTCCATACGTACCATGGTACTTAAAACACAATTGATCAGTCAAATTATTTTTTTTAAAAGTACTTATTATTTGGACACACACAAAATGGTGCACAACCTGTTGCTACTACACAGACCTAGTCCAGTGAAGTCATTTGGGAAGCAACTACAGAGCGGGGTTTTCAATTACCTGTGATGGCTCTTCGGATCTCCTTAGCCGCATCCTCTCTTGACTCAATAGAAGCCTGTTCACTGTACCAGGCTGTGTGAGGAGTACAAATCACATTGGGAGCATCTTTTAGGGGCCCATTAGCAAAACTGTGATGTAGAGAAACAGGCATGTTTTGGATTATGATCGCTGGTGGCTCTAAGATGCAGAGAGATACGTATCCTATTGAAAACTGACAAAGGCGTGACAGTGTAACTGTTACCTGAAAGGTTCTGACTCATGCACATCAAGAGCAGCCCCTCTGATCCTCCCTTCCTTTAGGGCTTGAGCCAGGGCCTTCTCTTCAATCAGACCTCCACGCGCCGTATTCACTAGAAAGCAGCCCTGACGCATCTATTTAGAAAAAATACAGAAAGGGCCACTGAGATTCAATTATTGCACTTAAACAATATTATGAAAATGATTATTCTGAAATTCAAATGTATTTACTCATTTAATTCAAATGCCCCAGGTGATGCAGTATATAAATTAATCGGGCTTATCAAAACCTTGCTCCTATTCTTTTCAAACTAAAAGTGACTTATATGAATAAGGAGTATCAAGACAACAAGCATAAATAAAATCTCCATAAATCCCAACACATTTGTTCCAATGGACCGAACTTTTCACAAATTTATTTAAAAACAAATATATGCTACAGGCAGTCCCTGGGTTCAGAACAAGTTCTGTTCCTGTCTTTAACCCAAATTTTCATGTAAGTCAGAACTCGTATTTACAGACTGTCTAGTACTAAAAAATGATGGACAGCAATTGTTCTTCCTTGGGCAGAGAAACTGCTGAAATTGTTCCATTTTTAAAGAAATCACTAAAAAACTTCAGCAAACAGGCTGTATATTAACAATATGCAGTTTCAGCAGCCTGAAAATATTGCACAACTTCAACAGTTTGTCAGCTCCAGGAAGGAGAATGCTCTCCGCCATTTTTAATAATAGACAGCCCATTGGTATCTAGGGGTTGTCCTTAAGTCCGTTGTTCTTAACTAGGGGATTGCCTGTGCCTCAAAAATACAAAGATTTGCACAAAATGAGTTTTCCCGATGTTCCAAAAATGAAGATGGACATGTACAGAGTGAATCATTTTTCACATAACAGATCCCAAAATATTTCAAGCTTTGTAATCTGGAATCAGCATCTTGAATCGGGCCCATTTAACAGGCCCATTTTGGGTTCAATATCATAGGATCTCTAACAGCTATACTTATCAGTGTCCTGATTGTTCCAGTTTAGACCAACTATACTTTCAGGATCATTTTCATGAATACCCAAAAATAAATGGGCTGATAGCAATCTATGTCAGAGGACTGACAACTTCACATTAGCCAACACTGGGAAAGGGTATTCTCTATTATTGAGGCCACTTGTGTCTCTGTGATAAAACTGAATCAAGAAAGTCCCAAATGTGCACACCTTCTCTCTTAAGAGTACTGCACTCCCATTCATAACAGATTATCTCCCTGCTTCTTAGATCTGAAAATTATCTGTCAAAGATTAGAATTAAGTTGAAATTTATGCCCTCATACAACCCACTGTTGTCTTCAAAAATTTATCTAGCACCTATATGGTTTCT
Organism: Crotalus tigris; assembly: GCF_016545835.1. Taxonomy (NCBI): domain Eukaryota; kingdom Metazoa; phylum Chordata; class Lepidosauria; order Squamata; family Viperidae; genus Crotalus; species Crotalus tigris. The sequence continues at coordinate 5,279,701 of NW_024096520.1, forward strand.
ATAATTCAAACCTATATGGTTTCTATAATTCAACCTATATGGTTTCTATAATTCTATAATTAGGATGGGCACTAGCTCATCCTAATTCTTTCAATGATCTCTCTCAACAGCTTTATAAAAAAGTTAAAAACCGTCAGAGGTAGAACAGAACTTTTAGACCAGTTATCAGGAACCAAGCATAAAACAACTCAGTACAACCTTTTAGAAACAATTCTGCACTTATGAACAGAATCATTTCTCAAAAAATGATAGTTATCCAGTACAATATCCAGTCAATAGTATTATATACTAACAAAATCTCAGAAGAACTAAATTTTGTCAGTTTTTCTCCTGATCAGAATAATCCATTATACCAACTTATTTGTCCCATCAAGATCTGGTCTGCTCTGTGTGTTTTCTTTCAGGGAAAGATTCTAAAAATACTCACTTCACATAAAATGAGGGGACAGGGGATTTAGCAACATGCCTTCTCTGTAGTTTTCTTATGTTGTACAATACCCTGCTCACAAGATGCAGAACACACCAAGCCTCCTTGTCTTTTGTAAATCCCTTAAAACCTGATGGTTTTGTTGATCATTTGAATCGTTATACTGGTAGCTATTATTTGCTCTTATGCATTGACTAGCTATTGTACTTCGGATAAAAGCAGTGTCCTTGCAATCACGTGATCATGATCAAGGCATCTGACTCAGAATTGCAAACTTCAGCATCCTGCGGTCATGTGATTGCTATTTGTGACCTTGTTTGCTGGTTTCCTACAAGCAAAGTCAGAGGGAAGCTGGCAGGAGGTCACAATTGGCAACCGTGTGACATTGCTTTTAACAATGGTGCAGGAAAGGCCTGAAGGCCTAATATGATGTTATTATCTATTTCAGTGGTTCTCAACCTGTGGGTCGGGGACCCCATTTGGGGTCGAACGACCATTTCACGGGGGTCGCCAAACAACGCAGTCCGCCATTTTTTTTCCCCTTTTCCTTAGCTGTGCTACTCCCTTTTATTCTATTGGCTTTTGAAAGCCAATAGAATAGACTCTCTTGAATAGAGTCTAATTCTATTGGCTTTCAAAAGCCTATAGGAATTGTCCAGGCTGTCTCTGCCCTGCTGAGCCCGCCAAAAGTCCCATTCTGCAAACGGTGCTGCACCAGTTGAGTAGTCCTCGACTTATGACCGGTTGAGTAGTCCTCGACTTACGACCGGTTGGTGGTCGTGGCATTAAAAATGTTGAGAACCTCTGGTCTATTTAATAGAGTAATTGATTACAAATTCCTTGAAGAATATGGGCATCATCGTAAGTCTCAAAGGAAGATCATCTGCTTGATGAACTCATCAATGAATCCAAACATTCCAGCTAAATGTGGTCTTGAACTGCGAGTTGGATGGCAAATAAATAAATAAATTTTAATAATAATAAATTTCAGAAACAAAAAGGATGAAAGTTGTAGCTCTCTAGACCTAAGAACGGATTGACTGAAGCCAGGACCATCCAACTCAAAGCCTCACCAAATTTGTACCAAAATAGTGTCAGGTTTTGAGCTACATGTGCATTTCTGCCTTGCAAATTTGTTGCAGAAGGCTTCTCAAAATTCCTATTTTGTCTGTTGTGAGGGGAGAGATCATTTCCTGGGGCCCTGCTGGTGCGTGCCACAGTGTTCTATTCTCTCTCTCCTTTCCTTGTCAACATCTAGATGACACTGCTGATGAACTCATCTGCTGGTTTTGGGTTTAGTACCTCAGTATGCTGATGATACCCCATTGCATTTTTCAACTTTGGGCTACCCAAGTGAAGTTGCAAGATGTCCCAATGCCTAGAGGGTGTAGGGATTTGGATGGGGAAGAACTATCTCCCACTTAATCTTACCAAGACCAAATGGCTGTGGGTGTCTGAATCACTCAGATGTGGAGATATTCTTTGATCGGTCTGCACTTTCCCCCTCAAGGTTGGTAAGCAAATTGGGGGGCTTGCTGGACTCATGGACCCATGAAGCTATTCTTCATGCTTGAAGAATAGCTAGGAAGGCCTTTGCACGACTTCCTAGATCAGATTTCAATCATTCCTAGAATGACTTCAGTCATTCATGCTCTAGTCACCTAACACCTTGACTACTGTAATGTTCTCTATATGGGGTTGCCATAATGACCATCCACCTTCATGAAATGCCCTGGTTGCCAGTTTGCTTCTGGGTCCAATTAAAAGAGAAATTAAAGGTATAGATCAGAGGCTTCAAACTTGGCCCTTTTATGACTTGTGGACTTCAAGTCCAAGAATTCCTCAGCCAGGCACAAGTCCACAAGTCATAAAAGGGCCAAGTTTGAAGATCCCTTGTATAGATGACCTGAATGTGTTTTACTGTAGGTTTGAGAGGAGATCACCATCATCTGCCACTACCTTCTCCATTTGAAATACACCAACAATAGGTAATTTTCTTAAACAATCCCTCCAGGCCCCCCACTTCTGGCAATCTAGAAAAAGATGTGTGAGGTCTATTTCATTGGCAAAAGATCAGAAAAGCACCAGGCCCAGATGGAGTGACTCTTTGCTTAAAAGCCTGTTCCGAACTACTGATGCCCATCTTCATCCACATCTTTAATAAATCACTGAAGATGTGTTATGTCCCTTCTTGCTTTAAAAGCTATATCATCCTGGCTCTAAGAAATCCTCCATCAGGCAGCTGAATGACTACAGACCGGTTATTCTGACATCCATAATCAAGGAAACCTTTGAGAGGTTAGTGCTAGCCCACCTGAAAGTCATCATGGATCCACTGTTAGAACCTCGCAGTTTGCCTAACAAGCAAATACAGTAGGTGATGCTGATACTGTCAATATGTTATTATACTACATTCTGCAACATCTTAAATCTCTGGAGACCTACGTATGGGTCCTTTTTGTGGACTTCAGCTCAGCATTCAATACCATCATTCCAGAAATTTTTTACTCTAAATTGATCCAGCCTACTATACTTGCTCATACTTGTAGGTGGACAATCAGTTTTTTTGACAGATAGAAAGCAACCAATGAGAAAATTACATCTAGTAGCCGGGCAATCAGCACAGGCACCCCTCAGTGTGTATGCTCTCTCTCCATTGCTCTTTTCTCTCTGTACCAATGACTGTATCTCAAGGGTACCTTCGGTTAAAGTTCTGAAATTTGAAGACGATACAACAGTCATTGGCCTCATTCAAGACAGTGATGTGTCTGCATATAGACAGGAGATTGAAGAACTGGCCCTATGATGCAGCAGTAATAATATGAAGCTGAATATGCTTAAAATCTCAGGCCATCACTTTGCTGAAGACCTAATTCTCACAATGCTGACTAATGTCTATCTATATTTTCCCACACAGTGTGGCTGTAGTATTATTAATTATCCTTATTATCTTTCTTACTCCTGCCTTGTATTGGTATTATTATGGTGATGATGATTATCATTATTCTGTAACTTTGCATGTACACTGAGAGCTTCTGTACCAGAAATAAATTCCTTATGTTTCTAATCACACTTGGCCAAATAAAGTATTCAATTCAATTCAATTGCTACATATAAACCTGTACATGGCATTACTTTCCTGAAATTTGCATGACAGTAATTTGTATGCCCTGCTCAAGGCAAAGCTGTACCTGTTTAATGGTGAAGTCATTGATGAGATGATGATTATGCTCATTTAGACTACAGTGCAATGTGATGCAATCACTATGCATTAGGAGGTCTTGCAAGGTGGCCATCCGCTGTAATCCCAAGGAACGTTCCACTCCATCAGGCAAATAAGGATCATAAAAAATAACGTTGAAACCGAAGGGTTTTGCACGTAAGGCAACTGCTTGCCCAATTCGGCCTTAGAAAAAGAAAAGATGGGAATCTTAAGCCCAGCATTAGGCCCTGGTTGCATTTACACTTAATACTAAGACAGGATTTGTTTTAGATAAAATAAACATAAGCTGCCCAATGTTTAAGTTGCTTTTCTCCAACTTCTTCTGCCAGTACGCTTGACATATCTTTAATATTCTAGTCACGGTAAAGGTGAGTTTTGTATATTTGTAGGAATAATGGGGGTGTGGTGGTGGGGGGAGAGACAATTTACCTGAATATCTGTGGTGGGGGAGGGCATATATTTAGGGATCTTTAATGATGTTTGTGTTTTATCTCTTGCGATGATGTTTGATTTTTCTGAGATAAGACTTGCCTTTTTCATTTGTGCTTGTAACTTTTTGTATTTCTATGGAACAGTTAAATTTTGCCTGTGTTTGATGATTTCTGTTTATTGTGGATGTGCATTAATGAACGGGGAAACATTTTGGGTTTTAATACAGAACTGAGCTACGGTTCTATCACCTAGGAGAAGCCATGGTGAAAAATGCTGAGCACAACAGAGTTTCTGTTACTGAGAGAAATAAAAGTACAATAAATAGAAATAATAATTGCAGTCCAATTTGGATGTGCAGCTATTCAGGTCTGAGAGACAGGGAAGTTATTTCCTCATAAGTGCTCTCAGAGTTGTCTAATGGTCCCAAATATGCTTAGTCACATATTTATTTTTAAAAAATACAGTTATTAAGAGATAACAGCTAGTGTTCTTCTCCACTTTAATGACAAAAGAATATCTTCAATTTAGAAAAAAAATGCATGCATTCAGCACAATGCCTACTCACCAGAGTTGTGCAAAATACATTGATTTGGAAAGAGAATATTCCATTCTTATATCAGCTGTTAAGTTGTGCATATCTCTATTATTTATTCTCTAACTCTTTCAATTCAGTGTTCTCCTTCTGAAATCCAAGAATTCCAGTACTTGGGTATACCTGACACTTTTAGGTATTAGTTATTATACTGTTTGTCTGGTTATCTAAGCATTAGCACATTAAGAATTTGGCTCCATAACCTTGGAAGAGCATGTTCAATAAAATAATTCAGGTGTGACAAATTTCTAAGACAAGGTTAGGAATAGAGCAAGTTTATCTACGTGGTCGTTAAGAATCAATTATGGCACATAACCTATCAATCAGATTTCTAAGAAATAGTTAAGGAGGATTGGATTTATATCTTCAATCTTTCTCTCACCTGCAACAAACAGCTTTTCTAATTGTGGCTTTCAGAGTAAGCACACATCCTAACTTTGCTATCAGATTAAATGGAATGCAATGAATTCCTCCAAGTCAAGAAAGTAGAAAAGTAACAAGTACACGAGAGACATACAGAAACTGAAATGTTTGAAAGTTTTGTCACACTAGAACAGTGATGGCGAACCTTTTAGAGACCGAGTGCCCAAAAACCACCCCGCCCCCACCCCATCGCTCTGCCCCGCCCACTCCACTCCACTCCTGCCCCAACCCACCCCACCTGCCAGGCCACCCACCACCTCCACGGCCCCCTGAAGATCACTCAGGCAGCCCTGCAGCGCCATGGTGGCCACGTCCTTCATCTCTGCCCCCGCATCATCTACGTGCGACGGGGTGCGAGGGCAGAGTCTTGTCCCTGCTGCCCAGCTACCACATGCTTGGCTGCGCTGCTGTGTACCTGGGGGCGACTCTCCTCCGGGGAGGCTGCTGATGAGGAGGGGGGCCGCAGGGGGAGGCAGGGCTGGAGCAACAGGGCGCATGCCCACAGAGAGGGCTCTGAGTGCCGCCTCTGCCATAGGTTCGCCACTACTGCACTAGAACATTATCCAAGCTAACTGCATTATCCACAAGCACTGCTGCTTACCAAGGCCAATGATGCCCAAGGTCTCACCACGGATACGTACAGCACCACCAGCCACCTCTCTGATTTGCTCCATACTCGAGGCTCTGTTTCCTTCCCGCATGGCTTGGTGAAGCCATGTAACCCGACGATAAAGGTTCAGGATATGACAGAGGGTAGAATCAGCTGTTTCTTCTACAGAAGATGAAGGGATATTGCATACCGCAATGCCTAAGGAAATGGGAACATATCATACATTTTACCGGCTGCCTGATATAATCTCAGCATTTTGATATCAATCTGATCCTGTATTTGAATTTTATGTAGGCCAAGACAGGAAGCTTTATTTTGCCCACCAATTATATTCCCTCGGAAGTAATCTATTGAGAAACACATACCATTGGTGGATGAGCCTTCTTTTCCTTTATCTTTTTTAAAAATTTATATTTATTAAGTAATTTTTCGTCGAATAAAAAGAGAATTCAAAGACAAAAGGAAAGAAATGAAAAAGGACGAGAAAAAATAATAAGGTTAAGAAATATGATTTCCAACTTCCTTTTCAACAAATAGTTACAAAGTTATAGTCCCTCTTCCTTTTAGATGTTACACAAGTTCCTCCAACCCCTCATTCTTCTTTTCCTTTCAGCTTCCACAGAATTTACTCTCTCCTGCTATCTGTCTTAACAGTTACTAGGAAAAGAGCAGGCAACTTTTATTAGATTGCAGGGCTGATTATCTGCATAGGGCTGCTGGCTGCATTACACCGCTCAAATGATAGGTTCATCTAATTTCTTTTATCCTGGCAGAGTCTTCCTAGCCCTGCTTCTTGAAATTATTTTAATTGACTGAACTTCAAAGGACTTTCTACAGTATCTGTTGTTAAATTACTTCTCACAGTAAAGAACTGTTTCTCCTCAAGCATACCATAACTTGGAAATATTATTGTTTTTTCAAAATTCTCATTTCAAGACAGTATACACTTGAAGCTCAAACAAACATTCAAAAGAATCTCAATAATTCAGTACCAAAAAGGTGTATTGACTAGAAATCTGGACCTAAAAAAATTAGAAACTTCTTCAGATCAACCTCTCAAATGCTCACTGTATGATCCAGTGGATAAGGAATCTGGGTATAATATAATGCTTGAACAATGGGAAATATGTGGAATAGATTAAAATTTACTTTAAATTATAATTTAAAAGAAAAATTTTACAAGATGATATACCGTTGGTACTTAACACCAGACAAGTTATCAAAAATGTAGAAAGGTATTTCAAATGTTGGAAATGTAAAGGTAAAGAGGGGACTTTGTGTGTGATAAAGCAAGAAAATATTGGAATAGGATTCAAATGTTAATACAGAAAATTCTTAAAGTGAATATAGAAAGAAAACCAGAGACTTTTCTCTTGGGGCTAATGACAAAGACCTGGAAAAAAATATATGGAACTTCGATGTTATATATGTTGACAGCAGCAAGACTACTCTACGTTCAGAAATAGAAGACTACATCAATTCCCACAACGGAGGAATGGTTACAAAAACTGATAGAGCTAGCAGAGATGGCTAAACTGACTGTAGTGATTAAAGAAAAGAATATGAATCCTTTTATTCCCTTGGGGAAACCGCTTCTAGACTTTGTGCTTGAGATGGAAAAAAATGAAATTCTGATTTTGGGTTTTATCAATTAGATAGATTTGATGTTATTGAAATTGCTAGTTTATATTATTTTGTAAAAGTAAAAAATTAAGATTTGAACTTGACACTCGACTTTACTGCACCAAAGGAAGTCAGAAGTCAATGCCTTTTTTTTCTCCCTTACTTCACTTTTCACTTCCCCAGGTTTTTCACTATCTACTTTTGTATTTTCATTGTATCGTATATTATAATAAAACTTTACATTAAAAAAAAGATCAGCCTCTCAAATACTGAGACGTGCAAATTGATGAAATGTTAAATTATACTTTTCTTTCTTCAGTTATATCAAATTGATTCAATTATCTGAATTTAGTAATCACAGTTTATCTGAATAACGTAGATCTCATTTTAATACATACTTAAAAAATAATATAAATCAGCACAAATTATCTGGAAAAAAGGATTTTAAGACTAAAGAGTTACATTACTGCTTTCAAAACAAAGAAAGCAACCAATCACTTGCTTGATGAAACTGTGTACAGTATAGACAGTACATGGGCTCCATTTATATTCATGCATAAACATATCACATTTATGGGTTTCAAGCCATGCTGTATATTTTTAGCCAAGTTACTATTTTTCAGTTCAATTGTCTATTTCCAATATAAGGATAATAGCTTAAAACAATTAATGTTCTTATGAAAACAATATAAAATTATTTTAAATAACAACGGGAAAGTTTGCAAATTTATCTTAATAATAGGAAATACTCCACTTGCCTCTCAGAAATTTTTTTTTTTTTTTTAGTAAATTCAGCCCAAACCCCAAAATTAAATTCAGAGGAAGGATGTACTCCCTCCCCACCCACTCTCCAATATTCCTTTTTTTTTTTTAAATTGCACTGGGATCACCATACCTAATTCTGCAGCTGACTTGATATCCACATTGTCATAGCCACTGCCAATTCGCACAATGACCCGGAGAGCTTTGAACTTCTCCAGGTCCTGGCGCGACAAGGTAATGGTGTGGTACATCAGAGCCCCAACAGCTTCATTTAGAACCTAGAGGAAGATAGAACAACAGAATAATGCTTACTCCATAGCTTTAGAACTAGTAAGCTCAGAATTCTACAACCTCACTTATTATTCAGCCTTCCACTTCTGATCGACACTTTATTTGCTGTTCAATGAACTGCAAAGTACTCCAAGAAAGGAATGGAATGTGAAAGACAGAAAGAGAATATAATTGCTTCTACAAAAGGACAAACACCATCACTCTTTTCCTTCACGTCCTTTTAATTTCACAGAAAAGAGAGAAAGAACTGTTTCTCTCCCTTCCCACTGGCCTTTCATACTTAAGCAGAGTAGCAAAGTGCAGTATGCATTTTCTGCAAAAACTGCAAGACAAAGGACCACCCCTTCTGAGTTCTTTTAAGTTCCCACTGGTTTCCATAGAATTTGGTTCAAAATGGGGGTGGAAAGCAACTACAAATAATGGCTAGCTCTCAAAGCAAAATTTTATGAATTCTGGATTCAACTCACCCATTTTTTCATTGGAAAGTGAAATTTCCTCCCTCTTTTTGTAAATCTTACCTTTTCATGGATTTCCTGAGTTGATTGTGCATCACAGAAAGCTACTGTGGCAACATCTTTCAGGATAGGCATTTCTACAGTGCAATCCCTGCCATCAAGGAGGGCAACCAATGGACGAGCTGGCATTGGACCATTACCAATAGGAGGCCTTATACCTATAAAAGAAAATAGAATTATTCACCTACAAATAAAAATGAAAAGTATTCTTCTATAGCCCCATTACAAATCAATTATGTCAATCCAATATATAAAGTGCTGGGAAAAATTCAGGAACAGTATTAACTACTGATAGAGAGCTTCTTATAAGTGCAAAAGATCTCAAATTCAAATTCTACCATTCTTCCAATAAGATTGGGAAAGATACCTCTTTTTTAAAATATAATAATAAAACACAGTTATATATTATATGGTCAAGTACCATCAATTATTTTACAGAACTGATTCACAATACGTGTGTGTGTGTGTGTGTGTGTGTATGTGTGTGTGTGTGTGTGTGTGTGTGTGTGTGTGTGTGTATTCTTGTAAAATCTCATTCCTCATATCTTGTAACTTTTATCTCATAACACCTTTTCAGAATATTCAAAATATTTGATGGTCTAAGTTATACATTTTTGAAATTTACAAAATGAATGAAATGATATCATTTCAAATAAATTATCTAAATGAGTTATGGGCCTGAGTTATCATGGGCCTACATTTGTTAAACTGAGTTTTCAAAGAATGCACTGGTCCATAGTTAAGAAACTTGTGATTTTTCAGCATTATTATTTTTCAGCATATTACTGCTTTCATAAATAAGTATTTTAAGCAGTAAACATTATTATTGCCTAATACAGAGAATCTTTATCTTTATATCTTTATATTTTAAACAGAATATTCTTATCTGGAACCCTTGAGGGTTGCTGCAGTCAGAACAGAAATTACCGAACAAATAAGCCAATAGCACCCAACAATGCTTTAAAAATTAACTGTTTCAGAAAAAAACACAATAATATGGAAGGCACTTACCCATATCTATGTGCATATATTGACTAAATTAATAATTATAACATATTTTTAACAATTGTGGGGAATGGGATAATTGTAACCATGCATACAAATATCTTTTATCAACCTTTCAGTATTTTATGTGCTTTCAAACCTGAATAGCAAAAGACACCTAAGAACCACATAAGAAATGGTTATTACATCCAAAAAATAATTTAATTTATTCTCCCCTAGCTAAGGAAATAATGATGAAAAACACAACAGAAATGCACAAATGTTTCAAGATAATATATTAGTCTTCCCAACAATGATATAACTCAAAGATGGAAATTGAGTCCATAGTTCACATAAAGTTCCAACATACTGGTTTTAACATGATGTGTGAGTGTAATGTAAGGTAAATTATGATTATGACTTATAATTATGTTATAAGCCTAGCCAATTGTAGTACTAGCACTGATGTTACCTAGTTTGGTAGTAAAATGTCTGCAAGAAAGCAACCAAGCTCAAAGGGCACCAAGGATCCCGTTGTTCAGCCCTGAGCTGCAAATATTCTCTTCTATTGCTAGTCAATTGTACTTATGCAATGAACCATGATTTAGCAAACCTTAGATAAGTGTGACATGTTTACCCAAATATATATATCTTAACAAGTTTATATACAATCAATACAACTTGAGCCCCAAATAAAGTACAGAAAACCCTTCTAATCCCTAGCAATAATGAAATAATTCTCAGAGCAAGAGTCCACAAGTTCTGGTTGGCCTTGTTAGCCAAACAGAAACCTATTGGGAAATGAAGACACTTTAGCATGTTGCGCTTCTGTTCCAAGCAAGTACCCTAAGAAGAAGGCATTCATTGGGCATAAAAGTCAAAAGTTAGAATCAGAAAAGCTTGCTCTTCTGGATGCAGGGACCTGAATCACTTGTATTCACTAACATCGTAAGGGGCAAGTGTAATTATCATCTTCTGTGTGAAGTAAATACCACCAAATTGAGCAAAACTTAACATCACATATCTCTATGTACGTATCACTGCATAGCATCATTTAGGCTTCAGTTCAAAGCAAGATTAATTTGCTTCCTTTAATTCATTTACTTTTTGTTTATTTCTTCAGGGGCAGTTTTATTAGTTTTTATCATAATATTACCCAGAGTTTTATTTTTAAAACAGCTTCATAATCTGTCCAGAAAACTTCAGCTAGGTGCCTTAAAGTATAATATATAAATATGTTATATGTAATATATAATATATAAATAGAAGTAATGATCCACAGAAATAAAAAAATAAAACAATTGGTCCTCAATTGCTACTACTTAATACAAAGGGGTGAAAGATAAAAGGTAGAGACAATTCAAAGGTGCTTTAGACAGCAGGAAACTAGTTTAGATTAAAAGGCTAAACTCTTTCGACACATTGCAACAATTTGCAAGAAACCAGAGGATACACATTAATAGAGAAAACAAACGTTTGTGCTTTTCAATGGCAAATAATTACTATCTATGGTATCTTTTAAAAGAGACACTTCACATACTCGGTCACCTTAAAAACCACTAGGAGACGTTTCCCCCCCTTCTGTCAAGGGGGTATCATAAGGCTATCTGCATTCACGGGATACCACAAGAGCTGAGATAGTAAAATAGCAGCCTCCACCAAGCAAAGAGGATGCAGACCGCGGTTTTTAAGTAACGGGTTAGGACTGGCGTGTAATCTGGGCATCTCCGTGTACGGACCGGGCCATAACTCGAGGATCCTACATTTTCAAAGAAAGGATCGGCTCACGACGCCTTACACCAGAGGCAGGCGGGCGCAAATGTTTCCACGAGAGCGACCTTCTGTCACCACACCACGTGGAGAGAAATTCGGGACACGAGGTCCGAATCCTCCCGCAGCTTCCGATACGCGGGTTTAAGAGAGTCTTGCCGCCCTGCCATCATCCCTCCTTCCGACGCTCAGGAAGTTTACCTTCGCAAATGCGGTCCAGCCTCTGGCGCTTCACTTTGTGCCTGTCCATGGGACACACCGAAATGGGCCCGGGCGACTCTGAGCAGGAGAGGGGGAGGGAGGCGGGAGAAAGCGAGAGAGCTACGGAAGCTGAAGCCTGACTGGCTAAGCGGAACACGCGAACTCGTCCCCGCCGAAAACTGGCGGCAGCGGCGGCGGCCTGGGCCTCCTAAGTCTGAGGTTGGGAGGGGCGGAAAACCTGGCGTCCGATGCGCCACAGGATCCCGTTGTCGCTGCTGCTGCTGCCGCCGCCTCCGGCTGTCTCTTCCCCGTCGCCGCTCTTCCCCCCACCCCCCCAAAAGCACCGGCCTCCAAAACGGAAACGGAAGGGCTGGGGCCTAGGAAAACAAGATTCCCGGCACAGGCCCGATGGGAGCGTGTCGGGCTCTGCAACCATAGAGTCGCTTCTGAAAGTTCCCACGCTTCCGGTCCGTTCTCAAGTCATAATAAATGCGGATTCCGTGGAAAATGATCAGCAACATCTGGTGATGTCAGCAATATCAGCAATACCTCGTCTTCTGCTTTTCTTTGCCTCGTTTAATTTTACCGCAGCAAGGAATCCGGTATTTATTTTTGTGGGTGATAAGCTTACATAGGGTTGAAAAAATATTAATAGAGCGCTAGGGCTTACACAGCCGTGCCAAATAGAATCCTGTTACGTTAGAGCAGTGATTCTCAACCTTTCTAATGCCGTGACCCCATAATACAGTTCCCCATGTTGTGGTGACCCCCAAGTGGGTGTGGCCACCAATAAGAGGGAGTAGGACAGCTAGGGAAAAGGGAAAAAAATGGCAGACAGCATGGTTTGGCGACCCCCGTGAAATGGTCATTCGACCCCAAACGGGGTCCCAACCCACAGGTTGAGAACCACTGCGTTAGAGGAAGATTTGAACTTATTGGATTTATACATAATAATCTTGTAAGATTATTACATATATAAATTGATTTTTTCCCCTCTAATTAAATAAAATATATATAATACACATTTTATGCGAAAGGGTGTGTTAAAATACATTTGTATTCATTCCTTTTCATTCAATAATGAAGCCACAGGTTTGAGAGATCACATAAAACATAATTCAAAAACTGTTCCCATGTTGTTTGCATGTATGTTTTCCTATGTCTGGCAGCTGTACTTTATTTGACTAGAAAGACAGGAAAATGTTAATTCTTTTCAATGGAATAAGATAAAGCTTTATTGTCAGACAACAGGATATTTCTTGAATTCTAAAGCTAAGGGCAAAATGCTTTTGGAAAAGTTCTTCATAGAGAAAAACAAATGCTGAGTTTAATGTCTTCCTATATTCGGCTGTAGATTAGAATTCTAAGCTGACAAGTAATGTAGATGAAGATTCATCCAGTTAAAAACACTTGACAGGATTGTAACATGATTTCAAATTACGATATCACTGTATTTTTAATTTTAAAAAATCAATCATTCTTATATGTAGGACTTTATTAAGTATATATATATATTCTTTTTTTAAAATAAAGGTCTTTTAGTGTTGTGATCTGGGACAGACAAAAAAGCTTGCCAAGAGAAGCAAATTTGTAAAATTGGCAATAAAGGGTTTTTTTTCGTTTCCTAACGTTTGACAGGCTTTATGATCCCATCTTAGAGACATACAACTCCCTTTAGCAATTTCTTTTTATTTTCTCTTTTAATACAAAAGAAACAAGCAGACAAAACCCCGTTATCCTACCGCCGTTTTCCCTTCTACCCCCAACCCTGCTCCCCCACCCTCATCCAGGAGTGCAGCCTCCCTTTGCTGCTGACTCCAAAGTCAAGTTTTTCAAGGAGACATCCAAATGCTAGTTCTCTTCAATCAAAGTTAGATCCAGATCACTAAAGTCTGGTTGGAAAATTGTCCTTTTGCTTGCTAAATTCCAATTTATTTGTCTTGCTGCTTGTACTGCTGCTGCTTCTTCTTCATCCTCCTCCTCTTCACTTTCACTGAGCACCTGGATACAATTATTAATGGGACTGCAAGGAGCTGAGGGTGACTGTGGGCTACAAGTCAAGAGCCATGATGGATAGCCACCTTCCTCAGATTTGTCTAACTGACAGACTTCCCCTGCAAATGGTTTCTGTCAAAAAAATAAAGAAACGTACATTTCAACAGATTTATCTTGTGTTATAATGTCAACTTATAGGCATACATGTGAATTAGAACACTAGTATGAGTTAATATAGTTATTGCTCAGTTCCAGAAATTAAATATCATTAATTACATTATTATGTAAAAAGCTGCTATTATGACTAAATACCAGAGACATTTTAAGTGTTCAGCTTGCTGGGTTACGGACATAAATTTTCAAAAACTGCTTTTATTAACAAACCAAATCTGCCAAGTCTATGGAAATAGTGCTCCTATACTTTCTAAAACATTCTAGATACACATAACCAATTGTTCTATTGCCATATCTACTACTACTAGGCTATCTTTATTATTTTATAGTAATTTTATCTATGGTCTCTCCAACCTCTGGCTATAGATTGCATTCCAGAAAATCCTGATTAACAACCACTTGTTCAGGGATGTTCAAAGTTATGATGGGACTGAATGAGTGGTTCTTACGATCAGTCCTTGAAGTTCTGTTTGTCCCAGTATCCATGCAGTCACATGATCACGTGTGACCTTCCTTGTCACCTTCCCACAACCAAATTCAGTGGGGAAGCCGGCAGGAATGGCTTCTGCTACTTTCTCCCAATTCTGCAGCACCTGCTTGCCTCTGGCCACACTTGTGCTAAGCTGCAGCAACTGCCTGTGTTCTATCCAGAGCAGTCACACAGTCACCCTATGTTTGGCTGTGCTGCATCAGCCACCCATCTGCCGTTTACAAGCCGCCTAGAATTTGTGACTTTTTGCCAGTTTCCCCACTGACTTTGCTGGTTGGAAGCTGGCAGAAAGTAGTGAGGTCCTCACTTAACAGCAATAGGGGACCACCTGGATCACTATTGCTAAGCAACACGGTCCTGCAACATTCCACTTCACAACCACATATCACTTTCTGACAAATTCCAGTCCAATTGCTATTGTTTAAAAAAGGACCACCTATGGACTAGTCCAGAAAAAAAGTTCAGCATTTTTCAATTAAGGATCACTGGGTAATTTTTTGCTTGCAAATATACAAAAGGGGGGGGGGAACCAGGTCTATAATGGAATGCTTTGTTCTTCTAAGTATGAAGAGCCCTGTGAGCTGTCTTCAGCTACTTTGATTCTAGTTCTCTCTAATCATGAATGGTTTTAAATAACCACTGACTCTTCTAACAATAAATTAATATCCTGCTAATACAGATTATAAATCTCAGCATTCATCAAGACCAAATTATTTCACTGACGATGTTACCTAGTTTGAATAACGAAATGTCTGCATGAAAACAACCAAGCTCAGAGAGCACCAAGGACCCCTCAAAATTGTTTCAATATAACTGCCAATGCAAGTATCCTCCTTGGAAGGATCTGTATTATATAGGATCAGATCTGCCATTTCTAATAAATATACCTGGAGCAAAGTCCTCAATTTACAACTATAATAGAGACCAAAAAAATTTAGCTAAGTGGTGAAATCATTAAGTGAGGCATCACATGACTGAACACGATTTTACCTTTTTTGCCCTGACGTCACATGACTGCAACTTGTGACCTTCCCTGTCAGCTTTCCCATTGATTGGTTGGGAAGGTCACAAATGGCAAATGACTGCAGGATGTTGCAACAAGTTGTAAATGTGTGAGAGTTGCCAAATGGTCAAATCATGATTACAGGGATGCTGCCGCAGTCATAATTGCAAGGACCAGTCATAAGTCACTTTTTTCAGCAGTCATATCTTCAAACAATGTTGAATTTTGTTGGTGTCATACACAGGTAGTCCTCAACTTAAAACTGGCTGCTTAGTGGCTCTTCGAAATTACGATGGACCCCTCCCTTATGGTCCAGATTTGAAGACAGCCCAGCTCCTTCCCATGGTCACATTTTGGGCTTGGCAACTGGCCCACATGTATGGCGGTCTGCAGCATCCCAGGGTTATGTGACTGCAATTTACAATGTTTTATGCTGGAAACCAGCCTTTATTTCTGCTTTCCAGCAAACAACATCCGTTGCAGACAATGGGTTTGCTTAACAACTGTGGATTCACTTAACATCTATGGCGATTCACTTAACCACCACTGCAAAATATATTATAAAATTGGGTTGGTCACGTGATGATCTGACTTAATGACTGGCACAAATTTGCAACTGTATTTGCAGGCTCAATTACAGTTATAAATCAAGGACTCCGTCGATAATCCCCAAAGTTTTCCACAGTGTATTGTACTCATTTTAACAGATTGCTTAGCACCATATAGTCGTTGAATGTAATGTGTTTTGCTACATGGAAAAATCCAGTTTTGTTTCAGTGGTTTTTCAGTTTTTCACTTCCCTTTTACTTCAATTTTTCACTGATTTTACAGGGAGGTTTTGATCAACACGACTCTGATGCCAAGTAGATGATGCTTCCCTACTTACCTGATTCATCTTGTAGAAATCAAGTGAGGGCCTATGCCACCTCACATCTTCTTCATGGCGCCGCTTGAGACCGCATTTCCTGGTGTCCAAGTCACAAGGCTGTGAGCGGCTGCGAGGGAGGCTGTGCTGGTGCCGAAGTAGCTCTGGTGTGGAAGTGGTGGAGCTCTGGGGGGATGGCAAGAATCTGACAGGCGACAGAGAGAAACGGCGTTGCAGAGGGTAGGGCTGCAAAGTCTCTCCAGTCTCCCACGGTACACTTGCTGGCGATTCTCGAGACAGAGCCAGACTGAAAAATGGTGGGCTCCTGCCACCAACAGCACCATCTTGAACACACTGATAAGAGGCACTGGGGACTGGATTGAAGCAAAGTCTGTTGGCTTCCTGAACCAGGTTCTGGGATTGTACTGCTAAAGTGTCCACTCCACTGGTCTCCCGGCGTTTGATATGTGTCCACACTTTGGAGCCCAGGGGTCTCCAAACAGCTTGCCAGCGGGAAAGGTCTTCGGGCACTGAGAGGGAACGACAGTGTCTTTTGGTAGGGGGCACAGAAACTTTTTCTGAAACCAAAGAGTTGGTGGCCAATGCTTGGGACGCAAGATTGTTCAGAGGACTGTTCTCTGGGCTGCAAGTTGGCAAGGGAAGGCTTAGGCTGGACTGTTGGTAAGAAACTGGGTTGTCTTGGAGATGGATCTTTGGACAGGGAGCTAGGTCCCTCCATGAAGTCCCCTCTGAAAAGAATAACACAAGAGAGGAAATTTAAGTTGAGAGACACAGCTGTCATCCAGATCAGCTTAGTTAAATATTCTAATCCAGACATGTCAAACACAAGGCCCGGGGGCCAGATGCGGCCCACGAAGCCATCCTGGAAACAATGAGGGAATGGCCCCCGCTGCCTTGGCCCAGACCAGCCGGGAGCCAATGTACAATTTTGTGGTGGCCATCTTGGCACTTGCCCCAGTGGACCATGCCTTGGCACTTGCCCCGGTCCCACCCCCTTCTGCCAGAGACCCTCAGATCTGTCCCACTCCTGCCCAGGCCCCCATAGGCACCCTTGATGCGAATGATGTAGAATTGGCCATGCTCACCCGGTAGGCCACACCCACTCCATCTATGCCCACCCGGTAGGCTGCACCCACTCTGGCCACACCCACCTGCCCTCCCCAGGGCAACTGTAATGCTGATGCGGCCCTCAGTGAAATTGAGTTTGACACCCCTGTTCTAATCTATGACATGTGATTTAACAAAAAGATACTGGATTCCTCACACGAAGTTGGAACACCTTTCAGCCTACTCCTTTCAACATTTTAAATATTTTAACAGCAACTGTAGAATAAAGATCTGCTTGCTATATTAATTCATGAATGATCTAAATTTAATAACTCTTCTCCACCTCCATTAAAATGTTTACCTTAAATCTCCAGCCAAATATTCACAATTTGTTCTTTCTAGTCCTTTACGATAATGGCAGATAAATAAGAGGTCTCTGAATTAAAGATGTGATTATTTCTTACTATGCTGGAAAGGAGATATTTATGAATCAAAAGAATAATGCTTCTTGGAGAAAATCGCATGTTCATAGAGAAGCAGCAGCATACAGAGAGAGGTTTAACCCATCTATATTTAGGCAACACCTTCTCTATGGCCTGCAATCAGTTCATCAGAGATTAACATTTAGAAAAAGCTTCCTTAGGTTGATGGAAGACTTCAAAGAATGTAAAAGCAGAGAGGACCTATGGAAAGCTACAAAGAATCAACACTGGATGGATCCAATGGAGGAGCTGGCACCTGGGTCTGGCAAAAGCTGGGAAGTATGGAAAACGCTGAATCGACAGCGCGCAGGTGTAACAAGATCCAGAGATATTCTGAACAAATGGCGCCAACTGGTGGCTTCTGCCCTTTGCAATTCTGGTGACATGCAGACAACACAAAACCTGTCTTTTGTGCCCTGATCAGCGTACACCTGAGGACCTCATAGAAGCGCCACAGAACGCAATTAATGTTGCTAATTTCTAGGCAGGATCTGTTTAACTTGTACATATTTTAATCTTGTATATTTAAAATTTTAAGTTTTATGCCATATAATTTAAATTTTATGTCACATAGTATGCCTTATGTTAATTGTGATGCTTCTGACACAAACATTGTCGAATTCCATTTATAGTTGGGTGTAGTTAAAACACTGTCACTTTTCTTTCTTTCTACTGGAGAAACTAAAAAAATGAGAACTAATTGAACAATTGAGAACACAATTTTGGTTTATTTAAAAACTTCCTGTTTTCAAATGTTTAGCATCCCTGAGGATATAGGGCTGTTTTCCATTGTTCTCTTCCATCTTTATGGAAAAATACAATTTCTCCATATTACTGGACATTGTACACCATTATAATGCAGCTACTTCCTTCCTAATCATATCTTTAGAAAAGAAAGGCACAATACATACTATTTTAATTCTATTAAGAGTCCTTTGCCCAACACTCTATGTAACTGCAAAAACAGAATGACTTGTGAAAATCATCAAATGAGTGAAGTACCAAGTTAAAAATACATGCAGCTATGAAGTAAATACACAGAAGAAACTCTTAAAGTTGCCTGTTTTTCATATGTATGACATTGGCGTTGTCAAAATAGCAAAAAAAACCAGTAAGATTATTTGAGCCAAAAACCTCCATCCACAAGTAAAAATATTTGTTTGGAGATGCAATTAAGGAAACTAATCTATAGTGTAAGTAAAAGACACCAATAGCAGACAGTAGATAAGATTGCAAAACATAAAATTAAGATTTTAGACAAGACAGAAGGGAGAAGAGTCATTATCTGTAAGCTCAACAGAAGGATAGCTATATTAAATAACCAATTTCAGCTTTAACATCATAGTTAATATAGACTAGAGTAACATAAGCAACAGATATTATAGAACTCCTAAGACAAATATATTTTCCTGAGATAAGCCTTTACTACGTATTCCTTTAGTTTTTCTTAACTTGAAAAGTAACCTTTTGTACAAACAAGATCCTTGAATTAGATTCAAATTCTGACAGACCACTAATAATCTGTACAATAAGTAAGTGAACAGGTTTAAAGCCAAATTTTATGTTTTTACAAACTATTCAGAAACTTGCTAATGAAAAAATTAAAAATTATGGAATATATTACATTGTATAGTTTACCTTAAACAATACTTTCAGTTAATGCATTAAAACATTTATATAGAAACTATTCCAATTCCAAATGTTTACAATATAATGGAGTTTTAAGGCAAATTGCTGTACAATATATGATAATATATGATAGTCACAAGATGATCAGAACAATTACAAGAATAATTCATTTTTGGGAGAGCGCATTTTCTTTCTCTCTTGCATAAAATGTGCCTAAAACAAATTGGGCACGAGTTAACGACTGAACCACAACAAAAAGAAATTATACAGCAAATAAAAATCCTTCTTTTAAAAATGAAAGCTATTTTATTCAGGAGTCAATTTCAGAGACAAAGATTGCTTTATTTTAAGGGCCATTTAGGAATCCTGTAGCATAGTATATAGCTTAAATAATATTACATTCCAATATTCTATTTGTAATAAGAGTCAACATGCATGCTAAAATTATTCTATTTATTTATTAAGCTTGCTATACTATTGACTATTAAAATCCCTTTATTATTCATCACAATAGACTTTTACTTTTTTGCTAGAGCCAGTTTTTATCAAGAGTTAACTATTATGTATATTATACATCCTAAAATTCTTATGTGAGCTATTTATTCAAGATCATACATTTACCATAGGAAACAGCTTATATGGATACTGCAACATGAAAGTATGGAGAACCTCCAGTACAAACATACAGAAATAAGAAACCTACCTTTTAAAATTATTAAACTTTTAAAACTTTCCCCTCCTCTACAGATTGCCTGAAAATAGTAGTTCCTGTTATTATTGAGCATTCTTCCAGCTTTTATCATAGCGATCACTGATTAAAAATGATCAGTGTATTTTGACCAAATGTTCATTTAAGAAGGGTAACAGTATCTCAAATATATAGCCTACACAAGGAGACCAGAAAATAAGTTTATCTTGTTAACTATGTGCTTTATGTAGAAAACATAATAAGAAAAAGAGGACAAGAGATAATATAGACACAAAGGGTATAAGTCCAGCCAGATGTTCTTACCAGGCGCTATCTGGAAGGGGCTGCCACAGCTGGCCACATCAGCATGATCGGGCAAAGGCTAGGAAGGGAAACACAAGGAGTCATCACATCACAGCAAGGACCAGCACTTTATAAACAAGTTTAGTTCTGCAATTCCTACCATTAAGCTTTGCGTAACATTTCAATTTTATTTATGAGATTCTAACAGTATTCAAGTATGATGCCCACTCCCCAATTCCTACAGCATTCCTATCCCTCGAAGTAGACAACATTTAAGTGTTACCTCAAGAGAATCCTTCTAACATTTCATTTAAACTGAATGCTGAGACACTTGGGACAAAATAATCAGAAACTGATTTATTCAAGCTTGATCACCAGCCTTTTTCATACCATGCTGTCTTGTGCTCAATCATAAACTATTAACTATGATGTTTGACAGGTTTTTAAAATTTCCCATTTGTCTTTGCCCATATTAGATGAAAAATTTAAAGATACTTCCCTACCCCACACCACAGAAAATGTGAAAATGCCCGTGAAAAAAATAAACATTTACATTTTATCCTTGAAATTAATTTACTTGTTTAGTTGGGTTCCATTTTTCTTTTTTGTAATTTTTCAATTGTTCAAAAGCTCCCTGAATCAATGACAACATATTAATTATTTGTCTGTATGAAAGTTCTATAATTGAGAAAATGAGCAGGTATAATTTTCTGAAATATGACTCACCAGAGATTATCTACATTCTAATCTCTTCAAAAATCATTAACAGTAACAAAATATGCCCGACTCAATTTCATGTCCCACAGAAAATTAGTGGAAAGGCCCATTTATGGCACCTTTATCTGTCCCCATCCTGCAATGTTTTGCTTTCAAATGCTGAAAGACTAGCATGTAGCCATGTTACAGGGGTATATTTTCTGTTCCAAATCACCAGTTTTCTGTGGCATACTTCATCTGCTTAAAGAACATTACAAAAAAGAACTTGATTGTACCTTTCCTGCAAAAGCTTCATTAGGCCACATCCCATTCTTGGAAGTCTACACCTCAGTGTTCAAACTTCTGGATGGAAAAGATGTGTTCCTGGCTGCACCTGCAGGGACTTTGTGCTGCTATAATGTATTAATTTCCAGGCACGTTCACCATGGACTCCAAACCTAAAAAGAATCAGGAAGCACATGCTTCATATTTCACTGAATCACTCCCTTTTAATTTATATTTTGATACAGGAGCCTATTGTTCTTCGTTTTTCAAGTCAGGTCACCTCTCCTTAGGTTACAGGGATACTCTGTGTAGGGAATTTCTTTGTACAGCTGTTTCTGCCCCTATTAAGAAAAAAAAAACATGGAAAAAGTACAGACCCAGAAATGCTTTACATTAAATAATTAGGATGACTGGAAATTAAGATAGAAAACATGCACGCAAACTTAAAATTGATGGGAGAATAGGATGGACCTTTACACTGGTTCAACTTATACTCCAGTTGCACTGTTCCTAGATCAGGAGATTCTGCTCACAACTACTCATGCTTTAGTATCATGTCTTGTTGCAGCACACTTTGGAATTCATCTTTGGAAAGCATTCAGCAGCTTCAATATACCAGCATGTGTAGTATTGGGTGTACCAAAGTTTGCCCATGTAACATTTCTGCTGTGTGAGCTATATTAATGTTCCCAGTATGCTGCCAGGTGCAATTCAAAGTGCTGCCTAGCTACATGGCACAAGGCCAGATCACACGTGAGCCGGGCTGTTTCCATTCATTTGTGCCCATCTCACCAGATTTGGCAGGGTGAGCACGCTCTGGATTCCCTTAGTAAAAAAGAGTCATTATGCGGACAAAAGGGGATTTCTTGCTCCAACACTGGAAGTTTTTATGAAGAGACTGGACAATCATTTGTCTGAAATGGTACAGGGTTTCCTGCCTGAGCAGGGGGTTGGACTAGAAGACCTCCAAGGTCCCTTCCAACTCTGTTATTCTAATTCTTTTCTGTTGCAGTGTCTGCCTAGTACAGGGGTAGGTAACCTTGGCTCTTTTATGACTCGTGGACTTCAACTCCCAGAATTCCTGAGCCAGCCTGGCTCAGGAATTCTGGGGGTTGAAGTCCACGAGTCATAAAAGAGCCAAGGTTGCCTACCACTGGCCTAGTGGAACAACTTCCCCTTGGAAATCAGGATGGTACTGACCCCATTGGCCTTAAGGAAAGTTGTAATAAGACTAGTTTTTCTCGTATAAGCATTAGGGCTAAGTTGTTAATGGAGTTTGATGTTAGTAAATTTGATATTGAGGATTAGGGGTGAGATACCTTGAACTTTCATACTCTGCATGTTACATTTCACTGCTTTTTTTGTATCTGTATTTATACTGTTTTTATTGTTTTGCACAGTGATGTCTCCAGAGCTGTTTAAGATCAGTGACCATATAAATTTTATGAATAATAACCCTTAGGAATCAAGCACTTTCATATAATTCGAATTTCTATAAATCTGCCATAAAGTCTGCATTTAGCATGGAATGGTTCTTGTCATTGACCAATTCTTGTCAATGTACATGTGCAGTTTTTATAGCAAAATATTTGCTGAACGGTCATCCTATGGAAGCAATAATTTGGTATTTATTCTCTCAAGTAATAGAATATTGGAAGATAGGAACAGGCAAGTAGCACCATCAGAAGGTGATGGTAACAGTGGTAACAGCAAATAAAACCAGGAGGTGAGAAAGGCCTGAAATAAACGCAAGTTTTTTTCTAATTTTTCTAATTTATTCTATCATGTCATCTTAATTTTGCGAGAACGGAATAGGATAATACAAGCTGCTTCTACAAACTAAACTCCTAATACAACAGGCTTATTCTATGATCCAAGTAAGCAAATTTGTACTTATCTGAAATTTTCTTTCTTATTTCAAGAACTCTATGTTACCAACAAAGATGATTAGGGGACTGGAGGCTAAAGCATATAAGGAACAGTTGCTGGAATTGGGTATGTCTAGTTTAATGAAGAAAAGGACTAGGGGTGTCATGATAGAGGTGTTCCAATATCTCAGGGGCTGCCACAAAGAAAAGGGAGTCAAGCTATTTTCCAAGGTGCCTGAAGGCAGGACAAGAAGCAATGGATGGAAACTAATCAAGGAGAGAAGCAACCTAGAACTAAGGAGAAACTTCCTGACAGTTAGAACAATTAACCAGTGGAACAACTGCCTCCAGAAGCGATGAATGCTCCAACACTGGAAGTTTTTAAGAAGAGACTGGACAGCCATTTGTGTGAAATGTATAGGGTTTCCTGCCTGAGCAGGGGGTTGGACTAGATGACCTCCAAGGTCCCTTCCAACTTTATTATTATTATTATTATTATTATTATTATTATTATTATTACTACTACTACTACTACTACTACTACTACTACTACTACTACTACTACTACTACTATGGATCATCGCACAGTTAGCCAGATGTTCAGACTGGATTTGGCATTTTGTCTACCTATCGAGTCCTTACCCAGGACCTGGGATAGGCAGATGTGGATGTTTGATGGTATTACAGGTATCGTCGCAGGATGGAAGCAGTTCCTAGTAAGGCCGCCTTTTGCAATTGACTAATAGCAAATTTGTCAATGCCAATGGTGTTCAAGTGGTGCTCCAGTTGTTTTGGGATTGCGCCCAAGGAGCCTATGACTATTGGTACTACCCTTGCTTGCTTTTGCCACAGTCTTTCTATTTCTATTTGTAGGTCTTTGTATTTTGTTATCTTCTCCAGTTCTTTCTCTTCTATTCTGCTGTTTATTATTATTATTATTATTATTATTATTATTTCACTGAATTTCTGTTATCCTTACTATTCTTTAATAAAATTTAGTCTGATTTCCTCATAAATGCAATATAATTGTCATGCTAAATCAAAGCAGAGAACCATGTGCTTCAGAACTTATTTTAGCAGTGGCCAGCCAAAATGTTTTAAGTAGAATATATTAGCAAAATTCTTCCATCTGTTATGACTACAAGCTACCTATAGCCTATAATTTATATAGTAGTACCTACCTATAGTAGGTATCATGTGGCATTGAATGCCATACATTAATCACATCTATTACATAAAATAGCCTTTCTGTTTTTAAACCGGCTACCAATGACATTTTTCTAGAATCTATTCCTCACCACTATGAAATTTAATCCCAACTGACACTAGCAGTTTGATCAAAATACAAATATATGGGGTGGGCGGAGCAAGGAAGAGCCTAATTATGTTTCTATTAATGTTTTAATACTAAAAACTAGTTCTTCCATAATCTCAAAAGTAAATTAGCCTAGGCAAGTGTCTAGGAGATCAAAAGCTGTTTCAGATCTATTCAAGTTTTATTCTTTCAGCAAGAAAATGCCTCATTGTTGAATGACAGGTTGCTAATTCCCCTTTCTTTGAGCTACCTGTTGCTCATCTCAGCTTTATGTGCATTAAAAAAAAACACTTAGGCATACAGGTTACAGGTTCTCACCTATCTTTTCACATATTTGCTTTTTAAAAAAATGTTCTGTATCTCCTGATTATTGCGATGAAGTGTTGGATAAAGTAAGCATGAATAATTTCACAGACACTGATCCTGCTCTCTCTAAATAATGGCCTCTTTAAAAATATCACAAATCTCCTGCAAAGATACTGGCAGTTCCTGAGGTTATTCTAGCTTTTTCAAAGGTGCGTAAGTGAAGTACAGATTATCTGACCAACAAAACTAAAGCAGAGCTTACAGAGAAGATGTAAGTTACATAATAAACCCCATTCTGTCTCTACAGAATCTAGCATACTATTCATTCTTATAGGTAGTCCTCTTTTAGCGACCACAGCTGAGAGGCAACTAGGTTGTTAACCAAAGTAATTGCTAAGTGGATAATTTATTGATTGATTAGTCTTATGACCATATCAAAAATATAAAACAAAAATAAAATACAGGATATAAATCCAGGGTAAAATAGGCAAAAGGAAAATACAGTAATAAAATGCATGCGTGTTAAATATTGCTAAATGAAAACATGACTGTGCTTTATGATATTATTTATCTTTTCTGTTTTTCAGACCCATGAAGGTCAGAAATAGGGAAATTGGTCATAGAGTTACTTTTTCATTACCACTATAACTGCAGACACTAAACGAGGCAATCACTAAAGAAGAATTATCTGCTACTTAACATAAATAAGCTGCCCAGAGTTGTTTTAACAGTGAGATAGGGCTGCATATAATTTAAATAAACATAAAACAACAGAACTTTTTTTAGCTTATACAATAAACTTGCACTAGACTAGACCCTGCCCACTCCGTCCCACCTCACTGCTGCAATAAATAAATAAAAATATCTATTTGAACTGCAAACTTATATCCTAAAGCTGTTTAACTTCGCCTCAGTTTTAAAAACAGTTTATCCCACAGCGTGGGCAGAAGCCATTCAAGATAAAAGAGTTCAAAATCTCCTGATCCTGGCATCTGTAGTACACTGATGTTAGTACAATACTGTTAATATATTAATATATATATATTATAGAGAGAAGAAATCATACCAGGTTGATGCTGAATGATATGCATTTCAATTTCTCCAAGCTCTGCTTTTGTAGCTGCTCATGTGATCATGGCTTCTTAGGAAGGCCTGGCATTTTCTTGAGACTCCAGCTCTTGCCAGCGGTCTGCTTTCCTCAGCAAGTCCAGCTGTGTTTAATCATCATCAGTTACCATATCTGCTCATTCACAATCTAGCCAAATTCCATTTCATTCTCCTGACCCCTGCAGGAAACAGACATATTAATGCATCCTACCTGTTCAAGTCTGATCTGCTCCTTAAAACCTGAATGTGCACATTATTTTACTCCTTGTATAATCCCTATATGCAATATGCAGGGAGAAAGCAAAGTCTGAGAAGCAAATCAGATTGCAAAACAGTATGTTTTCTTTTACTAAAAATTTCAAGTTGTGTGTGTGTGTTGTATGTTCTGTGTATGTGTATTCTGTCCCAAAGAAGTCCCAGGGCATAAACTACCAGTCAACCAGAAGCATCCATGATTTTTATATCTTCTTAAGCAGGACTCAAACATCTTGTAGCTTTGGTGATGAATGAGGCTACTTAAAATACTTTTTGCAGAAACACAAAATCTTTTGACTGTGATTCCTGAAAACTTACAATACCATAATTTATCATTCAAAGGAAAAGTCTTCAATAGTTTCAAAACCAGTTTAAAAACCCATGTAATCTAAGCCTCACTTACACGTACCACTAAACATTTACTCTCACTAAATATTCAAATGCTGTAGATAGCGTGATTGGCAGAGTCATCAATGAGTTTCTTGCTATGTGGGAATTTGAATGGCCTGCTGTCTAAAAGCACCCATAATTTCATTCTTTTTTTAATGTTTCAA
Source organism: Crotalus tigris (assembly GCF_016545835.1). NCBI lineage: Eukaryota > Metazoa > Chordata > Lepidosauria > Squamata > Viperidae > Crotalus > Crotalus tigris. The sequence continues at coordinate 5,306,637 of NW_024096520.1, forward strand.
CAGATTCTCCTCCAAAGTTCCAATGTCTCATTTTGTTTGTGGTACAAATCTAAGAAGCTAGATTATCTTTTCTTATTTCAGTATTTATACCTCACCCTGATGAACTAGGTATAGTTAATAAAAAATAATTAAAACAACTGCTAACTCCATAAAATTCAAAATATTTTTAAGAGTTATGGTTAAAAGTAGTGAACATTGAATGGAAATTAAAAATAAAAATAGTAAAAACCAACCATCAAAAGTAAGGCAGTCAGATGATCATTAGCTACTCTTCAAATGCTCACTGAAATAAAATTGTCTTTACCATCTTCCTCAAAATAGATATTGCGGGGGTGGTCAGGGCTTCTGAGGACAAGCTAATTGTCTTGTAATGGGGCAGACAATAAGACTTGTCTCCAAGCTCCCACCCCCTCACTCCTAATGAAGAAAGGATCCAAAGCATCCTCTCTCAGCTTAAACGTATGTATAAGCGGATTCTGTTTGGAGGAGACATTCCTTAAGACAGGGGTCCCCAGCCCCCGGTCCGTGGACCGATAAAGGGCCGCAACATGCCAGTAACCGGGCCGCACCAACAAGCCCCATCCGTGGGATGCAGGCAGCACCCAAAACCACGCATCTCCGGTCCACAGAAAAACTTTTCTCCATGGAACCGGTCCCTGGTGCCCAAAAGGTTGGGGAACCTCTGCCTTAAGATGTAAGAGCCAAAATCCACAGGGCTTTATAGTTTAATACCAAAATATTAAACTGTACCCAGAAACCTAGTGGCAATCAAAGCAAGCCTGCAAAATAGATATTCCATGCCAAAACAGCTTTGATCTGTTAGTAAGTGAGCAGATCAGCAAGTGAGCAGCTTCCAAGTAGTTTTCAAAAGCAATAGACTAGCCTTGAGGTGGTAAGGGCGGGAGTTACTGTAACCAATTTTTGTGCTTCAAAAAAGACTGCAACTGGAATACCAGTTGCAGGTGACCAAAACACAATTTCTACTTGCTGATCAACCAGGAGCCACGAGTCCAAGAGAACCTCAAGTCCAGATTTGCTCCTTCAGGGATAGACTGTCAGTCTCCAAACACAGGAATCTGACTAAGGTAATGGACTGATCACAATATCTTCTGTCTTCTAGAATATTGTCACCTATCCTGAGATAAAGGCTTCTTCCACATAAGTCAGGCCAAAAAATGTCTGAAACAAGCCTATGGTTGCAACATGGATGGAATAGGCATGGAAACTGGAGTCCACCAGCTACCTCCAGTCGGGAAATATCTAATACCAGTCCTTTAACTTTAGGAGGGAGGACAGTATACCAGCAGTATATCTAATTTGTCCCAACTCAACTTCAAAGAGTATCATTTGTGGGGCAGGGCATTTGGTTACAACCAAGATCTCTTGTAATATCATCACTAACATCAACGCCTGAGCCTCGGAGTCAGTTACAAAAGCATTCAAAGTGAGGGCAAATCTTAGACAGAACTACATGTCCTTCTTTGTCCAATTAAAATCATTATCATGCGAAACCTAAACATTCATCTACCTCTTCATGTGGAATGTGGTTTTATTATGTAGGCTTCTGGTATTTGTCAACGGCAGCCTTAGACCAGGTTGCTAAGTAATCTGGTCTCCCATACTCACATAAGAGGCAATTAAGTAGAAAAAGGAATTGACACCAAAATGCCAAACCCATCTTCTCCTAAAACATCCTGGTCAAGGCCATCCTCTGCCATCACAGTGGTAATTTGCCCTTACTCTTAACACTCCACCCTTAAGGTCTCAGACCTACTGCCCCCACCATATTTCCTATAAATATAGTTAGTTGTCCAGAGTTACTTTATATGGGTAGCCACATAATCCAATACATAAATAAACCGCTTCTTAAATATAGCAAAACATACAATGCTTCATGATAAGGAAACCAAACTAATTACTATATGCAAAAACATGAATAGTCCCATAGACCATGTGACAGTTTATCAGCATTGCTCAGCATTCAATAAATTGGATTATAAATTACAGTCAACTATTTAATATTGCCACCATTACTCCAGTTTGAGATTCCTTTCTTCATTTGTATAACTAATCTCTCATGTTGTATTTTACTAATTTACTTCAATTTTCAATATACTTTATTTGTTTTGGAATACTTTGTTAATTTATCCTTCTGCTTTGTATAAATTAATGAAAATTAACTCATCAATCAGAATAGAGCTGGAAGGGACCTTCAAAGTCTTCTAGTCCAGCTTCTTGCTCAAGCAGGAGACCCTAAACCAGGGGTAGGCAACCTTGGCTCTTTTATGACTCATGGACTTCAACTCCCAGAATTCCTGAGCCAGCCATGCTGAGGGGAAAGGGAGAGGTTTCCAAGTTGAGCCATGCTGGCTCAGGAATTCTGGGAGTTGAAGTCCAGGAGTCATAAAAGAGCCAAGGTTGCCTACCCCTGCCCTAAACCATTTCAGACAAGTGCCTGACCAGTTTCTGTACTTTTTTGTTTATCAGCATAGACAAACTTTGTTATAGGTTTTTTTTAAGTGAGCAAAACAATTTTAAAATGTAGCAGAAGACAAGTTATTTTTTTCATTCATTTTTAGGAAAAGCAGATTAATGTTTATACAATATTTTGAATATTGCAAGGTTCAAATCCTCTGCACATTTTACCTATAAATAAGTACATAGCAACAGGTTTTCATTGCATCCAATCTAGTCTTTGTAGTACAACCCAATATATATCAGCACACTTGCTGATTTCAATAAAGCTTACTTTTGAGGAAGAATAGTATTTTTGTTAATATATATATATATAGTAACCTAGTTCACAAATTATGCTGTCCTAACATCTTTAAGAATAATACGTTGATTAAGCCACAATCAACAATTTGTACCAGGTTATAAATTATAATTCATGAATCATAATGGCTAGGTTTACACTGCATTTGAAGTCGAAACAAGTAGGTTTATAGATTAATTTTACAAACTCAGTCAATTATAACTTAATAAACTATCCAAGGATTAGTATAACTCACTCATCATTTAATCACAGGTAAGTGACTATATTTCACATAAAAATAGTTGGCAGCCTAACATCTATCTTAAATGAGAAAAAACAGGAAAGATATGATTTTTTCTGAAACCATACTTCCATTAATTTTTTTATGTTACATTTCTTATTTTTTTAGTATCTTTAAGTTCCATAATATCCTTTCTGCTCAAACATTAATAATAAAAGTGATACAAAAGACCTTTTTACTCCCATGGGGGAAGGGGCTCCATAGATTTATTAGTCTATCATTTAAGGTAAATAATGGTTAAATATATCAATAGAGAAAAATAGAATTCTAAAAACAAAAAAAAATACTGTACAAAAGGAAAAGGGGCTTTTATTGGAAATCTAGTACTAATTTAAGTAGATTTGCTCACATTCAGTCTCTCCATCCTCCTCTTCTTACTCCCCTGTTTTATTCTCTTCTTCATTGCTTGCTTTAAATGTTAAGGACTTTTAGGGTGGATACCTACCCCCCTGATTAGATTTGCTTTTGAAATTCAGGGAGGTAGAATATACTATTGGTGCTAAATAAGTAGAAACAATAAAATGCATATTCAAAAATGTTATACTCAGTAAGAATTAAGAGGGCTATCTAAAAAAAACTTTTTATCTTACATTTTAAAGAGATATCTACAACAATTTAGTTACTATTATAAATTAACTGCAGTTGTAAATTGAGGCTTTGTTCACACAACATGCAAGCCCATAATTAACCCAGCTGCCTGGGTACATAGTGCACACTAGCCAATACATTAACTATACAGTACTGGCTGGGTTTGCACAATGCAGAGAGTCACCCACTTTATTTTAGCCTAGGAAGTTATGCAAAACCAGGCTTATTTTGGAGCAAATTAATTTAAATTAATGGAACTTGCTCCTCTACATTTCTACGTTTTGCATTTCACTTAATAGAAATCATCATTAAAATCAATATTACACCTATAGGCATTTATAAAACTTTTTCTGGACTAAATGTGTCTTAGATGCTAATCTAGACAATTTATATTAGATCCATTTTAAATTTAATCAAGAATTTTAATCCTGATTAATTTAGCAGTTAATAGAATATACTAGATTTGCATCTGAAAGAAGTTCAGTCCTCTGCTAAGTCAGGGAGCCTACTGGGTGGCCTTGAATAAGTCAGTATCTTTCCACGTTAACTAGTAGGTCTATTGTTAAGAATCAGCTAAAAACACATACTATAATTTTCCACAAGCCTCAAGTAAATAATGTAAAAGAAGTGTGGAAAAATAAGTAGAATTTAAATCCTGTATTAACTGGAAAGCACCTCCTCATTATTCTTCATTATTGTTAGCCAAAATTATTCTTTTGCTTCATTTCCTGTTCTGCAATTATACACTGCATCTTCCTGTACTCATTTTAATAGCTTCAGGTCATGGGCCTTTAAGGCTCCAGATAAATGAAGCCATTTTACCCGATTCCTTTAACATTAAAGCAGAGCATGCCAACCCCTTAAGAAAGTATTTTCTTTTGCAGTTGGTTTCTCATCCCGTCCTATGTAATTTCATTTCATTCAGTTCCTTCAATTACATAATTACCTACTTAGTAAGCACAAATCAGAGGTGGGCCTTAAGCAACCTCAGGGTTCTCTGCTACAAGACACATAGTAAGACTCCACGCCAAGACTGTATCAAGCAGTGTGATTCAACTGTTTTAAGAATGGGTCCCATCAACCTAGTTTTAGAAATGCATCCACAGGGGACGCAGTCTCTAACAAAGCAGGCCCTGTTCCACCCTCTTCTGAAGGAGCCAATCACCTCCTCCCCACTTCTCCACCAAGGCCCTCCATTCCACCCCCAAATTCCCATACAGATTCACCCACTTAGCGACAACAGCCACCTCCTTTCCCGAAATCCCCACCTTGTCTGTCTCCATCACCACCCCCTCCCGCATAAAAACAAAACCATCTCGACTTCCTTTTATGACAACATGTCCACAAGCCCCATCTCTCACAAAGACCATCCCACCTTAGCCTTTGCTGGTTACCCCCTCACGCCCAGAGTCTTTCCCCTTTCCGCCCCCCCCCCCTTGCATTACCCACTCAGGCTCTGCAGCCCCTTCGACACGTACCGAACACCCGATCCCTCCCCCGCCTGCTAGAGGGGGCGGCAGCTCCAACACCTCGAGGCGGCTCAGCCAGAGAAGTAGTGCGCCCCAATAGTCTCACGCGCCCCCCACTCCCTATGCTAAACACCACTGGAACCAACCATCTACTGAAGGGAGATAGCCTCCTGGACTCTCAAGCACTAGCACCCGCTGCCGGCCAGCCCTCCGTCTTCCAGCTGCCGCCCCCACCCGGCGGCCCGGGCTCCCAGCCCCCCGCCAGGAGCCTCCGCTCCCCTTTCCGTCGGGAGTGGATCGACTTGCTTGGGCCAAACCAACCACACAACAGTGGGGGAGGGTAAAAATCTCTCGGGGCAATTGAGAAGGCAGTTTCAGAAAACAGACTCACGCATTCGTCCGGAGCTAGCATAAGGCCTCCCTCCGGTTACGAAAATATTTCATCTTTTATGAGGCAGTCTGTTGGCCCCACAAGTAACCCCCCCCTCATGGACTGTTCCACGCAGCAAAGTATGATGGGATACGTAGTACAATGTGTTGGGTGTTTTTTTGTTTTTTACAAGGATGGACAATCTTTGACGGGGGTGCAATTCGTTCTTCGGATTTCTTGCGAGCCATAGGCACAGTTGAAAATCTGAGATTGCTCATTTTTATTAAATGCATATTTACGAATTCATATTTTGTGCTAAAAATTATATCTAAAATATAGCACTTATGAGCATGTCAAGAATACTTTGCTTTCTGCCTGACATCTAATTCCTATCTGAAATTGCACAACAGCCAGCTGAGACTATTACTCTTGAATGCTGACCCTTCCATTAATTAAAAAAAAGTATCTCTAAGCCTACTTATAGAAAGCATAAATAAACAACTATTACCTTAATTGGAATAAAGTATGACAGATTGTAGGAGTGTATGAATAATTACAGTGTACAGTACTCCAACATTTGTTAAGTTTCAGTAAAGCAAATATGATTTACTTTCAGAAAAGTACATAACTTGTATTAGCACATGCTTACTTATGGTTAACATAACCCAATCAATGTGCTCTACTACCCACCTACTAAACACATGGGCTGAATTTGCAGATCTACAAAGCTAAAATGTGGTGAGCTAATTTCTAGTTCTATGTATCATATGAATATAATCCTAGAATTACAACTTAACACTGTCATCGTGTCTAAAGATTGACAAAGTATCTGTATTCACTGCTAATGTAAAAATGTGATTTTGGTCAGTGTTATGTGAACCCACTTATTATGCTTTAACTTGCATACACCAGGTCACTGTAGTTCATTAAAAAATAAGAGAGATTCTGCTCAATACATTGTGTGAACCAGTCCTACAATTTGTGCCTTATTTTTTTCCTTAAAGCCATTTTAAATAACCAAATGAAATTCAATAGTTTACACTCAGGCAAACATATTCCAATGATTCTGTTGCTTGTTGCTGTCTGTTGCTGTTACAGAATTTCTGGAAGACAAGCTGTCTGAATATTCCTACATAGGGCACACTTATTCAGATTTAACAAAAGTATTTTTACCAAAGATGCAAGATGCTTCATCATACAAGTGTAACATTCACATTCAAAGCAAATAAATGCCAATTAAGAATCAAATACAAAACGTATTATTTTATCCAATCACAGTGCATATGTGAAACACTGGAATTAACCAATAACAAATCTAGTGATAGAACATGAGCTCAGAGCAATTTAGTTACCTGTACATATTTCAGAACTTTGATTCTCAATTTTCTTACTGCAACCAACAAGCCACAATGCTTTAGTTTAATAGCAGTCATCAATTGCTTTATAATGTAGACTTATAATAGAAATACGGAGAGGCAACAGGAAATGCCTTTGTGTTCTAGTCAAAAAATGATTACTCTATATAGAAAACTATCAAATATAGAAATGGAAGATCATCTTGTTAACAAAGTTATGGAATTTGTAGCAAACTGAGTGACAATACAAGTGGGCCACAGTGGCAAAAAAAATCTCCTTGAAATTAGCTCTAAGTGTTCTCCTTTAGATCACTGACTGTGCCGAGATCCTATGAGAACAAAATAAAAGCCAGGAGTCAAATGGACAGTCTTCAACGTCTTCCTTGAAATATTCCCTGTTGGAGGGAGTATCCTGAAGCAGTGGATAAAAAGGGCCAGAAGATGACAATCCAGAAATCTATGGGAGCATAAAAATAACATGAAATAAGTAGTCTAAGTTAGTGACTGATCCGAAGATATCATTTTAAAAAAGAAAGATAACACTAAGCCCATACTTAGAATTTTATGTCACATAAAGATATAGAATGCTCAACTCTGCTTAGCATTAAATACAGGTTATGATATTGTTCACACATTGTCAAATCCTTTTGTTATTTAACTATTCCAAAATAAGGCCATATAGAATATAATTAAACAAAATCCTAATACCTGTTCTCCTAGGACTTCTTTACAAATATTTTCCTGAATACACTGAGCATCAAACCAGTCGTTTGGGAGATTAGACAAAAGATCCATTTTGGTCACCAACTCCTGCCTTGCAAAACAGAACAGACTGATCATACTAAGCCAGGCAGCAAATGCATTAAATAACTTTAGTGCCTAAACTGGGAAAAAGCAATCTGCAGTTGTCTATCTTAACAGTTGGTTTAGACCTCCAGAAAGAGCTGTCTAGTTTTGGCTGACAATTCATTTAGAGCCCAGAGAGAAAAGAAGGTGACCCAATCACTTTGGATTGTGGCCCTGCCAATTGCCATGTGACTCTTCAAAACATTTTTAGGGAATTCAATCTTCAACCCACAAAATGTTCCATACTCCTATCTTAGAATGTAATAATAAAACCCACTGGAAAAATGGAACAGAAGTAGTTGAATACGTCAGCTTAAAAACGCTTCCACCTTCTGCCACAGAATGGTAGGCAATATATAGGCAATGCATGGAAATTAAAGGAATGAAAATATAAAATGGTGTTTTACTCACTTCTTCCTTCTTTCCTTATACAGTATATGTGACCCTTCTCATTTTCCACCTTAACATAGTGCAAAATACTCCCAGCCTCTGGTGGGCACCAAAACCATTTACTCTCACTGAAGAACATGACAACTCTGTTGACAATTAACTCTGTCTCCATGGTGATAAGGAATATCAAGGAGAGTGCATATAGACTGGAGACTAGGCCTGCAATTCCTGAATAGTGTGGGAGCGTTACTTTATAAGTGGGTCACCAGGCTGCTGATAGTAAATATTCCACAATAACAGTGGCTATTTACAATACAGAATTATGATTAAAAGTAAGCCTGCCAAAAGATGAATTTTATTAGTAAGTTTCTGATAGCAAAATATCTGACCAGAGAACTATATGGTTGGGTGGGTCTTAATTTACTTTCAAAATTTTCTGCTCGAATCAAATAAGCAAAACTAGAAATCTGAGGGTCTTTCTGGACTCAGATCTCCTACTTGATGAACAAGTGTTAGCTGTGGCCAGAAAGATATTTTGCAGAACTCCATGGTGTTCCCCTTATACTGTTTCCTAGATGAGGGCCCTTCAGTCATTTACACTCATGTCACCTTGTGATTTGACTTCTGCAACAAGCTCTATATGAGACTGCCCTTGAAAACCACCCAAAAACTCCAATTGGTTAAGAACAGGGGTCCCCAACTTATGGTTCGCGGCCTGGGACCGGGCTGCAGGCTCTTGGCCAGCAAGCCACTGAAATGGTTGGCTGGTGCACGCACGCATTCCCCTCGCACTAGTGCCTGCAGCCCCATTTGGACCCGTGCACATGCACAAACAGGGCTGCTAGCGCCAGGTGAGTATACGTGGCACATATGCGCATGTGCAAACAGGACCGCTAGCCCCAGGCTGGTATGTGCAGCCTGTTTGCACATGCACGAACGGGGACGATAGCCCTGAGCGGGTTGCACAGCCTGTTTACGCATGTGCGGATGGTGCTGCTAGTCGCTATGGGGGGTGCACAGCCATTCACGCATGCTCACAGTGCCAGTGCATGCCACATGCGCTAATGGGGCCGCTAGTGCCACACCAGTGTGCGTGGCCCTGTTCATGTGCACACACCAATTTGAGAGCTGCTCTCCTTCCCTCCAGGCCATGAGCACCTCTGGTCTAGAATGAAGCATGCCTCCATATGCCCAAATAACATCTCTGCTTTGCAAACTGCACTAGTTGCCAGTTTGCATCTGGGTTTCATTGAAGGTGCTGGTTGTTACATGTACTTAAAAGCATAGAGGTGGTTACGGCCTGCCTGCCTCCCATAGCATCTGCTTCACCAACAATAGTTCCCGAGAAGAGGAAGGCCCCCACTCTGGTGTTGTTTAGAAGAGCCTGAAGAACTTTTCACCCAGGCCTTTGGTGAAGGGGAGTAACACTGCTTGCTTCATTGCATTTGCCATCTTTTAGCTTTAATTGTAATTTTTGTTTTTGTTGTTTGTTTTATTTGATTATTGTGAGTCACTCAGATTTGTTGAGAGTTGGGCAGCATTTTTATTATCAGAAATACTTCCCTCTCATGTCCAGGTGGATCCCAACCATGAAGTGCCCTTCGCCAAAGCTTAATCTGCATGTCCCATGAGCGACGACTGTACTTCTTATATTTATTTGGAGTACAGGGATGAATACCTGATTGGCGAGCCATCCTGGAATGAAGTGTGAGAAATTAAAAGGCACCACAAGGCCTCCCAAAGAAGGAGCACAGAGAGAACTGTTAAAGCAAATTTTTCAAGGGTCTTTACCTCAAGACCGGATTCTAAAATGAACAGACCAAATACCAGGACTTTGAAAGGAACTGCTAGTGATGACCATAGTAGGAGCCCACCCAAACTACTGCTATGTAGAGGTCTAATAAAAACCAAGTGAGAAAGTTACTGCTTACCTGGGAACTTGTTGGACAAAGTGCTGGTAACCAATGGTATTTTTCCCATAATCTATCTGCTTTTGCCTTCTTCGCAAGACAGCCTCATCTGTCTCTGTATAAGTTCTACAAATGGAAAGAAAAATGCTAGGGACAGAAGCATATCAATAACATAATACACTATAGAAATACCTATTATGAAACTTACCCAGATCCCGGACTGGATTTTCTTACCCAATCTGACCTTGTACCTACCCCCACACTCACCATCTTCACTCCAGGTGAGAAAACATGAAATGATGACCTGTTTGAAGAAAATGAAAGGTTTGATTACTGAACTTGGAGAATATATTAAAGATACAATATATTTGTATCTTAACTTTCCAACTGTGAAGTCACTATTTTGCAAATAGTCCCAGAGTAAAAGAATTGAGACTTTTACAGAATTTGATAAAAATATAACTAAATTATTTCTACCGATTAGAGATAAAGAACTTCATGGTAAGAGCTCTCTCAATGTGTATCTTTTTCCCTGGAAAAAGAACTGAAGAGTCAAGTCTTTTTAAAAAACTATCAACAGCAAGCACTAATCATTGGAATTAAATGTTTTCTAATTTCAGATCATTTAAAATCAGGTCTCATTTTCAAGACATTGGTAGGAATTCTGAACATACAGTATTGATAACCATTATGAAATGGCATCTGTGAGATTCATGGCCAGTAAAAAAAATAATACATTTACTAAAGTGCAAATTTGTGAGGTTGTTCTTCATCTGCTCTTTAGCCCCCTCCACAATTTATCTTCATCTTCTTCTGGGAGACATGAATGCACTCCCAAATAAAGCACTGGGCTGCATTTATTTATCTTTTTAGCCTCCATGACTACATATCAAGCCTAGATGCATTCTTATAACTAATGTTGGATACAGGGACTGAATCTTTGCTGCATACTAGCCTCTAGTTCCTTTTCATTAAAGAATTTTTTGAAAAGTAGTCCTTAGGAAAGAAAGCTTAGCAGATTCAAGAAAGATATCTGCAGCTACACACCTGCTTGAGGAAGGAAAGAAAGCAGGTTCTACACAAAGTGGTGGCTCTCTCAAGAACAGATTTCAATATATAGACAGTTCTCGACTTACAACAGTTCATTTAAAGACCCTTCAAAGTTGCAACTGCACTGAAAAAAGTGAATTTTGACAGTTTTTCACACTTATGACTGTTGCAGCATCCCTGTGGTCATGTGATCAAAATTCGGATGTTTGGCAACAGACATGTATTTTTGACGGTTGTAATGTCCCAGGGTCATGTGATCACCTTTTGTGAGCTTCTGACAAGCAAAGTCAACAGGGAATCCAGATTCACATGGACAAAACTCATTTAATAACTGTCTTGTTCAGCAATGGAAATTTTGGATTCAATTGTGGTCATAAGTCAAGGACTACCTGTATTATATCTTTTGTTATCCCATGCTTTTTTTTTGTCTATAGGGCACACACTTGGAATACTCAAGTGGGCTTAGGCTTTCTATTTAACACAGTAAATCTAATTTACAATAATCCAGTGAACTATGTATACCTATCTTTACTGGGTGACTTCAAAATATAGTGGAAAAACATGTTCAATATAGTGGATAAACAGAGGGAGGGGGGGGACTTAAATGAATATTCTACCTACAGACTTCTCATAGCCTTAAAAAAAAGCATAGTTGAAGCGACATAAAAACACTCAACACAATTTTGCTTAGAAATAACTAAATATTAAAGTATCAGTATCTGCTATGCAGTTCATCACTCAAAAATGTCACTGCTGTATGTGGCAACTCTGATTAAAGAATTAAAAATATTATTAACAATAGAGGCTTATCTACTGGATGAAAATCCACAGTTCATTTTGAACCACACCTTCTATTTAGGCCAAGATCTATTAGATTGTAATTTAAACGCAAAGCCTTCTACACCATTTCCATTTCCACTCTGATACATCCAAAACAATTATCTTCATTTCTGCCACCACAAAAACAGAATGTTCAAAGATTATTATGAATCAATCTGTGCTTCCTCCAATTGATTCACAGAAGAATGCAACGTCTATCATGCAAGCAGATCTTTGTCCTCAGAGTAATTACAGGTTCTGGAATACATTAACAATTGCCTTCATACCCCTGCTCCAGTCCTGTCCAATCATGTTGCTAAGATGCTGAGCTATATGGGGAAAAGTCATTTGTAAATACCCAGACTATCCCTCCACAGGTCCTCTGCTGAATTTAAAAACTGGGAATACTAGCGGAGAGAACCTGAGAATTGGGATAGCTCTTACCAGTTGGGAAAAGACCTCTTAAAAGCTTCACAGAGAACTTCTGAGGAGAGGCTCTTATCACTTATTCCAGAGATAATCAAATATTGCAGAAACTGTGCAGCAAAATACCCGTTTTTGTGCCAGCCACCTGAGAGAGAACCTAGAATCAGATCTGCCTGTCAGAAAAAAGCTGAACAGTAGAAACAGAGTACATCCACCTTTCTCTCAAAGGCATTGTTATCTTTATCTAAAAAATATTTTAAAACTTGAAAATTAAACCACCCATTTCCAAGTGAATTTGCTATCTTCTTTAAGCATTTATGCACTGCTCTTTTCATAAAAATTCTTTCTTCACAAAAAATAATGGGCCATATTAACTTCTATTGCCACATTTGAATGAAGTTACATTTTTAAAGACAGTTAAGATAAAAAAATATCAAGGTACTGACAGAATCACTGGTTGTTATTGATATGATCTTTTGAGTCACTCTTTACTCCAAGTATCTAAATAAAATGAAGATTGTCCCCACTTCATCTCTGTAATCCCTTTATAGTAGTATTACCATATACATAGAATACCATATACAGTATTTTATTTTTGTCCTTCCCTTCCTTGAGAGACTCCAAAGTGATTTGCACATTTCCTCCATGTGGTAAAATGTATTCTCAAAGATAAAATGCATTATTTAACTGAGAAAAGACTTGAACTATTTCCATGACTTGGAATTGTTCACTTTATTATCTGACATAGCCTCATTTCCCACATAGTATGTCTCACCTGGTTGCAGCATCTTTTAGCATCAAACAGAAAGCAGTTTAATACAGTTATTTTAGCCAATATTTTAATTTTTTTATTGACTTTACAGTGTAAACAGTATGAAAGTTCAAAAACATGACTAGTTCATAGATGCTTTTCACCAATTTGAAAAAAAGCACCGCCTTTTATGTAAGTAGTAACTAACTTTGAAATATTGAGCTCAACACAATATCCAACTTAAGAAATTTCCAAACACTTTTGAAACATCAAAGACTGAAATCATAACATTCTGCAGAAACATTAATTGTCCACTCACACCTAGAATAAGTCATTCCTAATTGTTTGCCTACATAAACTGTGTTTTATATAGAGCCAAAGGACTTGGGCTTTTCTCGAGACTTCAAAGAAATATCCTCATCTTGGACTCCTATTATGTTAATAATGCAATCTCTCTTCCCAGCTTTTGTTACTTATCAATTCCTTTCAAACACAGATGTGGATACAGTAAGTTTTTCTTCACTGAAATGCAGCGATTCTTCCAGCAGACAGTCCAGGCAAATTACAACAGATAAGGAAAAACATCATTGCAATATAGGATTAAATTTAATTTTCAAAAATGTTTACCCACTCTAGCCATTCACAGACTGATAGGTTCATAAATCAGCACATAGTCCTTGATCCAAGTAGATCACAAGTCAAAATAGGAAAAAAAAAATTCTTGTTGAGTGTTCCCAATCACCTAATGCAACTCAAACGCTTAGTCTAGTGAAACAGTATATACAGATTGACTTACAACAGTTCATTTAGTGACCAAAGTTACAATGGCACTGAAAAAAGTGACTTATGACAATTTTTCACACTGATGACCATTGCCGCATCCCCATGGTCACTTGATTTACATTCAGATGCTTGATAACTGACTCACATTTATGACGGTTGCAGGGTCCCAGGTCATAGGATCCCCTTTTTCAACTGTCTGACAAGCAAAGGCAATGGGGAAACCAGATTCACTTAACCACCATGTTACTAATTTAAGAACTGCTGTGATTCACTTAACAAACATGGCAAGAAAAGTCATAAAATGAGGCAAAACCCATTTAACAAGTTTCTCATTTAGCAACATAAATTTTGGGCTCCGTTGTGGTCGTAAATTGAGGACTAACTGTAATGTTCTCCGATTAGGAAGACAGTCATTGCATCCCGTCTCAGCAGCCTCCACCCCGCTTACCAACTCAAAGAGGTAAGAAAATCGGAGAAAGCAGATACCAGCAATGGTCGTCAAGTTAAAACAAAGCTCCACCCAACACCCGAAATCTAAAGGCAACTACCGGCCAGTTACGGCAGTCGAGAAGTCCGCCAAAGAATTCGGAAATTCCATGGCTGGCCTTCAAACCGAAGCGCCCCTCCAAAAACCTCATGGTCCGCATTCAACGCGGCTTTAAATCTCCCTCCAGTAAGCAGGGAGGGCGCGGCTTTTTTGCAGACCTCCGGCCTATTGCATAGTAAGAAGAAAAAGGAGGCGGAACCTTGGTCCAGTGATTGGCTAAGGAGAAGAGTAAGAAAATGGGTGTGATCTCCCGAACGCAGCGCGGACACAATAACCCAAGTGCATAAAACCCCGCCTATCAAGCCCCGCATCCAATCAGCCGCGCGCGCCACCGCAGACGTCAGATCGTCGGTTTGCCAATTAAAAAGGTGTTGACTCCGAGACTGGGGCTCTTCTCGCTCGAGCCTTCGTTGGTTGGTTGGTAAAGATAAAGAGGTAATCGGGATTGGCCGGCGCAGCGGCGATAAATTTTAATTTCTGAAGTGCTGTTGAATTTTCAGCTCGCCTTATTGATTGATTGATTGATTGGGGGGGAGCTGAAAGGGAGGAAGGGATTTCACAAGAAGGGAGGGGGCGCAGCAGCTTTGCCGATGTCCTTTGCCGCAAAGGCAATGCTGGTTATAGCTGATGGAAATCCAAGTCCAAACCATCGGGGAGGTTCCCAGGTTGTCCGCAGCTCATCTTTTTCTCTTGCTCTGCGAACGAGGGAACAAAACTAGCTTGTTTTGGAGGCGGTGCATTCTAGCTTGTGAGCCAGCCAGCGATGCTGATTATCTAAATTCCGTCCGGGTTGATTTTGCTCAACTCTGAAAAAATTCAAAGCTCTCGTTTCCCTTTAAGAAAGTTAGCTGGGTGCCTTTGATCAATCATTCTTGCTCAGCCCAACTTATCTTGCAGAGTTGATGCTGTGGGGGAAAATAGGCAGAAGCGGTTTTAGGTATGTTTGCGGCCATCAGTTATAAAAAAAAAATAATATAGGCGAGATTAAAAAAAAATTAAAAAGTTGAACTGGATTTACCTTTTTAGCCTGATCGTTTGTTGTCTTTCTGATCTAGTCTCTCAGAGGTTGCTGCTGCATATTTCAGTTTTAAGTACCTGATTTTAAGCTCTTAAATTGTGATTATTATAATAAAGAGGACTAAAAAAAAGAAGCTGCTGTTTTAGTGATGATAAGTAAGACTGTCTGAAAAGTATTCCCTTGTAGAAATTATTGTTTGTTCATTTTAGGTTTCAGTCTACCTATAGGATGGCACTGAATATGATCCAGGATGTCAAGATATCTCTGCCATTTACTCCAGAACTTCCTCTTACTCCAGTGTTGACTCTCACTTGGGATTTCCAAAACCTTAGCACTTTAGCAGGGTAATTCCCCCCCCCCCTTTGATACAATGATGCTGGGGTGGAACACTTTCTCTTTTTCCAAAGGCATGGCACAGAAATGGAATGGAATGGCTGGAAGGGACCTTGGGGGTCTTCTAGTGCTAATCTGAAATTTTAAATCTTTTTAAATAATCATACTAGGAAATACCGTATGCCCAAGAACTATGGCAGTCCATTTATAAAAGTTCTTAAATCCATGGTTAAGCAATATATTTAGTTTTAGGGAAAATTAAACATAGCTAAAATATGAATAAGCGATCTCCACGTCTTCACCAGACATAAGTAGGTATAAAGACTGCATAGTGGGTCACTATAGTTACTTTATAGTTCAGATAACATGCCAACTTTGAAAATGAGTACACTGAGTTTGGTAGTTGGATAAGGAGGTTTATGAACTACCTATAAATCATTCGGTATATAATCTTGCCTGTTAAACAAGCCCAAGAGCATTTAGAGCAGGGATCTTCAAACTTGGCCCTTTTATGACTCATGGATTTCAACTCCCAGAATTCCTCAGCCAGCATGCCTGGCTGAGGAATTCTGGAAGTTGAAGTCCATGAGTCAAAAGGGCCGAGTTTGAAGACCCCTGATTGAAATGGTCAGAAAGAATGACTTTTCACAGATTCTCTGTTTAACCAGCAGTTAATAGCAAGAGTAATAAATTGCAGCTTTGAATTGTAGGGGAAGAGGGTGATTTTTAAAAATTCCATTTTGGGGCTCTGACTGTTTTAGATCTGATATGGGAGCCATAAGCTTTAGTCTATTGTGTACGGACAGACAGCCATTTTCTGACTTTTTTACATTGGTTTCAATAAGACTTGACTAAGTTGGCCATGATCCAATCAATAGCAATCTTAAGTAGCACCTTAGGAAGGGACCTTGGAGGTTTTCTAGTCCAGCCCCCCACTCAAGCAGGAGAACTTATACCATCTCAGACAAGTGACTCTAGCCTCTTATATTAAAATGTGGGGAACAGTTTTCAAATATAATCTGTCAGTTGATATATGAGACTGTCTAAAGGTGTTCATCCTAATATAACTTATGTTTTTATTTCAATGGTGTGATGCTAATTTGTGTGGATTTCAGTAGTGCATTGCTAATGTGTGTGGATATGTGTATCTACTTGCCTACTCACAATTTGCAGGGATACACCAAGATGCTGCTTAGATCTGTCCAATCTCCGCAGCGGAGAAGAGAAAATTGCTTTCACCTTCAGTCAGTCTCCAGGAGCACTGGAAATTGGTAATAATTGCTACCTGCTCTAAGAGTTTTAGTTCTGCTATTAATTAGCAGTTTATATACAACATATAGGTACTCCTCAACTTACAACAGTTCATTTAGTGACTGTTCAAAATTACAACAGCACTAAAAAAAGTAACTTATGGCCATTTTTCACACTTGCAACCGTTGCAGTATCCCCATGGTCATGTGATAAAAATTTAGAAGCTTGGCAACTGATTCATATTTATGACCGTTGCAGTATTCCAGGGTCATGTGATCCCCTTTTGCAATCTTCTGACAAGCAAAATCAATGGGGAAGCCACTTAACAACCATTTTGGTAACAATTGCAGTGATTCACTTAACAACTGTGATAAGAAAGATCATAAAATGGGGCAAAATTCACTTAACAAACGTGTAGCTTAGCAACATAAATTTTGGGCTCAATTGTCGTTGTAGTTCAAGGACTGTTGTTGTTGTTGTTAAATGCGAAGTCGTGTCCGACCCATCGCGACCCCATGGACAACCTGTACATATAAAAGCAAGTTTTGTTGTCACCAGACATATCATCTCTTAAATGAACTCTAGTATTCTAACCAGTTTAGGTAATTATTAGAACTAAAGCTAAGAGAAATGGTCTTAGATTGATGTTTCATAACCTCAAATGCAATTATCTGTACTATTTTATTTAATATATTTGTTTCCCAAGGCAATATATTGATATGTTTATAGATCATAACAAACCTAGAAATAAACGCAAGCCAGATATCCATGTAAATGTCACTGCTATATTCCAGGTTTACAAAAAGGATAGAGCTGTACACCCAGCTGCCTCTTTTATCTATTGAAGTATAGTACTCCAATTACAGTTTACTGCCAAGAAGTATAGTTTCTAAAATTTCCTTTTTAAAAAAGATTACAAAAATTGTAAAGCACTTCTTGATTTTACTACTTGTAGTATATTATCTATATAATTTCTTATATGATGAGCTTGGTTTAATAGAACTATGTGGTTTCTTATGTGATAGGCTTTTGTTTATGGTTTGGGGGACTCTGGCCGTATCTTAAACAACTGAATATAGTTTGCAAGCCTGTGTTCCATATTGATTGGACTTCTTTAGCTCAACCAGGATAACTAATTTTTAGATATGATAGAAGATGACTTAATCAGTTCACTCTGATTTGAATTCCTTAAGCTATTTAATAATAGAACTATTCCTAGGTTTTCAGACTTCTATTTTCTCATTTTGTGACTTGTAGATAAAAATAACTTAACAGAATTCCAGGATCAACTGTAAGTTCTACCTACTGATTTTATAGCTTACCATATTATCTTTATTTTCATTTGGGTGTAATTGATCTGCTCTCCAATCTGAAAATAGTCCTAAATTCCTTTGTAGCACTTCTATTAACTCAGCAGTGGCCAATTTTGTTCAGCACTGATATATTAAATAAGTTTGTGTGTCATGCTTAGTCAGACTCCTGGGTAAGAGCCTATTGGTTCCTTTCTCAGGTGGTATGGCTATACTTGACCTCCACCTCCAAATAAAAAAACAAATTTAAAAAATGCAGTTCAATCCTTTCCTTTGACGTTACAAATCCTTTACTGTGATTTCATTTTTAGCCCTCAGCTAGCCTCGGATGCAAGTTATTTCCCCAGCCCAAGCTTGCTCATCTTGGATTTATTTATTTATAAAACTTATTGGCCATCCACCCTACCATAGGATAAGTCTAGGTGGCTTACATTTACATCTAAGTTAAAACATAAAAAGTTAAAATCAAACATTAAAACCAAAGACACGGGAAGGTGGGGAGTGGGGGGGGAGGTGGAATCTGTTATTGTTCAATCAGCTACCTCCATTGTGCTGTTCCCCCACTGGGGCCCCAAGCCGACTGGCAAAGCCACATCTCTGTACCCTTACAAAAAGATAGGAGGGTTGGGACCAACCTCATATTGGGGGGGCAGATGTTCCAGAGGCAGGAGCCACAGCAGAGAAGGCCCTCCTCCTGGAGCCCCCAGCCAGAATAATTTGCATGACAGGACCCGCAGCATGCCTCCTCTGCCAGCACAAGAGGTATGGGCCAATCCCAGTGGAGTGAGACGGTCCTTTAAGTAACCTGTTGGGATGCCATGAAGGCCTTTAAAGGTGATCACCAATAATTGAATTACACCCAGAAGCAGTCTGGTAACCAATGCAGCTTGCAGAGCAGTGGTATTACAGGGGCCATTCTTGGGGTTCTCAAAACTACCCACTCTGCACCAACTGTAGCTTCCAAATGCTCTTCAAGGGTAGCCCCATGTAGAGCTTTTTACAATAGTCCAGCCGTGGAATGACTTGGGACTGAACAACTGAGCACAGGGAATCTTGATCCAAGAATGGCCGCAACTGGTGCATAACACAAAGTTATTTTTACTTAGCATATGATGCAAACCAAGCCAACTGTGATTTATTCAATAAACTATTGAATGGTTAAACAAAACATAACATATCCCAGGATGTGAACCAGGTATCCATGGGATTAGATTGGGGTGCATTTAGTATGCTAAATGTTTACTCCGTTCATACCAAGGATCTCTGACTAGCTTTCTTTTTCTCTCAGCAGAGACTCAAGGAAGCAGTGTGTGCAGTTGCTCCAGGTATATCCTTTCTACTATGATGGAGTTACCTTATGAGAGACTTTGAAGTGAATCTGAGAACCAGGGGCACCAATTTGTTGATGCTCTAAGTCTCATGTCAATATATAAATCAATATAGATAAATACCAAACCAGAACTTGACAATGCCATTCCCCTTGATATTTTAGCCTGAAGTATTGTGCAGCACACCAAGTTACTTCCAGCAAATTAGCAGGGAAATTCAATGGCCTTCGATGAACAAGAGAAATGTGAGTATCTATCGTAGCCGATAGGCTTTTCTATAAGAACCCACAATCTTCTGCCAAGATCTAGGTAGATCTTTCTGCTTCATGGCAGTGATGTCCGCTCTAGTTTTTCTGATATGGGAAACTAGTCTACTTTCTAGACTAGAGGCAAATTGTAGATATTTCTAAGGGTCATGAGGGGATGAGGCATTTTAACTCAATATCCATTGTAAGCACATATTGTAGTTGCAACCACAGAAAATTGCAAATGGCCATAAAGCCATGATGGGGGAGTGCGGCCACTGTAACTTTGAAATCAGGTTGTAAGCACCTTTTGGGGGGTTCCTTCATAACTTTGAACAGTCAGTGAGGACTACCTGTATATTCTGGTAGCTCTTAATAGATTTTTGCTGATTAGGACTAAATGATGAGTTTTTACAATTTGAGTATTAATAAGGGCTGAGATATGAAAAGAAATTTATTGAAATACTGCAGAAGGTGTTAAATTACTGAAGTTGTTTATACTTGTCTGGAAGAAGGTGAGGATCAGTGAGGTAACGCAGCAGGAAAAAAAGGCAACTTTAGATTGCATTAAAAGAAAAGTGTTTTTTAAACAATGAGATAGCTTTATTTTATCCTATGTTTGCCAACCCCCACTTTATTATTACATTTGGTTTTGGTACTATATTTTAAAAAAAGATTCAGAAGATCAGGAGAAAAGCAATGTGGAAACCACAGGGGAAAAGACCAGTTGCAATACTTTGGTTAGGAAGATTTGAATACAATATGACTGTAGTATTTTGGATCTCATTGAGTGGAAATCAAAACACATACAGGTACTTTGTGACTTAATGACCACAATCAGGACCAGAACTTCCATCACGAAGTGATACAGTTGCTAAATGAGTCATCATGGGGCCACACCCAATGTTATGATCTTTTTGCCATGGTTGTTAAGCAAATCACACAATCATTCATCAGATTGCTTGTTGGAAGCTGGCTGAGAAGGTCATAAATGGCAATCGTGACCTTGTGTTCTATCCCAGCCTATAGCCGTCCTTGTTAAAGGCACAAGGACCAAACCCCTGTTGATAAAATAGGTTGGAGACTTTAAAACAAAACAAACCTCTTTTAATATGGGTGACAAACCTGCCAAATAGTCCAAAACACAAACAGCAAAACTCAATCCAAATGAAGGAAATAGTCCACAGGAAACACGATGCAAACAGAAGAGTAGTCACAAGCAAGATGAACAGACCAGGATCCAAAGAAGTACTTTGCAAACAGTTGCCTTCAGCAACCAGCACCGCCCACACCTCTTTTTATACAGCAGTCCCAAGGCGTTGCCTCTCAGTGCCTTCTCCTTTTACCCTGGAGTTGCGTATTGACTGCTGCTGATTTACTCTCGCTAATTGACGATGTGTGTGTGCATCAGTTAGCATGTCCATCAGGAGTGAGTCCTCCGAGTTAATTCATTCTCCTCACATAGCTGAGCTTCATCAGGAACACAACTGGAGGGCCCAGGCTCTGCATCAAACCGTGAGTCCTGTAATTCATCAGAGCCTCCCTCTGCCCCTGATGGCCCTTCAAATGCCTCTTCCACCTCAGACTCAGCTGTTAGGATCACAGGCTGGCACGGAATCACAACACCTTGGGAGGTGCAACCATTGTAAATATGAGCCAATTCCAAGCACCCAGATCACGATCACGCAACTGCAGGTCGTAAATGCAAAGACCACCTGTAAGACATTTTTTTCCAGTGCTGTCATAACTTCATATGCTCGTTAAATGAATGGTCATAAGTCAGGGACTACCTATACAGTAAACATTGGCGTGTTTGAAAAGCAGTGCATTTCATCTGTAATTGGTTTTATTTTCCAGAAAGCAGAGGATTTAATGGACTGTGAGATGAAATATCTTGGCAGTCCAATGGATGCTTCAGGAATCCCAGAAGCCTTGGACAGCTTTTCTGAGCTCTGTTCCAGTGAAAAGGAAGAAACAGAGGTGAGAAGGACGAGTTAAAAGTCACTTTGTGGGCAGTTGTATTCATTAAATAAAACCAGAGAAAACAAGTGTAGCTTGCCAACCATAAATAGCAGCAATGCCAAGTAATAGTGATGTTGGGTCTGCTCTGCTGCAAGACTGGAAGGAGAGCTAAAAGCCTTTGATAAGAGCCATCTGGGCGATCTTTGGAAAAATTGGAAGTAGGAGCTTGTATTCTGTTACACTGAAACATTTTCAAACATTAGAAAAAAATGGCTAGGTATTTTGTTCAAAGGACAGGTTGAAATATAGTATTCCAAGACATTACAGATAGTCCTCAACTTACAACAGTTCCTTTAGTGACCCTTTGAAGTTACAACGGCACTGGAAAAAAATGACTTTATCATTTTTCACACTTACCGCCGTTGCAGCATCCGCATGGACACATGATCAAAATTCAGCCGCTTGGCAACTGACTCATATTTATGACGGTTGCAGTGTCCCAAAGTCATGCGATCACCTTTTGCGACCTTCTGACAAGCACAGTCAATGAGGAAGCCAGATTCACTTAACTTGCTATTAACTTAACTGCAGTGATTTACTTAACGACTGTGGCAAGAAACATCATAAAATGGGACAAAACTCACTTAACAAATATCTCACTTAGCAACAGAAATTTTGGGCTCAATTGTGGTTGTAAGTTGAGGACTACCTGTATAAACATCTAGTGTTCAAGTCTGGTCACTGCGTTTTTGACGATAATTGTGGTGGTGGTGAGAAGTTTATATATTAGTTTTATCCTGAGGAGAAGATTCAGTCTTGACTTGGGACTGATCTCTTAAAACCTAGATATAATTCAGTTTGGTTTTTGCCACTAGCTAAATTTCTAAGAATTTACATTAAAATGTAATTTATTCACATCCCTATGGCAGCATACTAGAATAAGGAAAAGTTCATTCCTTCTGGGATTTCAACAATGAGTTGTTTTAGATTTCCTAATCCAGTAATTTCAGTCATGACATGCAACATATCTCAACATATTGAACATTTGTTAGCAGAGATTCTGTGTACAATGTCTGTTTCTCTTCTGCCAGATAAAAACAAACACCCCTAATTACAGTTTGCTCCAAAGCCCAACAGAATTTCTTATACTCATTTGTCATCGGTCACTCAGAAATACCTCCTTTCTGTATCTGTAGACTTCTAAATGAACTGTTGTAAGAACAGATAGTCCTCGGCTTAACGACCACAATTGAGCTCAAAATTTCTGTTGCCAGGTGAGACAGTTGTTAAGTGAATTTTGCCCTATTTTATGACCTTTCTTGCTGCTGTTGTTAAGTGAATCACTGCAGTTCTTTTTTTTTAATTAAAAGTTTTATAAATTTATTACAATATAACCCCCTCTTCCCCCCCTCCCCCACTTCCCAGAGCTGATTACAGGGTAAAACAAAATAATAAACAAATATAATCCAACTAACATAAACCAACTATACTATCAATCAAAACCATAAGACACTTTAACTCCTTCTCAATACAAATATTAACAAATTAAGTCAAAAATAATAATATAATTAAAATGATTAATAATTATCTAAAATCTACTCAAAAGCAAGATAATACTTTTCAACTTCATATTTCTTCTGAATATAATCAATCCATCTTCTCCAAACCATAATATATCTTTCCTGTGAACGGTCCTTCAAATAGGCGGAGATTTTCGCCATATCTGCTAAATTAGACACTTTAAGTATCCATTCTTCCAAAGTAGGCAACAAATTTTTCTTCCAATATTGCCCCACCAATAATCTTGCAGCTGTTATAAGGTTCAACATCAAATTAGTTTCTTTAACATCAAAATCTACAGTAATACCCAACAAAAATAATTGTGGAGTAAACTTAATCTTTTTCTTAAAAATCTTTTGAATATTCCACCAAATCTTAATCCAAAAAGCTTTAATATCTTTACAAGTCCACCAAATGTGAAAATAGGTTGCATCTAGGTTTCCACATCTCCAACATTTAGGCTGTAAATTCGGATACATGTGGGACAACTTTTGGGGATCCAAATGCCATCTATAAAACATTTTATAAAAATTTTCTCTCAAATTTTGCGCTTGAGTAAATTTTACATTTCTAACCCAAATTGTCTCCCATGTATCCAATAAAATCGGCTCTTGAATATTTTGCGCCCATTTGATCATACAATCTTTAACCAACTCTGTTTCAGAATCCAATTCTATTAAAATTATAAATTCTTTTTATATGAGCTCGATTTTGATCTTTAATCTGTTTTACCAAATTCACATCCTCTAAAGTAATTCCAACCTTTTGATCTATACTCCACCTCAATAACTACTGGTTATTATAAAACCAAGAATATACAATATTTTCTTGCTTCAACTCAGTTAAAGGCTTTAATTGCCAATGCTGCCCAACCAAACTAAGTAATTCCTTATAAGAAATCTTATCCAAATTTACTCCCCTAGATACTCCCTCGATCATGTGTCCTGGAATCCCCCAAATTGGGATTTTATAATTTAACCTATAATAATATTTCTTCCAGACACGCAACAAGGCACTTCTCAAAATATGAGTTTTAAAAACCTGATCAACCTTTTTATCATAAATTAAATATGCGTGCCATCCATATAATAAATCCCATCCCTCAAGAGAAAGAATATTTTTATTTGTTAAGTTGAGCCAATCACTAATCAATGTTAAAGCCACCACATCATAGTACAATTTTAAATTAGGTGCCTTCAATCCACCTCTTTCCCGTATATCCTGCATAATTTTGAATTTAACTCTCGGCTTTTTCCCTGCCCAAATAAACTTATTAATCCCCTTCTGCCATTCCTCCAGAATAGCATCTTTTTTCAAAATAGGTATCTTTTGAAATAAAAAAAGAAACTTTGGAAGTATATTCATTTTAACTGCCGAAATTCTTCCCAATTGCTGCTGTTCTTAAGTTAGTAACAAGGTTGTTAAGTGAATCTGGCTTCCCCATTGACTTTGCTTGTCAGAAGGTCGCAAAAAGTGATCACATGACTTATGCAACCGTCATAAATATGAATCAGTTGCTAAGTGTCTGAATTTTGACCATGTACCCATGGGGATGCGGCAGTGGTTGTAAGTGTAAAAAAAAGTTACAAATCACTGTAACTGCCACTGTAATTTCAAACGGTCACTAAATGAACTGTTATAATTCAAGGATTACCTGTACTAAAATATACTCATTCTTTCATCCCAAAATTTATGTTTTTGTTTCACCAACACAGCCAATCAGCTGGAGCCCTGCCGGCTCCTGGGGCTTCTGCCGAGCCCAGACAGTCCTCCCCTCCCCAGCTACACTTCTCTAGGACAGTCGCGTACCACCTGCCATGTGGCAAAGTACCACATGTGGTACGCGTACCACCGGTTGAAAAGCCCTGCTGTAGAGTATGGAATTGCCATCCAAATCTTGGCAGAATTAAAGGAAGGGTTGTATTTTTTGTTAATAGAAGTCGTTCTGCATTTGCCACTCTTCTGATTCAGTACAATGAAATAGCTGCCAGGTTCAGCCAAGCCAGATGAATAAGAGGACTGAGAATATTTTGTAAAGTGAGCTTCCCCCATTGAAATCCTTCTTTTGTACAACTATGAAAGCTGTAAGTGCCTAATGTTCTCTTTTTATCTGGCAATTCTTTTTTTAAAAAAATGTTTGTTTTCTCCTGTGATTCTTCCACAGAAATCCTTTTCTGGGCACCACTGTAACATAGCTGACTTGTTGTCCGGACCACTCCTTGCTCAAGACATTAATATTAGTGAGGTAAATAGAGACTTTTTAATCAGCAATTTAGTTAACTCAGATTGCCTTGTAGCCAGTAGCAATAACATCTTGTCTTCCAAATGATCCAGACTGGAAACAGCAGCATATAAAGGCTCAAATTTTAACATGTTTATGGCTGGGCCATTAAAACAGTTTGTGGACTGATTTGCAAGGCTGTCAGGCTCATCTGAGAGAGCTAGCAATACTTATATGGAAGTACAGTTGATAGAAAAATCTATCCCTCCCCTCAGTCAATCCCTCTTAGTGAGACTGATGCCTTGAAGCCTTACCAGTGAATTGTATTTCTCTCCTGCTATCCTGATCTCCCTGTTTGTTTGGCACACTAAGCAGGTCTCCGTGAACAAGAGCCGCCTCTTCCGATCTCCATCTCTCCCAGAAAAACTAAACAGGCCTGCATCAAAGAGGACAGTGAAAAGCTATGATGATGAAACTCCAACTAAGGTGAAATGGAAGAGCAGCCCAATCCAAGAAGGGCCAGATGGGGTAAGAAATAGCTGGATATGGTCCTCACATCCCTTTTCCCTAAATTCCTGGGTCTTGGTATCAAGGCTAGAATGGTAGTTTGATCAACTATGTCAGGAGTAGGTAACCTTGGCTCTTTTATGACTCGTGGACTTCAATTCCCAGAATTCCTGAGCCAGCCATGAAGTCCACGAGTGATAAAAGAGCCAAGGTTGCCTACCCCTGAACTATGTCAACAAGAATAGGTGTTTTTCTCTTGTTCAAAGAGACGGAGACAAAACAGCTAAGATGTTTAGAGGAGCCTTGCTGGCCAGAAATCTGTTTATTCTGTTTCATCCACTGGTCAGCGGATTACACCCAGTTTACACATTTGAGGGAGCTAACTCTCTTCTATTGCTATATCCAAACAATCAGCATTTAAGAAGTGATACATTGGCTTCAACTATAATCCATAGTCCTGCTATCCCTGCATGTATTTGAGCTAATTGGATTCAGATGATGTTCAGACTGCTTTGTAGTTAGTTCACAGCACAGAAGGATTACAGATAGTTCTAAAGCACCGGTGTCAAACTCGTCACGTCACATGATGTGTCACGACGTATCACAATTCTTTTTGCATTGCCGGCAATGGGGTGGGCAGGGCTTCGGTATGATGAAACTGGCCCATGGGCTGGCAGTTTGACACCCCTGTTCTAAAGGATCATAAACTTTCTTTCATCACTATCTCAGAAGTTCAGGTGTTTTGCTCCAAGATTTTGCACTAGCTTTTGTTGAACTGCATTTGTCAGTTAAAACTCATTCATTCAATTTAGAGAGCCTCTTTGAGCTTTATTTTTAATGTAGCACCCCGGATAAATTTCCATTTAAAAGGGAACAGTCCCAATACTGCTTCTTAAAGAATTCTGCCTTGTACCTCTTGCCATTAGGATAATAGTGCATTTATTCCTAATCGCTGCTTTAAAATTACTGTTTTAAATCTTTTTATCGTAAGTTCTTCATGATCGGTTTTGTAACCTTTATTGGCCATTTGTATTTCCACTGTTTGTTTTGTTTTCATTTGGTTAAGAATTCTTTTTTTTTTTAATTGACCTTTCCTTGCACTCGTATAATTTCTAATTTGCTCATTAACTAAACTGGGATCCTCCTATATTTATGGGGCCATCTTGATCCCAAGTCTATTTATAGTTTTCTCATGATTTAAATTCAGTGGTTTTGGTCAGACTGACAGTTGAGTCAGTCAATGAATGGCATGTCAAGGGTCCCATTATGCTTGCATCTAAGTTTTCCTCTAGTATTAAATATTTCAATTCTCCCGCTTTGACGCGGATCTTCGTATTTTTTGTAGAAATATTTAAGCATGGTTTCAATTAATATTTTGTTATTTCAAGCTTTTTTATACACAGAAGACTGATACTCGCAGTTATTTCTCTGCAAACGTATTGATGGGTTGCCTGCTTGTTTATAGGTTATGCTTTTGAAGAAAACAGCCTCCCTTTCTGACATCGAGATTGTCAGAGCCCTTGATCAAGACCATGGCTTCAGGCAGTTAATTGGTGATTTCTCTGGCGTAGGTGCCTTCTTGCTTCTCTAATTCTTTTTTTCGGGTGGGTAGGAAGAAGAATGCCGACTTTGCCCATGCCATATTATCCCAAACCTCCCCTCCTAATCATTGAACAGTGCTGAAGCAGTAGTTTTGTACTGGACTTTCACAGTCTAGGCATTGATGAAAAATTCATCAGTATGGGAAATTTGAGTATGTGTTGGCAGATAAGACCTACCGTGATCTGATACGTAAGAGATTAGAAGAATTGTTTGTCATGTCCTATAGCTGGGTGATTAAGACCTCCAGTTAAGAATTGTATAGCTCACACTAGCATAATGCTACCTACTTCATTTTTAGAAATTCCGATAAGCATGATTTTAATGCACCAAAATCAAATGAAAAGTCTCTTCCTTGACAGTGTGATGTGAGACTCATCTGTGGTTGGCCATTCTCACAGATGGCTCTGAAATTGACACTAAATTAACCTGAAATATTCTTGTAACTTTTGAGCATATTTTATTGTAGATTCTACCATCTGTGGTTACATTTCTTAGGGAAGAGGTTAATGTGAGTCTCTTTCCATTTCAAGCAATTCTTAAGATTAACAATACTCTGTACTAGTCAGTCTGATGCCCAGCTTAAGATAACTGCCAGAATGCCGTTAATAGATTTATATTTTGAATTTTTTTAGTACCTAACTAAAAAGGCATATTAATTTTTCCCAGATCCAATGAATCTTAAATTAATTAATTTTTAAAATATCTAGAGCTCATTTCTGCAAAGAAGCATTAGGACATATATAGAAAATGGAATTTGTGATAAATAAAATCACAAATTCCATTTTCTATATCTGTTATAATGTAGTAAATCTGTTACTACATTATCCTGAATTCAATTTAAAACAACAATTACAAGAGCAAACTAGTGAAAAGTGATTGCAAACAAATTTTAAATCTGCCTAGATGAGCTTGCCTGCCTAATAAAATAGAGTGTTGCTTATATTAAATTTGAGCAAAGCAATATCTCTGATACCAATACATAAATAGCTATCCAGGTATAAATGTTGCATGAATTGATACAATAATAACCAGAAACTGAGTTATGAGCAAAAAGTTATGGGCTATATACATTTTCATAATTTTGTTTCTTCAAGCCTGGTGTGATAAATGCACTCCATGCTGCTTTTTTATCCTTGTCACATCCTGCTATTACTATTCTGTGATCCTGATTACTTGAATAATATGTACACTATAATATATTGTGGTGGTGGTGTTGCAGTGCAGCCTGGAGCAACTTGGAATAATCTCTACCATGATACTAGTCACAGTAAACAATCTTTATTTGGCTTTGAAAAATTAGGCAAACCAGGAAAAACTCATCATTCAGCAAACTCTCACAAGGAGGATACCAAATGTTCATTGATGTTACATATGTAGGAACAAAATAAAATATACTTAATAAATTTAAATATTCATTGCCTCACACATATACATATTCCCTCCCACCCCTTCCTGAGAGTAAATGGATTTTCAGACAAAAACATTTCAGGCAATAATTTTCAACAGTACTTGAAATAGCTCAGAAAAAACAACTTAGTATATGGCCCAAACAATTATATTGTCTTCAAAGCATGTAGGAAGTTTTGAACAGGGAGTCATACTCTATATTTATTATTTTGCTTCTTAATATACATGTAGGTGAAATATTTCCAAATTTACTTTGGGGCATTTTCTCCTGAATCCAGTGTATCTTATTTCCCAGCAGTTGCATTCAGGATTATTTTGCTGGTGTTAGGATTTATCTAGCTGAGACTTGAAAAAGTTAGAGAAACTTTTGAATTGTAGAAATTTTAAACATGAATGTGTTTCTCTAGGTGTATGCATTGCCAACAGTCACAGGAAGGCATTCGGATCTGAGATATATCACTGCGGATACTGTGAGCAATCATGCCTGCTTTAAAGTGTTTATATATCTGACTTTCTCTTTCCTTTTGACTTTGCAAATACTTTCTCAGACCAGCTGAATTCTAGCTGTACCTCCTTTTTATCTAGGGTCACTTGGTTCTGTAAAAGTTTCAGAAGATAGCTGAGCGGGTCTTGCTGCAATACCTAAGCAAGCAAGCTTCTCTATTCTTAACATTCTTCGGTACAGTGTCTAAGTGACTTCAGCTACACTACGGGTCGGCAATCCGCGACTCTGGAGCTGCATGTGGCTCTTTCAGTCTTCTACTGCGCTCTCCAATCTTCTGCTCACCTGGCCAGCTGGCCTCATGCTGTTCTCTGACAAACTGACCTTACTGAGCAGGCTCCCTGCCCTTGCTGCGTCTCCACAGGAAGAAGCAGAAAGCAGCACTTCTCTCTCTCTCTCTCTCTCTCTCTCTCTCTCTCTCTCTCTCTCTCTCTCTCTCTCTCTCTCTCTCTCTCTCCACACTCTTCTGTTCATCTGGCCAGCTGGCCTCACGCTGTTCTCCGACAAGCTGACAAGCTTATTGAGCAGGCTCCCTGCCCTTGCTGCGTCTCCGCAGGAAGAAGCAGAAAGCGGCAGCTCTCTCTGTCTCTCTTTTTCTTTCTCTCTCTCTCTCTCTCTCTCTCTCTCTCTCTCTCACACACACACACACACACACACACACACACACACACACATTTACTTACTTAGTGGGGGAAGAGGACTGGCAGACCAAGGGCAGGAGAGAGCCAGCTCAATAAGAATGTGTGTCAACTTGTCAGAGAACAGCGTGAGGCCAGCTGGCCAGGTGAGCAGAAGATTGGAAAGAGGGAGAGGGGGGGGGAGAGAGAGAAAGAGAGAGAAGGAAAGGAAAGAGAGAGAAAGAGAGGGAAAGAAAAAGAGACAGAGAGAGAGAGAGAGGAAAGAGAGAGAGAGAGAGAGAAAGAGGGGGGAAGGAGAAGGGGGGAGAGAGAGAAAGAAAATATGAATATATGTTGCCCTTACTGGACTTTTAGAAAAGAACGTTTAATGAAATATTTTGATTTTTTTTTTAAATTAAGAGATGAGGTATGGGGATAATTATGCTGTATTTAAAGATGGCAGATAAGCTACTAAAATTGTTTTCACCTGTTGGGATGAAGGAGAAAGGGTTTTTTCCCCCTCTTCGACATAAAAAATTGTTTTCTTTGTAGCAGTTCATTGATTTCATAAATGCAACACACTATAGTTTTTTTTTTATACATAGCATAAGGGTAAAAAAGGATATATGCAGTGTTATCTTCATTTTAGATGTCAAAAGGATTTTGTGGCTCCCAATGTTTTCTTTTCTGTGAGAAACGGGTCCAAGTGGCTCTTTGAGTGTTTAAGGTTGCCGACCTCTGAGCTACACCATAGTCTACTTTTTAATGGGTAATAGGCAATAAGTAAAGGGCTATAGGTAGTCTTTTACCAGTAGGGAGGGAAGAAAGGTTTATTTATTCCATGTTTATTGAACTCTCCAGCCAAACTGCTTGGGATAGTGTTTATTCTTTGACTTCATAATAACTCTGCGAGTTAAGTAAAACTAAGAGATGAAGATTACATCAGTGTGGGTGCCGTTCTGCTCTCTTTACAGATGGTAGCGCTGCTCCACAATCAATTTCAAAGCCTTATAGAGAAGTTCTATATTGTTGACTGCCGCTATCCCTATGAATATCATGGGGGCCACATCAAGGTGAGGGATTCTTATTCTGGATGAATCGTGTTGTGCAAAGGAACTCATACGTAACATGCTTGAGGACTGTTGTCTTAATAGCAGCACTCCTGGTCAGGTGGTCTTCTGTTATGTTGAAGTAATAATAATAATGATGATGATAAAGTTGGAAGGGACCTTGGAGGTCATCTAGTCCAACCCCCTGCTCAGGCAGGAAACCCTATACCATTTCAGACAAATGGCTGTCCAGTTTCTTCTTAAAAACTTCCAGTGTTGGAGCATTCACTGCTTCTGGAGGCAGGCAGGTTGTTCCATTGGTTAATTGTTCTAACTGTCAGGAAGTTTCTCCTTAGTTCTAGGTTGCTTCTCTCTTTGGTTAGTTTCCACCCGTTGCTTCTTGTCCTGCCTTCAGGTGCTCTGGAAAAGTAGGACCCCCCCCCAGCCATGATCTGTGGCCTACTTATAGCAGAGCCCAATACTTTGTTTCTTTTTACAGGGGGCCTTGAATAGCCACAGGCAAGATGACTTATTTGAACGTTTCCTGAGGAAGCCTCTGCTTCCCTCATCACCACAGAAGCGCCTCATCCTTGTATTCCATTGTGAATTTTCTTCTGAAAGGGGTCCCAAGATGTGAGTGTGGACCACAGAGGGCTGTGGAGGGGGAGGGGGCTTTTTGGAAAAGGGAAACAGATGGTTTTGGGTGTCCCTGGATAGGCAGGATAACCAGTTGCCTTGCTGTGAAGGTGTCGTTACCTGAGAGAGGAAGACCGGGCCATGAATGAATATCCTGCCCTGCACTATCCTGAACTTTATGTTCTCCAAGGTGGCTACAAGGAGTTCTTTCTAGAAAACAAGGTAACAATGAGACAAAAACTGTTACATTATGTAGAAATGCATTTTATCTGTCAAATACTGATGATAAAATAGCAAAGAATCTTATCTTCTTTCAGCATTCCATATCTTTTTACCTAGCTTGATTTTAAACCAAGAAACATTCACCTTTCAACACTATGGTAACAAAAATGAAAATCTGGCTAGTAAGAAGCAGTTAAGAAGTAGATATTATTTGTATAAAGATTCGGCCAATTTAATCTAAAACTTTTAACTAATTAGCACCAGGCAAATTTCTGGATATTCCATTTCAGGTAAGGTCTTAATCTATATTCACTTCACTTCTGGAAAAGATACATCATAGAAAGGTTTCTATCACTGATTTTACCATTTAGATTTCTATGTAGCCCTACCTATTTTTGATTCAAGCTACAGAGTACTATAAAGATTGAAATTAGCACTTTGAAATGAGTCAAGTTCTTTTAAAATGAGAAAAATATTCTGTTTGACAAAAGACACAGTATTTTGTATAAACTGACATCTACGAGTTGTCTTCAGAGGCAGCCCCATGGACAATACAACCCTTGGTCTAATCCAGAACTCTGCATCTCCCAGAGTGGTGCTGTAGGCAGATCGTTGGGCAAAGATTTTCTTTACTAGATGCTACCCCTATTTGAATGATGTTTAAACTTAGGATATTGTTTGGAAAAGTATGTAACAATCCTATGCTTAAAGAATCTTTAAGAACAAAAAAAAACACTGCATTTTATAATGCATCAGAAAAAAGAATGCAGTTATAAAACAACTGAATATCCTTTTCATATGCACTAAGACAGGTAAAAGTGCTGGACTGGAAACTGGAGATCCAGGTTCAGATTCCCAAAGCCATGAAGCTTACAGGGTATATCCTGGCAAATCACATGCTTTCAGATTTATCCACACAGGGTAGTTGATACAGGATATAGAAAAAGAAAACAAATGTGGGTGGAACTATGTACCTATAGGGAGGTGCTTTGAGAAATCAAGGGGAAAATATTTTCACACATTACTTGTGTTTGGTTTGGAACACCTAGATCCAGATTTGGGAAGAAATGGCATTGAGGAATGACACTGGGGTTTTATTTTTGCACTCAGTAAGGCATCCAGAGTCACAATAAAGTGGAACAGCTTATAAATTCCATAGATGAATCAATAAAAAGAGAAGCAATGTGCCTAGGATAGGGGCTTTTCCCCTTATGCCATTCATATCTTTTCTGTTTTCTAAACATTTAATGGGGAAAAAATTATGAGATTTTACTTGTTTTCCCCTATAAATCAAAGAACCATAATATACTGATTCTCTCTCTTTTTTTCAGAAGTATGTTGTTATTTTTGTGACTAATTGTTGTGATTAACTAAATTGTGGGCTTTAAGTTATGGAAATATATATCATCACTGATCTCCTTTTCTGACAGGAGCTGTGTCAGCCACAGAGTTACTGTCCCATGGATCACCAGGATTTCAAGGCAGAGATGGTCAAGTTCCATGTTAAAAGCAAGACCTGGGCAGGGGAACGGAGGCGCAGAGATCACATTGTTCGTCTCATGAAGCTATGAGTTCAGAGACAGTAGCCAGGAGGAAACCTCCTCCAAAAGGTCTTTCCTTGGCCAAAGGAAAAGCTGC
This sequence comes from Crotalus tigris, assembly GCF_016545835.1. Classification (NCBI taxonomy): domain Eukaryota; kingdom Metazoa; phylum Chordata; class Lepidosauria; order Squamata; family Viperidae; genus Crotalus; species Crotalus tigris. The sequence goes on from NW_024096520.1 coordinate 5,340,405, forward strand.
AGCTTCTGTAATATGCTGAAAGGCTAAGAAAGTGAGCTTGCCAGGACCAAGGAGCCCTGGCAGAGGTTACAATGAGGAGAGCTCCAAAATGCAGAGGTCCCTAGTTTGAAAGTGCTGTGGCCAACTGCAGACATTCCTAATGGAACACAGTGGCCGCTGTGAGAAAATGCCTAGAACGTTTCCTAAGGCAGCAGGCTAAGCTACTCTCTAATCCAGACTAAGCTAGTTGTCAGCAGGAGACTTAATTCTTTTTAAATGTTACTTTAAGTTTTTGGCTCGTGAGTGCCTTATTTTAATGGAAGAATAAACTGTTCTGGAAGATTATCAAATGTTGTTTAACTGTGTATCCAGTTTTGTACACATATGTAAGTAATAGCCCGTAGTAACAGAAAAATTAAATACTCATTTGGAACAATACCATACAGGCGGGAAGAAAAAGCATGAGAAAATCATTTCATACTTGTTTTCTTTTAAGGGGGGTATCTTTTTCTTCTTCTGAGTATCTTAGCGAGGGTGTAGATGAGTGATATGGTATAGAAAAGTATAATAAGCTACTATTGCCCATCCCTTTAGATCTTGTATATTTGCCTTTCAAGGTGAGTCACTTCTCTTGCAGTTCTGGAAAAAAAATGTTTTTTAATGATAGCAAACGCGAGCAATTGAAATTCTGGACAAAAATAAAATTACATATTCAAACTTGTTCTAAATTAATACTTCTTCAGACAATAAAGATGACTAGGTAACTCTCAAATAAGTACCTTCACAATATTGTAAAATTTTAGAGGTTTGTTGTAATTACCAGGATCGCTCTCCTCCAATGCTTCTCCCCTCATACCTTCAAGACAATGTCATGAGGTAGATTAGATCGAGTCTTGCCCACAAGTGCTTCCTCCATTAAATCCCACTAACATGTTCTTGGAGTTACCTGAAAAGAAGAGTAATACAGGTAGTCCTTGACTTACAACCACAATTGAGCCCAAAAATTATGTTGCTAAGTGAGACATTTGTTGAGTTTTTGCCCCATTTTACAATCTTTCTGGCCACATTTGTTAAGCGAATCATTGCAGTTATTAAGTTAGTAACATGGTTGTTAAGTGAATCTGGATTCCCCATTGATTTTGCTTGCCAGAAGGTCGCAAAACCTGATCACATGACCCTGGGACACTGCAACCATCATAAATACGAACTAGTTGTCCACATCCAAATGTAAATCACATGACCATGGGGATGGTGCAGTGGTCATAATTATGAAAAATAATCATAAGTCACTTTTTTCAGTACCACTGTAACTTTGAACGGTCACTAAAACTGTTGTAAGTCGAGGACTACCTGTGTCACTGGGGATTTGAATCTGGGCTAGCATAACTACACTGCTCTACTGGCATTCATTTTGAGAAAGAAAGTTGAAAGCATGAGGGGGAGGGCAAATAATTCCTAAATGAGGAAATTTCAGATGTAAGTTTTTTTGTTTTTATTTTTAAATAATGATTTCTTACATTGGAAGAAGGTTGAGGTGATATTTTCCATAATTAATTCTTTGCTAAAGGAAAGAGTTTCCAACAGATGGCGCAATTGCCACATTCAGGACAGGAAAGAAAGTGGCTTCTGGCATTGCTAAGTGCATCACCCAGCTGTTGCATTTCCTGAATAGTCACTCTAGTCCCCAGGGCCAGTCTGCTTTGGACAGCAAGAAGTCTAGCCTTTTAAACAGGGCCCCCCACCTTGACCATGCTCCAGGTTTCTGAACCATTCCATTGCTCAAGAATAAAGCCAAGCAGCAGCTGACCAGTGAGGTAGGAAAGTGGTGCAGGAAAGCAGGACAGGCACAGCCAGCCTCTTCTAGAGAGTTGCAAAGAAGGTGGTCAAAAGGAACAAAGGACTGAGAAGATTTAAAGAGCCGAAAAAGGTGCAAAGTGGCTTTGATGGAAACGATAGTATTTTGGAAGTGTGTAAAGAAGGCTATACAGGGACAGAGAATATATAATTAAAAGAAAAAGTAATAACATTTGGGATTAAACGAGTGAAGAAATGCTGAGTGTTTTAGAGATTTTGGGGTTAATAATATGTCAAAGAGTAGAATTGTGTACATGTTAAGAGTGCAAGGAAAAATCAAAAGGCAAAACTGCACAACAAAAATATGGAAGGAAGGAAGGAAGGAAGGGAAAGAAAGAAAGAAAGAAAAAGAAAGAAAGAAAGGAAAGAAAGAAAGAAAGAAAGAAAGAAAGAAAGAAAGAAAGAAAGAAAGAAAGAAAGGTAATGGATTTTGGGAAGAGGGAAGACCGAGAAAGTGATGCTTAAAAATGAGTGATGTATGAATTTCAGAAATGTCAAATTTACTCAAGCACAGAATTTAAGGGAGAATTTTTATAAAATGTTTTATAGATGGCACCTTGATCCACAAAAAATGTCTTACATGTACCCTGACGTGCAACCTAAATGCTGGAGATGTGGTTACAAGGAGGCTTCCTATTATCATATTTGGTGGTCATGCAGAGAGATAAAAGCATTTTGGATCAAAATATGGTGGAATATCCAGAGAATTTTTAGAAGGAGGGTAAAATTCACTCCGCAATTATTTTTGTTAGGTATTGTTACAGATTGTGATACAAAGGAGGTTGTATTGATGTTAAACTTGATCACAGCCGCGAGGCTGTTAGTTGGACAATATTGGAAGAAGGAATCTTTGCCTACATTGCAGGAATGGTTTTTTAAAGTAGCTTATCTGGCGGAAATGGCAAAGATTTCGGCTTTCTTAAAGCAACAAACGCAAGAGAAGTTTTTTGCTATCTGGGACAAATGGATAAAATTTATACAATTTAGATTGGGTATACAAAAATATTATATAGCCTTTTCATAAGTTTTATTTTTATATATATTATAGATATCTTTTTTATATATATAAATATAGAGTTTTTAATTTAATTTTTATTTTTTTTTTATTATTTCTTAAGCCTATATTCTGCTCTGGGAAGCTCAGGGGGGGGGGAAGGGAGGGTTTTTGGGAGGGGTGTGGGGTGGGGGTTTTTTTTTATATGTATTGTTTAATTTTTTTTTCTCTCTTTTGTATGTGTTGTTTTTTGTTCTGTATTGTTCTTGTTTTTTTTGTAAAATTTATAAAACCTTTAATAAAAAAAAAAAAAAAAAAAAAAAAAAAATGAGTGATGTATGAATTTCCAGAAGAAAAAGTAATATAGGAATTTCCTTTTTCTTATTTTATGCCTTTAATTTGGGGGGGGGGGCTGGCTATTTTATTCATTGCCTTTTCTTCACTTGGCATTATGTTGCTTGTCCTGAAAGGGAATAGCATTAAAAGTATACAAGTACACATTTCTCAGCCAAACCCATATTAGGATTTCCTGGATCTTGGAGAATATCCTGCATTTTCATTCCTGATGCTGCTATTTTTACCCCTCAATCACCCAGGACAGTTTCAGAGTTCCAAGGCAAGTGACCCCCACTAATTCCCTCCCCACTATCAGGCTTCCCTCCAGCCAGCCAATAGGATGCCTTAGAAATGACAGCCAGTTAGTACCTTGCCCTCATTCATTCCTCATTAACGTTTCATAGCATTTCCTATGGAATAAAAGTTCACTGTCAAATTCCGAAGCCCTATGGGTACTGAACTGCAGGGACACAGGGGCAGGAAACTGAACTTGGCTTAGCACTGAGTTTGCACATGGGAAGGACCTTAATGTTAATGGTCCGGGGTAATGAGAACATGTTGAAGCTGATTAAAGTGCATCACCCAGCTGTTGTATTCATACAACACACATCAAATAAGCTTCTCTTATTCAGTCAGGTTATCAGGAAATAAAACTGCTGGCAATTCTTCAAGTGCTCTGGACTATGCTGTATGATGAAAGCTATGATTCCATATTCTTTAATGCTCTCTCAATGGTCTGTTTTTTTAAGTTCAAGTAATTGGACAGCCTCTAGATTTGGATATATTTTATGTTTCAGTGTCATTCAGGGTAAACATGTTAACCATGAATGGATTTCTTGAGCAATGTTATAAACAATATCCTTTAATTAAGACAAAATAATTGTTTTATTCCACAACTATTATGTATACCCCACTAACTACCAGTATTACAGACTTGATTTATTGGACTGTCAGAGGTTTCAAGGATGGAGCTTCTGATTTAAGACTATGGTATCTGAACAAAAGTGTAAGTTTCCCCTGATACAGCTTATTCTAAATTATTTTCAGAGGTGGTATATGCATGATATAAACAATGAAAACAGGTTTTATGAAACCAGTTGTCATAGGGAAGATTTATGGCTACAGGTTTCTTTTTTAGGGTATATTGGATTACAACCACTGTACTTTAAAAGCTAGCAGAAGACAGTTAACCACCTGGTGAGTTATTGTTCAATCCAGGGCAAGATTAAAGTAAAAACTAAATAATTATAAAGATTTAAAAGCAACTAAGAGGGAAAAAAACTAATCAAAAGTTTGAAAGACAAAATTGGGTATATTGTTTATTTTAAAGTACTTTTGAGTTATTGAAATAACACATGTCTATGAAAACTCTTTTAAATTTCCTAACAGGAGTTATTAGGTGATTTTGTTAAGAAAATAAGGGAAAAGTATGAAAGATCATGTGACCATAGAACTACAGAATTCCAAATGGGACTAAAGAATTAAGAACAAAGAAAGAGTCTCTCTTTTATTATTCTCTTTTCTGAGTTGTAAATTAAAAAAGAGAAATGGCTGCTGCTACCAGAAAAACAGCAAAAAATCACAGAAGGGGGGAGAGAATTATTAACAAATAACAGATCAAATAACAGAACAGGGGACTACACCAGAGATTTTACAAAGGATGTTTGAAGAAGTAGAAAAGAATGTTACAAAATCAGTCACAGCATGAGTGACTGAATCTGTTAAAATAGATCTGCTACACCTGAAAGGAGAATGGAAGAAAAATTTGCAATATGGAAAAAAAATATTAATTAAACATTTGAAGAAACTGAAGAAGTTAAACAAATTAAGGCAAAAAAATAAAAAATGGAAAATAAGAATAAACAGAAAGATGGAAAAACATTTAGACCAGTGGTTCTCAACCTGTGGGTCGGGACTCCATTTGGGGTCGAACGACCATTTCACGGGGGTTGCCAAACAATGCAGTCCACCATTTTTTCCCCCCTTTTCCTTAGCTGTGCTACTCCCTTTTATTCTATTGGCTTTTGAAAGCCAATAGAATATACTCTCTTGAATAGAGTCTAATTCTATTGGCTTTCAAAAGCCAATAGGAATTGTCCAGGCTGTCTCTGCCCTGCTGAGCCCGCCAAAAGCCCCATGCTGCAAACGGTGCTGCACCAGTTGAGTAGTCCTCGACTTACGACCGGTTGAGTAGTCCTCGACTTATGACTGGTTGGGGGGTCGCGGCATTAAAAAGGTTGAGAACCACTGATTTAGAAAATGTGGCACTGCTGGAATTAAAAAAAGAATTCTGCCCTAAGACTCATGATTTAGAGATATTTCCTTACCTAAACAGAGAAACAGAATGACCATGGCAAAAAAGCAGCAGGAGTGGGAGCAACTTCTGACTTCCTGCTGGCTTCCCCATTGATTTTTCTTGTAGGAATCTGGCAGGGAGTGTTGAAAATAACAGAATAACAGAGTCAGAAGGGATCTAGGAGATCTTCTCGTCCAACCCCCTGCTCAAGCAGGAGACCCTATGCCAGTGATGGCGAACCTATGGCATGCGTGCCAGAGGCGGCACTCAGAGCCCTCTCTGTGGGTACACCTGCCACCGCTGCCGCCAGCTCGCACAGGTGTCAACGCTGCAAATATTGTATATTCTTGCTTTTGACAATATGTAGAATTGTCTGGTAATTATGGGGTTAATACAGAGCAGAAGGGGGGTTGGGGGTAAAACCCGGGAAAGAAAGAGGAAGAAAACATTTGACCTTCACACTAATTGGATAATGTGAGATATGACGGCTAATTTAGGGAGGGAACATGCTGATAATTTAACTGCTCAGAGGAAGAGAACTTAGATCCTAGCATCCCTCCGTTGTGCCTGTGCCGACATTTTGTAACAATAAAAGACTTTTAGGAAAATAACTGCCTGGAAGTTCTTTGGAATGTTTCATTAGCCGGAACCACAACAACAGGTCCATTAGGCCACCATTGGCACCTGGAGAGGCAGCCCCACTCAACACACAGGAGGCGAAGCAGCTGGCTAATAAGCTCGAGTAGAGGTGGTAGAACACGCCCCCATGTGCTCTCTAGCCTCTGTGTGCGGGGGCTGATGGTGTCAGGCAGCAGCCGCGCCTGCCTTGCCTTGCCCCACAGCAATGGCACCCCCACCCTACCTCCTGCCTCACCCCGCAGGACAAGCCTTCTGCCCAACGCCCTACCTACCAGAGACCCCCTGGATCTCCCCTAATCCTGCCCAGCCCGCACAGGTGTCCCCCCCAAGGAACATCAAGATGGCCATGCCCCCCATGCCCCCCTGAGGGCACCACCGCAACCATGCCCATCCAGTGGGCCATGCCCCCCACCCGCTTAAGGGCACCACAATGCTGATGCGGCCCTGGCACTTTGCGATAAATAAGTGGATTTTGGGTTGAGGTTTGGGCACTCAGTCTCTAAAAGGTTCGCCATCACTGCCCTATGCCATTCCAGACAAATTTCTTAAAAGCCCCCAGTGATGGAGCACCCACAACTTCTGAAGGCAAGTCGCTCCCCAGATTAATTGTTGTCACTGTTAGGAAATTTCTCCTTAGTTCTAGATTGCTTTTCTCCTTGATTTGTTTCCATCCATTATTTCTTGTCTTGCTTTCTGGTGCTTTGGAGAATAGGTTGACTCCCTCTTCTTTGTGGCAGTCCCTCAAGTATTGGAATACTGCTTCATGTCACCCCTAGTCCTTTTCACTAGACTCCACATACCCAATTCCCACAACGGTTCTTCATATGTTTTAGCCTCCAGTCCCCTAATCATCTTTGTTGATCTTTTCTGCATTCTTTCCAGAGTTTCAACATCTTTTTTATAATATGGTGACCAAAATTGGATGTGGTATTCTAAATGTGGTCTTACTAAGGCTTTAAAAAGTGGCACTAATATTTAATGTGATCTTGATCCTATCCCTCTGTTGAGGCAACCTAGGATTGCATTGGTATGATAATCACATGATTGCAGCAATGCATTAACACCAAAATAAGCACACCTTTACCAAATTTCAATCCCATGAGAGTCATGGGTCCTGGACTTTGGGTGTATTTCCTCTCATAGTTCAAATTAAGGAATGGCCCCTCATGTCTGCCTTCTCTAAAGGTAAAGGCACTACAGTACTTCATCTTATTATTCATCTGCTAAAGCAAATGGGAAGTACCTGCCCTTCTGCTCCATCTGTCTGTGTTGACTGTAGCTGCAAGACATGTGGGGAGGAGACTCCTGTGGCTCTGTTGTCAGCTGGGGGTGGAGCATGGGCACACCAAAGTGCATGAGACAGATTGATCTGCTGAATGTCACTCATTGTTTTCCTCCGTCTCTTTCTATGATAGTATGTACAGAACAGTAATTCTGTTTGCTAAGAGATGCCAGATTACTACTAAGTGGTGGTCAGCAAGCAATTTATGATACTCTGTCTTGCTATACCTGTAAAATGTCACTGGTGCTGAAGGCTTAGCTTTCCGTTTTACATTTTCTGCCTATTAACACAAGCACTGTCTGCCTATTAACACAAGCACTGCAGAGAGCTGCTTTTTCTCTGAACAGCTGCTGCCCTAAGGCGCTGGCCCAGTTCTTGCTCTCTTTATGTGCCAGTGCACATTCAATTCAGAGTTGCTTTGGGGAAAAGCAGCTCACTGCCACAAAAAACACAGCACATCTGCAAACTGGAAGAGAAAAACGAAAGACACTATCTTGAAATATGAACAGCTTCTACTTTGTTTGATACCAAAGATAGATACGTTTTTTAAACACCTCTGCGTCATATTTTCATTTAAGTTTGTTTCTATATCTTGGAGATAGGACAGAAATTTTCAGTTTCATTACAGTTATTCAATCAAATATAGCAACTACAGATAAATGTACATGGAAAAGTGCATAAAAATGTATGCAATAGTGACCATTACTAGCAAAAAATGTACATATTAGAAGAATGTGTATGAAAATATATAGAATATTTCTGCAGCTTTTTGAGATATGTGTGGATCCTACTATAAGTATTAGCATAATTATGCAACCTTAAGTATTAATGGAAGGTACTACCCTGTTCCCTTCCTTAGCCCTAATTTTTGAATTCCATGAAAACAGTCTTTCTTGATCAAACCCACATAAAACCAGCATTTTCTTTCTTACAATGACCAGAGATCTTTGGAAAGTTAACAAATACTGTAGGAGGAGAACACTTACCCATCTTCCTGTGTTGTTCTCTTGTAATTAGCATTGGGAATTATACTGTTCCCACCCCAGAAATAACACGGAGTAGATAATATTGAGTCTTCAAGACCAATCACTTTAAATAGACCTGTCTTGCTTGAATTTATTAGATCCCCTTTTGAAACCATGGAATTAACAGTCATTGCATCTTATAACAATATGCTATTCAGCTTAATTATATAAATCCTTGTGCTTGTTTTAAATCTCATTTAGTCAGCTTCACTGGGTGGTCCTAGTCTTTAATCAGAAAAGCAGCACTTTTTCCTATCCATTTTCCTCAAACCATGTAAGATTTTATAAATCTCAATCTTGTCCCTACCTTTTTTTTACAAGTCACAAGGTCCTAAGCATACTAGTCTTTCCTTGCAGGACAATATCCACTGTCCCCCTGTTCATCTTGTATGCCCTTGTGTACCCTTTTTCTTTCTCTTTTTATGAGGGTTCTTTGCTCTCCAAAGGACTGGATGCACCACAGCATACTATAGCAAATCTGCACAAAATACTTTATTGCAACTTTATTGCCTTCCCCAGCAATAGGCCATTGTTCTGGGTCAATTCCACCCTTCTAGGCTTTGCAAGGTGATGTTGCCTCATGAATATGTCTTTAATACTCAGGCCTTTGATACTTATTCTTTTAATACTCAGATCACCCTAAAGTCTCAAAGTAAAGTAACATACAACTCTTGCCTTTTTCCAAATGTTCCTGCATTAATTGGGATGAGGTGCTACTTCAGTATTCTTGCTCCTTTTTTAGTTCCAGGTAAAGCTCCAAATTCCAGGCAGGGCTTTCACCAAGATCTGCTGCTCTCTGTAGCTTGTGGTCCTGGAAGTTGAATGGTTGCGTCTGGCTGGGAGTCCAGATGTCTGCTCTCCATCACTCAACTTCAGCTTGAAAGAAACCCCCCCATGACTCAACAACCTAGCTTGTTGTTGAAGAAAATGTATGCTGTAATAAAGTATTTTGTATACATTTGCTACCCTGTGGTACATCCAGTCCTTGGAGAGCAAAGAAATCTCACAAGTGGTGGTAGTGGTAGGATCCAGGTCTGTGGCAGGATCCAGGACTCATATTTGGTGAAAGGGTGCATGGGAACCATGGCAGTAATGGGATCCAGGACTGCAGATCAAATAAATGTATGAATGCATTTCTGAATGTATGAGGGAAGGGAGATGGGGTGTTTCTGCCTTTTCCAAAACACAGGCTGCAACCCCAACTTCATTTTTCACATCATGTATGTATATGTGTATGTGTGTATGTATACTGTATGTATCTGTATCTGTATGTATATGTATATGTATGTAGCAGGGCTGGCTGATAGGCTTTGCTGGAACCTGCCCAGGAAGAGGGAAGCTGGGACAGCTGCTGCTGGTTTGGGGCGTGGCGGGCCTAGATTGGGCAGAAGGAAAGAAAAAGGAAAGAAAGGGGGTGCAGGTAGTTGCTGTTATCAGGGAGAGACCAGGTGAAGCCAAAGAGGGATTTGAGGTTTTAGTGGATCCCTTTCTTTGAAGGAGAGGGAAGGAGAGAATGAGAAAGAGTGAGAAGGTAGAATTTTATTGTTTTCTTTCACAGGGAGGATATCTTGAGCAGAGGTAAGAAAGAGAGCGAGGAGAGAGAAAGCTGCTGAGGTTGCTAAATTCAGATTTTAATAATAAAGGAAAGGGGGGAGGGATTTTGACACCGACGAGACCTGAGACTGCGAGCAACGACAGAAGAGAAGGAGAGGCTGGTCGCTACTGTTTTGGAGACCAGCGGCCATCCGAACTTTGATCATTGTTACTTGTGCAAGTAACAAGACATTGTGGGGAGTTGCCCTTGTGGGACGAGCTGTTGCTGCAGAATGCTGACTACCTTCGTTCGTGTTTTCCATCGCTCCCTGGAGCTGGGGTTTTCCCCACCCCCGTTTCCAAACGGTTGCTGTCAAATCATTGACTATTGTTGGTACGACTGCCTGGGGCTGTTAAACACTATCACGCATTGACTATTGGGGCTAGGGGCTGGTCATCTTTGTTCCTGAAAGCCCCCCCTTGACAAGAGTCTGCCATCTCCTCACTTCACATGAGCTCCCACTAGAAGAGACACTTTATTAACATTTTGAGAGCGCAGCTGCAGAGCGTGACGGAGGGGAGTGGGTCTGGGAGGGCCTGCGCTTTGGTGGCTTCTGAGGGGGTAACGCTATATATGTATATGTATATGTATATACACACACAGACATACACCATATATTTTATAAGAGCATTACAGTGTTTGCACTTTTATTTTCAGTCTCTTTCCTAATGTGCCTAGTATGAAATTTGCCTTCTTCACAATAACCTCATGTGAAGTGTTAACGACTGGTGGAGTAGTAAGAATTTAAATCCTTTCCATTTCCTGCTGAAGAAGCTTCTTGGATGAGAAGTGAAAGATCTTCAAGAAAAATCAAGAAAGTCCACTTGCAGTTTGAAAAAAAGCACCTTTGGGACATACCTCATATGAGCTAATATTTTCATTCAATTCTTTATTGTTGTCCAATATCCGCTTAGTTAAGCAGTCAGTTGCATCTGCAGTTAGTGAGGCACTCAGACTGCATCAAAGTGTGCGTTGCCTCAGTGTACTTCCTTTAAACTTAAATTGCATGTGTCATTTGCTGGCCATTCATAGAAAGACATCTTTCTGGAGTTCTTCCTAGTCTTTTTATTTTTTACCACCTGGAATAATTTAGTACAGAGGTTCTCAAAAATTTTGGTCCATAGTGCCTGTAGCAGTTCTCAAATTGGGTACTGCAGTGGTTTGTGGAGAGTTAGAACAGTTAAGCAGTTAAATATCCCATGGCACCTCTCTGAGTTCACACAGCTTAGGAACCACAATTTTATTATCATCCATAATCTTGACTAGTTGGCTCATTGCTCACCCAAAAGTCAAGACCATTGATGAACAAATTAAAAGTACTAACTTCAACCCAAATGCTTGAGAAATTCAACTTCTTTTGTTTTTTTCATTGCCTCTTTACTCCTGGTCTTTCTATTCTATTTTTTAACCAGTTAATAGTTGATAACAGGACAGGTGTTCTCATCCCATGAGCATTAAGTTTACTCAAAAGTTTTTAATGAGGAATTTGTTAAAAACATTTTGAAAACTCAGATGTGCAGGCTGACAGCATCACTTTAGTATACATGCTTGTCTGTTTAAAAAAAGGGTTGGCAACGCAAGATTTATTTTTGCAGAATCCATGATGGTTTTTGTTGAGCAAACTTTATACTAATTTGCCTTGTATACATGGGAAGCCAGCACAGGCTTCCCTAGAACTGTGCTAGGGTTCATTTTAAAAATTGATGGGGCATTGGCTACCTTACTAGTCCTCTGGCACAGAGCCTGATTTGAGTGAGAGATTATGTATTCTTGGCTAGAAGGTCAGCAGTTTTATATTCTTCACATAAAGAATTCTTGGGTGCATACCATCGGGACTTGGTAGTCACAGTACAGTTTTTCAAGATGTCCTGGAATATTTTCTATCAATATATGCATCTCTATACATTATTGACGGGTTAATTAAATGAAGGATTGGCATGTTTGTGTCTGCATAGTCCATAAATCAGTGGGGATTTATGTTGTATAGATTTTACATATGGGATGATGAGGGAATAATTTTCTCCTTAATTTAAATTGTTCTCATTTCAGGCAAATAATTCAATTTGATCCTTTGTCCTTGTTATCTCTAAGTTACGTGGGGTGAATTGACTGCAGTGTTGCTGCATGAAAATAAAACTAGTAACTGATCAAACTTCAATTTAATCTATTCGACAAGGCTACCCACTACAAAAGATTTGGGCAGTTCATAATATCCATAAAAAGCTGTAAAATAGCTGAAACCATTAAAACCCACATAAACAAGCAGCCTGGATTAAAACAACTAGAATGACAAATGGTACGAACAGTACAAAAATATGACAGGGGCCCAACCAATACATTACAACAACATTAACTCCTCTCCTGGGAGCAAAGCTAGGTCTTAAGGACTTTCCAGAAGCCCAATGCTTAGTTGTTAAAAGAAGAAGAAGAAGAATGTAATTCTGTTTAATTCTGCATAATTTTTTAGGGTTGAACAAAGTAGTAGTCATTTGTGTCCATATTGCTGCTAAGAAAAAACATGGCTGTGTTCAGGAAGACATCAGGAATCAACAACAATGTATAAGGCACTTTAATAATAGAATAAGCATTAAAAAATCTGAACTATCAGAACAGCTGCTACCCCATTTTATTAAATGTGTGTCTCCCTACAAGTTACCATTTTAGAAAAAGGAAGTAATTGTTTTTTCAACATGACAGTAGTTCTCTGGATTAGTTGCAGGGAAACAAATTTTACATGACATGCTAAATTTCATGTTGTTTGTTTGATTTAGGATTAGCATGTTGGGCAATTCAGTCATTGTGTTTTTTAAACCATGTTTATGACTTAATATATTTTGCAAAGGCAGCAACGGTTAAAGAAACCTTGGCTTAGTGGATGGCAAAACTCTAACTTTCTACTGTTTAGGATATCATACCTTTACCAAGGTAGAAGCAGAGATTTTGAGCCATGAGTGCATATTCTGTCCTGTACTAAACTCTGGTTTGTACTTTATGAAGCCTGTAATGAACAGATGTCAAGAAACAATAGCACTAATGTTTGTATCCTTTGAATGTTGACATTTGCTTTCCTCCGCTGTTTGCTGGAGGTTAATAATTCTGTGTGGCACGGGTACTGAATCATGTTTTGGCTATGTTGTGTCTCGCTTTATCCATATCTTGAGAAGGCTCTATTGTTCTCCTATTGAATTGGCAGGTATAAATTTGAAAAGCATCTTATTTTTTCTTCTTCCATATTTCATGTGATACCAATAAAGTGTGTCACTATATTGTGGGAGCCAGCAGAAAACAATGCCAATCTAAAAAAATTACTAACCATACTTCTAACCTCCATTCTGCCTGATAACTACACTAGGTAGAAGTTCTGTCCACACAAAAACCAGTTGGAAGGAGAGGCATAGAGTAGTAATAACCTTCTCTTTTGATGCCAGCTAGCCATCATACCACAGAGTGATCACTCCATGGGAAATGGAGAATGGCTCTTCCATCCATCACCTGCTCTCTCCTCTTCTCCTACCACCCATGGCATGAAAGGCAGGGAGAGAGAAGACCCCTCTGGGGATCTCTTCCCCGTCTTTTTTCAACACCCATGGCAAAGTTCCCCAGCTTTGTTCCCTTTCCACCCAGTGCCAGCTGCCAGAGGAAAAAAATGCCATCAATCACTCTCCCTTAGAATATAATGGGACAGGCTTGGGTAAGTGTGGGTGACTTTCTATAACAAAGGATTTAGGAGATATTGCCCGAGTGATAAGTTACTGGTATGGAAATGGCTATAAAGGGCAACTACCAATGACCAGAGAGAGAAAGGCAATACCTACAGTGGTGTATACTAGCCAGTTGGAATTGAGACATTGCTTATGGTGCAATGATGACCTATAGACAACACTGCTTATGCCACAAGACGTAAACATCACATGTAATGCAGAGCAAGGGGGGGGGGAAGGTGGAAATTACTCTTGCAGTGCGCCAGGAGCATTTTCACAATGCTGTTGTACACTCCATGTCCTGAACCTTTTCAAAAGAGGGATAATTGTAATTAAATATACCTTTTAAAAAGCACATACCTAAATTAGTTGGAATCTGATGGGGAATTCAGTTTTGACTCCAGGAACAGCTGTATCCTTCTCTTAATAAATTATTTCACATATTGTTTCAAGTTGAAATGTGATCATTTTGGATTTGGCATAATGCGATGTGTGAATCTAGCTACTGTTTTTAGATCAGTCTTTTCTAGGCTTGACATCATCCAACAGTCCTGAAACTGTAGCTCCCAGAATTTCCAGCTGTTAGGAAAAGATGTTTTTGGGCTGTTGTTGTTATAACATAGTATCCCTTTTAAAATTTCATATTCTCTTGAATTATTAATTATTAATTGAGTAGCTAAACATTTATTGACTAGATTTACACACTGGCTTGCTTTTCATTGGAGCAGCATGGTGGCTTAGCTGTTAAGATGCTGGGCTTGTTGGCTGGAAACACCTGAGCACCATGCGACAGGGTGAGCTCCCATCCTCACCCCAGCTCCTGCCAGCCTAGCAGGTTGAAAGCATGCAAATGTGAGTAGATAAAGAGGTACCACTTTGATGGGATGTAACAGTGCAATGTGACAGCCTTCTGGCGACATGACCACTGAAATGTTATTGAACAGCGCTGGCTCAGTGGCCTTGAAATGAAGATGAGCACTGCCCTCAACAGTCAGCAACAACCAGCAGAATAAAATCTGCAGGAATTCCTTTACCTTTTTGTTTTGTTTTGTTTCTTTTGGGCAAATTAAGTCATTATGGATATAAACCAGGTACTACTAGTTATTCATCAGAAAATATTTCTGTACTGCTTTTTTATTACAGGAATCACATTTTTGACCACCTGCATTTTTCACATCAGCTTAATTTGTGTGAAACCAACCAATTGTATTCAAAAAATAAGCACAGTTTAGTGTAGCATCTTGTATAAAGGCAAGCAACTTGTTTATACTCTCTAAGCCATAAATAGTAGGGTTCACAGATCTCAATAACTGGGTTTACATATTTATCCTATGCCAAACTCAAACAAACCAATTTCTAGGTTAGCACAATGTATACGACCCTTGTCAATAGGCTTGTTAAAAGCTAGACAGATCATTATATTTTGGTACTTGCTCTATACTCCCAAATTCCCACTGATTAACAAAAGAGTCCAGAGAGTCTACAAATGTCTTTCTTCCCAGTTATTATTGTTAACTACTGGCAAATGTTAACTGTAAGCAAGTAATTGTAAGCACTTTAGCAAGTTGTTAAGGAAACAAACACCTTGGTTTGTATGCAATGTGAGTAGAATTTCACAGCACTTCAACACCACAAGCACTTCCCCATATCCTAGAAATTCTAATTCAAAGTCTGTTCAAAATTGTTTCTGGGCTATTTTGATCATTCAGGAATCAGAATGCTATGAAAATGGACACATTTATACAAAGGAAACTGCTGTATTAGCCAATCAGCACTATGCTTCCAGCCTAACTTGGCTTCAATGATTTGCATCTAAGCATATTGTTATTATGGTTCACCAACCAGTCAGCAGATGTTTAAACTGGATTTAGCATTATTGAGTGCTCGCCAAGGACCTGGGATAGGCAGATATTGTCATTCAATTGTTGTTGTTGTTGTTGTTATTGTTATTATCATCATTATTATTATTAGATTTTTATCCTGCCCTTTTTACATATAACTCAGGGCTGTAAACATGTAATATTCCTTCTTCATCCTATTTTCCTTCTCCATACTTCAAAGAAAGAAAAAAGCATTTTTTGGTGTTTCCCCAGGCTTCCCTGTTCCACTCCATTATCTGTATAAGTGCTGCTGCTCACATACCTGTAATTACAGGTAATTACATTTCAGCACCTTTGCAAGCCAGTTTAACAGAACACAGGAAGTGGCAGGCACACATGCTGGATTCCCTCCCAATAAAAAAAGTAGACCATTCATGTGCCAAGTGCACGTAAGCTGTTTAGAAGAATCACTTCTACCGTAATAATGATTATGGCTGCTTCCCAAATGACTAAAATATTGGGAATATAGCACCATGTAACATTTTACAAAGCATCAACTAAAGCAGTAACTAAAGAATGGAGAGCTCATTGTAATCCTTGGTCCTATCCAAACTCCTATCCAAAAGTATTCCCAAAATGTGTTCTCATAAATCTTATCACCCTCATAAGCTAGCTCTAGGCAATGGAAAGAAGTGGTTCAACTTTTCCATAAGCTGCTGACCACAAGCAGGATGGAAAGGATGGGAATGTTCTGTTTCTTACAACTGTGGGAAGAATCCAGAGAAAGAAATATTTTGGGGAATATTAAAAGGCAGAATATATTTCCCCAAAGGAATAATGGAGAAGATCTTTAAAAAGACAGAAACCAGCCCCAGCCCCTCTCCCCCAAGCAGAAACTAGGCAGAGGCCAGCTTTTAGAAATGCAGATGTAATAATCCATTCAGGAAGGTTGGAGCCAGGAAGCTATTAGGAAGACAAAGACACCTAAAATCGACATACCCCCACCCAAATTCTAAGGACAAGAGATATAAAAGAATTAACCCACCAATACCAAAAGGGCACACTCAGACTCAGGTCAAAGTACATGACACAGGAAAGACAAAGCCTCAAACAGGAACAGGAAACAACCTCAAGAGCCCCAGAAGGTATAAAAACTCACCACTCCCTGCTACATGTGGTCAGTTTTCCCAGAGCCATCTTTCTGTCTGGCTCTCCTCTTCAATAAACTGCAACCTTCTTTCTAAAGCAGTCTCCAATTTGTTTATTCCCACTTGGACTGGACCCTGATGAAGATTTTTCTTTCAACACAACCCTGATAAAAAGGAGAATCCAAATTCATTTTTCTCCATTGCAATTATTTATTTCTCTAAAACTGAATCCAACCCAATCTTTTATCAGGGCTGCCAAGTAATGTTCTGTTTTTTTGTTAGGAAAATCCCAACATGGGAATGAGGAAATAGCTGAACAGGGAATGAAGAAGTGCTCCGAGTTTCTTTCAGCAATTGTTAGGCCACATCATCAGACTAGCAAAAATTAGACATTATTTGTATAATTGCTAAATAGAATTTAAAATTCTATGGCTCCAATATGAGCTAAGCTACCACACTTTTCTCCAGGGCTTAAGTTGAGCTCTGGCTCACCCCAGAATCTATTTTCAAAAGCAAAGCTGAGTTTACAATACATAAACTGTAGGTATGGAGAATGTCTTTTGTTTCATCAATGTAATAGAACAACCCATCAAAAAGTCTTATTACTTCTTAATAGCTAAAAAAGTGTTGGAGGGAGAGGCACTCATTGAATCCTCAGAGCAAGACCTCAGCACAAAGACTGGGGAAGCTGGACCTCTATGGCTTAATTCCTCTTGGAACTTGGTGGAAGCTGATGCTAGTTGAACACCCAAATATTCCTCTATCACCTCCCTAGCAGTATAAAGTTGGAAGGGGTCATTTAAAGCTCCTGAGTCTAATCAGCCCCACTCCCGTATGCAGGCTTGCTCTCATTCATTCCTCACTAGCGTTTCATAGCATTTCCTGTGGAATAAAAGTTCACTGTCAAATTCCCAAGCCGTGTGGGTGCTGAACTGCAGGGACACGGGGGCAGGAAACTGAATTTAGCTTAGAACTGAGTTTGCACATGGGAAGGACCTTAATGTTAATGGTCCGGGGTAATGAAAACATGTTGAAGCTGATTAAAGTGCATCACTCAGCTGTTGTATTCATGCAACACACAGCAAAAGCTTCTCTTATTCAGTCAGGTTATCAGGAAACAAAACTGCTGGCAATTCTTCAAGTGCTCTGGACTATGGTTCCATATTCTTTAGTGATCTCTAAATGGCCTATTTTTAAAAAAAAATCAGGTAAATCGACAGTCTCTAAATCTGGATATATTTTATTTTTCAGCATCATTCAGGGTAAAAAGGGATTTCTTGAGCAATGTTATAAACAATATCTTTTAAATAGCCAATAATTATCTTACAGCTGTCCCACTATTGCATATACTCCACTAATTATTGCAAACTTGCTTTGTTGGAATGTAAGAGGTTGCTATATCCCAAAAGGGTTACATTGTTCTTTTCTTCAAAGCATAAAATAGACATTAGGTTCCTTTGAGTTGAGTTTGTCTCTTAGTGATTACATGAGTATGTCCACATACATCGTTTTCTTAGCAGCAGTTTGAAAGTGAGTCATTTTCCTTAATTTCCATATAATAGACACAACTTATGATCCAAAGCTGCTTTTTGGAAATGAACCCAAGACACTGCACATCCAAATTTTGCATGGTGAAAGTAACCAATACATTTTATAAAATTATTTTCAAGGATCAGATCCTCTGGTCTACGATTATGGTATTTGAACAAAATTGTACCCCCCCCCCACACACAACTTATCCTAAATTATTTGCAGAGGTGGTATATGCTTAATATAAACAATGAAAATAAGTTTTATGAAACCAGATGGCACAGGAAAGACTTATGGTTACAGCTTTTCTTTGGGCTAAGCTTCATGGAATATCATTCAGTGGTTTTTTTAAAAATCCAAATCTTTTATGCCTTTTATCCAATGAAAGTGTAAAATCTATTTTAAAAATGATTATATGATTATTCAAATTACATAGCCAAATTTTAATTTATGTGAAGTAGTGACTGGTTAGTTAATTACTTATATGGAGAAGTCTTGAGTTCAAAAGTTGATTGAGAAACGTGTGTAATTATAAGATTCTGATTCTCAGTAAATTTAATTCTAGAATTATTATCATGGTTTGCCACATAGTCAACCAGATATTTAGACTGGATTTGGCATTTTTATCACTTGTGACGTTTTTCCCAAATACCTGGGAGAGGCAGATGTTGTTTGATGGTGTTAATTTTATTGCTGCAGGATGTAAGCTGTTCCAAGTAAAGATGCCTTTTGCAATTGACTGATGGTTATTTTGTCAATGCTGATGGTGTTCAAGTGGTGCTCCAGTTATTTTGGGATTTTACCCAAGGCATCTATTACTATTGGTACTATTGCTTTCTTTTGTCACAGTTGTTCTGTTTCTATTTGCAGATCTTTGTATTTTTTATTTTCTCCAGCTCTTTCTCTTCTGTTCTGCTGTCTCCAGGTATTGCAATGTTCACAAGCCAGATATTTTTGTCTTTCTTATTGTTAATTGTTAAGTCTGGGGTATTATGTGGCAGTTACTTGTCTGAGTTTTAAAGTCCCAGAGCACTTTAACATCTTCATTTTCTTTTACTTTGCCTTTTTTGTGGTCCATTAATTCTTGTCGGCAGGCAAATAATGATTTTTGCAGATATTCCAATGCACCGTTGTCGCTATTTTGCCATGACATGAAGATTGCCAGTCTGTGCAATCTTCTTGCAGCAGCTAACTAGATCGTCCATTGTTTCTTCAGCTTCTTTGCAGAAGCAGCATTTGTGGCCTGGTTCTTCTCAATTCTGGCTTTGTATGCATTTTTTCATAAGACTTGGTCATGCACAGCCAGAATTAGTCCCTGTATCGTTTTCTTCAACTTGAAGAATTGCTGTGCTCTGAGCCATTGCCAGGTCTTGTTGTTATTTGCTTGGCCTGCTATTTTTTCTAATACACTGGCCATTTAATACGTTGCCTTGACATATCTCTTTTCATTTGGTGATACTTGTGGGATAGTTTGGTCTTTCCAGTACTCAGTAAGCCTTCCTGGTATACTACCTTCAGTGCATTTTCTTCACTGTCCTTTAGCTATTCTTCCAGTGCACTAGTAACATCCTGAAGGAAGATTATAGCTACCTGGAAACGTGCATCTGAACTGTGATTATCTGAATGGTTAGATTCAATACTAAATGCAGAATTGCTGTTTCAGACCCACAGACATGCAATATTAGAAAATTCAAGGGAACTGAATATATTTACTGAAACTTGGTTCACCTTTGTAATTGATGCTTTGAATTGGATTTGTTAATTTGGCCCTTCCTCTGTTGGGAAAATGTTATCAGAATTGCTTCAGATTATTAGTGGTGAATTGTCCAAGCTCAAGAAATAGGAAAAACAAATAAGGTGGGAGATGATATGGAACTTAAAGTTTAATAAATGGAAATATAAAATAATTCTTCTTAAAATGAAGAAATTGTTTTGCCTGTAAAATTGTCTTAATGCAGCCCAAATTCTAACATACTTTATGTAATTGTGAAAAGTATACATTGCCACAAGCATGACACAGTCAAGATTAACATAAGGATCTATGTTGTATATTTGTGGTCTTTTTAGTGACCTAAATTCTCTGGGATACTTAAAGAATTTGTCACACAGTGCAATTTGAGGCATATTTACTTAGATGTAAGTGCCATCAGAGCCGGTTCTAAGCCCAGGAAAACCTAGGCAGTCTTCTGGGATGCCAAATTTTAGGGGACGCCAAAATTGAAAAGATTTCTAAAATGCACAATGTAAATAAAACATATGGTAATCTTTCCATGTTCCTTCAGAATTTTTTCTTTATTTGCTTTTCGGAAACGTTTATCCCAAAGTCATTGTTGTTCGTCCATTGATTTCAATGAAGACCTTGACATCTTGTGGGTTATGGGCCATCAACGATGTGTCCGTAGGTGGCTAATAAGGCCGATGTTAGCACGGAATGTTCTGCCACATACTAAACAGAGAAATGTAGACACTGTTAATTCAGCATTTGCAGCTCTGGCTTTGCGGAGTGCTCGCTTTTCTTGTGCCAAGATTGTCCTTCTGTGTTCATATGTCTGGCAACCCTGGTACACCAAGGTGCGCCATGTCAGTCGATCATGCGCCAGAAGTTCCCAAGAGATGGTGTTAATATCCAGGGACTTAAGAGAAGCTTTTAACGTGTCTTTGTATTGCTTCTTTTGTCCCCCGTGTGATCGCTTTCTTTGAGACAGCTCACCATAGAAGAGCTGTTTAGGGATGTGATGATCTGGCATCCTTACAACATGGCCCACCCAGCGCATCTGGGCTTTCATCAACAGAGTGTAAACTGATGATAGACCTGCTCTGGAAAGGACATCCGTGTCTGGTATCTTATCCTGCCACCGGATCCTCAGAATTCTACGAAGGCAAGTCATGTGGAAGTAGTTCAGCTGCCTAACATGTCTCCTGTACACTGTCCAGGTCTCACTAGCATAAAATAGGGTAGTTAGCACTGCTGCCTGGTAAACTTTAAGCTTGGTAGCAAGACTTATTCCATGGCGGTCCTACACGTTAGTCCGCAATCTGCCAAATGCAGAACTTGCCTTGGCAATTCTACAGTTGACCTCGATGTCAATTGTCACTGCACGGGAGAGGGTACTACCAAGATACGTAAATTGGTCCACTGCTTGCAGCTTTTGTCCCTTTACTGTGATGGTAGGCTCTTGATATTGGGCTTTTGGAGCTGGCTGGTACATCACTTCAGTTTTCTTCGTGTTGATGAAGAGGCCAAAGTTGACACAAGCGGCTGCGAATTTGTCCATGCTGGCTTGCACTTCCTGCTCCGATCCTGCATTAAGGGCACAGTCATCAGCAAAGAGGAGATCTCGTAGCACAGGCTCCTTTACCTTGGTGACAGCCTGAAATCTTCGCAGGTTGAACAGTTTCCCATCGGTTCTGTACCTCAGATTAACTCCCACTTAGCTGTTCTGAAAGGCGTCTGAGAGCATGGCTGAGAACATCTTGCTGAACAGGGTTGGTGCCAGCACGCAGCCTTGCTTAAAGCCATTAGTAACAGGGAAGGCCTCTGAGGCTCCACCGTTACTCAGAACACGAGCCGCCATGCCATCATGGAACTGTCGTACCATCAGAATAAACCTGTCAGGGCACCCAAACTTCAAAATAATGCGCCATAGTCCTTCACGACTAACTGTGTCATTAGAGTAGTAGTGAACAGCACATTAACGAGAGATATCATAGCCTTTTCTGCTGCAGCACCTGTCCTTTGGAATATCCTACCCTCTAGGGCAGGGATTCTCAAACTTGGCCACTTTAAGACTTGTGGACTTCAACTCCCAGAATTCCCCAGCCAGCATGGGGGGGAGGACATGATAGCAGTGTTGCAAAACTCAGGAGCTGCCACAAAGAAGAAGGAGTCAAGCTATTTTCCAAAGTGCCTGAAGGCAGGACAAGAAGCAATGGATTGAAACTAACCAAAGAGAGAAGCAACCTAGAACTAAGGAGAAACTTCCTGACAGTTAGAACAATTATCCAGTGGAACAACCTGCCTCCAGAAGCGGTGAATGCTCCAACACTAGAAGTTTTTAAGATTGGACAACCATTTGTCTGAAATGGTGTAGTGTTACCTGCCTGAGCAGGGGGTTGGACTCGATGACCTCCAAGGTCCCTTCCAACTTTATTATTATTATTATCATTATTATTATTATTATTATTATTATTATTATGATTTAAAGTGGCCAAGTTTGAGGACCCCTCTAGGGCAAGATCTGCCCCCATCTTCCTATCCTTCTGCAAGAGCCTGAAGAACTGGCTCTGCCAATTGGCCTGGGGACCAAATAGGGGAGTTCCACACTGGAGGGAACTGCTAGATTGATGGCAGACTCTCACTCCCACCTCCCTTGCTCTCTGCTCTCCACCATCCATCTATACACCGAGGTGCAGGGAATGCTATCATATTGGTATATTTATTCTCATTGTGTTCCTTTGTCATTGTTTATTTTATTGCTCTATTATTCTGTTTATACGCCTTTCATTTTTCTTTCTTTTTATTACTGTAAGTCGTCTAGAGTAGCCCTACAGTGAGATAGGCAGTGAATAAATTTAATAAATAAATAATAAAATAAATAAGTCACAAGTCACAAAAAAGAAATTATTATTACAGCAAAGGAACTCCGGAAGCTAATAATACAATGAAGCAAGACAAAGGTCTGTTAGGAAGCTACTGAGCGAATCACATGACTATTAGCTTATCAAATGGCATATACTGCATGCGCCACTGCACCTGTTCAAGGATTAAATATAATTTTACAGAATTGTTGCCATATGACAACAATGGCTGCTGTTGTAATTAAAATTGTTTATAGCGATTCACAGGAAATAAAGTGAGAATATCTGAGACAAGAAAAACATTTTGAAAAACTTTGGGGAAAAAAAGAAACAAGAAGACGACTTTGAAATTCTTAACAAAAATCGGAAAAGGAGGCAAATCTTGGGGGGGGGCGATTTTGCCTAGAGCACAAAAATGTCTGTTGCTGGCCTTGGTTCCATTTAGTTCATCGTGACTTACCCTTAGGTATGCAGAATTACAGGTTTACCACATCAATAGCTCTGTTATTTATAATAAATTCTGTGCTTAATTAAAGCTTGAAATCACAAGAAGATACTGTGATCCCAAAATTACATAGGAAGTGGGAAGAATCTTCTCTTTTGTGATTGTTGCAGAAGTTGCATTAGTAAAATTCAAATAAAAGACTTATATATATGTAAGTGTTTGTGTACATGTATATATGGGTGTACATATATGTAAAAAGAAAAATAGAAACCACAGTAGCCCTTAATGAAATTAAAGCCATAATTAAGCATTCAGGGAGACTTCAGTATTTGTATCTCTCATATGATCTATTCATATATTTTATTATTGAAGTTTTAATTGTTTATAATCAAGCCCTTGGAGTAAATGAAAGATAATATAATATCTTTCTCACTGACGTGTGTGTGTGTGTGTGTGTGTGTGTGTGTGTGTGTGTGTGTGTGTAATGCATGCACGCCTCTGAGTCAGTGTTAACTTTTGGTGGCTGCCTGAACTAGTCCCTGCAGTTTAATTGGCAAGATTTTGGAAATGGTTTGCCATTGCCTCCTTCCTAGGGGTTGAGAGAGAGGTTACCCAGATAGCTTTGTACCTAAGATGAAACTAGAACTCTTGGTCTCCTGGTTTATGGACTGGTGAATCTCTATACCAAACTGACTTCTCTTCCCATCCGAGGTATTACGTTATCAAGAATAGACTAAGAGAAATATGTTTGGTAAATGGTAGTCATATGTTTTTGAAATGAATAAACATGGAAATAAATTCAGACAAGATAGTCATATAAGTGTATTAGAAAAATATATATACTTCAATATTTGCACTGGGGTGTCAAACTGCTGGCCCGCGGGCCGGATGTGTCACAAGGAAACCCCGCCCACCCCATTGCTGGCAATGGGGAAAAAGTTCTGATACGTTGCATGACGTCACGTGTCATCGTGAGTTTGACATGTCTGCACTTATATATAGATTTGTAATCATTTATTGTTATAATGAGGTATCATATAACCTGTAAGACACCCAGAGTCATTTTGCAGGGGAGATGGGCAACATAAAAATTTAATAGATAAATAAAATACTATGTTTTGAGAGTCATTTTTTTTTTAGTTTTGTGTTTTAAGATCTTTCTGTGTGTTCTTTTTATTCTTCTCTTTGGGACTATGTATCACTATCACAATTATTTTTCTTTTTTTCTCTTGTTATTAATTTACAAGCAATAAAAATAACATCTTCACCAGTTGCATTCATACATGGCTAATCAATTTCTTGAATTAACTCATCTGCCTGCATTCACAGAATACATGACTGAAATATGGTTGACCATAATTTTATATCAGTTTGTTATAGAAACCCAGCCCTTGTGGATTTTCAAGTTAAAATTGATAATGGAATTTGGAAAAGAAGCATTTTTAAAATTAAATGCAGCTATTTTCAGTATAATTGAGATATTCCCCTTTATTCTGTATTTGGTTTCATTGTTATTATAAAGAGAAATATCCAGATACTTTATGGTTCGCTGTTCTTCATTCTGAAATATATTTTATTCCTAATCAGTTTTATTAAATGATTACCTGTCAGACAAACCTTTGGAAAGACTGCTAAAATATTCTAATCTAAATGCAAGCTGAAATTCACCAGATATCCTAAATTTGTAATAGCAAGAATACTCCCAGAATACCTTGACATTGCTGGTCAACGCCTTTGGTTTTTTTTTTTTTTTTAATCAAGACTGCATCTAACATGATCCTAAAACAATTCAAGGTGCCCAGTGTGGGGCTCTCCTCCTTCTAACTCCATTAGTCGATCGCGTATTCTCAACCTGGGTTCCCAACATAATGTTAGACTACAATTCTCAGGCTGGGCAACGAGTAAAAATATGGGAATTGTATCCCAGTGTTTGGAGACCTCGGGCTGGGAAAGACGGAGATAAACAGAGCTAGATTTCTTACTCCATCCACCTGATCTGTCGAATTTAAGTGCCAGACGGTGAAGCGAAGAACAACTGGCTGCGACGAAGGTTTGATTTGCTATTTGCAAAGTTCCAACAATTTTGATTTTAATTCCATGTATTGGTTGCAGCTTTCGGAGCGCAATAAAGGTGTGGCGGGGCGGGCGGAGGAGGACTGCCTCGAGTGTGGCGGGAGACTTCTTCGTCCCGCCCGTTTTCTCGGGCCGGGCGAGGTTCTGGCACAGCCCAGCCGGTTCCTTCGAGGTTTGGCAGCGCCGCTTAAAGGCGAGAGGCGCGCTCCTATTGGGGCGACGTCCTGGCCTATCAAAGCCCCAACCGCCCTCCCCGACTGCAAAGAGATCCAGGGAACTTGCAGTTGCCCGCACAGGAGCTGCGCGCGAGGTTGCATCCCTCCTCCCCCACCGCCAGCTTGTCTGCCGCCTCGGTTGCTCGCGCGCTCCCTCAGGGTGCTGCTTGCTGGCGCGAGCCTCCCTCGTGCGCTCTGGCGGCGAGTTCCAGTTCGCACTAAGCGCCGACACCTAGCCCTGAGGAGCAGAGCCCCCCGCGAAGGCGGGACGAAAAAAGGCGGCTGGGCTGCCCGGGTTTCGCCGAACCAGGAGACGCGCCAGCCCTTCTTCGGAGACCATTCGGGAGCGGAACGCCAACCCGCGCGACGCCTCTTTTGCTTCCCTTCGCCATGGGGCTTCCCCTGCTGCTGGGTCTGCTGCTTTCCCAAGTCGGTAAATTTGGGGCTGCGGGATTGCCTTCCCTCGTCCCCTTCACGCACGGTTAGTCAGAAGACCCTTCCCTATTGAAGGGAGGGAGTTTTTACTAATTCCTGGGGACTAAAGGGGCTGCGCTGCGCGGGTTGTCGACGTCGCACAGGACCGGGGAATTCTGCTTTTACTCCCCAAAGCTTCCTTTAATCTTCCTCTCCTTATAGGGCAATCGTTTAATTGTGTGTCCCGCCGCGGCTTTTTCTTCCTAGACATCCGATATGATTCTGGACCGATCAGTCTTCTCTTTTTTTTAAAAAAAAAATAAAATTAAATGCTTTCTTGGCTTTCTCACTCCCATTGCAATGAGGGGGGTTTGTTGCAATTCTGGGTACAACCTGTTGGTTGTTAAGACGCTCTACCCCCTGGAGGCTGATTTCAGCCGAGCGTTTTGAGGATCGGGGCCATCAGGCGTCTCTTTTCGAGGCTCGTCCAGATATCTGGTCTGTGCGCGCGCTCTGTATTGTAGTCCAGATTTGCGGGCGAGGAAGCGAAGGGCTCACTGTTGGAGCTTTTCCCACGATTTGCCGGTCACTTGGGGAGGGGGGTGTTCGGGTCCCTAGTTGACCTTATGGCTGGGTGTTGTTGCGGGAAAAGGAGAAGGTGTTGGACGCGCTGCATTGAGCAGGGAGAGGTGGTGGAAATGGAAAATACTCTAGTCACAGTTTTTTGTTCTTAAGAGCAAGCTGAGCTGTTCCGTCCATAAAATCTCGGCAGGTGCCTGCCAAGATTTTTGCAGGCTAGGAAAGAGCAACACTTTTTTTTTCCAGCCAAAGAGCTGTTTACCAGAACGTTGCAGAAGCACTTTTACAACAGGCAACTTATTAACTTATAAATAATAAGAAGAGAATTGTCCTAAATGACATTAAATTAGATAGTAGTGTTTCCAGAATAAAAAATTTGAATCAAAGGATTTTCATTCCCGAGGCTTATATTTTTGGTTTTTGTTTACATTTTGCATGTAATCTTCAAGATTTCCTGTGATATCATACTAGTCAGGGCTGTTTTTCTGAACTGTTCTGAATAAACAAATCTGCTTAGAGCACTAACCTTTGACTACCAGATGTTGAACTGGCTACCAGTATTCTGATGTTGACTTTGGAGGCTTACAATTCAACAATGCCTGGAACCCAGAGATGTCTCATCTTAGATTTCCATTTGAGAAGATTCTTTCATCTAATCTAATATAGACAGTTCATAGATAAGTTAATTCATACTGGCCAATTTAAAAATAACCCATCTATTTAAGTTACTAATAACTCAGGGAAATAAATCACACTATGAATTCAGATATCCTGAACAAGATTTGTAGGGTTCCTATATTTGACAAAATGCAAAAGACAAGTTGATTATATCCAAATTTGGGCATTTGCAACTTGATTCCAAGAAGCAAAGTTTTTCCATTCTTCTCCTCTAGCCTTTTCCTCTCAAATGCTAAATTCAGAATTGGAGATACAGCTTTTTAAGAAAGGTTGTTGTTAATTGCATTTATATTCCATCTTCCTGCTGAAGCAAAAGATGCTATACATAATTTTCTCAACTCCCTTTTACCTTCACAACAATTTTGTGAGGCAGCCCATTATAAGTCACTCCTTATTTATTTAAACATAGTTCATGAATAAGCTACAAGAAAGATATTACTTTTTAAGCCCATAGTGACTGAACTTACATATTGTATTATGTGAAACAGACCAAGTAGATAATGACTTAGGAAAAGATGTGAACCAATGAATGACCAGCCTCAGGTCATCTTCTTGGCTGAATGGGAATCTGAATTTCATTGTCCCAACATTGCTGGAATTCTCTAACTAGATGCTTTAACTACTTGAGCTGAAGAATACATATGGTAGTTCTTCAGTTCTTGATGAAGAACTACATATTTGGTTGGAATTATTTCCTGTTTCCTAGCTGGCTGGGAACAACTAGGATATGAGGCAGCCTTTTTCTTCCAACTGTTGGTTTAGAAGGGTGTTGTCTCTGTTCATGGAGGTACTGAATAGAATAGAATAGAATAGAATAGAATAGAATAGAATAGAATAGAATAGAATAGAATAGAATAGAATAGAATAGAATAGAGTAGAATAGAATAGAATAGAGCTGGAAGGGACCTTGGAAGTCTTCTAGTCCAGCCCCCTGCTCAAGCAGGAGAACCTATACCATCTCAGACAAGTGACTGTCCAGCCTTCTCTTAAAAATCTCCAGTGATGGAGCGCCCATGATTTCTGGAGGCAAGCTGTTCCATTGGTTAATTGTTCTCACTGTCAGGAAGTTTCTCCTTAATTCCAGGTTGCTTCTCTCTTTGTTTAGTTTCCAAACATTGTTTCTTGTCCTGTTCTCTGGTGCTTTGGTGAATAACGTGACCCCTTCTTCCTTGTGGCAGCCCCTCAGGTACTGGAATACTGCTATTAATGTCTCTCCTATTTCTTCTTTTCTTTAGGCTAGCCAGATCCAAGTCCTGCAGCCGTTCTTTGTATGTTTTAGTCTTCAGGCCTTTATACTATATAACCATCAAGATGAATACATTGCAATAATAGTAATTTTAAAAAAAAGAATTAATGGCAAAATGCATTGTCGCCTCTTCCCTGCGTTCTGCCACTGACTATGGCTAGGTTCTCACATCATACTAAATCAAACCCCCCAAACAATATGTGGCTATACCATGCAGTTTGAACCTAATATTTATGTACAAAACAATTTGATCTAACGTTAAGTCTGTTAACATTTTTTTTCTGTGCTAAACTCCTGGAAGGAATCACAGTTATGACTTTTCTAGGTGCTTCTGGAAGAGCATTAAAATGATATAATTGTTAAAAATATATATATTTTTTACTTCTATACATTGCACATATAGTGAGAAACAGTTAAAAAGGTAAAGGTTTCCCTTGTCCAGTCGTGTCAGACTCTAGGGGGCAGTGCTCATCCCCATTTCTCAGACAAGGGAACCAGCGGTGTCTGAAGACATTTCCATAGTCATGTGTTGGCATGACTAAATGCCGAGGCTCATAGAACGCTGTTACCTTCCCACTAAAATGATATCTATTTCTCTATTTGCATTTGAAAAAAAAAACAATTATTCTCTCCTTATAAACTTTGCCATTTCTTTGAAGTGTTTATGTTACTTTTTATGTTATTTGTTGTTAGTCATCCCAGATCAGACTCATGGCATGTGGTAAATTAGAGGTATAAAGGCTGATGAAACAGGTTGGAGGTATCATTGTTCAATGAAGAAAGTCTCTGCTAAAAAAGTACACCGTCCAGTGTTATCAGATATATTCTCGGTGACTGACAAATCCAAGGTTATTTCCAAAATAGCTTAATGTATCTTTAAACAATTGCAGAAGTATCTTTTAATACATTAATTCAGTTTCTACAGATGTTCCAATCTCTTCAGATTATCATTATTTTTCCTTTATATGTATACGTGCAACATATAGAATCAAGATATTCAAGTGATCTCTTTTGGGAATTCCAACATTACAAAATATTGTATTCTAATTATTAAGTTGAGTTCAGTTGGGTAGATTAAGAATCAAAATCTAAAGTATAAAATAAAGTATAGCATGTAGATTAAATGAGATAAAAATAGAAAATAATAATATAAAATACAGAAGTAAGAGGCTTTTTTATTGAATCAATCTTATAGAGAGGTTTGAATGGCATTTAAAATCTCTTACTTAAATCTGCCTGGTAGTATGAACTCCAGTGTGAAGGAATTGTTTGAGAAACAATGCTATGGGCATATTTGAGGAACAGAAATATATCATGAACTAATCACATGCAAGTTCCAAATTAAGCTAGAGCAGAAGAATAAAGCCAGTCAGTTTCTATGTGGTAGTTATTTCCATACGATTTTGAGCATATATCCACTATTTTCAAGGGCAACTTCAGGAATTAATTCAAAACCTGAAAGTTATATAGGGGAGTAGAAGAACTGTGGAATGAAATCAAAAAAGTTGTTAAAGTTGAATACGAAAAGAAACAATCAAAGACCAAGAAACAGAAAAAAGCAAACTGGATGTTAGATTAAACAGTGGAAATTGCCAATAAGAGAAAAGAAGCCAATCCAAGAAAGACAGGAAGGGACTTGTTTAAGGAATTTGAGACAGCTGTTTGAAGAGACAAAGAGCAATATTGCAACATTGCTAAATATATTGATATAGAGAGGGAAAATTAAGGAAAGTCTTTCAAAAGATTTCTAAGCTTAGAAGGAGATGCCAGCTTTCTAAAGAATGAAATGTTAAAGGATGCCAGTAGGCAGATAGAAACTGATTCTGAGAAGATCAAACAAAAATAGAGGGAGTATAATAAAATCCAATACAGTAGAGATGCCTGCATCCAAGGTATCTTAGAAGACATTCCACAATCACAAGAAATTCAGTAAAGGTTCTGACCAAACAGTGTCAACAAATCTGAAGAATGCTATAGTAACCAGCAGAGTGGAAAAGATCAGTCTGTATACCAATGCCAAATCCTTCATTTTTCATATGCCAGCAACCTAATGCTTAGGGTCATCCAATGCAAATTACAGCTCTCCATGCAATTAGAGGTGCCAGATGTCCAAACTGGTTTTATAAAAAGCAAAGTAATAAGAAAAATTATAGCTGGATAACTGAGAAAGCAAAGAAAAATAAAAAATAAGTCAGTATATGCTCCATGAAAACAAAGCTTAGAATTTGAAGAAACAAAGAATGGAAAGAATATTGATATTTTTATACTTTATTAGTGGAGGCAATTCTTGAGACAATCACAGCTTGCCCAAGACAAACAAACAGATGAATCCAATAAAAGAATATTTATAGCTCAGTGTTGAAATCAGGGGGTCTTGGTGCTTTCTGATCTGGTGGTTTTCTTGCAGACATTTCATTACCCCAAAATAGGTAGCATCTTCAGTGGTAGTCTAAAAGATGAATAATAGAATAAATAAATTCAGAGTTCTTGTGGCACAAATGACCAGATTAGGAGTATCGTATTTTGGACAAATTACACAAACACCTAACACTCTGAAGAAATATGTAAAGCTGGTAAGGTGGAAAGAAAGAGAAGAAGAAAACAAACAGCAAGATGGATGGACTTAATTACAATACCAATTAGACCACCTGTGACCCATGGGATCCTCACTTCAGAGATATTTCTTTATCAGGTTCTTCAAAGCCTTCAACAATGGCAAAATTTCTAATGTATTCTAAAAATTCAGAGGAATTCAGAGATATAGCTGCCTTGAAAGTAACCCATACTGAACTGTCAGATGTCAGGAGTTGACCAGAGGAAATGGTTTCTAATATTTCTTATTCATCTAACATGATTTATGATAATTTTTATGTCATAAAATGTTTTATCAAATTTCAAGGCCATGGGAGTCCCTGGCCCTGAATTTTGGATACATTCTATAATTAAGGAAATACCTTGGTTGAAAAGGTTTTGCTCTACGATGTACCAGTTGAGAACTGAGAACTGACAATTTTAGTAGTATATAGATGGGTATACTGTTGGAAAACTTGAAAGGCCAAGTTGGGGACAGATCATTCTAGAGAAGCAGTTTTCATGTGGTCCTTAAAAGTTGATACCAACTTAATAGCACCTAATGAAAAAAAATTGGAAATTGAAATAAGTTTGGGGAAAGGATGTTGGGACAGAAAGGAATTTCAGAGACTCTGGGTTCCTTTCCAAAACTCAAATAAAGTTCTGTAGCCAGAAAAAAAGTAAACCAGCATAGATTTTGCTATCTCTTTTTTCAACCCCAATAAATGCTGCCCTTCCAATATTTCAGTGTCATATTAGATGGTATGAAAGCTTTCTGCCAATCAAAACATTCCTGCAATACCAGTGTTTTTAATTTGTGGATAGACTTGAAGACCTGTTAGAACTGTTCCCACTTCTCAAAAGAAATCTCATAAAACTTGAGGGAGTCAAACAAAAAAAGAAATTAGAGCAATGCTAGGTTGACCTCCAGCCATGGAAGCCTACTGGATGACTTTGGGCCAGCTAATTTTTCTCAGCCCAGGCTGCCAAACAGGGTTGTTGTTGGGAAAAATAGGAAGAGTGACCTCTCTAAAAGAGAGAACAATGCATATACTTAATCATACATGTACAGTTATGCTTTAAAGCAGCGGTTCTCAACCTGTGGGTCGTGACCCCATTTGGGGTCGAATGACCATTTCACGGGGGTCGCCAAACAACGCAGTCTGCCATTTTTTCCCCTTTTCCTTAGCTGTGCTACTCCCTTTTATTCTATTGGCTTTTGAAAGCCAATAGAATTAGACTCTCTTGAATAGAGTCTAATTCTATTGGCTTTCAAAAGCCAATAGGAATTGTCCAGCCTGTCTCTGCCCTGCTGAGCCCGCCAAAAGTCCCATTCTGCAAACGGCGCTGCAAGTTGTCTGCAGCGAAGGCGAGCTGTCTGGAAGTTTCCACCCCTCCCTGCTGAGCAACTACTAAAAATGTAAGTAAAAGAGGGCCAGGGGTGGGAGGTGGGAGGCCGGTGGGTGCAGGGAGGGTTGCTGGCGCGCGTGAGGCCCGGCGGGTGCCTTACCTCCCTTGGGCTGGGCCAGCTGGTGGTCGGCCTGCTCTGTCTCTGCCGCTTGCCAGCTACGCCTCGGCCGGCGCAGGGGGCAGCACCACGCATGTGCAGCGCTCCCGGGCAGGGAAAGTCCTCAACTTAACAACCGGTTGGGTAGTCCTCGACTTACAAGCAGTTGGGGGTTGCGACATTAAAAAGGTTGAGAACCACTGCTTTAAAGGGCATGGGGTTGGTGAGACTTTACTTTAGAGAGATGCATCCCAAAAGAATGTTGCTATTTTTTTTAAAAAAAATATCTTGCTAATTCCCTTGAACTGTCTAGAAAGGGGCTGGTTGACAATGAAAGCCAGTTTTTGAATCACAAAATAAAAAAGGCTTTTAAAAGGAATGAGCATGCCATTGTATTCTTCTGTACACCCATCCTGTGTGTTTGTGCTTTTTATCCCTTGAAAATTTCAATGTATCTGACCAGCCCAGGTCTCAGGCTGCATTCATTGAAGCAAGAGGCAGTTATCAAGAGGCAGCTATGATTTTAATATCACTAGGAAAAGAGTAGGGGCTACCATTTCTGGCTGTGTAGGAATCATGTTCATAGATGGCCTCCTCCATATAGTCATTTGTATTTTCTTGATTTGCTCTTTGGGAAGATAGGGAAAAAAAGAGGAGGTTTGGAGGTTTCTGGCTCAGGAGTTCTTCTTGGCTAAAAACATGGATTACCTAATGGAGGTACCTAATGGAGCCTGCCCATTCCATTCGTAACTCGAAAACTCGTAGAGTGAATCTCATACCTCGAATGAGACCACTCCCTTGCTCATTAAGATGCACACGGCTCTTTAAGTGAACATGAGGTATTTCAGGGTGCAGAAGCCATGGAGGGTCTAGTGATGGAACAGGTCCCCGAGGCCTCCCCAACCCACTAAGATGCCTCATGCTTCTCCCTCCCTTCCTGTTGCGCCAGACTCACCTGGAAAAGATCCGTCTCCTCTCTGCTGCGGTTCCTGCTGCCTCCTGGATCTGAGGCCGGGGAACGCTTCCGCGCCCCCCCTTCTGGCCCGATCTGGCCACTGCCACCCGGAAATGGACCATGCAAACGCCACAGAAGCATCCCCTGGCCTCAGATCCAGGCAGCAGCAGCTTGGAAAAGGCCTCCAGAGCCCGGATCGGGCCACAGGAGGGGCGCAGAAGCATCCTCTGGCCTCAAATCCAGGCAGCAGCAGCTTGAAAAAGGCCTCCAGAGCCCGGATTGGGCCACGGGAGGGACACAGAAGCATCCTCTGGGCTCAGATCCGGGCACTAGCAGCCTGGAAAAGGCCTCTAACGCCCTGATCCAGCCTCCGGAGGCATGTGGAAGCGTTCACCAGCTTCAGTTCCGTTTTCTGTTGCAGAAAACAGAGGCCTAAAGTACCATGAGAACACACAAGATCAGTAGCGTGAGATCTCGCCCCACTGATCTTATGCAATCTTGCGTTACTTTAGGCCTCTATTCTCTGCAAACGCACCAAAGGCCTGGAACAGCCAACAAAGCAAAGGATCTTGATCTTTGTAAGGTGAGTATTGAAGGCCTGGTGCCTAGGGAGACCCGGGCATGGGTGGGGAGGGAGGGAATAACCTGGGTGAATGTTGCAGTGCCACTGCGGTCACTTGTAAGGGCGAATGACTGCCGTGGTGTGGCAACATTCATAATTTTGGAACTTGCTTGTAAGCACTAGGGGGCGCTCATTATGTAACTTTGAACGAGCGTTAAGTGAACGCTCGTAACTCTGGGATTACCTGTATAAGACTCCCAACAAAGAATATAAAACCAGGAGTATTTTTTATTAGCTTTGGTTGAAAACAAAGCAATTTCTTTCCACTGATATGAAGATGATGTCAGTTTGGTGCAAATTAAAAAGGAAATTCATCACTGAAATACCATGTGATCAAAATATATAGATAAGATCAATCTGCCAGGAGATGCCAATGTCCAGGGATTCAGCCAAACATGCAGTTTTACTCACGACCTTTTCCTTCTTCAGAATATTTTAATATTTCTTTTGAATCAGGTTAGTAGGGCAGAATTCCTTAAACAATACAATAAAGTATCTTCACACTCTTAAATCCTAATCTTAATCATAAAT
Organism: Crotalus tigris; assembly: GCF_016545835.1. Lineage (NCBI taxonomy): Eukaryota > Metazoa > Chordata > Lepidosauria > Squamata > Viperidae > Crotalus > Crotalus tigris. The sequence goes on from NW_024096520.1 coordinate 5,375,017, forward strand.
TTAATCTTTTAACAAACTCTTTTTACAAAATCAAAGAGAAAGGGGGATCATAATTGATAATTTTTTACATATGCAAAATTAAAAAGCGGTGCACTCCTTATGTAAATGAAGTATGTCTTATTTTGGACAAGATCTTAGTGGTAGCTTAAGCTCTGTGTGGTAGCCTATATTCAGGATTACTTCTAAAGTGTCTAGTTACAAATATGAGTAATAACTGAGCAATCTTCCTGTATTGAATTATACCAAGGAATCTAATGCTACTATGCTAGATCAAAGTCTTGCTACACCTGTGGCCCATGTAGGAGCAGGAGAGAGGAACAGAGCAAGTTAACATATTTCCTCTCCATCTGCCAACATTCAGGTTAAAATACATTAATCTATCCATGGTAATTGTAATGGTTCAAATATAATACAATACCATGGAACATCTTTTTGTTGTATCTAGAAAAGCATAAGAATCAGACTATAGAGCAGAGCACCAAAAGGTCAGATTGATAGATGCCAACCATAAGCTGCTAAGGACATAACCCAGTATTCAGTACTGAAGAATAATCCTGTCTTTTACCACTTAAGAACTTGGGCAGCTGCTGTTCTAAAATATCTTTATTCAAAAGGGTACAGAACAGTAATTAAAATAGGAACATTGAACTCCCCAATAAAAATACACACATTAATAAAAGAAAATTCATGCCTATAGCCCTAATTATATGAACAAGGGGGAAAAACCCCTAATTTATACTGAATAACTATGAATATGTTTTTAAATGGTAACAAACATTGGTACCTTGTTGATGAATTGTGATAATATCAAGGCCCTTTTAATTCTAAATTAGAATAAAAGAACTTGAGACTGTGAAAGCTTCTTTGGAAATCAGGGATGAGAAGTTGATTGCAAGATGAATATGTGAACCATTTGTGTCTCTGTTGTGGTTCTTATTTGCCTGCTTTTTACTGAGGAATAAAAACTTCTCCCTGAAACTTTGTTTTTAGATATGGCAATTGCAAGGAATTGCGACCCTACGCGCAATGGAGGGATGGTTGGTGATGATGGGATTTGCAAAGATGGCTAGATTGTCTTTCTTGATTAGAGAAAAGACAGTATCTACATTTATGATTGACTTAATGCTTTTTGCATTAAACAGGAAAAAATGCACTTATGGCTTGCAGTGTTGATGATTAGAAAAAAAATGGATAATAGAAGTAAATGAGCTTTTTTGTAATCATAGAGCAAGAGATAACTTTGTAATTCTTATATTTGCTACAGAGGAAATCAAAAGCTTTTTATCTTTCTAATACTTTTGCTTTTTTCTTTTTCTCTTTGCGTTCTTCATTCTGTATTTGTGTTAATTTTTATATTTTCTTTAAAACTTTTTGTAAGATTTATATATAAAAAGAAATCAAAACATTAAGGTAATTTTTTAAAAAAATAAACAAAAGCAGATAAAAAATAATTAAAATTAAATAAATGTATCATACATCACATTTGTATCTGCATTTCTTAATACAGACATTTTAACTATCCATATTTAAAATTTCTAAGCAAAATTACATTTGTACAGATCAGGCTAGTCTGTTGATAAGAGCATTGTTAACATAGCTAATAAATAATGATCACAGTTGAATTTTTTTTTAGATCTTTTCCCCCAAATTAAACTGTATTTAATTTTTAAGCAGAACAAATGCCCATACTTTTAATATAATTAATTGAATGAAATTAATTTCATGGAGTCATGGAATGTAAAGGTTGAGAGGGATCTATTTTTCAGTGTTTTATAGCGGAGGTCCCCAATCTTTTGGGCACCAAGGATTGGTTCCGTGGAGAAAGGTTTTTCCATGGACCAGAGAGCGCGTGGTTTTGTGTGCTGCCTGCATCTCGCGGATGGGGCTTTACTTGTTTGTGCGGCCCGGTACCAGTCCACAGATTGGAGGTTGGGGACCCCTGTTTTATAGTGACAAATCTAGTCACTAATAACACATAAACCAATAAATTCATGTATATTCCTCAGGAAATATGAAATAAATAATAAGATTTATTGTAAAAGATGATTGGGTAATTTCCCCAATTTCTTCAAAAACTTGTTACTAATTGGAGTTGATGATCTAAAAGTAGCAGTATGCTTGCAATCCTGCCAGCATAATCCAGAAAGGTTATAATTTATTTAGTGTCATGTACTATCATTTCAACATTAGTACTATTACCTATAAGATATCTTCATGGTCAGTTCTTCTTGCCCTGCTGAAATAAATTCTGTGCCACAAAAAACTGTAGTAATCAAGTTCAGATACCAACTGATACTTGCAGAGTTTTTAAAGATTCGGTGTAAGAGTTTTATGATATATTAATATGACCAAGAATCCCTTGCTTTTAAGTGAAGTAGGTCTACATCTTTCTTCAGCTGTTCTTAATTCTCTTAATTGATGCAATCTAGATAATTTATGAAGGAATTATTGAACTTGACTTACTTGAAACCAAATTGAACATGAAATTAGGAAGGCTCCTTTGATAACCAACACAATGAGATGAGAAGTTGGCTGCAGTAAGTATATATAAAATGATGACATTCCTTCTTTTCCCAAACAGGAGGTTTCCAGGTTATGTCCTTTGAGCAGCCAAACAACTGCGTAGAAGCTGAGACCCTTTGTCTAGCTGAGCCTTCCTGCAGTGCCACCTATCAGATCCTGCGAAACTGTTCCCAGCATCTTTCTAAGAATAGTTACATCTTCCTGTACCAAGAAGCCAACAACAGATGCACAGAGGCACAAATAAAAATGAGAAATGGCCATTTTCAGCACTGCAAATGTCACCGACGTGCACAGAAGAAGGAAGAGCAGTGCTTGCAAATCTACCGGGCTCTTCATTCAACTTTAACACAAGGTGTGATAGAAACTTGATGATGATTGATTTTCTTGTATCACTAGAGGCAATAGAGAAAAAAAAAAAACCAACGTTCTGGTAGAAACAAATGCTTAGACCTAAGAGGAAAATAACCGGCATCAGTGTCTGAAATCTCATTAGTCTTTCCCAGCTTTGCCACTTGAGACTTTTAAATAAAGAAGCTGGAGACTGAAGTCCAACCCCCTTACGCTCAGGGCCATAAGGAGCATTGTACATCATAATAAGTTATAATCTATTAGAAAGGCTTGCACTACAGGAATGTGTTTTATGCCTTAAAAGATGAGAAATACAATGGCACATTTTAGCAAGGACAAAGAGGTTGTTGTCCAGGAACCAGAAAAAAGGGTGAAGGACTGAACTCAAAGACCCCATTTGGAAGTGCCCTCTTAAGATTAGTCCTCAGACAGGGCTATTTGTGGGAGAGAGCAAAGACAACTTTTGTTGTACATATCTCCATTGGAATCCCATTGACAGACGCCCTGGTTCAAACTCAGCAGAAACTACCTACAGTAGATGCTTGACACAGCATGGCTAGCTAAGAATCTTTATTGCATACTGAATGAAGCCTATTTAAGCAAGTGATCATCTTCTGTCAATATGAGACTGTTGTTCCTTTTTATACCCATTGTGATTTAAGTTCAGCACTACTCCCCCATCCCTTTCCCACATCTTAATGGGCATTTTGTTTTGCCATTTTCAAGAGTGTTGTTCCCTTCTGCTGTATCCTCCCATTCATCAGCCAGTAGAAAAACAAATTGGTTTAGATTTTGCTGTTCCCATCACTAATCCCAGTTACTGTATCTATTTCCTATGTAGGGAAGATTATTCCCCCCCCCCCGTCAGCTGGGTCTAGGAGGTCATACAGTAGATGCCTCAGCAATAGAGGAAGTGGTTTCCACCTTCTTTGAAAGAGGCAGTGGTGGCACCGGCAGCAGGCAAGGCGCGGAGGCATGCGATCCGGCCTGCCCAAAAACCTATGGTGGCATGGAGCGGGCGGGGTCTTAAGTAGGGCTTATTTTTGTGGTAGGGCTTATATTAGGTCCAACCCTAAAAATCAAGCTAGGTCTTATTTCCAGGGTAGGTCTTATTTTCGGAGAAACACGGTACTGTCACCACTGGTCAGCTGATCATTTCGGCTGAACCAAGTCTCCAAATTGGAATTAGTTCAGAGGCATAGCAGGTAAAGAGGAAGAGCCCAGTTTGAAAGAACTGGGCATTTTCATTTCTGAAAGCAGTAGAGGACAATGTGTGGGAGGTGATGGCTATTTGTGTGCACTTACTTAAACTGACTAATAGTTGCGAAGCTGATGCAACCTTACAAGGAGTAAATTGACAGCTATTAAAATGTACTGTATACAAGGGTCTTGCCATTTAATCAAAGAAAATCTAGTAAATCCCAGATGATGACGATGTTACCATTCAGTTGTGTCCAACTCTATGGGCCAGGTCTCTCCATTTCTTCCGATCTTGCACTATTTTTTTTTTTTTTGAGTTTTTCTATTCTCTGGCTGTGTCAGCTTTGATAGTGTCCAACCATCATGTTCTTTGGCAGCTTTGTTTCCTTTTACTGATAACTCTTCCAAACATAATTATTTTCTCCAATGAATTCCTGCGCATGACATGGCCAGAATCAGTGAGACGTAGTTTTGTGATTTTTCTTTCTAGTGACTTGTGGTGTTATGTACTCCAGTACTTTCTTGTTGGTCACCTTTGCTGTTCAAGAAATACACAAGTGCTTTTCCAGCATCACGGCTTATTATTATTAGCATATGGCATTGTTTCATTAGCCAGGAGACCACAATGCTATTGCAGAGTAGTAGTTTGGCTGTCAATTTACATGCTGTGTTGTAGGACATGCCTGTGCACTTCCCAAAGTGTGCCACAGGAGGGCAAGCTGGCTTCTCACCAGAAAGAAAATCAAGTAGCTCTGCCTGCAGTGTCATCCTAGCCCCACATTTCCCCAGAGCTGCCTCATAAATGGGCGCAGCAACCAGGAAGTTTCAGAATGGCAGAAATCTGACTGCCTGCACAGAGCACCAACTCATTTCCCTCCCTCCGATCGAAGTGGTATCTACTTGCATAGCACATGGTTTCAAACTGTTAGGTAGGCAGAAGCTGAGGCGAGTGATGGGAGCTCACCCCGCCATACAATGCTAGGACTCCCAACTGCTGGAACAGAAACCATCTCCATCTCCATTAAGCCACTGAGCCCCGTGCCTCTTACCACCACAGCTCAAATGAGTTGATTTTCTTCCTGTCTTGCTTTTTAATGGCAAGCACCCAGTAGTTCAGGCCTATTTTTCACCTCAATTGTATATGTCATAGGGATTTTGGTGACATCAAATTTCTTTGGAGGCACTGCCTCTTCGATGGTGCATAGTTTGACTTTAATCTTTGCCACCAACACTTCATGATCTGAGCCACAATTAGCACTTAGATATGTATCCTAGATATATAATGTGAAGACAAATAAATAATTGAAACAATTTTATTCTGGAACCTATATTAAGAACCTAAAACATTACACTGCTTTATATTGTTTTAGATAAATAATAACTTTAAGCATAATTCCACAGTGTATATTATAGTCTGATATTAGCAATATTTGCCTCCCAAACTAACTGTGTTGTTTACTATGTAAACTGTGTAATGTACACTTTGCTCTGATCAGGCAAGCCCATTTTCTAAAACTCTTGTTTTTAGATAATGGTTTCTCATAATCTCTTGGGAACCTTTCAGTACTCCAGCAGATAAAATTATATTATTTTATGTTGTACAGATGACTTTCATTTGGAGGTGCTTCCCCATAGGGAAATAGCAAACGAAAAAGCTATGAAGACAAAATACAACAAGCTGGCAACTTGTGTCTCAGATAGAATTTATATCAGCCATTTGCACCTTTAGCATACTGCCTAGAATCTAGGTAATAAAAAAGGTAATAAAAAATCTTACAAAGAAGTTAAATAAAGAAATTCAGACCTCTTTTTTCCTATAAATTGTATATAGGGTAAATCTAAGTAGCAGCAAATATTTAACAGGCAGTTTTAAAGATAGCTTCAAGAAAATATAGATTGGGTGAAACCAGGCTTTATAGCAGCAACTGTGAGAGGGATCTTGGAGTCTTAGTGGACAATCAATTAAATATGAGTCAACAGTGTGCGGCGGCAGCCAAAAAAGCCAACACAGTGCTAGGCTGCATTAACAGAGGGATACAATCAAGATCACTCGTGAGATACTAATACCACTCTATAAAGCCTTAGTAAGACCACACCTAGAATAGTGCAATCAATTTTGGTCTCCACAGTATAAAAAAGATGTTGAGACTCTGGAGAGAGTGCAGAGAAGAGCAGCAAGGATGATTAGAGGACTGGAGACTAAAACATGTGAAGAACAGTTACAGGAACTGAGCATGGGTAATCTAGTGAAGAGAAGGACCAGAGGAGACATGATAGTAGTGTTCCAATATTTGAGGGGCTGTCACAGAGAGGAGGGGTCAACCCATTTTCCAAAGCTCCTGAAGGCCAGACAAGGAATAATGGATAGAAACTGATCAAGGAGAGATTCAACCTGGAAATAAAGAGAAATTTCCTGGCAGTCAGAACAATCAATGGAACAGACTGCCTTTAGATGTTGTTGGTGTTTCATCTCTGGAGGCTTTCAAGAAGAGACTGGACTGTCAGAAATGGTGGGACTCCTGCTTGGGCAAAGGGTTGGACTAGATGACCTACAAGGTCCCTTCCAACTATTCTACTCTACTCAAACATTAAGGCACAGAGGCAGATAAAGACATTTCTTTGAACCCTTGGTTTTCTACTCTTAACCAAAGACCATTACTTTCACAGAAAAAGTAACCACATTTCCTCCACTCTAATTAATCTGTAATTAATTTTACCAAAATCAGAATCTCAGCCATAAAGTGATGTCTCCACAGTTAATCTCACACTGTCAATCAATGCACAGCAAGCCGCCACCTAAAACCAAAAGTACAATATCTTCCAAAACTTATAAATCTCCACACATAAGCTTATTACATCTAAGGTTACTTTTCATCCAGATATCTGCCCCATCCACCCATCTCTTGCATGCATTCCCAGCTCTGCCTTCTACAATACCAGCTGACTTTCTAAATACTTGATTGCATTCTCAGATTTTTTTTTTCTGCTACTCTCCCCAGTTTCCAGAAGAATACAGTATTTCCCGCAGACACCTTTTTCAGCTAACTAATTGAAGAACAACCATTTCCCAGCCCAATTCTTTTATTCTGAAGAATCATCCGAGTCCAGAGGATATGTTGCCCATTGGTAGCACATTGCCAACTCCAGCAGTTTATCCACCTGACCATAACCCCAACTAACTATTGTTCAGACTACTGACAAAAATGCTGAATAACTTATGAAGAAATGACTTTCCTCATGAAGTTCTCAATTCATGTAAGAAATATTATAGTAGATTTGCAGAAGGAAGAGGCATTATTTAAAACACTTCCACTGATTTTGTTCTTATTTCATAATATTTTTAACTAGCTGTTCCCAGCCACGCATTGCTGTGGCTCAGTCTGGTTAAATGGAAAAGAAAGAAAAGAGAAAGCGCACGTTTGTAATATGTTTAATTTCACAATGCTTGTGGGTAACAATATTTTTTGTTGTTCCATTGTCTGTGCAAATATAGAGATTGTCTGAAATCGTAGCATGTGTTGCTTTTACGTCCAACAGATGGTGCTGTTTTTGGAAAACATGTTTTTACCTGTCACAGGTGTGACATCTATATAATATAGGTATATAAAAATACGTGCGTATTCGAATGTAAAGTTGTGTCAAAATTTTAAAGCAATCGGTGAAGAACTTTCAGAGATTTAAGATTTTGAACAAACGAACATTTACATTTTTATTTATATATAGATATATAAAAATAATATAGAATATAGAAGATATAGATATAGATAGATTAGGCCAGTGGTGTGTATGGCACTTTTACAGAGTTGTCCCAAGGAGCTTTCTGTCTTAAATTTGACATTGGATAAAGAATAAAAAGAGAGACATGGATTAAACAGACAAATAATTCATTATTGAATTGTAGAGAGATTCTGGTGATTGTCTTTTCTGTTTAATCTCCTTTGGCAAATCATTTCTGGAGTTTGCTGTTACCTCCTTGTATTTCTATGGATTTATAGGTTCCCCTAGAGCGAAAGATAGCCCAAATTCCTGCCTGCTTGCTGCTAATATTTGCCAAATGGACCACAAATGCATGCGTCACCGCTCACACTACGCTCAGGCCTGCAGCCCAGGATACCCCTGTGACCAACACAAATGCCACCAAAGTCTGAGACGCTTCTTTGAGAAGGTTAATGCGGATTTCACCAAGAGGCTCCTGTTTTGTCCTTGCCAAGATGAAGCTTGTGGGGAACGACGCTGGAAAACCATTGTCCCAGAATGTTCTTTCCTCAGCAGCAGCAGCAAGCCTAATTGCCTCTTCTTGCTGGATACCTGCCTCAAGGATAAAATCTGCAGGTGCGTCTAATGGAATGACTATCTGAATAAGTTTCATGGCATCTGGGCACCTGAATATTAATGTCTATAAGAGCAGTAAAAGAGATGTGTTACAATTCTGATAGGTGTGATGTACCTACCTATTTAAAAAATGCACACAAACCCACAAGCCTATCCAGAAGTGGCCACAAGGGGGTTAGTATGTCAACTCATGTGACATCACTGTTTCACTACAATCCCTCAGGCCCTCTGTTATCTTTATAAAAATGGGAAAATATAGTGCAATCTCCCACTTTAAAAATTGCTCAATTTTGATTTACTCTATCAAATAATGGAAAAACTAATAAATTGTTTCTGGGCTAATAAAGGGTTTGTCATTCTGATAGTCGTGTCTCCTGTCAGATCCCGGCTGACTGATTTCCAAGAAAAATGCAAATCGTTACAGACATTCACAGATGGCTGCTCTCCATCGAATCATGCAGCATGTCTGCAAGCTTACATGAAGATGATTGGTATGTGTTGGACCTGGTGGAATTTATTGGGAAGTTTGATAGAAAATCTTTTCTGACTTTGACTATGTTGCCCAAATGGGTCTCCGTACTCCCATATAGACGCCTCTATTTCTATAATCCTTTGCCTGGTTAGCTCTAGCCACAGGGTTCTGAAATCAACACATCACTTGATTAATGTTTGATATGAATTGGTAGTCCTTAGTGACTCATTATAGAATATCCCCAATATAGGTTGTTGACAGTTAAATGACTACATTATATAGACTGAAATTTCTCTGAAAAAAAATGGGTACAGGAAGTTTATTGAAACTAGCTTATTTCCAGATCAGAATTATATAGTCTTAGGCTGCTGATTGAAAAGAGTGATTCACCAGTTTTATTCCATATTTAAAGAAAACAGTTCTATGGTTTTGTATTAGCCTTTTTGGTTTAGGAATTAAAAGGTAAATCTCCTTTAAAACTATCTTTTAAAACTGTCTTGATTAAAACTATCTTGTAATTTAATGAACACATGTATGTAGTTTTCTTGGCAACAACACACTCATGACTTACTATCGCTTTCTTCTGGGATGTCTGGTTTTATTTTATTTATTTGAAACAGGTACATCTTTGACCCCCAATTATGTGAGCAATTCGAGTACTGAGATCACACTTTGGTGCTCCTGCAAAAACAGTGGCAATTATAAAGAGGACTGTGATCAAATCCTTAACTTATTTTCCAGCAACAAATGTCTCTGTAAGTCAATATTGAAATGAATATTAGGGTCAGATCTTGATTCTTCTAACCCAAAAAGTTTCCCAGTGGAATAGATTGGGAGAGGATTCTCTAGAGAAATGAAAGTAGGTTTCTATACAGTGCAAAATTAAATTTGAAAGTTAACTGCTAGAAGACTTTAATAAATACTCCATTTATATTCCACCAGTCTTTCAAGGACATGCAGGTGATCAGGTCCATTACAGATTTTCATAAAGATGGGGAAAATTCATGGAGGATAGATCTGCCAGGTACTGTCAGGATACTGAAATGCAGATGAGATTTATTCATTTTTCACATTTATACACTGCTGCAGTATCAAAGGATTTTGAAAATATAAAAAATACCCTGCTCTTGCCTTCATCCATTGCTTATTGTATCTTTATCATTATCATTAATTATTCTTACCTTATTAATACCTTCATTAATTACATTTGCATTCAATAAAAGAACACCATCAACTTCTTCATTTTGCTGATAACTGGAAATATGACAGTCACCTGAGCACAAAAAGTATATTTGTTTTCTATCCCCATCATTGCCTATACACTTTAGAAAGTTAAGCTTGTAAGATAAATATTTTTCACTATTGTAAAAGTGAGGTTAAACATTGGTTTCAATTCTTAATATTTCACCTTTTTAAATTAGAAAAAATGCTTATGAAAAAAGTTTTTCGTGCTTCTTGGTTAATTTTTAATTATGATTCATTATCAGATTCTCTTATCCTCTTTCAAAGATAAGAAAGACATATGCCTGAACTTGATTGATAAGTTCAAGTCCCTGCCAAGCCTGGTGATACATTTCACTGGAATAGTTTTCTTGCTCAAGAGCAATATACAGTGAGTTAATTGCCAAAATGTTCTTGCATTAAAGCCAAAAATTGATGAATAAAGAAACTGCAGGTTTCTGTGTAGCCAAGGAAGAATGAAAAATGCCTGCTAGTTTTTGATAGAGACTTGTGAAAAATATAACTACAGTAATTGACCAGCATATTTGCTGTGCTAAATAAAACTAGAGCCTTCAACCAATGGCTCAGAATTTGTATCATGGATATATGAACAGTTAGATAGAGATCCTCAACACTCCCCCATGTTCTCTGTGTCACAGATAATGCAATCCAAGCTCAGATGAATCTTGGCCAAAATAATGAGGACCAGCCGCAGGACCAGCCGCAATTCACCCCTTCCTTAGGCATTCATGGCACCAGCACAATGTTCACGGAAAAACCGTGTCAGGTAAGATAATTAAACTATACTATAACTGAAATCAGAGATATGATATGACTAAAATTACCAGCGGTCAGTTAAATATATTCTGAGAGGTTTTCACCTTTGACTCAGAGAGGCCTCCAGAACAGTGGTTCTCAACCTGTGGCTCGGGACCCCATTTGGGGTCGAACGACCATTTCACGGGGGTCGCCAAACAACGCAGTCTGCCATTTTTTCCCCCTTTTCCTTAGCTGTGCTACTCCCTTTTATTCTATTGGCTTTTGAAAGCCAATAGAATAGACTCTCTTGAATAGTGTCTAATTCTATTGGCTTTCAAAAGCCAATAGGAATTGTCCAGGCTGTCTCTGCCCTGCTGAGCCCGCCAAAAGTCCCATTCTGCAAACGGTGCTACACCAGTTGAGTAGTCCTCGACTTACGACCAGTTGGGGGTCGCGGCATTAAAAAGGTTGAGAACCACTGCTCCAGAACATCCAACAGAAAAAAAGGGAGAGGAAGAGAGAATTTAAATGAGATATATCCAATCAGAACTTAATGTTTTTCCTCTTTCTCTGTCTCCCTTCCTTTATAGGAACCTAAGGTGAAGCAGGAGAAGAAAGATTCAGAAATTCTTACCCTCAAGCACAAATCACCCCCAAATTCTGAATACCCCAGAGCTGGGTTTTCCTCACTCATCTTGGTCTTAACCTTAGTCTTCTTATTTCTTGGCCCACCTTAATCTCACCTGAATTTCATTGCTACTATTGTATATTTCCTTGAGAAGGGGAAACTGACTTGTTTCATGCAGAGAGGAAGCATTAGTCACTCTACATTTGTTTCCCCTTCTGTCAGCACAGTGGCCCTTCGACTCATTTTTGTACACAGTTGCAATAGAAGCCAGGGGGAGATGATGGGGAGTTCAGATTCCCCCTCCCCGGTGGAGAAAAAAGCAAGCAGATAGGAGATTCTAGGGAACTATTTTTTAAAACCTAAATCAGGGTAAAGTTTTCATATTCCAAGATATCCTGCTTTAAGAAGACAAAGAAAAACTGGTAGTCTCTAAAATGATGTGCAATTTCTGGCCAAAGGAGCACCCCAATGTCTGGACTGTTTTCAGGACTATATTGTAGAATTGTCTTTTTTTTTTTTTTTAATCAGCCAAAGCAAAAATATTACATTAAAGGCATGATACTAAACTATAGCCTCCGTACATGGTTTTTTGTTTGCCCAACTAATCTTAATGTGTTAACTGTTCAGGGGAAATTTAATTCACTTGAGCCAAGATGGATTTATGTATTTTTTTCAATAAAATGGTTCTTAGCAACAGCTACAAAGTCCAGATTTTCATAAGAGCCTGCATGCAAGCTAAGATTTTATGCACAACAGATCCCTGGATGCATCAAATGTTGTTTGCCATGTTAACATTCCCTTACATACCTTTCTGTACATTGTGTAAAATTACAAGTTATCCATGATCTGACAATTGTGGGTGTAGAAACTGTGATATTAGATGTTGTTTTTTTGAACCGCAATGGTATGTTGTTAATGCTGTTTATAGATTACTTATTTACATTTCTTATATGGATACTGCTATGTGAAACCTTCAAGTTTTGAAAGAACTATCAAGTAAATCCAGTAATTCTTCATTGCATCTCTTTTCTTATTCTAAACAACTGGAATGTTGTGGCTGTGAAGTTGCCTATCATATGTGCAAGGATTAAGGCTGTGCTGCATTCCATAGTGGTGTTTATTCTAAAACAAAGTTGTAACATAACATATAATGTAATAAATTCTCTACATTTTAGCATGTTGTGCACTTTTTTAAATTGTGGCATAGGTTTTCTCTTCTGAACAGTGAAGAATCTTGGTAGAAAGATCCTTCACCAATCTGAAGCTTCATCTTCATTTACTGTGTGCTTAGTATCAAAAAATGAAGGCCTAATTTGCAGATTCCTTCACCTTTCTGCAGTAATAATGGCACCTATTACTGAAATTATAAAAGGATTTGTCCCCACTTTTTCAATTTGCAGTTATATTTGTACAAAGAAATTTGGAAGCATGGCTTATTTTTAAAAAAGCAAGAAATGTTACTAGAAGGAATATTAAATCTTATTAACAGTTTTTTCAAACAATTGTGACTATAAAATAAAATGTTAGAACATATTATAGATTGGAATTAATCATTTGGAGTTTTGTACAAATTCTGAAGATGAGTTATAGAATCCAGTTAGATAAGTTAATAATTTTGCAACACTACAATTTCCATTAAGAAGACATGACAAAAGTGCAAAGTATTGGAAAGCCCTAAAATTAAAGTGCATGGGTAAAGATAGTTTTTTAAAAAATCATAGCACTTTTTTACATGATTGACTTTCTGCAGTTATTACATTCATAATAGATTTACAAGAGCTAGAGGTACAACAATTACAAAACTGAACTTCCATACTATAATGAATTGAGAAGCAAACTATAGGTTTTAAAGGTGTCCTCATATGGCATGCATGTACATCAACAAAACTTTGATGAACTTCCTTTTCTTCACTTGGGCTGCTCTTCTGTTTCCTGAGGTCCATGCACACCTTGGGAAATAAGACTCATTTAGCCTTCATGAGCTATTTAGGCTTCTCTCTCCTTCCCCTAGATTGGAGGAGAATCTCCTATAGGCCTCGTGTACTGCCTATGTATATGATAAGAGGGAGAACAAGATATTGAAAAGTGTGGTATTAACAACTGCCAAGGTCAATGTTTATCAACTGTGGCAACTTTTAAGTTATATGAATTTCAACTTCCAGAAATTCTAGTGACTGGAGAATTCTGGGCGTTGAAGTCCATAGTTGCAATGGGTTGAGGAACATTGGCTTAGGACATGCCAGTCAGCATTTTCAGCTAAAGTATTGTTCCTCCTCCATTTTCTTACATTGTTCTAATACTTATTTTATACTTCTTATATGGTTATATTGATTTTATTTCATATAATATTGAGTACATCAGCAACTCCCATGCCTCTCCTGAAAGGAGAAACTGCAGAACACTAGACATTCCTAAAATGTTATCAAGTGTCTATAGTATATTGTCTAGGTCTCTTGGCAAACATAAAAGAAGTAAGAGTATTCTGAATTACTGTAATAAAAATTCCAATATCTTGCACATAATGTCAAAAATAAAGTTTACTTTACAACTCTGGGCGTCTTCTTTTTCCCCCTTGACTTCAGCAAGAGATGTATTGAATGTCAGTACCTCTGTGATGATTCTACAATACAGACAGCTCTTAATCTCAGTTATGAAAATGGAACTAAGCCACATATTTATATATAGTCTCATCACTGTTTGCACTATTTAGTTGTGTGACTATAAGTAAACCCAGAAAAAATTATTCCTCAGCTATTTTGAAAGTGGGTTGTTACTTCATACATGAGAGAGGTATTTCCCCAAAGCCATGAAGTAAAAAGACACTCTTTCTCACAATGCAAAGCTAGTTCTCACTTTAGATCATTTGCTGAGTGACAGTGGAGAAATACATTTCACAATAACTACTCTAGTGCAATTTAAACTGAAGTGGGTTTTATTGGTGATTTTAGCTACAGTAGTTGCGAGTATCAGCATATTTGTAATAAGCATTTTGAATTTGAAAAAAATCTTGCTTCAGTTACAATTGAGATCTAAATTACATAAAATGTCAAATGTAACATTGCATCTAGCGTGTTGTTTTTAGAAATGAAAATTGAATTAGCACAGAAGCCAGTAAGTAATGAAATCAGAACTGCTATATAGAGGAATACATTTCTTTTTTAGATCTGAGGACAATTCCTTTTCCAAAGCAAAACCTCTTGTTGGGAGATGGGAAATTTTCATAGTTACCAATGCTCTGGTAACACCCGTAAGATTTTTTGTTAGAAACTCCCTTTTCCTAGGAAAATGCTCTGAAGTATCATTGTTCACTTTTCTCCTTTTGAATAAATCACACAAATGGTTCCTGGTTAATAAAGGTAAATGGGATTAGGCTTTCCATCACTTGTGAGCTGGTTACTAAGCACCCAGATCATGATCATAACCATGGGAATGCTGCAATGACTTGAATTTGACCAGTTGTAAGTTCCATTTGTTCAGCACCATTGTATATTTTGTCGGGGAACAAGTGGTTGTTCAGCAAGGACCACCTGTACTTGAGTAAGTGATACAGTATTACATCTCCAGATATTTCTGAATTGTATCAGGAAAAAAGATCGGCTATATATCTGTTCTTGGACAACTGAGTTGACTTTTAATGCCATCAACTCTGATATTCTCTTATAGCACTTGAATTGAGATAGGAGACAATGATATTGATCTGCTTATATTTAGCAAATAGACCTGCTATGTTATGGTTTTATCCTTTAAATTACATCAAGCTCTATTTTCTGTCCCATGCTGTTCTACATTTACATTACACTAAAGCTGTCTAAAGAAACAAAAGTTATATACATGCTTTTGACAGCTGGCAATATTTTTTATCTAACCTAGATTGATCCTGGACTAGGTGAGAGGATGGAAATATTGCTGATGAACAGTCACTAATAAGAGAGGAAAAAGCAGTGACTTCTTCAGCATTAGTTGCAGTCTCCCTTAATGATCAGCTGCACAATTTGGGAAGTAGTATTGAATGAGGCCTTAATTTTAAATAAGGTACAAAACCTGTTTAATCAAGCATTTATCTGCCAGATACACTTTTAACATATTTTAGTGATCATTGTGATATGTGGTAGACTGATATGTTTACCAAATATTTTTTTTGGTGCTGGCTAAACTGGTGGAGAAGGGCTGAGGAGATACAGATCCAAGCCTGCTCAGAATGGTAGAAGCCACAGCTGACTGGATCCTTGCTCTATCTCAGTCCAACTTACTTCATAAGAGAGCATTTGGAGGAGAGAATGTAATGAATGCTACTGATTTCCTAGGGGGAAAGTCATAATGTAAATAAAAGGAAGGAGGGTTAACTTGTCTTTTCAGGTACAAGCCTTTTGAAGATAAGATAATCAACTTACTTGGTGTTTCCTTAATCTCTGAAATTCTTACTTTAGCTTGGCAAAAGCTAATGGAACTGTGATATAATTTTTTTGTTGTTCAGTTACTTCACAACCCCATAAACCATAGCATGCCAGCCCCCCCCCCTCTATCTCCTGGAGTTTGTCCAAATTCATTGTGTTGATGACACTATCTAACCATCTCCTCCTTTTGCCTTTAATCTTTCCCACCATCAGGGTGTTTCCCAAGGAGTCCTCTCTTCTCATTAGATGGTATTTGAGCTTCAGTTTCAGTACCTATTCTTCCAAAGGACAGTCAGGGTTCCTTTAGGAAGCTTATAACTTTGGCTATATTTTAATTGCTAAAAGCAATTATTTTATATGGTGAGAGAAGTGAATACATGGATGCATTCATATTTCAAGTATTATCAAATGTATCACAGTTACATGTCATGGGTGTTACCTATGCAGATTAAATCAACATGGTATTTCTGGTCCTGTTTTAGGGAGCTAATGTTAGCTTTCCTAGAGAGCAGCTTGAACACAATTAAAGCCTGTAATTTGTTCAGAAATCATGATAATATTCACAAGCTGAATGTCAGTAATAGGCCAATGAAATCTAAGTTGTATAGCTTCTAAAAAGCTATTCTCCATAAGCAGCTAGATGCAAGTGACGTGTTACTTTTGAAGTGTACATTTTAAAAGCAAACATTTTCTATTTCTAAAATACTCCCAAATAAATTGTTGTTTGCTTTGTTGTGATTTAATATTATAGTAAAGTACAGAAATGGCTATAAATAAGGTATTCAACAGCCTTATTTGTAGCCATTATTTATTAGCCCTGGAAGGGAAGCAGGAGAAAGGAACTCAAGATTATCCTATCTTGATTGTCTGACATAAAAAGGGGAAGAGAGTAGCTTTGTCAAACCCTGCAGCAATACAATTCCAGTAATATTTGTGGAGTCTATTTTCTTTCCTGGCATATATAGAACAACTAACAAATACATTACTTAATTCTTTATTTGTTATACATCGCTTTAAGAAGGTTTTACCCTAAAAGATTGAATATATGTGCATTAATGCATAGGGGAGTAAGACAATGTGGTTTGGTTTGGGTTTTTTTTTGCAAAAATCTATATTTTGATCACAACTACATTTACCAACAAGCCAACACTGATTGTATTCTAGGCTATTGTATTTGGAGTTGCTCATGAAATGCTTATTTCTGGCATATGATGTGCAAAATAGCCATCAATGCATGAAAATATTTGAAATAAATTTTAAATGTCCAACTTTATATTCATATAGATCAATTACTAAAGATAAGTTTGTCATCTGCTTTGTTAATGATTACTGTCTCCAAATCTCTTCCGGAAGCTTTAAACAAGTATACTATGTCATAATTGCTTTGTTTTTAAAAGCTCCTTTAAAAGTATTCCTTATTGATAATTATTTGAGCTCACGTAGGTGAATTTCTGAGCCATAAACAATTACGGAGTAATCTGCTGATTCAATAATTCTATTATGGAGCGCATGGGATTTCTCAATCATTGAAGATAGACTCTAATTCTCTAAGTCTTACATGAGTTTCGTAGGAAAGTAAATCATCTATTGGATTCACAGATTAACTCCCAGTTACTACTTTTTTCTGAGGCTAAAGCAAACTACCACAGACAGATGCTAGCCCAATATAAGTTCTCCATTGGCATTTTCATTTTCTAGGCATTTTTCACAGGCGGATTCTTCAGCAAAAATTATAATAATCATAACAATTTCCCCAAAATGTGGATTTTCTAGTAATAGATATTTGCCTTCATATTTCACTTGTATTCTTACTCAATCCATGTTTATTATGTGCCAATCCATGAATTAGGCCCTTTCTACACTGCTCAATTGCCCCATTGCAACAAGTTCAATTAATTTTCTTCTCACCTCAGGGCATCAATTTCTCCTCCATTTCCAAAATACACATGTCACCTGAGTGCTCTTGTCTGCTTCAGATGCAGCAGGGGTGTCAAACTCTCAATGTCATGTGACGTGTCACGATGTATCGTGACTTTTTTTCCATTGCTGGCAATGGGGTGGGCGCAGTTTCAGCATGACGCATTCAGTCCCCAGGCCAGCAGTTTGAGATAAGAGCATTTTATTTTGCTGCAGGCTAATCCAAGCAATTCAGTAACTACTTCACAAAGGAGGACCACTGCTTCAACAATCAGTGATTACCACAGTGTCTGACACTTTTTAGAGTTACTTTTCCTATGAATGCTGTTATATAACAATTGCCTAGTAAATAGGCTGCAGGTTTGAGATACAACAGAATTATTTAGCAATAGAGTCCTTTCTTGTGCTTTTCCAGACCTCCAAAACCTCAGACACCGAGGAAGAACCTCAACAGCATGACTTGATCAGCAGAAAAACACAGTTGAGTATCATCCACTCACTGATGATGAAGCCAATAAAAAAATGATGACCTTATCCAGTAGTTCATCAGAAGCAGGGAGAGGGTAGAGCCCTGAGGCACCTGCAAAGCAGAGATCTAAGGCAAGACTACTTGCCCCAACATTGACTAAAACAAGGAGGAGGAGTATCTTTGCAATATATGATTAATGCCATTGCCAATTGTAGTTATCTCCAGTGAAAGAGTCTCACTGTAAACATCAGCAAGTACTTTTGCTTGTTCTGGTTGGATGTTTGCTAACCTAAATGTTTGGTCTCTAAAAAAGATGTTTCTGTCATTTTTGCAAAGTTTCAGGCCAAGAGAGGTTGCTTTAGGGTGAGCTTTTTCCACAATGCCACAAGCAAACAAACCCATGCCCTTTACACTTGCAGCTCATCACTTCCATTATCCAAAGACAAGGATGAGATGATCAGTAATTGTTAAGTGCTTGAATCAGACTAATAGCTGCCTGCTCATTTGCTCTGTAACATGAGTCTGAATTCCTGGTAAACAAACTGGCTTCTTTTCATACACAGGGATGATTGCCAAGAACCTAATATTAGAACTCTGGAGTGGAGGCTTTTAGAGCAATTCCATCCACTCAGAGATGGTTAATGACATTAAATTGTGTACTAAATAATTAGAAGATGAAGGCTCATTTGGAGCCAATCGGTTATTGTCTACTTAAAGTAGGAAAATAAGCTCAGTTCTACTTTTAAACAACTTTCTTAAGCGGTACACCTGATACATTATAAAGATAACTAGGTCTTTACCTGTGGTCAGGAAAATTGGCACCAGAAGAAGCTATCCATCAAGTTCATGAAGGATAGTTCCTGGCTTCAGCTTTCTTCCAGTTGGCTTTTAAAAGCATACTGCTATAATGGTGCCATAGTAAAGCCAAATATAGATCTTAAATTTAAAAGTAGCCATTGGCGAGAATGTATGGCTTAGCAAATAGGGTCTCTGCTTTGGAGGATACATTGGAGGCTAAAAAAAAGCAGCTGTAGAAAAAAAACAATGCCAAGTTTAAAGAACATCCACTACCTGGTGACTCTGACTGAAGGCATAAACACACTGATGAGCCAAGGAGCATCTGGCTGCATAGCTAAATTAAACTTGTGTATCAACTTTATCTCATCAACATAAGCATAGGCTGCAGGCAATGCTCACGTGTTCAGTGCAAAAGGAACCAAATTTCCCACACTCTTTCATCTACATAGACTGTGTCTAACCCTTTATTATATTCATAGACATTTTTGGAACTGGCCTCTCCAATACTTTCTCAACAGCTAATATTTAGTTGATAAGCACTAAGCACTCCCATGGATGAAGTTCTCGTAGATTTCTATCTAAGCTTGCAGTTTCTTCATTCTTTCCCATTGACAGCAGGGACACTTGGGGCTGGTCACAGAGTGGTGAGTATTCTATAGCCTTGGACAATGCTTTACCTATCTTATAACTAACAAAACATTTGTGCATATCCACTTATATCACATTTTGCAAAAATCATGCATACATAAATGTACATACCCACTGTATATTCTAAACCAGTGGTTCTCAACCTGTGGGTCAGGACTCCATTTGGGGTCGAACAACCATTTCATGGGGGTCGCCAAACAACGCAGTCCGCCATTTTTTCCCCCTTTTCCTTAGCTGTGCTACTCCCTTTTATTCTATTGGCTTTTGAAAGCCAATAGAATAGACTCTCTTGAATAGAGTCTAATTCTATTGGCTTTCAAAAGCCAATAGGAATTGTCCAGGCTGTCTCTGCCCTGCTGATCCCCCCAAAAGTCCCATTCTGCAAACGGTGCTGCACCAGTTGAGTAATCCTCGACTTACGACCGGTTGGGGGTCGTGGCATTAAAAAGGTTGAGAACCACTGTTCTAAACTATATCCAGCCTATATTCTGGATGAAACTACTAGTTTCAGTTCTTCTACCACTCTATGAAGGAGTCTAACAGCATATTTTAGATTATATGCAATCTCAAATTCAGTCATTTTTTTTTCTAAAATGTCTTTCCAGGATGCAGATAATCTGGGATTTATAATCTTTGAGGCTTCTTCCTATCACAATTGCAAAAATCACTTAGTATAATTTTGAAAAACAATTTTCCCAAACCTTTTCCCCAAGCCCAGAAAAAAAAAATCCAAGCAACCCTGCTTCTGTCCACTTATGTCTGACAGAGCTTAGCCTGCATGGTCCTCAGCCCCTTAAATCATGTCAATCCCACTCCAGGATACCAAATATTTGTCCAGACTGCAATATATCAAAGCAACCAGACATTGCTGAGATCTATTTCAAATGGCTGATAATTGCAACAGTGATCAAGATCCAAAGACGTACATTTATAGTTCATAATGATTCTCTCTCATAGCTTTCTGCTAGAATTCTCACTTGCAATCTTCCAATGCCCAGAGTGTTATCTTGGGTTAAATCTCAGCAGGTGAGCTTAAACCAGTTGCCATCTGGTCTACAGCTGCTCAGTTGTTGTCAAAATAAAAGTGCTCCATAGTAATCATGTTATATCTGTAACAGCCTAGTGCTTTTTGCATTGATAATTGTGTTATACCAGTGGTGGCGAACCTATGGCACGCGTGCCAGAGGCAGCACTCGGAGCCCTCTCTGTGGGCACAGGTGCCGTTGCCCCAGCCTTACCTCCCCCTGCGACCCCCCTCCTTACCAGCAGCCCCCCTGGAGGAGAGTCACCCCCAAGTGTGGCCCAGGCGGAGCAGCGCAGCCAAGGACATGGCAGCCAGGCAGCATAGACAATTCTGCCCTCATGCCCCATCACGCACAGTTGATGCTGCAGGGTGCGGGCAGTGGGCGTGGCCACCATGGCACTGCTGGGCTGCCTGGGCGATCTGTGGTGGGCTCTGGAGGCAGTGAATGGCCCTGCAGGGGTGGGGGCAGAGTGGGGGTGGGGCAGGGGATGGAGTGGGGGGTGGAACCAGTTTTTGGGCACTCAGCCTCTAAAAGGTTCACCATCACTGTGTTATACTATTTATACCCTTCGGTATGAAGTGATGGTTGGCTCCCATTGATGTATAAAGGAAGGCTAACTTCTTTTAGAGCTGTTCTTGTTACATTCATGTTAAAAGTATCCTCTTTCTCCAACGGAATGAGCCCAGAAGAACCTCAAGTTGTAGCTTTTTCAACTGAGGAAAATCTAGCTTTTAGCATTAATTGGCCAAAGCCTCTGTCACCAAAATATTTATTTATTTATGGCTGATGTCTCACCTTTTGACTACAAAAGCTTTTAAGGCTTTTAAAAATATAGATCAAAGCACATGCAATGACATCATTATATAACATTTTAAGAACATTTGCATATTATAATAAGCTTATTAATATTATTGAAATATTACACATGTAGTATTTTACAAGCATCTTATAACATGTAAGATTCTGACCAAGCTTCACATATTTAGGGAGTGATCCTCTTGTTCATTGGAAGGTACCTTAGAGAGTCATAGGATGTTGTGGATTTACAATTCACAGCACGAAAGCCTCAATATAGTATGTATGACTTTTTTCTTCCAACTGCTTCCTATTCTCTACTTGCTGCCCCCACCTGCACCCCCCCCCAGAATGAGTTATGCAAGATTTAGAAATCAGCAGTTTTCTTGCTATGGGTCTTGCTTTCTCCATTCCCATAGGCTTGCTCTGCTTTTCATTTGTTAAATATTATATCAGGAATGGGCAAATACATGGCCCTCCACACATTGCAGAACTCAAACATTCATTAATCTTAGATAATCTAGCCAAATGTGTTAGAATCTTCATAGCATTCTGTGAATGAGGCTGGATGATTATAGAATAAAAGCATCATTGCATCATCTGAAATGCATACACCTGGTACAGTGTTGCCAGATAACATACTTCCTATAAGAGAGTTATTTTACAGAATGCTGCATGTGGTTACTTATACATGCTTCCCTCATCCAACATTCTTATGGAGCAGGGGATGTCTAATTATGAAAGAATACAATTTTTTTTCGCAAGATAGCTTTAAAGTAATAGATGATTATGTGCCATCAAAGTTTGATGACCACAGGGGTAGATTTTCTCCAGGATGATTTGCCCCTAACTTGCCCTTCAGGTTTTTGGAAAAAGTACACTTTGCACTTTGGAAAAAGGGCAAAGAAGAGCAACTAAGATGATTAAAGGCCTGGAGACTAAAACATATGAAGAATGGTTGCAGGAACTGGATATGGACAGTCTAGAGAAAAGAAGGACTGGGGGGGGGGGACATGATAGCAGTATTCCAGTATTTGAGAGGCTGCCACAAAGAGTTGGAGGTTAATTTATTTTCCAAAGCACCAGAAGGCAAGACAAGAAACAATGGATGGAAACTAATCAAGGAGAGAAGCAACCTGGAATTAAGGAGAAACTTCCTAACACTGAGGACAATTAACCAGTGGAACAGCTTGCCTTCAGAAGTTGTAGGGGCCTCATCACTGGAGATTTTTAAGAAGAGACTGGACAGCCACTTGTCTGAAATGGTATAGGGTCTCCTGCTTGAGCAAGGGGTTGGACTAGATGACCTCCAAGGTCCCTTCCAGCTCTATTCTGATTCTAGATTCTTCCAGTGGTGCATCCATTGTGGCTGTAACCAAGTCCATCTACCTTGCTCATGGTGGCTCTCTTTTCCTCTTTCCCTGCATTATAGACTTCCTGAGAGAATAATATCAAATGATAGATACTATGTCTCTTCATTTGCCAAACTGATGTCAACTAAAATATGGATGTTCCCCTAATTATAAAAATCTGAGGTAAATTTATGTTGCTGTTTCCCAGACTAGCATCAAGGAAAAACCTAAGAACAAAGAATTTTGAAAACACCTTTTGAGTAACTGGAGTCAGCTTTGCTAAGTACTACTAGTTCTTAGAAGCTGGTTCTGTCAGAGATCCCTAAGGAAACTTTATGTATTCCACATAATACAGAAATAATTGTGGTTATTTTTCTCTCTTCCTTTTCAGAAAAGGAGAATCATCAAAGCTATTTTCCCCAAACTCTAGCTCTTTGTATCTGTGTGCATTTCCTCAGCAATGACTTACTGTAGAGTAACTGGATCTATATATCTATAAGTAACAAGGACAGGTTTCATATCCCTTTAATGATGGCTGATGTTATAAGTCACCTGGGGGAAGTGGCCACAGCAAGAAATATTTTGTTCCAAGTGAGAGCAATAACTATGTTCTCCTACAACAGAGAATACAAGCTGGAAAAGCAGGCAGTACCTCAAAGCTTTATATCTTATTTTTGAATTTCTAATATTTGATTATCTCAGACTTTTTATCTCCAGGTATTACAATGCCAGTATCTTCACAACTCTTTTCAAGCTGGAGTTAATTTGCTCTATGGATCTACTAAAGTTTGCTTGAAGTACTTGCTAAGTCTATTCCACTACACCACTGATCATCATCTCCAGCCATTCCAATGTTGTCTCTGAATTATTTTGTCTTGGAATTTTTGCCAAAGAAAGGAGCACCAAACAGAGGAGAAATCCCAATTTTTTTACAATGATCATTGGGTGCCTGCTTTCCCCAAGAAGGATGCTGAAGAATAGAAAGAATTTTTTATACACTTCAGGGTTCAGTATATATATATATATATATATATATATATATATATATATATATATATATATATATATATATATATAGCTGTAAACCAAATCTGCACCTTTGTAACAAGACAACGAAGGACTCTATTGTTAAGAAGATGGGATGTTGAGATAATCAAGCACCTGATTAGAATGGGATGTCTGCAGTCTCTCACCTTCTGCTTCCTAGGTGAGTTTTTAGTGAAGGCTTTTTTATTGTTTCTCTTCTAATAGCATCAAAAGAAGTGGGAAAAGGTTCATGTTTGGGTTATGCAGTGCTCTGGGACTGGTCCAGTTTAGGTGTGTGAGTGGGAGAGAGGAGGGATGGCAGAGGGAAATGGAAAGAGTCTGTAAAGGGGGGCAGAAAGAGGCAGAGGGAAGGGGGAAGAGTTTGCAGCTTTATTTTATAATTTTTCTCCATTGTAATTTGCCTTTTCACTTTCTTTTTATTTAATAATAATAATAATAGAAAAAAGTTGGAAGGGACTTTGGAGGTTATCTAGTCCATCTCCAAATAAGTTACATATTTCTTTCCACTAACCTTGTCTATGTGCTTTAGCTTGATGCATGGCTCTTGATACATAGCTTGGGGAGGTCAGAAGGTTCTCTCTATATACTACACAGTAACTAAAACAGATTCTCCTTGCCATAGACTGGACAAGATTTAGTGGACACATTGCACAAACCCTTTAGCTAATCCTTGCAATATAAAAGCAAATGTGAAATTTCATTTTCTTGACCTTCCTAGCCATTTATGGCCTCCATAATAACTTTTTCTGTACTTCTTAGCCTATTGAAACTGGGATTTTTCATAACCAAAAGCTAGTACTTTCAATATTGTTTTCTGAGTTTTCCTTGTCCACCTATTTTTGTTCCTTTGTAGGAACTATTTACCAATCTTTCAGCGTGACATCACTCTACCAACATAAAAATTGATTTCTCCATTTAGCAATCTCTATTTTACCGTAGGCATGATGCTATCACGTGGTGCTGTCCTTATTTCAGGGTTAAGGACAAATTATGATCTGGAATCCATAGATTTCCCTGGCTTTGTTTTCATCCCATCCCACCAAATTTATTAACCAGCAGTAAATCATCCATTAATAAGCCTTCTTGACACAGGCTAGAAGAACACACTATTCCATGCAAGCGTTTTGCATAGTGACATTCAAAGCCAGTCATCAGTTGATG
This sequence comes from Crotalus tigris, assembly GCF_016545835.1. Lineage (NCBI taxonomy): Eukaryota > Metazoa > Chordata > Lepidosauria > Squamata > Viperidae > Crotalus > Crotalus tigris. Next base: position 5,400,106 of record NW_024096520.1, read on the forward strand.
TTAGCTAATAGTTAAGCCTCTTTTGATTATAGGCTTTGCATTATTCTAGAACAGCAGTAAAGCCATGTTCAAAACCAGCCCAAATAACAGCTAATAGAAGAGAGAAGATTGGCAGCATGAAACAGCAGGAAATCCTATCACTGCTGGCCAGCTGTTTTTTAGGCTGTTCTAGGTCTCAACATAGGATTGGTTTGGAGACCAGGCCAACAGAAGAAAAGTCTAGTTTGAAAGATTGTAATTCTCCTGCTGTGCAAACCAGACTGTTCCTGTCCAGAAAAGAGAGGGGAAGACTGAGTTCTTCCACCAGCCTGAAGTGGCTGATAGAAGCTGAGCCAAACGTAGTCCCTGGGAATGATCTGGCCATATTAGAAACAGGATGGTCAATGAGTCATGCCAGCTTACATCCACAACAAACAAAGATAAGAGCAAAAACAATGAATTAAAACCAGAACAGCTAAAGATGAGGAAAGGCTGCTTGTGATGTGGTTAACTTGGAGGGTGTAATAAAGGCAACATCCTGATGAAGGCAAGATCTTCAAAACAGCATCACCATTAAAAAAAGGGCTTGCTAAGGCTTCCTTGTGCCATAGTTATGAGCAAGTGAGGAAAGACTATAGTCTCTTGTTATCCATTTCTCAAGTGTTTCTCTAGCTCTATTTCCAGTTGCAGTACACTGAGACCCAGTTATGCCTTAAAAACATAAATCATACACTATGGCTCCATGAACCTGTCTCCATCAGCTCATAAAAGAAACAGTGTAAAGCCTTCACTTCTGCTGCTTCCTCTTCTTTTTTCTCTTCTTCCTCTTCAGGAATATTCCATCTTTGATCTTGAATGTGATAGCACTTTCCCCTTCAGGTTTGGTGTGCAATCTTGAGGTCTTCCTGGACATCAGGTCCTGTTAAGGATATTTGTGATGGCTCAAGGACATTACTATGTATGTGTTTAAATGTACATAAATATGAAATTGTAGTAAAAACATTTTCAACATTTTTACATTTCATAAATAATCAAAAGTGTTTAAGAAATTGCTGCCTTCACTCTCATTACCATCAGTCATTTATTAGGGCAGACTGAAAACTATTCAGAATCGGAAGAAATTCATTCTCGATGAATTCTTTTTCTTTCCTGACTTATCATTTTCTGTGGAGCCGAAGTGTACCTCCCCCAAACTGATCTAGTGTGAATAACTATTTTTTTTACTTTGGTTTCTCTCTTCTTCTTTATGAAGCCTCATACAAACATGCATTTCTCCTCTTGTCTAAAATCTCCCCCTTGCCCACAATTTGGTACAGTAGTAAAAGTGTATTGTTATTTTTTTCCTTTGCAATAGTTTCATTCTTCTCACTTTTTTGGTTGTCTCTCACTGATAAATTTCAAAAAATATGCCATAGATTAGGACCAGACAGGTAAAAATGAAGACCTTGGAAAAGATATTCAGACACCATAATATATCAATACCTATAACAGTGATGGCGAACCTTTTAGAGACCGAGTGCCCAAAAACTGGTCCCACCCCACTCCACTCCCTGCCCCGCCTCTGCCCCATCTGCCCGCAGGGCCACTCACCGCCTCTAGGGCCTGTCGCACATCGCCCAGGCAGCCCAGCAGTGGGCCCTCTGCCCGCACCCTGCAGCATCAACTGTGCGTGATGGGTTATGAGAGCAGAGTCTTGTGTATGCTGCCTGGCTGTCATGTCCTTGGCTGCGCTACTCTGCGTGGGCCACGCTCGGGGTCGACTCTTCTCCAAGGGGGCTGCTGGTGAGGAGGGGGTCATGGGGGGAGGCAAGGCTGAGGAAACGGCATGCGTGCCCACAGACAGGGCTCTGAGTGCTGCCTCTGGCACCTGTGCCATAGGTTCGCCACCATTGACCTATAACAAACTCAGTAAATAATGATTTTTCCTGTGACACTCTAGGGAAGCAAAAGTTGAACTCCGAAGAAAAGAAGCAAGATAAGAAAGCATAGTGAAATTGTAAAATTTTAGTGCAGGAGATGGCTCCTGAGAATGCGATGGATATTTAAGCACACCCAAAGGATTACAGTATAGAACGAATCAGTCCGGATTTTATACTTGAGGCACAAATGAATAAGCTCTCATATTTTGGATACATTCAATGAAGGAGAATATTTGTAGCTCAGGGCTGAAATGAGGGGGTCCTTGGTGCTCTCTGAGCTTGCTCGTTTTCTTGCAGACATTTCATTACTCTAACTAGGTAACATCATCAGTGCTCGTCTGACGATGTTATCTAGTTAGGGTAATGAAATGTCTGCAAGTAAATGAGCAAGCTCAAAGAGCACCAGGGACCCTCATTTGGATAAATTATTTGAAAAACCAACTCCCTTAAGAAATCCATAACGGTGGGAAAGGTGGAAGCAAAGAGGATAACCAGGAACAAGATGAATGGACTTTTTTACAGGAGCAGTGAGTGCACCACTGGAAGACTTAAAAAGCCAAAGTAATCTAGGGACAAATTATCCTGGAGAAGGCCTCCTGGATGTATCACTAAGATATTGCTTTGGTGGTGTATAATCAATCCATCTATCTCCGATAATTAGGTTTTTCTGAAATTCTTTAATTTCCATATTTTTTCTTTCACTTTTACCACAAGTGCAAGGTCCAGTTTTTTTTAAAAAAAAATTCAGCTGAGTGTTGATCCATTGGTTGTGACAGGAATTGACATATAGGCTGGTTATCTGAGCCTGATTTTGTGGACTGAAAGAAAGTGACTGGCCTGAATTCACAGACTTTTGGTTTTTTAGCCCAATGCCTTAACCCTTAGATCAAACGGGCTCTCTCTAATTACCATATACTGTACTCAATAACCCAATAATTTTCTGTAAATTCCAGGGCCATTTTTCTGGATTGTTACTGATGAACCAACTAATGCCACCTTTAGAAAAAAGGCTCCCAGCCACGAAGAGTATTTTAACCTTTTCCTAATCCTTTAAACTCACTAATATTGTTTCTGATTTGTGCAGCTCCCTGCACCCCCTCCATGCCTGTTAATCCTGACATTTGGAAAGAAAGTGGCTCCTGCAAGTACTGGGCCATGGCATAATGGAGTGTGTCATTATGGCCATCAAGGCATTCATGCAGCTCAACTGGGGTCACACTATTAGCTCAGAATGAAAGGGCTCATTATGCAGATGCATTTCTTCAGAAAGAAAGGAGAGAGGATCAAAATCAAATCAGCCCCAGTCCCTTTTCTTCAAGTGCTGTTAGTTGGTGCATTCCAAGGCGGGTAATAAGGACATAATCAGATGACATTAAGCAAAGGGAGATAGAGAATGAATTTAAAAAAAAACTTTCAAAGCTCAATTAGCTATAGTGCAGGGACAAGCCACTCTAGTCGGTATTTAGATGATCTACAGGTCAAATGGCTGAAGTTCATCTTTATCTATTACAGCTGTGACATTAAAACCTGGCATATTCCTCCCATGCAGCTTTTGATGAAAATCTGTGTATTTTCTCTGCAACTTTAACAGGAAAAAGAAAAGTAGAAGAGAGGTCTGAATCTATTTTCTCTAAGCAAGTGTACATATAGCAGTATATTTGTCATTTTTATTAATTGGCATAATCTGTTCTTCTTGCAACTGTTAATCCCAGTGAAAGCACATATGTCTGTTCAGGAATTTTTCTTTATTCACTGCATGTACTTTTAGTGACAGATTTACAACCACTTGGGCTACGTGCCTGCAGACTTTTCATTCCTGCCCTCTTCACAATCTCTGACTATTTTTTACTTACAGGATAGCCACAACCTTCACATCTTCATCATGTTTTTGTTTGCAGAGTTTTTACATAGTACCTCCAGTAACATCAATGTGCACAAATAAATATTTGTTGTTCAAGAAATTGCAGCAGGCATTACCATGCAAAATGAAAGCTTGTACAAACATGAAAAAGAATAATGAATATTGGAGTATATGGGCAAACAATTATGCTTCTAATGTAAGAACAAGTAGGAACAAGTCATCAAAAGAGGCGATGGCTGGCTGGAATAGGTTTGCTAATTCTGGGTTCTTTCTACAGGTTACATAAATCTATATAAGGAAAGGAAATATACTTTTCAGCCACCAAATCAGCTGATGACAGTTCTGATGACTTACAATAGAATCATTAAAAAAACATAGCTGAAAATAGTCATCTCTTTAAAGAAAATCCCTAACAGGTCACTCCCAACTTTAACAGACTAGCTTGCTTCAAAGCCAATAGTTATTTATTGCATACAACACATACGTATTATTATTCATTGTTTCTCCATAAAACCACTTCCTTGCATCTGTGGTGGACCTGGCATCAAATTTATTCAGGAAGTGTAAGGAGTGTCCTGTCAATCAAACAGTTGAAGTAGATGAATGTTTCCTATCGCTGTTAGTCCTAGATACCTCCTGATTTATGGCGAGGTTTTGGGAGTGATGGTTCTATTTGCTAGTTCTATAGTGATGGAATGATGGTTCTATTTCCTTTTCGTTCAAATCTGAAGTAAGATCTGGTAATAATTTCTGCTTTGGATGCTTTCGGCCACACAGATGCCAAAGGATGTTTAATGCATTTTGATTTATTCTCCTAATCTCAGAGTACATATCTCTGACCAGTGGATTAGTGTACATTTAAGTCCCACACTTCCCTCAATAATTGCAGGGACAGCAATTTAAGTGATACGTGGGCTTCTCTGAAGTCTTTTGGAGGTTCCTGAGTGTGCAGGTGTATTTCTGACTACACATATTCCAACAGGACAAATGCAGGATAGAGTGAGCAATCTCCTCCTCTTAGCTGTGTATCCTAGGGCTAGATTACTGTATATAGGACAGGGAGAAGCAGTTCCTTCTCCAAAGTAGCTGGCATATTTGTTCTTTCTATAACCCCCTGGCACCTCTTCTCCTTTTGCCTGGCTACCACTCCTCAGTTATTTGGTCTCAGTTATTTTTCTTTCTACCTATTTATACTCTGATTACTTCTTCCCCTTGCTTGTTTTGGTTTTGCAAACAAAGTTGCTTCTTCCTTCTTCTCAACAAATCCTCCAATCCCCCTGGAAAGGAAGGGTCTCAGCATGATGATGTGTTGATTTGGGGGTACATGAGGAAAAATGTCTGTACGGCAGGGGGATTGTTAGTGTAATGTACTGAGCTTAAACTTGTGAAACAGGTGCAGGAAGCTGCACTGGAATCGTTAGCAGATCACTGGCCTGGTAGCCAAACTTGCTGCCTGTTAGTTAATTAGTATGCATTTGAGTGGGAAAATATGGTGCATTCATTGGCTGACACCGCCCCAATCTGAATGTATAAATAGGGGCGAAGCCATTTTGGTGGGAATTTTGTTTGTCTTCAATAAAGAAGTACCTGTTAAAGTACTCTCTGCCTCTTCAATGCTGAAACCAGCAGAAACAGAACAGTTAATATAAAGGACAGACCTTTGTTTTAGAAAAATCATCCTTTAGATTTATTCAGTTTAATTATTTTCTTGGTTTTGCTCTTGATTTTTCCTTTGTAAACCAAAGTTATAAAAATACTTTTTTAAAACCCTTATCAATCTCTTTTAGATTTTCCCCTTTTGCAGGGTTGTTTATTTCCCCCCCCCCAAGAAAATATGTTTATTGTAATTATACAAGATGCTAATTTAAAACCAAGCAAACTACATGATGGTTTAGTACAGAAAATGAATCCTGTCTTGTTTATGATGAATACAGGTAGGCATTTTAATTGTCGTGATAACGCTGCAAAGACCAGCTTCTGTTCTTGCATAGATCTACCACTCTAAAAAGATAGAGGGAGAAATCAAAATAATTTAGAAATACAAAGGCAAAACAGAGCAGCATATGCAAAATCTTCAGATATACACACATAATTATTAGATAATAATTAATACATTTAGTGTGCATTAATTCAGTGTATACCTATTTTTCATTAATAAAGTTCTACAGGGACTTTTGTTTTTTCTTTTGTTTTCCCATTAGTTGTCAAATATGTCACCAAATAATTATTATACTAGTGCAACATTTAAACATTTAAACAACAGTCATAATTGTTCATGCAGATCACACAATTACATGTGGATAAGGCTATCAAGGGACACTGTTATCATCTCTAAAAAATACAGCTTCCCAGGATTAAATGCTGGGAATGTGGACTGGAAAATTCTTTCTGGAGAAGTCTTGCTTATAAACTTGTCAAACTTCCCAAACGAATTGGCTTGGCCACCGTAGAAACAGAAGGCCAGGTCAATACAATATTTGATATGATTTAGTTAAGTTCATCTACAGGCATACATACAATTGCAAATTGTGTGTCTGTCTCTGTCTTTGTCTGTGTGTACATATGTATGATTTTTCACTTCAATTCTTATTGAATTGGGGAAAGCACAGCACACTGTGATGTACAAAAGATACTTTTTTCCCCACTGTACCTTATTGTTCATTGCCTTGTGTGGCTGATAAGAAAAGACAGATCCAAAAAGGCCTCAAATTTCTCCATTCTCTCTGTCATTAAAGCTGTTTGATGAATTAGAAGAATGATTTCAGCAAGATGAGTTTAGTCATCTTGTTTTTACTTCAGAGGCTGTCACAAATGCAAAAAGCCGCCAAAAAGATTACTAATCAGAAGCATGACCTAAACAGCAATCAGTCACTCCTGACATGTCCCAAATCTTGGGTAGGTGATGCCATCTTAAAGGAATACTTTCAGCCATTAGTGCTTTGATTAATATATCATTTCTTGAATAAAATCAAAACAACTATGTGACAGAAAATGAAATGCATCCTCTCCCATGCTTTCACAACTTTTGGATGTTTTGCTTAACCATGGCTTATTGAATAAGACACCACATCTGGGTTTACATATAATACTAAATCATAAACCTTAATTTATAAATGACATTAGATTGACATACCAAAATTAAGCAAATAATACCAGTTAGGTTACTAATATCTGAATTTAGCAAATCTGTAGTATTTGTGTGTAACCTTTAACTGGACAAAATGTTATAGAATGTTCCAAAATCTGGAACATTGATTTGAAATTTGGCAAATTTTATAAAACACTTTATGACATAAACATCAGCAGTACATATACTAAATTAGAACATTATCATAAAATGTTTCATGACATAATACAAAATGTCATAAAATATTTCCTGTGGTCAATTCCTGATGCTTGTTTGTGCTATAGAATTCAATATGGGCTATTTCCAAGGCAGATACAGTACATCTCTGAATATTTCCCTGAATTTTTTAAAATTTCCCAGTGAAAGCAGTGGATTAGAAACTCTATCACTTTTGAAGGCATTGAGGAATCTGGTAAAGAAATATCTCTGAAACAATAACCTAAATTGGAAATTTTATAATAAATATTCCTTATTTAAGGGCAACTGCTTTAGGCAAAATGGAAATTAAAGATGTTTTAAAAATATTCAACTGTGCAAAACTTTCCCCATGATAATATTGCAGTGATATCAAAAACTTCAAGTTAATTATTTTTTCTGAATAAATGGAAAAGTTTATAGTGTTCAACCCAGATGAAACCTGACAAGCAACAGCAATAGTTCCAGTAGCTTCTCTGCAAAAGTCCTAGAGTAGATCTATTTCAATATAGTATCTGACTCATAAATACCTTAAGAACTGTTTACAGATATAAAAATCTTTTAAAAATAATTTACTGGAAGAAAACTACTACATTCCTATTTGGCAGAATGACTTCCTGCCTTTCCTCCAAGAATTAAGATAATGTACATTACACTCACTCCTTCAGTCTGTTTTCTACAATACCCTTGTGAAGTAGGTTAAACTGAGAGAGGAGGAGGGCATCTAGACCCAGTAGACTGCCGTGATTAAGCGTGGATTTGAATTTGGATTTCCCCAACCATTTGTCTGAAATGGCATAGGGTCTCCTGTCTGAACAGGGGGTTGGACTATAAGACCTCCAAGGTCCCTTCCAATTCTATTATGCTGCTGTGCTCAGTGCAGACACCCAGATTAAAGTATCCATACAACTAACAAAATGCTCCAGGAGACACAACACAGAGGGTTTTTGTTACCCTACAAAAGCTTTATTAATTACAAGTGCTTAAGCGTTACAAGAGCTCATATGCACGCATGCGCACACACACACACATAACTGTACTCATATATACTGGCTGGGTGATGCATAGAGATTTGGGAAGAAAGGAGCACTTTGTATCTAATGGTTGACCCGTTAGATTCTTAGGTCAAATGTGACTTACGGCATGGTAGTTAACTTTCTTATGACCCTTCACCTTGCTTGTTCCTGGATATGTTTTCCTCTAGGACATGTTCGTGATTCTGCTCCCAACATTTTAGTTCTCATAACACAATGAAGGGAGAGCCTAGTCTTTGTTTGGGTATATGGTTCTACACTGAACTGTTCTTTATTGTTAGGAAGTTTCTTTCTGTCACCCAGACAGAATCTGCCTTCCTGTAAATTTAATCTATTGTTCCACTTTCTACAGCCTGGAATGCAAGAGGTCCTGGCCTCCTTGAGCGTGACTTTCTTTCAAGAATTTGAGGAATGTTATCATATTCCCTCTCAGCTATCTGTACTCAAGACTAAACATAAAGATTTCCTTCAATATTTCTACAGAGGATTTAATTTCTGATCTCTGATTATCCTTATCCTTCTCTGAACTGTAGAGTACTAACTATCCCACCCAATTCTGTGACTGCTAATGGGATAAGCCTTCCCTCCACACAGCAGCATTTGTAATATACTGCAGTGATATAAAAAAAATGACGTGCATGTTATGTCGTAACAGTTGATGCAATACATAAGTTGCATTATTATCATTCCCCTGTAATAATTTGACCCCTTGACCTCCTGTAGATACCTGTCTCCATCACTTTATCTAAGTCATTAATAAAAATATTGAAGAGTGGAGAGGATTGATTCTTGCAGCATTCTACTTGATACCTCTTTCCAATTTTGATGAGTGATTTATGAGCAATTATGAATCCACTTAATTGTTGTGCCTTTTAACACATTATTAGCTTGCTAATCAGTATGTTGTGGATGTTTTGTCAAATGTTTTGTTCAAAAGATATATTATGTCTACAGCATTCTTATAATCTATTAAGGAACTTGATCTTTTTTTTAAAAAAAAAGATTAGGCTGGCAAGACTTATTTTTTGAAAAAAATATATTGACTTTTGGTAATTACTACATTATTTTCAAAGTGAACAGGTAACTGTGCTTATGATCTGGTTTATAATCTTCCCGTATATCCAATGGTGGGATTCAGCCAGTTCGCACCATTTTGGCAGAACTGGTAGCTAATTTTTTGTTGCCCAGGCCCAGAATGGACTTCCAGAAGCAGCATCCACACAGAGAACTGGTTGTTCACATATTTGAATCCTACCACTGCATATATCAGTGTCAGACTATCAATAACAGTATAACAGAGTTGGAAGGGATCTTGGAGATCTTCTAAGGCTAGGCCATCCTCTGCTCAAGCAGGAGATCCTTATATCACTTCAGAAAAAGTCTCTTCTTAAAAACTTCCAGTCTTGGAGAATCCACAACTTCTGGGCTCAGGTTGTTCCACTGATTAATTGTTCTCACTGTCAGTAAATTTCTCCTTCTAGGCTGGTTCTCTCCTTGATAACTTTTCACCCATTACTTATTGTTCTGTCCTCAGATGCCTTGTATTCAGGTGCTATAGAAGTGACAATAGTTACAAAACCTAGTATGTACAAAAATATAATAATATAGTGTAACATAATTTTACATTTAGGCAGGAAAAATCAAAGGTACAAGTACAGATTAGGCGAGACCTGGCTTAAAAACAGTAACTGCGAGAGGGACCTTGGAGTCCTAGTGGACTATCACTTGACTATGAGCCAGCAGTGTGCAGCAACAGCCAAACAAGCTGATACAATCCTGGGTTGTATAAACAGAGGCATAGAATCAAGATCACACGAATTATTAGTTCCGCTTTATAAAACCCTAGTAAGCACACCTGGAATACTGCAGCCAATGTTGGTCACCATATCACAAAAAATATGTTGAGAGTTTGGAAAAAAATCAGAGAAGAACAACTAAGACGATTAAAGGCCTGGAAACTAAAACATACAAAAGAAATCGTGGGCGCTCCATCACTGGAGATTTTTAAGAAGAGGCTAGACAGTCACTTGTCTGAGATGGTATAGATTCACCTGCTTGAGCAGGAGGCTGGACTAGAAGACCTCCAAGGTCCCTTCCAGCTCTATTCTATTCTATATTATAGGACAGTGATGGCAAATCTTTTAGAGACCGAGTGCCCAAAAACTGGCCCCGCCCCTGCTCCACCCCCCATCTCCTGCCCCGCATGCCCGCAGGGCCACTCACCACCTCCAGGTCACGCCCTCTGCCCATGTCGTGCAGCATCAACTGTGCACGATGGGGTGTGAAGGCAGAGTCTTGTCTACACTGCCTGGCTGCCATGTCCTTGGCTGCGCTGCTCCATGTGGGCCACACTCAAGGGCGACTTTCCTTCAGGGGGGCTGCTGGAGAGGAGAGGTTCACGGGGAGAGGTGAGGCTGGGGCCACGGCATGTGTGCCCACAGAGAGGGCTCCGAGTGCCGCCTCTGGCACCCGTGCCATAGGTTCGCCACCACTGTCATAGGTTATATAATAAGAAATCTGCTTAATTTTCTCCCTCTCAACTCTCTTTTCCTCACTTTCTGCTTGTGCTTTATTTCAGCTTCTTTCTCTCTCCTTCACTCTTTCCATGTCTTCACAAGGATTTTCTCCCTGGTCTTCCTCCTCTTTCTCTCAGGACCAGAATCTCTGGACTGGACAGCATGTCCTGCAGCACCTGTAATATAAAAATTCCTTCCTTTGCTTTTCCTGGCTCTTTTTATTTTCTATACCCAGGACATAATACGCACCACATTTTCTAGCATTTCCCCCTTTCTGCCTACATGTTCTTGGTCTTGTGCTGAGGCACCTGCCTTCCCTAAAAAAAATAAAATAATAATGCATGACTTTAGCACAGACTCAACTGCTTTCCTTCACCCAGGCATTTCAACCTACCACATACTTGTTGCGAATAAGCAAATGCATATAAATTCTTCCTCTCTGAATAAAAAGTTTTTAAACTTAAAAGAATACACAAAGTTCATCGACTATCAAGGCACTGAAAATGAACTGAAACTGTTTTGTCCTCAGTTATGCTGTTGAGTTCATATATTACACTAAGCCATGGTTTATTAATTGTGGTTTATTGAGTACAAAACAATAGCTATAATTCATGTTATACCATAAATTATGAATAATCGGCGGGTCTATGCAACACTCTAAGTCAAAGGTGCTGTTTGAATTTGTTCTGCCGGCAGAAAGATCTGACTGCTGGTCTAGCGACAGATTCTATTGCAAATCAGGGCTGTTTCCAAGGGAGGTAGAAGAGGAGAGGTCCCGAGGCTTATGGAGCGAAGGAACTGGATGAAGCTGTCGGCAGGCCCAGAGGAAAAGAGAAAGAGGCTTTTGGAGGAGTTGGTGGCGGCGGCAATGTGCTCCAGGGCTGAAAAGAAGCAAGGCCTCTTTAAGGAAAAAGTGGAAGAGTCAGGATCAGAAAAAGGAAAGGAGGCAAGGTTGTTGTGCAGGAATACAATCTAATCTAATCTGAGGGCTAATCCACACGGAGCTCTGTTTCTATCTGTCCTGTTTGCTATCGTTCGCTCCCTAGAGATTAAAATAGACAATCTGAAACTTTAGCTGGAAGCCATGAACAAGGGGCATATATGGGAGGTGGTGGCCCTTTGAGAGCTGTTTGCAACGAAATTTCCATTTCGGTGTATGCCGATTGGTGTACATTCAAAGTGATAATAAAGTTGTTGTTATTGTTCTAAACATGTGAATTCAGCCACTGTGAACTACCTCGGTATGCCTTCAATATTTCTTTCCCAGAAAAGCATTCTTGCATGTGAATAAGCTTAGGAGAGCTGTGAACACATTTCCTATACTCAGCCTGGAAAAGGAAAGAGCATAAATAGTAAGGCCCAATAGGAGGGAAGGGCAAGATAGAATTAGGAGCAAACCTGCCTAGACGGGTTAGGGCACCTGTGACTTTTTGGATTTTGTGAACTACAGCTTCTGGCAATACTAGGTGACATGGGCAGTGGATGATGGGAGATGTAATAGACTGACATCTGGAGGGCTCTAGGTTCCTCACCCCGATTATTGTTGGGGAAATTACCCTGTAAAAGAAACTAACATTTCTCAGCTCCAAAATTTGAGAAGAAAAACAAGTGGGGACCCTAGTGGAGGGGAGCTCTTGTTCTGCCTCCTGCAGATGTCAGTTAATTAGAGGAGAAGGTTATATCATTAGTGGCCAAATCGATGCAAAAAAGATTAAGAGCTTTAGACAGCAAGCCCCTGTGCTTTCCATACAGCACCCGGGGCTGTATTTAGTTAAAACTCAATATACATTAGCAAGGCAATCAATGTAGAGTTGCACTGGGATGTCTTCTTGAAATACTTAATTGGACTCTTTCTAGAATTATCAATGCTGCCCAAGACGTCAGCTTCAAGCAGGATTGCTCTCATACACCCAGAGCTTGGAAAGCAGAAATCTGCTCCTTGTAACTTTTCTTCCTTTTAGATGCCTATTAATAATGATTTTCCCTCCAAAACTGCCTGGCCTTGAATGATTTAACAAGCATGTTTGCTAAGAAAGGGGAGGCCTTCAGACTATTTATGATGCCAGTTGTGCCCCCTCTCTTTTTACCATCATGAATATCCTCCTTTCCCAGGCCTAGATGAGATTTTTTTGGGATATTTTTTTCTTGAATACAAGTAATAAGGGTTGACAGCCAACCGTTTATCTTGAATTTATATTCTTAAAAAAATACAAATCAAAGTATAGAACTTGCTTGAAATCACCAGATCAATAAGCAGAAAATGCCAGATCAATAACATCCATGATGGACTGATATCTGACATTGCAATATTATGTGAGGCTGCACAAATGGCCTTAATAACAACAACACTTTTTAAAAGTTTCCATCCTACTTATTGGATGTTGAAGTGCATCGCAAAGATTTCTCTAAGTCTGCCTTCTGCACTCACCTAGAAAGAACTAATATACTAGTTTGTGCTAGAGCCTTCTCTCTGAATTAAAAGACAGCAGGAAAATGTTTAAAATAAAAAATATTTCACACATCATTTTTATGCAGTAAAGCGTTATAAAGAAAGCTTACAAGAAACAGAAATCTAAGGCAATGGCTGCCTGCATGAGTTTCCCCGGCTTAAGTGAAGCTCTTTTGTTAAATATCCCTGTTAGATGAAGGGAAAGGAAGTGGCAACTTTCCAGATATACCTACTGTTCTTCTCTAAATTGCTGTGATGTGTGTTCTTATTTATTTGCTTGCAAAATGTTAAAGCTCTCATCAAACTGTAATTACTATTTTCATACTTTCCAACTCAACAAAATATAGAAAGACAATGATAAAGAAGCTCTACAGTCTACCCATCAACAGGATTGCAGAAAACTGAATGGAATGGGACCAAAATTGGTATGGAAAGATAATTTGGCAAAAGAAAAATCAGATGTGAAAATGGGCTGAATTCCCCTAGGTCGGAGCTGGGAAGAAAAACATTCTGGAACAAATCTTGCAGAACAATTCTATAGAAAAGGCAATTGGCAGTGGCTGGGAATATTAGGGACTCCTAATATTACAAAAACCACCCCCTCAGTCCTGATCAGATGACCCAGCATGGAGCATATGCAGCCTATCCTGTTCTTTTCAGTACATGCACTTAATATAAAAAGTTACTGGTGACAAAGAAGCAAATCCAGATATCTACCCTATGCCGACTGCCTGAAAAAACATGGAAAAGAATTCCAGAAGCCATGTGATGCATGTTTTTTCCCCAACCCATGTTTTTACATGTTGTGTTCCCAACATAATTATGTAATGTTAGGGCTTTGTTATATTATGCAAGAAGATTTGGGATCTTCAGATCTTCCTGTGCTTTCCTTTCCGTTCCTCAAAATACAGTGAGCCAGACCTGCAGCATTCAACTGTTTCTCCTCCTGAGTGGCCTCTGCATTTCATTCCCTGTCCTAACAGCACCACCTGTGTTTCCATTCTTACTGCTTTAATAGTAGCTTGACATAGATAGAGCAGGGGTCCTCAACCTTGGCAACTTTAAGACTTGTGGACTTCAACTCCCAGAATTCCTCAGCCAGCTTTGCTTTGCTGGCTGAGGAATTCTGGGAATTGAAGTCCACAAGTCTTAAAGTTGCCAAGGTTGAGGACCCCTGACATAGAAAAATGCAACAGGTAAAGGTTTTCTGGCTATATTTGCAATTAAAAGTGGAGATACATTTTATTTATGTACTACTCAAGCTCCAGTTTCTATAACTTTTAACTGGGCAAAATGGTACATTACAGGATAAAACTTTTTCAACCAAGTTATCTCAACTGGGCTAACTTACAGAATGCATCCAAAATCCAGGACTGAACACTCCCTTAGGATTGAAAGTTGGCAAATTTTTAAAAAAGCATAAAATTGTCATAGAGCATTTTATGACATAATACAAAATGAGCATTTTGTATGAACATTTCTCTTGGTCAGCATCTGAGGTTTGACTGTGCTATGCAGTTCAGCATAGGTTGAATTTTTAAGGCAAATAGATCTCTGCACAGCTCCCTAAAGTTTAAGAAATTTTTAAGTACATTAGAAGCTCTGCCATTGTCGAAGGCATGAAGGAATCCAGTAAGGAAATATTTCTAAAATGATGAGCCAAGGAGTCACATGTTGTCTAATTTTATTTTAATGTTTTCTTTACTTAATATTTTCTTCTGGAAGTTGTTTCAGGTTCGTGTCTATGGAGATTCTCAGTCATCCACGTCATGGTTGTCCCAAAGGTGCTTTTTCAGGAGGCAACTGGGCTTTCTTGTTTTCTTTGAAAATAATAATAATAATAATAATAATAATAATAATAATAATAATAATAATAATAATAATAATAATAAAGTTGGAAGGGACCTTGGAGGTAATCTAGTCCAATCCCCTGCTCAGGCAGGAAACTCTATACCATTTTGGGCAAATGGCTGTCCAGTCTCTTCTTGAAAATTTCCAGTGTTGGAGCATTCACTGCTTCTGGAGGCAGGTTGTTCCACTGGTTAATTGTTCTGTCAGGGAAGTTTCTCCTTAGTTCTAGGTTGCTTCTCTCCTTGCTTAGTTTCCACCCGTTGCTTCTTGTCCTGCCTTCAGGCGCTTTGGAAAATAGCTTGACTCCCTCTTCTTTGTGGCAGCCCCTGAAATATTGGAATACTGTTATCATGTCCCCCCTCGTCCTTCTCTTTATTAAACTAGACATACCCAATTCCAGCAACTGTTCCTTATGTGTTTTAGCCTCCAGCCCCCTGATTATCTTTGTTGCTCTTCTCTGTACTCCTTCTAGAGTCTCAGCATCTTTTTTGCATCGCGGTGACCAAAACTGGACACAGTATTCCAAGTGTGGCCTTACCAAGGCATTGTAAAGTGGTATTAACACTTCATGTGATCTTGATTCTATCCCTCTGTTAATGCAGCCCAGCACTGTGTTGGCCTTTTTGGCAGCTGCAGTACACTGCTGGCTCATATTTAGGTGATTGTCCACTAGGACTCCGAGGTCCCTCTCACAGTTACTGCTATTGAGCAAGGTACCCCCTATCCTATACCTATACATTTGGTTTTTCTTGCCTAAGTGTAGAACCTTGCTTTTTTTTTACCATTGAATTTAATTTTGTTAGATAGTGCCCAGTGTTCAAGTGATTCGCTTCTCATCCAAGAAGCTTCTTCAGTTCTTCAGCTCAGAGTTGAAGAAGCTTCTTGGATAAGAAGGGGAACATCTTCAAATAAAAACAAGACAGTCCAATTGCCTCTTGAAAAAGCACCTTTGTTTCAGGTCCCCTCTTTTGGAGCTCCAAGCCCTTCATCACATAGGTCCAGGCTACTTGAGGGACCATCTCATCCCACTGGGATTGGCCCTCCCCACCCATGCTGGCAGAGGAGGTGTGCTGCAGGCTCCATCTGTCAGGTATTCTGGCTGGCAGGATCCAGGAGAAGAGCCTTCTCTGCCCTTTGGAACATCTTTCCTCAAGGAATGAGCTTAGAGCTTCAAAGGAGAACTTCATGATATATTAGTATCAGGATTTGCCCCTGCTCATCCTACTCCTTCCCTCCCCATTTTTTAGCTATTGTATTTTGTATATTAATATTTTTGTAGTATTTTATTCATGTAGTGTTGTCTTTTTAATATTGTAAGCCACCCAGAGTTACCCTCTGGTAAGATGGGTGGCCAATAAATTTAATAAATAAATAAACAAATAAATAAAGTTAAGAATAACTCTAGTAGAAGTAATTTATTGCTGCAATAAAGCATGCTTTTCTATATAGGAACAGTTCTTTGGAATTGCCTCACTGGTTTGCTAGTTTAAATAAGAGATACAAGAATCCAAAAGAATGAAAGCATGAAAAACAAAAATGATAAAATCACTTTATTTTATTGTTGTGAGAGCACAACATTATATGGGCTTGCAAAGGGCACAGCTTTGTGGTTTTGAGACATTTTAGCATTGTCTAAACACTTAAGTAAATGAGCTTTTTTGACAGACTACACCAGCCCTCTTCCTGGCCATTATCACTTGGCAATTTCCAGTAGGCCTTGTGATACAAATGCATTTTAGGAATAATTTTGAAGAAGGTGGTAGCTGCATGCAGACTCGCCCTGGAAGAGGTGGCTTTGCTCAAAGAGCAAACAAAACGTCAGAAAAGAAGATGAAGATTGCATGCTAGCTCCACTGTGGGGTCAAAGCAAGAGACAGCTTCAGGATGCCAAACATCTGTAGAGTTGGGACCATTTCCGGTTTTTGGAAATTGGAGTCTATCTCTGAGGACAATGATAGGGAAAAGGTGTCCGAGAAGGGCTGAGTGATTTTCTGAGTGGCTGCGTTCCAACCTCAGCCTTGGCTTTCTGAGTCTATAAGGTTATACAATGCCAAATTTTCCAGAAAGGCCATTGCCATAGCAGTGCAGAAAACAACAATGGGAAGGAGAAAGAACAAGCTGCTCCAGCCATGAGCAGGTCATTGAACTTCATAATTCCAGCTGGACAATGCTGAGGGTGTCCAATTAATTTTCTTGAATAAATCAATACCTCGTCAAAAATCATGAGATTTTTAACCTGTGCAACTGCTTTTGCATGTAGAAAATATCTAAATAAATCGTTCTGAACCAATTTAAATTTAGACAGTGTCACTGAGGCAGTGAAAAAGGGTTTCGGCAAACTCTGGGAGGCAGTGGAGGACAGGGTGGCCTGGCATGCTGTGATCCAAGGGATCGCAAAGAGTCCGACACAATTTAGTGACTGAACAATCAAATCTGAAGCTGCAAAAGTCTAATGACTAGGGAATGGCAGCAAAAAGCTACAAGTATCTATTGCTTTGCTACCATCTCCTGCCTATTTCACTTTTTGCAATACAGAAATGATAACTCCACGTCCATCCAGACTAGATTTTCAAGTGATCATGATTGTTACCTGGTTTTACCTTTCCTCTGAAACAGAGGACATATTACCTCTTGGATGTTTTCACTCTTTCTCCAGAAAGTTTTCTAAACCTATCTTCTGCCATCAAAAATTGGCAAAGGGTTTTATTTTTCACTAGCTGTACCTGGCCACGCATTGCTGTGGCTCAGTCTGGTTAAATGGAAAAGAAAGAAAAGAGAAAGTGCACGTAGCGTGTGTTGCTTTTACGTCCAACAGATGGTGCTGTTTTTGAAAAAAAGCATGTTTTTACCTGTCACAGGTGTGACATATATATAATATAGGTATATAAAAACATGCGCGTATTGGAATGCAATGTTGTGTCAAAATTTCAAAGCAATCGGTGAAGAACTTTCGGAGATTTAAGATTTTGAACAAACAAACATTTACATTTTTATTTATATAGATTTGGGGAAATAGCATGGTAGTTTGGGGAAGCTAGCATATACCATGCTATTTCCCCAAATTATATTCTGCTCCTTATTTTGGTGAATCATAACTTCCTACCACCAGCACTTACAGGAAAATTCTATAATACTGGTTCACTAATTAGTTTGCCAAATTCCTCATAAACATTTTCTTCCTTTAAACATCGGGAGGGGGGGGATTCAGTATTATGCATGCCAGGCATAACAAAGAACTTAATATTATCAAACAATAGCAAAATAAAATAGAAACAAAATAAAGATATATAATCAGTAAAATACTTTTAAGGAAAAAATGGGTCAGGATGGAAAAGTTCAAAATGTAAGATCATGTCTAAAGCCTTAAAGAGCTGCTATATTTTTTAAGACAGATAATCTTCAATATATTTCCTTGCCACTGAGGTGTCACAATCTGAAAAAACCTACACTTGGTCTACACTTGGCAAATTTAACTTTAAAGGGTTTGAAACCTACCAGGCTTAATTAGGATAAGATGGAAATAGATAACCATATCTTTTTTGCCATTGCCCTGTATGTATCGGAGATAGATAATAAAACAGCTTAATTTTTCCTGATACTTTCCATCCATGTTGGAAGAGAGGAGGCTATTTTTCTGAATATGATGCTATTGTTAAAAAAGCATAGCTATGAGTCAACTTACAAAGCTGGCAATGTCACAGTAAAATAATGTTGTAATTTACAATATCTGGCAAATTCTCTATTCAGATTTAAAATGAATCCAGTTGGAAAATGGGAAAATAAGGGGTTTTTCTTTTTTCTTTTACATGAGTATAAAAGAATCCCAGCATAGTAACTGACACCAAAGGCAAGTGCTACAAAAAACATTACACTGCATAGCTAACGCATTACAGCATATTCCAGAAAAAAACTGGCATTTACTGAGCACAAAGAGGGAATTTATTAGAGAGCACTCTGATATTGCTCGATTAACCTCTGGCTGCTTTTGCTACTGCTTGAAAATTGTAAGAAAAATGTACCTGTTCTAAAAAACACTTGTAAAAGGGCCCCAAAACTAGCTATGGTCTGTGCTTGAATAGGTAAATGCATTCATATGCAAACACTTAACTTACCTTTTTCATATGACAAAGTGAATGTTACCATACCTTGAGAAGTTGGATAGAAAAGGGAATATTAACAGCGATTCCTGTTCTGTCTTTTCTTGTGCTGTTTCTGTTTCAAAGGCTTATCCATGCCTAATATTACCAGCTTTATGCTATTGTTAATTCTGTTCCTATTGACACGTAGATGATAAAGCAAGGATGAAGAGTTTAGTTGTGGGGAAAAATGCATGTGCAGCAAACTGCCTTGCTTTCCCCCCCACAAACCTCATAACCTTTTAATACCCTTTGTCCCAGTGAAGCAGCCAGAAGGTCATCCACTTTTGATTTAATGCCTCACCTACCTTCCAGATAATATGCTTAAGTTCCTTCCTATCTCTTCCTGTCTTTGTCAGTTCTTTCTCCTTTTGATCTACCTGTATTTGTTCTTACCTGGTCTTTGACCATGTAATGTGTTACTAGAAAATAGTTGCTTACATGAAGACATTTTCCAGTGAAGAAACCTTTGTCAGCATTTAATGGTAAAGCCTATGTATGTAACAAGTATATAAGAAGCAATAAACTCAGAGTTTGTCAAGCTGTGTCCTGCAGCTTCAAACCTCTGCTCAAGGCATGCCTGTGTCTTTTTCTTAGTGTCTTACATTTAGTGGCTAATTCTCAGTTTTCTATTTGCATGAAAATCTGAAATTGCTCAGGTCAGTGAATGTAATAAGGCATTTCTGTATTACAAAATGAATATTGAATTCCTCCATATTGATCTCTCTAGATAAGAACGAACAAGAATAATTTGAAAGTGGGGGATGGGCACAAAAAAGAGGAAGTTTGGGATCATACAAACTATAGGTTGCTTCTCCATCTTCTAAAGACATTCAGGTTTGCAGATAGAAGAGTCTTATTGTTTTGAAATCCATGACCCATGTAAATATTGTGTGCTTTTATAAGCTTTGCCTGATATACAATGGATAGAGAGGGTTTGGTTATGATCACTCATGCTTTATTATAATGCCTTGCACATATAGATCTCTTTAAGTAATTCAAAATATATCTACATATTTACAGGCAATGGGTGGAGTAGGGGATCAAAAAGTCAAGATGATGGCTACATCCATAAATCAAGGCCATTTGCTTTTTTGGTCACTCTCTATGGACACAGTTTCATATGATTAACTAGAACTGGCTGCCATTTAATCACAATAGCTGCAGAGACTCCCAGTTTCTAGAGTGAATTTGAAGAACTGGTGTTTATCTTTAAAGCCCAGAATAGTTCACTTTGAGATTAACTTTTCCTAACTATATTTCCCTGGTATGTTCCTGCCCAAGTCTTTTGTTGGCTGCTATGGTTTCCCCCTCAAGTGATGTGAGGGGGATGGCTACAAGAGAAGAACCATTTTGATTCCCACAGCCCCTCCCAATACAGGTAATCCTAGACTTACAACCATAATGGAGCCTACTCATCATGGTCATAAGTCAAGATGGTTGTAAAGTGGCTACTGCAATTGTTAAGTGTATGCTGCAATCATTAAGTGAACCAATGGTTTGCTATGGAAGTAAATGCCAGTTTTCTGCAAAACCGTTGTAAAATACATTTAGGTGACCACAGGACATTGCAAATAGACATAAATGCAACTCAGTTGCCAAGTGCCTGAAGTTCAGCCATGTAACTGGAGGAAGCAACCATTGGAACTTTGAATATGGGTCACGAGTAGCTCCCAGGTAGATCCGTGATAACTTTGAACAGTCACTAAGTGGCCAATTGTAAGTCGAGCACCATCTGTAATTATATCCTGGACCAGTTCTGATGGTCTCATGGAGTCTAACATAGTAAAAAAATGTGAAATACAAAAAGTAAATAAAGTAACATATGACAGGGTGCCAATTAACAAACACCCCAAACCATGCTCAAGCATTTTGATTATGACAGTTTCTTATGGAAGCACCTCCCAAAAGAGATATTCCTGACTCCATATTTATAGATTGGGCCTTAGGGGAAAAATCTTTCTCTCTATTATTGTGACTCTCGATCAAATAAATCTTTGTCTAACTGTTCATGTAAGCTAACTTAAAACAATGCTTTTGTAGCCTGGCCCTCTTAGGACTTTTCAGCAAGACTTTGGTTTTAATCATTTAAATATAGAGGTTTAGGACCCCTGGATTAGTACATTGAAAACCTCTATTATGAGCTACATTTGAACTGAATTGTTTTGAACTGGGAATGCTTTATTTTGAAGTCTTCTGCCTTCAAAATGAGAAAGCTATTGATAAGACATTAGTTTAGGGCAGTGGTGGGATTCAAATATGTGAACAACTGGTTCTCTGCATGGATGCCGCTTCTGGAAATCCATTCTGGGCCTGGGCAACAAAAAATTAGCTACCGGTTCTGCGAAGTGGTGCGAACCGGCTGAATCCCATCACTGGTTAGGGGTCTAATTCCCCCATCCTAGGGGTCATTTTACAGCAGTCGTCCCAAAGGTGCTTTTTTATGGGACAGCCATGACTTAGATGGCTAAAAATCTCCATAGTCATTCCAGAGCAGCCATTCTCTCTCAAACTAACCAACCTCACAGAGTTGTCGCAGAGGGTAAAAATAGGAGAGAGTGCAATGAATATTATTACCTTACGCTACTTTACAAAAGGTGTGCTATCAATGTCATAAATAAAATTGAGTATTGTGGGAATGTTGTAAGTTTGCATGTGTGAAACAACCATTTCAAATTAGAAACAAGGCATTTTAACTTTGACATGCTTTGATTTTAGAATTGTTGAAGGAAAAGTCTTCATCATGGTTCAGTCCAAGCCGGGAATAAACAATATGGTGACTGCTTTAGAAAGAAGGTTGCAGTTTATTGAAGAGGAGAGACAGACAGAAAGATGGCTCTGGAAGAAAGAAGAGTGAGCACATGTAGGGAGTGGGTTTTTATACCCTCTGGAGCCTTTTTTTGGAGTTGTTCCTGTGGTGTGAACTTTGACCTGAGTCTGAGTGTGCCTTTCTAGTATTCTGATGGTGGTGGGTTAATCCTATTATGTCCCAAGAATCATATCCTGCTTCCCTGTGGCTGTGGCTGATGACTCTTAGATTTTTGGTGTTGATTCTAGGGATCTTCCTTCCTAATCCCAGTTTCCTGATTCCAGTCTTTCTGACAAGTTTATCACCTGCATTTCTACAGACTTGGTTTCTGTTTGGGAAAGAGACTTGGGGGCAGGGTTGGTTTCTGCTTTTAAAATCCTTTAGGGAAATATATTCTGCCTTTTAAATATTTCCAAGAATATTTCTTTCTCTGGGGAGCTGACTTCCCACAGAATGTAAGGTTTTTCCAGTTCAGAATCCAAATAAATCCCAATGAGACTCTGAACACGAGGCCTCTGAATCAGAATACAGCTTTATTTATTTATTTATTTATTTATTTATTTTGATCAAAGAATATATGCTGGGCACTCCACTCTCCTTTAGACAGCAGAGAAAATGGAGGGCAGAGAGCATGTAATCAGAAAAGCTTTTGCTTTTTATAACCAACAAACATCCAAGGTTTCTGGGCATCTAAAAAGTTCCTTTGAATCTTCTTATCTAACCTGGCATTACACTTCTGCATCTCTAATCTTGAACACACACTAGCACAGTGGTAGTCAACCTGGTCCCTACCACCCACTAGTGGGCGTTCCAGCTTTTTTGGTGGGGAGTAGGGGTTCAATCGAGCCGTTTAAATTTTCGGATCCATCGAGCCCTCCGATCGGCTCACAGAGCTTTCCAGCAGACGTGGGGTGTTAGCCTCAGCTGTGCAACCACCCACGGAGCTCTCGGAGACCAGAGAGCCTCGCTGAAGCGCGCCGTCATCACGAGGCTCCCGTCGACTTTCTCGACAATCCGGATCGCAGCAGAGGCTGTGCAATGAGATAAAACTGCAAGTGCCTCATTTTCGGCTCCGGGGGATGGAAATTAAAGGCACAACAAACAACAAGCTTCCCCTTAGGGCCCCTCAAGGCTGAGAAGGCCCAGCCCAAATACAAGCGGCCGCTAATTTTGGCGCGGCTGCCATTTTGAGAGCCGCACAGAGCCCTCAGTCATAGAGGTTTCATCTCTGGCAAGAACCAGGCTCTCTCTTCATCCTGCTATGACAGGCACGGATCGGGGGCAAACCAGACTCCACTGGGCATTCCCTCAAGACCAAGGTAGAGGCCATGTCTCAAAAAAAGAAATGCGCTCGTGGCTATTTGCCAGAGTATCTGAAGATGGGTTTCATAGAATCTGTTGTAAATAAACAACACCCAATGTGTCATAAAACATTATCCAATGAGGCAATGAAGCCAAGTCGATTGCGAGAACATCTTTCTACAAAGCATCCAAATGATAAGGACAAGCCCATTGAATATTTTCAGGAAATATATAAAAAATTTCAAAATCATTCAACAATCGTTGCATCATTTAAGAAACAACATGCAGCGAACGAAGATGGATTAATTTGCGCTTATCGCATTTCACAATTAATTGCAAAAAGTGGTAAAAGCTATAATATTGGAGAAACAGTAATAATACCCTCTATAAAAGAATTTATTTCAACAGTAATGCATCAGGATATACCTGAAAATTTAAAAACGTTGCCCCTAAGCGATAGCACAGTAAAGCGATGAATTGATGAAATGGCAGTTAATGTTGAAAAAAAACTGATAAGTATTCTCCAAAACACTTCATTTTCTATGCAATTGGACGAGTCTACCACTGCAGATAATAATGCTTTATTGATGGCATATGTATGTTATTTTGATGAAAACAATACATTACAAGAAGAAATGTTATTTGCAATAAATCTCATTACAGATACAAGAGGATTATCTATATTTAATACTGTGAAATCATACTTTACAAAAAATAATATTCCTTTGAATAATATTGTTGCATGTGCTACTGATGGAGCACCATCAATGGTAGGTTGCTATCGTGGATTTGTTGCTTATTTGAAGGAAGAAGTGCCAAATGTTTTATGTATTCATTGTGTGGTGCATAGACAACATCTTGTAGGAAAACATCTAAGTACAACTCTCCATTCATCATTAAATATAATAATTCAAGCCATAAACAAGATCAAATCCAAACCAAAAAATGATAGAATGTTTTGACAGCTTTGCCAGGACAATAATGAAGATTTTATTACGTTACTTTTGCACACAGAAGTTCGGTGGCTGTCAAAGGGTACATCTTTGGCTCGTTTTGTAGCATTATATGATAGTGTCATACAATTTTTTGAAAGTAATAATGAGACCAATCTGTGTCAACAGTTAAAAACAGTAAAGAATGATGCCTTTTATTTGGCAGATATTTTCAAGAGATTTCATGATGTCAATTTGCAGCTTCAGGGAGCTAATAAGACTCTTATAGGTTGCCAAAGTATTGTGTCATTATTTATTGACAAACTTGAACTACTTTGTTATAATCTATTGAAGAGAGAATTTCATCAGTTTCCTGAATTATCATCTATAAAAGATGATGTAACTCCAGAGGATATTGACAGATTTAGTAGCCACCTCAACAAACTTAAATTGGACATGGAAAAACGATTTGAAGATATTTTGAAATTGAAGGTGTATGACTGGATGAAAAATCCTTTTACCGCAAATATTGAAGAGGCTGATATAACTTGCCAAGAAGAACTGTTAGAAATTAGATATGATGAAGAAAGTAAACATAAATTTGATAGTGGTGGATATGAAAACCTATCGCAAAGTAAAAAAAATGCCTGCCTTATATCCAAATATGTGGAAAATGATATTCAGTTTATTGATACTTTTCCCTACCTCATATCTTGTGGAATCAGGCTTTAGTGCTGTTAATCATATTATGACCAAAGAAAGAAACCGCCTGAATATTTCCAAAAGAGGAGACCTTCATTTGTTCCTTACAAAAATTGAGCCAGATATCCAGTATTTAGTTTCGCAGCATCAGCCTCAGGGATCTCATTAATAATTTAATTAATTAAATGTAATTTCATCAGACTTCCTGTTTCTACAGTGGGGCAAAAAAGTATTTAGTCAGCTACCAATTGTGCAAGTTCTCCCACTTAAAAAGATGAGAGAGGCCTGTAATTGTCATCATAGGTAGACCTCAACTATGAGAGACAAAACGAGAAAACAAATCCAGACAATCACATTGTCTGATTTGGAAAGAATTTATTTGCAAATTATGGTGGAAAATAACTATTTGGTCACCTACAAACAAGCAAGATTTCTGGCTCTCACAGACCTGTAACTTCTTCTTTAAGAGGCTCCTCTGTCCTCCACTCATTACCTGTATTAATGGCACCTGTTTGAACGTGTTATCAACCTCAGTCACACTCCAAACTCCACTATGGTGAAGACCAAAGAGCTGTCAAAGGACACCAGAAACAAAATTGTAGACCTGCACCAGGCTGGGAAGACTGAATCTGCAATAGGCAAGCAGCTTGGTGTGAAGAAATCAACTGTGGGAGCAATAATTAGAAAATGGAAGACATACAAGACCACTGATAATCTCCCTCAATCTGGGGCTCCACGTAAGATCTCACCCCATGGGGTCAACATGATCACAAGAACGGTGAGCAAAAATCCCAGAACCACACAGGGGGACCTAGTGAATGACCTGCAGAGAGCTGGGACCAACGTAACAAAGGCAACCATCAGTAACACATTACACTGCCAGGGACTCAGATCCTGCAGTGCCAGAAGTGTCCCCCTGCTTAAGCCAGTACATGCCCGGGCCCGTCTGAAGTTTGCTAGAGAGCATTTGGATGATCCAGAAGAGGACTGGGAGAATATCATATGGTCAGATGAAACCAAAGTATAACTGTTTGGTAGAAACACAACTCGTCGTGTTTGGTAAGTAATTATTATTATATGCTTTAACTTGCTATAACTCTGCTTTATAAATTTTATAAAGTAAAGTTACTTCCCTACTTTATAAATCACCATTACTGTGGAATCGGTGGGCGGTTAGAAAATTTTACTACTAACAGAGATACAAAAGTGGGCGATAGGTATAAAAAGGTTGACTACCCCTGCACTAGCACAATAGCTGGCAATTAGCCCATTAACTTTGTTACTTTGCAGGCTGATAGACACAGCAGAGAAGAGAGAAGGGAAAGATTTACTATCCAAGGAGAGAGGGGTGGGAGAGGAGCGGAAGTGTTGCAATTTCTTAGCTAGGCTTTCCCTTGAAACAACATAGTTTAAAGTAACAGAAACATTTTCTTTGGTCAGCGCAATGTAGAATACAATGGAGCACATACAGAAAGTAAGCAAAAATAAATGGACAATAGCTGTTATACATGAGCAATTGATTATACATAAAAGTTTATATTTTGAAAGATTATACTTGGCTTGATCTCTACAAGAACATTTTGAACAGATAATTACTTTTAATAATAATAATAATAAAGATTAAGAAAAGCAATCTACCATGTTGCTGCAATACACATCTCATTAAACAAATCAACTGACAGCAAAATATGAAGCACAGGTAAGCAAAGAAATTTGGCCTGCTGTTTTCAAATCTTTTATCTATACTATATATGCTGATAGTGAGACTCGGAGTATTTTTCCAATACAGTTAACTCATTTAAATCGATGTTACACTCCCTGAATGGGCATTGCTAGCTGATGTATTCCAACTTAATTGAATGTTGCTAGGATCATCTTATATTTAAATTCTTGCAATGTGTTTCTAGAACTGACTGCTCTACTTTATGAGCTGACTCAACAAAGTTGGTTCATTTCAGCTTAATATACCTGCTGCTCATTTGAAGCTAGGACTCCTTGGAGATTTGCTAGACAAGTCCTTTTGTTTGTTAATCATTATCTCTTATGGCTCTGGGACTGAATTATTTATATTCATTAGATATCTATATACAACTTTTGAGTCATTATTTTTTATTAGAGCGGGTAAAGACAGGAAACCAACATTACATATATCTTCTTTGGAAAATACAGAAATAAGTTCTAGTTTTTGAAAAATGGATGTGTGATGTGGGGGTACCTGCTTCTTCCTGGAAAAAAGCCAGAAACAACAACAACAAAAACCCTTTCATTTGTTTGTATAAAGTCATCTGTATTTCTATATTAAAAGGTGGCCTAGCAGTTAATATGCTGGACTTTCGACCAGAAGATTGGCAGTTCAAGACCCCAGTGCCATGGAGATTCCTGCTCCAGCTCCTGCCAATCAGCAGTTCGAAAGCAGGCAAATGGAAGTAGATAAATAGGTACCACTTCAGGGGAAGGTAACAACATTCTGTGCGCTTCAGCGTATAGTCATGGGCAATGACCATGGAAATATCTTTGGACAATATTGGCTCCCTTGGCTAATGAGCACCGTCCCATAAAGTCAGACACAACTGGACAGGGGAAACCTTTACTTCTACTTTATTTCTATATTATTATACTTATATAGCTAGAACTCTGGATAAGAGGAATCCATCGAAGGATTTTGTTGCAGGTTCCTATTGTATAATTTATTTTTTTTCTAATAGCTAAGCTCTTAATGCCTGGGCCAAGGGTAGGCATTATGACATTCTTAGCATCCAGCAATCACCTTGATTTTCTAACCTGGTTTAAATAAATGTCTGTGGAGATTCTCAGTCATCCAGGTCACAGTTATCCCAAAGATGCTTTTTCATGAGGCAGGTGGACTTTCTTGTTTTTTTCTTTGAAGATGTTTCACTTCTCAGCCAAGAAGCTTCTTCAGCTCTGACCATTCCCCACCATCCAGTCAGAGCTGAATGTATGGGTTAGGAAGGATCAGGGAGGGATAGGTGGAATAGTTGGGAGTAGCATTTTTTTTTAGTTTTTCTATTGATAAATGGTTGAAGTGATTGGGTGTGCTCATTGCAATAGCCATTTTGCAAATTGGCAACCCAGTTGTTACAGTTGTTTGGTGAAAGAACCACATGCATTCAAAATGCTAAATGTGTCCTCCAGTCCAAGAACAGCCCCTATTCTTACCCTAGAATGATGGCGTATATTTAGTTTTAAAGTTGTCTTTCCATTAATCATGCTTTAGTGTGAAAGAGATGAGAAGGTGATAATAGAGCTAACTTCGGGGGACCAAAAGTATGCCCCATTGGGAGTGAACTCCATGGCAGATCCTCTTGGCACCTCAAGACTTTGTGGAATGCTGTTAACATGTATGCTCTTGCTGTTCCACATTCCTGTGTGATGGAATGTGATAGCTGGTGTTATTGGGACTCTGAAGCCTTAGCAACTATCTAAGAATGTTGCTGGTTTGTTATGCATAGATAACAAGTCATACCTCTCCAGGGCCTTCCCCTGATGCTGAGCTGAAGTGCCCTCCAATCAAGAGAGTAACTTGAGTAGTTAGAAAACTAGATGAACAGAAACTTGGCTCCTGCCATTGCCCACCCTATACTGCCTCTGTTGCAAATCATCTGACGTAACTCCCAAATAATGATTGACAACCTAAGAGATTTTAGACACTAAAGATGCCCATGGACTCCATTGGAATACATGGAAAAATGCTACTTAATAGCAATATAGTTCGGAATGACTTAACTCACGCACCTGTTTCAGTCATGAGCTAGGTCTGCCACGAAGGCATATCATGAAAAGACAGAAGAAAAATGATGTTGCCAGGACATGTTTGTTCAATGGCTAAGTGCAAGTGGGAAAAGGCCCCCTTACTCTTCAGTTGCTACTGACTACCATATGACCAGTTTAGTCCTTGTTTTGGGACTCATCAGGCATACCTAGCCTCTCTTTAGTGAACTTAGCCTTGATTTATCAACTTATCAAAATTGTGCTGGGCACAGGATAATAAGGGAGATGGTTATGAACATGGAATGTGTGTGTGTGTGTGTGTGTGTGTGACTTAACACAACAAAGAAAAACAGCCAACTACAAGAAGATTTTGTAGGTTTTGCTTGTGGGGAAAAAGAAACAAGAAAAGAATGGTGGTCTCATAACTGGAGAAAAGTCTTCTGTATTCCATAAAAAGTAGCCAAAACAGGCTAGACAATTTGGATCAAATTAAAAGGAAGAGCATATTCATTTTAAATGGGATTGGAGATAAGAGATGGCAAGATCTGAAAGGGCCCACAATTCTACCATTTCTAGCAGCCTAGAAGATTGCAATATTTTAATATATCAGCACAAGTTCTTTGCTCAAAATTTCTGCCTCCCCTGCATTCATTCCAATGTTCTTGAATACAATATTATTTTTGGCTTGAACAGATTGCAGATCTGGAGAGGGAAGGAGAGATGAAGCATACACAGTCGGATGAGTTGTTTTCATCCAGCAACCTTTCATGCAGATCTTCCCCAACAGTCTACACAAAATCTTCTCACCCTGGGGAGATGGGGGAAGAATACAGTAAGAGCCCCTCCACACATGATGTTTGTGCCTGTCCTCACTCAGCACTGTATTCTCTGTTCCCATGATTGAAGTGCTCTTCAGCAGCAGTTTGAAGCCAGTTAGCATCTTGACCATGTTGTTCAAACTGAGTTGTTCCCCTTGCTTTGAAAACTGGTACAATGGGTTGAGGGCTGGTAGGACAGCCAGACAAATTAGGACACTCATGGGCTGGTGCAAAAACATTTTTGAGGTTGGAGAAGGAGTGAAAACACTCCCTGAAGTAACCTTGGTGCCAGGCACAGAAAACAAAACAAAACAAAAAAACACTCAAGGAAAGAAAGAAAGAAAGAAAGAAAGAAAGAAAGAAAGAAAGAAAGAAAGAAAGAGGCCAATTGAGGCAGGAAAACCAGCCTGAATACAATCTGCCTAATAATAGGTATTTTACCGACCATTTGGTCAGTGAAAACTTAACAACATTGTGGTAGCTGCCTTTCCCTTCCTCTTTTCTTGTTCCTTTCTGAATGTAAGTTCAAAAACAGGTACTAATGTTTTATATTTTTAATTCACTTTTAAGATGAGGAACCAGGCAAAGTGTTTTTAGTTAATTAATTTTACCTACAGCCATTAAAAAGAGTACTTTATGTTCCTTAGAAAATTGCAGTTTGACCTACCATGATGCCTCTCTATCCTTTATCTTCTAAAATACTAAAAGCAGAGCTGAAATAAGACCATTCT
Source organism: Crotalus tigris (assembly GCF_016545835.1). Lineage (NCBI taxonomy): Eukaryota > Metazoa > Chordata > Lepidosauria > Squamata > Viperidae > Crotalus > Crotalus tigris. Next base: position 5,430,196 of record NW_024096520.1, read on the forward strand.
TACAGTGATTTTTAATGAAAGCTAACAGCACATCCAGTGCTCTTGGGATTTTATCTAAATGCAAAGGAGAATCTAATTCTGAATTATTCTATTTAAAAATGATTATCTGTTCCCTTCACTTAAGTGCAGTGATGGCTGTAGAAATATTAATACATGACTATGCTTAAACTTTCAGTCCAGAAATGTGAGTGGTACTACAAAATATTTTGCATTGTGAAATAACTATGATCAGTTTTCCAGCTAGCAGCTGCCTAGAATTCTTTAGAATAAGCTACAGGAAGTGAAGGAAAGGCCACAAAAGTCACAATGAAATAAAGAAAGTTGTGTAATACAGGTAGTCCTCAACTTATAATAATTTGATTAGTGACAGTTCAAAGTTACAAAGGCACTGAAAAAAGTGACATATGATTGTTTTTCACTCTTGCAACCATTGCAGCAGCCCTGCAGTCACGTGATCAAAATCTGGATGATTGGCAACTGACATGTAGTTATGATGGTTGTAGTGACCTGGGGTCCACTACTCCTAAGTCCACTAGATGGCATCTTTTAAGGACCTGAAGGCCATATTGATATTGCTCCTTAGTGCGCAAAGAGCAGCTGCTCAGCACACTTACAATCTGTAATCATTTCAGAGTAATGAAGACATATGTTTGAATACAGTGTTTATTTTTCTCTTGCTGGATTAATTCTCCACTATAGAGATGAAACATCATCTGTATATAATGTTTCCAAAATAGCTAGGTTGCCACTTTTCATTGGCTTTATACCTGGAGATCTACTTAAGCAGATATGTCATTTTCTGTCATATAAACAGAAAATGGGTACAATACTCAGAGTTGTTTGAAACATTACCAACCTCCTTAAGGCAGAGGTTACCCATGCACAAATGTCCACATACAAGAGCAGAAGAAAAAAGAAATATTGCTGTCTCTCTTTCTCTCTTCTTCCTTTTTAAAGTACCATATATTATTACATAACTCCCTATCATTTGAAGCTGAATTCTTTCTTGGCATAAAAAATACTATCCATCAGAGATTATGAGAACTACAGAGCTATCCCTTTACAAATGTACATTTTTGGGAAGAGGTGATGGACACATAGGACTCTCCTGTTTCCTTTATAAGAGAAGGTAAAGACAGAAAGGGGAATAGATTGGATGCATGTCAGAGCCTGCTTTAATCTTCAGCCTGCACACCAAGGGCCTTTCCCCACTTGCATCTCATCATGGTATCAAAACATGATGAGGTCTTTTTTTCCACTAAGTTCCTGGAAATATCACCTTCATTTGGTCCCCAGCCCATGAGTGAGAGAAGCTTAAGTTGTTCTTAGTTGTTTAGTTAGAGTTTTTGCACCTGTTTCAACATGATCCAAGGGCATCCCCAAGGTATGTACACTCTATTATCATCCACCAACCTGAAGGGAAGGGAAGTCCAGTGACTGCAAAGATTTAAAAGAGAGGCAGGAGAGGGATCGGCAATGGAAGGAGCAAATTTTATGCTAGTACAGTCTTCTGCCAATTCAAGGATGAATGGAAATGACTAAGCAGCGAGGAAATGCCCCCACGACTCCTCTCTGAATGGTCTCTACTTCAATTTAATTATTCCCCCATAATCACTCTTCTGCTTATCCAGACAAGCCCTCCAAAACTCTTTTGAATCAACAATAAAGCAAAGGAGGGCTTCTCTGGGACCTCTCCAATCCTAACCCAAGGGTGATCAGGGCACCTGCAGCAAGAAGTCATTCTCTCCCCACTAAACAGAGGACAAGCAGATGTTCTGGCCCCAAACAGACCCTCTTCTCCCCCTGGAGTGATGGCTGAAGGTTCATTTCCCTTCCTACAGGAGGCAAATGAATCTGTAATCAGCAGCCTGATGAGCAAAGAGTGATTTAAGTCCATCTTGGTCTGGGAACAAGAGGAAGGCAATATCCTGCAGACATTGCAGGAAAGAAAAGTGTTGCCAGAACATATTTGCACTCTGGTTAGATCCAAGTGGGGATATAGCAAATAGGGTTTATTTCTGCCTTCAGGTAATGAACCTGGAGTGTATAAAGCTTCCGAATAAACATGGTCAGAAGTTCTACTCAGTGGCTGAAATTTATTTTATTAGATGGAAATGGGTGGGGAATGCATTTGACATTTTCGAGCAAGGCAAGAATTAATCAGAAGATGAGTTGTTTTTAATTTAACGCTAGTTGATTTTCTAGCCATAAAAGTTCCCTTTCCTTTTAGAACACACAGAAGAGTCCTCAGACTCTTAAAAAGAATATAGCTGCTGATTACTGTAAATGTATAAGATGATGTTGCAGCCTGTGATACAGCTTAATTTTCTTCAAATTGCCTAATAGAACATTTTACATGGCAATATCAAGGAAACAAGTTTTGCATTTGCAGCAAACGTACTGACAGCATATAAATTATTGGCTGATTTATTGCTTTGTGAAGGGAATGTACCTAATATCATCTTATCTTTTATTTGTCAATGTGGCCCATAAAAATAGGAATTACACTATGGCTGATTAGTTTAGCTCAAAACCATTTTGATTCATTATTAGGATTATCATTGTTGGATTAAAGTCTTCATCCTGGTTCATCCAAGCCGGGAATAAATAAGTAACATGCCATGACTGCTTTGGGAAGAAGGTTACAGTTTATTGAAGAGGCAGAAAGATGGCTCTTGCAGGAAAGACCAGAGGAAAGAAGGACCTGAGCACAAGGGCAGTAAGTTTTTATATCATCTCTAGCCTTGTTTGGAAGTTTCCTGTTCCTGTGGCATGAACTTTGAACTGAATCTGAGTGTTTTTCTAGGCCTTGATATCTGTGGTTTAATCCTATTATCATATCCTGCTTCCCTGGTGATGGGGCTAATGACTCCTAGAGTTTGGGTGGGGTATGCAGATTTTAAGTCTCTTTGTCTTCTTGAATTCTCTGGCTTCAACTTTCTGATGGTTTTACGTTTGCATTTGTATAGGGCTGGCTTCTGCTTGGGACAGAGACTTGGGGGCAAGGTTGCTTTCTGCTTTTAAAATACTTATTTTAAACAAAATTTTATTAAATTTATATAGGTAAGGAAAAATAGGAAGAATACAGGTATGGTAAAGGGAAGGGTAAAAAGGAAAGGGGGAGGGGAAGGAAATAAGGGTAAAATAAGGATAGGTACAATCACATATTTCAACAAACAAGCAACCGTCCAGTTTTAAAATACTTTTGAGGAAATATATTTTTCTGCCTTTTTAATATTTCCTTCTCTGGGGCTCTGACTTTCCTCAATATGATCCAGTTTTCTGGGTATCTTTTAAAGTATGATTACAGCAGAATCGGGGGCAGGTACCACTTGCACACTTCCTATCCCATCCCATTCTGTGTGAAATGGGATTTTCAATAATCTTTTGAAAATTATATTATGAACCTTATTGGTCTGATTCCAATACCCTCCTTTCTTGTTTTGCTTAGGATTATTATAAACTCTAAAAAAACCTTTCATGGCTTTGTTAGCTCAGTTCTTATTCCTATTTTAAAGCTCTTTTCAAAATCATATTTTCGCTCTAGTTTTTTAACAGTTGTATGTGAGAGCGTGGTGGCTCATGTGATTAGGATGCTGGGTTGACAATCAGCAAGCCCACGTTCGAGGAAGGGCAGTTCGTGGGGTGCCCCAGGGCTCTGTTCTGGGCCCAGTACTCTTCAACATCTTCATCAATGATTTGGATGAGGGGATAGATGGGAACTCATCAAATTTGCAGAAGACCCCAAGCTGGCAGGAATAGCCAACACTCCAGAAGATACAGGAGGATCTTGACAGATTTGAACATTGGGCGCTATCTAACAAAATGAAATTCAGTGGTGAAAAAAGTAAGGTTCTACATTTAGGCAAGAAAAACCAAGTGCACAGGTACAGTACAGGTGGTACTTTGCTCAATAGTAATAACTGTGAGAGGGATCTTGGAGTCCTAAAGGGCAATCATTTAAATATGAGCCAGCAGTGTGCTGCAGCTGCTAACACAGTGCTAGGCTGCGTTAACAGAGGGATAGAATCAAGATCACGTGAAGCGTTAATCTTTATAATGCCTTGGTAAGGTCACACTTGGAATACTGCATCCATATTTGGTCACCACTATGTAAAAAAGATGTTGAGACTCTAGAAAGAGTACAGAGAAGGGCAACAAAGATGATTAGGAGGCTAAAACATATGAAGAACGGTTGCTTTCTCTTTTCATTCAACTTTCTTACATTACTGACTGCCTGGCAACATGGCTTGTGTTCATAAACTTATATGTATTGAGGATAAACTGAGATCCCTTTAAAATCTCATCATCAACAATTCTCAAATACCCTTGGGATCAATTACAGTTCTTTGTTCCTCAGCTTCGCTATCCCTCTGGTAATGTCGCTCTACTCTAGTAGCGCCTTTTGTGAAAATGATTCATAGAAAAAGGTATATATTTCTAGTTTTACTGTATATACCATTACTTCTAATTCATGAGAAACCTAGTCTTCTATAAAAGACCCCAGACCTGCAGTCTGCTCTTCAGAATGTTGCTTGTAATGGCTACATTATATTGGCTCCAGCAAAACTCACAACTGGCAGATAGGAAAGTTAGGGTTTGCCAAGTACATCAATATAATCTATCAATAAATAGTATTTTTATAAGGATTTTTATGCTGGTTTTATAACTATTTACTCAAGGGCCACTCAGATTCAATTTTCACAACAATATTTACTGTCCAACCAGAATGATAAAACCTCTTTAAATGTTGCAAAATACTATGTTCATCTGTATAGATAAAAAAAACCTTCTCTTTTTATGACCTTTAGTTCCTATTATAAAATAATTATTTTACCTTGGTTCCATTGGTTTATTGTCAGCATTCTGATGCCTTATTATTTTATTAACAGCTTTGTTATTGCTTTACTGGTTCTACTGCGATTTTTCAGGTTTTTCTAGACTGTTAATAAAGAAATCCATTCATTCCAAAGCTATGGTATTGTCCTATTTTGGAGACATAAACCTCTGTCAAGATAGCTAATATCTTAGAGTAATACAAAAAGCCGGGGGGAGGGCAGAGATAGGACTTCAGCATTCAAGACTCGCTTTGCATTTTTAATGGGTATTATGAAGTAATTATTTCATATTTTAAACTAATATGTGTTCTAATGTAGAATACTATCTGGTATATTGCATCAAATGGAGACTGCGGTCAGACAGCTGACAAGATGCAGAACCATTCAGGATACTGGTTACTCTAGAGCAGGTAGATTTTCCTTCAATGGAGGAAGGACTGAGGAGTGGCTCCACCACCTTCTCTCTCTTTTCAGTCCTATTTCAATTATAGCAGGGGTCTTCAAACTTGGCCCTTTTATGATTTGTGAACTTCAACTCCCAGAATTCCTCAGCCAGGCACACTGGCTGAAGAATTCTGGGAGTTGAAGTCCAGAAGTCATAAAAGGGCCAAGTTTGAAGACCTCTGAATTACAGTATCCTAGTTCAGAAAAGCCTTCAATAAATCTGAATATTAGATTCCCATCCTTGTCCCCTTTTGGGGAGGGGGTGCCTTCAAATCAGTTTTTGCTTCCTGGTGACTACTTGGGCTCCCTATGGTTTTCTTGGCAAGAAGTGGTTTACCTTTGCTTCCTTCTTATCTCCTAGTAAGTCTGCGTACCTGAATGGTTTTGCACATGGCAGTCGAGGGTTTTGAAGCCAGGTGGACTTGGAAAGCCTGAACTGGTCATTTGGCTGCTCTCAGTCACCCCAGCTGTATGTTCAAATTATGCCTGGCTCCCATCAGCATTTTCTGACAAGGCAGAGGACATGAGGGGTGTAAAAGAGTCATTAGCGGAATGGGTGACTATATAAACTTAAATGCATGCATGCATACATGGAAAAGGTTTGTGCACTAAATTAAAGTAGGGGCCAGAAACCAGTTGCCACTGTCAGAAGGAAGGACTATTATATGTAAATAATCAAAGCAACCCTTCTATTGATAAAATAGCAAGGAGACCCAAGAACTGAATTTCAGTTTGCCTCACATAAAAAGCAGCACAGGCTACATTATCATAGCAGCCCTTTTTCTGTAGTTGCACTGAGAATGCAACAGTGTTCAAACTAATTCAAGCACAAGCTGAGAAAGGAGAGGCATCTTTTGTGCCAATGTTTACAGTCTTAATTGTACTTGCACTTGTTTACTTTTCTGCCCATGCCTTTGGCACTTAAACAATACAGCAACCCTCAGGTTGACCAGAATAGTGTATCTTTGCCAGGTAATCAAAAGCTCCTTGGTGATGTGGCATTAAGGTAAAACTACATTGAGGTTAAATAAGGTACATTTAAGCTCCATGTTGATTTTTAAAGGCAAACTATACCAGTTGGGGTGGAGGAGCATTGCTCATTTCATGGAAATAAAGCAGAGGTGTGTGGAGGAACTGAACCTCTTCTTTCCCTGGTGGACTCCTGAAGAAAATCTCTCTTGAAATTAGTAGTTGTTTTGAAAACTAAGGGGAAGAATTCACAGGCCCCAAAGTAAATACCAGCTCTTTTTCCAAAACCGTCTGGACCAGAGCCCAGGAAGAAAGAACTAATTCCATCCTCATTGCCATGCCCGCTCCGATTCCATTAATCAGCCGGTAGCTGATGCATTTTGCATTTTTGCACATTATGACCACAAAGATACATTTAGTTCTACATGTCATTTGACTTTCATTGGATATAGCACCTCCTGTTTGTATGAAAAATGCAACTATTAAAAACTAATTATGAAGGCTAATATTATAGAAGAAAATAGATAACATTTCTGTTTTTAAAAAAAATACTGACTTTCAGTGTTCTCCTAGACTCACAGCTTCTACTTGAATGGCAACTGAAGACTATAGCCAAGATAAAATTTGCACAATTACATTTGGTGTGCTAATCTGAAGGAACTAAGAATTTCACGTGTCTTATCATCTCACAGCTGATCTTTGCTGCTCACTCTACTTGGGACTGTGATTGAAGAATATTCAGACATTAAATTACTACAACATAGGGTTGCTTGAGCACTTACTGGCATCTTTAAATCTGCCCATGTGACATCTCTCTTCTACGAGTTGCCTTGTTTGCCAGTAATCTTATGATTTAAGGTGCTGGTTGCTCCCTTGAAAGTCCCGCGTGGAGTTTCAAGACCACGTTTTCTGAACTGACAGCACCCATCTAGAGAGATCAGGGAGTTTCATTGGCAGAAAGCACACAATTGACCTTCTCAATGAGGTCTTATATCATCCTTCCTTGTTATGGTTTCATAAGACTGTAAACTTCCTCTAGCTATTTGAGAGAACATTTGGGGGAGATTTAGTCTGATCCTAGTGGATGGTAATGGTACTTTTTCTGAGATTATATGGTTGAAATGCCTGTTGTTTTAATTTTTTTAAAACTGTGTGCTGCTCAGCAGGAACAGACAGCTCAGAAATCCCAATAAATAAATAGGCTCTTTCATCAAACTTATGTTCATGTCATGTAAGATCTCATTCATAGCCCTTGCATTTTGCATGGAGCTAGCCCACAAATATTGCGCAAAGTGCTAAACAGAGGAAGCTGTAGCTGCCAAGCTGCAGCCTTAAAGAGCACTCGTGCACTCTTAATAGGGCATAACAAAAAGGAGATTTTCTGTCAACACAAACTATCTTAGTCAATGCAGCTGAGCTCTGTTCCAAAGTAATGTTTGCCAAACTTTTCTCATAAAGATTCCCTTGGGAAAGAGGCTGAATTCAAAGTATAGAGATGGGCCCTGATTCAATTTCCTGTCAGTTTTAAAGTTCGCTGTAGGCCTGGCTGATGGCAACAAACAATGTTTTCTGGCTGACTTGAGATATTGTGAGTTTGCTAATGGAATCTTGGGCTTCTTAAAGGACCAACATAAGGCAAGGTGTCTCTTTATATCATCAGTGTTTCCCAAACTTGACAATTTTAAGGCATGTGGACTTCAACTCCCAGAATTCCACAGCCAGCAACGCTGGCTGTGGAATTCTGGGAGTTGAAGTCCACATGCCTTAAAATTGTCAAGTTTGGGAAACACTGTATTACATGAATCTGGGTGCTCTAGGGACAACTATAGTTAGTCAAACTCAATTTATTAACTCTATCACTCCTCTCATCTAAGAATTGCATAAGGCAAATGACTTACAGGCAGTATTCTTAACACCCAGAGTTCTTACTATGAACTTGTCACATTGTGACACAAGTACAAATCATTATATGCCTGGAATTAAGTGCTGAAAAGAAATTACAGATGGGCAGAAGATGGAAACATCAGAGAAAGAATCTAAAGGCAAGCTGATCAAGACTTCCACATGACTTTTTGTAGGTTTTCAGTGAGCATCCATCTCTTTCCTAGTGAGCAATAGCTCCCACCTTACTATTCTTCCATAAATGCCATTTTAACAGTGCATTTTTATAATACTGGAGTTATGGACAATGAAAAATAACATTAGCTGAGGCAAGGATGTTATTGGGGGATTTTTAAAAACTTGTTTGGGGTTTTTTTGTGACTTCTTGAATAATTTAGTGTAGTTGTAGTGATTTTGACAAGACAGCTTCTTTTGGGAAGGTTCACTATTTTTCAAATAATTTTGAAACTGTATCTTTGACTATGGATTACTGGAATCCCAAAGCTACAAAAATAGTTTCATAACCTTTTCCAGATTGATATGCATCAATTATCTTTTTACAGAAGTCTTTCAAAATATATTTTGAGCTGCACACAATGTGCCTCTAGAGGTGTGGTGAGAACTTCACTGTGATGGTCAATGCCTAAAGTTTATTTGATTTGTGTAGGGCTGGGGCAAATCAGTTGTGATGTGGTATTTTTTTTCAAAGAGGTATGACATATAACAGACATACTATACAACAACCTTGCAGATGTGAAACAGTCGAAATCTTATCAGTATCACATACAACAGTAGGTTCTGTGCATCCACCGCCTTCACATCTAAGAACAAAAGTCAGGATATAAACAAATATTTCTAGAAGAGATTTTCAGGACCCTGATTTCTTCATTTGCTGTTGCTTTTTTGTTGAATGTGTTTTATTTTTCTGTATCAAGTCTGTTACATAAATAAATGCTAGGCAAACAAATGATTACACATAGAACTAGAGGACATGAAATCCAGTCTCATTTTAAGCACACTCTGGCGAATTCAGTTATGCAAAACTAGCATTTTTATTAGCTAGCAGAATTATATCTTGAAAGACAGAGTATCCTGATAACAACATATAATTTATGCCGGATTTCAGATGCAATATCATATACATTTTAGACCCATATTGTCTGCTAATTATTTATTTCAATGTCTTGAGAAATTAGTTACAGTACTGGGAACTAGTTATTAATTTTAGCATATTTCACTGACATCCACCATTAAATCACACATAAAACTATTGGTCCTGTCTTCATTTGCACTCAATATGACACAATCAATTTCCCTCTTCCCTATAACTCCATTTCCTCCCAATCCATGGATGAAACAAATTTGTCATTGGCTGCAATGCTACAAAAGCAATATTCTCCTTATTCTGCCCCTCCCTAAGGACAGCTTCAAATGGGTAAAACAAGCCGCCTGTTACCTGGATGCTAAGGCCAACTGATCTATTGTGCAATAGGTGTGATCAGAGGTGAATATGAGAGTGTAAGGATGTTTTGTGGCCAGAAGGGCATGCCTTCTGGCACTAATACAACTTCTCAGTTAATTCTCTCTATTAGCACTTTGTGTCTCTTCCTTGTCAAGCCTTTTTAATTTTTTTTGACACCACCTTCTCTTTAAACTTTGAACGAGGTGAAAATGGGAAAAGCAAACTCCGTTGTTTAATCTGAGGAAGGAGGCACATTAGTGCTTATTCTGCATTGCACAATGCGGTCTGGAGTGATTTGCGCTCTGGTATCTTCCTATATGTTTCTTTATTGCACATTACAGTCATACAGTTGGAAGAGGCCATTCATTAAGTTCAATTCCCTGCTCTGTGCTGGAATCTAAGTTAACGCATTCCAGGCAGATGCTTGTCTAGCCTGCTTGAATGCATCCAGTAAGGGAAATTCAATCTGTCTGTGAAATTGGTTCCACTGCTGAGTTCCTCTTATTGTCGGGATACTTGATAGTTTTCTCCCTGTTACAGATTTAGGAGAAACCCAAATGGGATATGAAAGGTGAGGCAGACAAGCCAGCCTCAAGAGGCCACCCAGAATCCTGAAGTCATATCCTCCCCTGCTGAAACATGATGGCAAAATGAAGGAGGAGGGGCGTTGTCTTACCTGAATGCGTTTTCTCAGCATGATGATGGAGAATCCACGGATGGGTTTACTTCATCTTCCTGCCCAATAGACTAAGTCTGATAAAGTTGCCACCCCTCCTGCTGGGCTAGTATTACCCAGTTACGACAAAGGCGAAGCATCAGACGATAGTCCGACATGTTGGCTCCTCCTACCCCAACACAGGACCTGGCAGACATTGCGTGGGCGGCCGGGCCGAGCCGCATCTGGGGGCTGCTGGCACTGGCGCTGGACTGCTCCACCACTGCCGGCTGAGCTGAGCTGAGCTGTGGCGCAGAGCCAATCCCCACACCTCCTGGTTGCCCGGCTGTGCTCCGCCCCCAGCCGCCCCCCGCGCCGGAGCCTCCCCCGCACTGCCCATCCCACCTCCCTCACCGTCAGAGGCTGCCTCGGCCTTCCAGTGCCTGGTGTGGCCCTGGGGCTGGTGGTCAGGAGCGGCTCCTTCCCGGCTCGCCGGGCTCCAGGCCTCGGAAGTGGCCAGGTGTCAGGCAAGAGGGCGAGGCTGCCGCGATGCCCGCATGTGCATCGGAGGCCAGCCGGCCAGGCCGGGAGGGGAGAAGTGGCGCCTTCCAAGCTGGAGCTGGCGCTCTCGCTGCGCCCCTCTCGCATGCGACGAGTCAGGGAAGGGTCATGGCGATGAAGGGCTGCGCAGTGTGGAAAGGGGCTCCCGCAACCCCACCGCTGTGATGGCACTCAGGAGGCTGGAGGGACAGGCAGGTCCCGGGGGGACAGCTGGGAGAGGGCAACAGATGCCAGGATGAGGATGGGGAGCTCCAGGTTGGCGGGTGCGAGAGGGCAGCCAGCAGCTCCGAGGCGGCAAATCTTCCACGCGGCTTCCTTAGGCCCTGGAGGTGCTGCCGCTTGGCTCTCCGCCAGAGCCTCCCCCTTCCCCGGGCAATTGTGTAGAGCTGCTTGTGCATCCTTGGCAGCGCCTGCGGGCAAGGCTGTGTGCCCAGGCTGAAACGCCGCACTTTTCCTACCACTTCTCCTCCCATTGGTCAAAGGCAGACACGATTTCCCTTTCCCTGGTTCTTTTCATCTGTGCTGGAAAGGACAATTTGGGCTATTTTATTGCCGGTACCTGTTGCTTGTTTTATTACTTGTTGCCTTTGCTGAACCAGGGAAAATTGGTTAAAGTGATTTTCAGGAGCTGCAGAATGCCTCCAAGTAAAGCCGGAACAATTACCCGGCCAATTTTCCCTGCTAGGGCATCTGTGTGTGTCTCCAGACCTTACTGGACTACCATCCCCAGCAGCCCTAAAAAGCACTGTGGAAGAGTGGGGAATGCTGGGAGTTGCAGTTCATCACCAACTGGAAAAACATGACTCTCCAAAGATCAATCCTTCCTTCCTTCCTTCTTTCCTTCCATCCATCCATCTCCTTCCCTTCCCCTTCAATCTCTCCTTCCTTCTCCATCTCCTTCCTTTCCCCTTCAATCTTCCTTCCTTCCATCTCCATCCCTTCCCCTTCAATCTCTCCTTCCTTCCTTCCTTCCTTCCTTCCTTCCTTCCTTCCTTCCTTCCTTCCCCTTCAATCTCCTTTTTCTCCATCTCTTTCCTTTGCCCTTCAATCTTCCTTCCTTCCATCTCCATCTCCATCCCTTCCCCTTCCATCTCTCCTTCCTTCCTTCTCCCTTCAATCTCCTTCCTTCTTCATCTCCTTCTTTTCCCCTTCAATCTTCCTTTCTTCTCCATCTCCTTTCTTTCCCCTTCAATCTTCCTTCCTTCCATCTCCATCCCTTTCACTTCAATCTTTCTCCTTCCTTCCTTTCCCCTTCAATCTCCTTCCTTTCCCCTTCAATCTTCCTTCCTTTCTTCCTCCCCCTTCCCTCCCTCCCAACATTTTTGAGCAAGGAAGAGTAAGCTTCTCCAGCGAGCATTGCTATATTGTTTTTGTGATTAATCACTATGCTTTAATTATGTTCAATTCGTAACAATGAAAATACACCCTGCATATCAGATATTTACATTAATATTCATAACAGTAGCAAAATTACAGTTATGAAGTAGCAACGAAAATAATTTTATGGTTGGGGGTCACCACAACATGAGGAACTGTATTAAAGGGTCGCGGCATTAGGAAGGTTGAGAACCACTCCTCTAGATAATGGTGGCCGCTGGACCAATATTGGTCTCTCGCGCACCAAAATGCTCCTGATGGCTATCAAATGCCTGAGAGCGCACTGATGGCGCAGTGGTCAGGTGGACGGTGGCGGCCAAAACCACAATTGGCGAGCGCCAGCACACCTGTCCCTCTCTTAGTGGTGGCAAATCACCTGAGTGATAAGTGCCTGCGCACTGGACCTAGGTGGTTGCAGCAGTACCAAGGGCGGGCCAGCCTCTTTGTGTGGTGAGATTTGAGGGGGGGAGGAACTGGTTGAGGGCTGTTGTGACTGTGAATGGTTAGCCAACTCTCCTCCAAGCCCTGGCCAGGTTCAAGTTTTGTTAGGCTCCAAGCTCAACAGCACAGTAATGCTGTGGTGAGGTACTGTACAGGTGAGGTGCTATCAATCACGGGGGGATGTCTCAAGGCTCACTGCCATCCATAGGAGCAAGAAATGTGAAAGGACCCCCGCCATGGATCTGAGTAACGAGGTCAGATCGGCGTTAATTGCTCCCAAAATGGCAACTGTCAAGCAAGATGGTTCAGGAGAGCTCTGAGGCAATTTGAGAAGCAAGCGCCTGACCAGAGAGCAGAGACGCCAAGGCTGCGTGAAAATGACTGACCCCTTGGTGTAATTGTGCCTGCCAGTCGAAACGGGTAATTAAGTCTCCTTAGGTTGCGTTGGATAGAAAAAACGGCTGCGGTGTGGTCTCCAAAATGGCGGCCGTGATGAGCGCACCAAGAATAGGATGGAAGCGGAGGCTGTGAGGCTGATGCTCAGCTGGCCTGCTGATAGCCGTCGGCGTCACGCTGAGCCTAGCGAGAATTTAGGCAGGCAGGAAACGTGAGGCTTTTACGAGGCTGGAGTCCTGCTTAGTTGGGAGGCTGACTAGATGAAATTAGAAGGAAGTCGAGGGAAGGGAGGGAAACCGCGGTGCGGTTTATCGCAGCCCTGAGCTCAGCACTGCACTAAAAAAGGAAGGGGAATCCACGAATGGCAATTATACAACCTGTCAGGCTAAGTTTGACAATTGGAGCCAACAAGTATGCGTCCTGCTGGCATGAGATTAAGTCGTAACAGGGTAATAGTAGCCCAGCTGGAGGTGTGGCAACTTTTCCAGACTTAGTCTATTGGGTAGGAAGATGAAGTAAACCTATTCGTGAATTCTCCATTCTCATGCTGGAGAACTATTATCTTCCCTATAATAAGTGCCACATTTGTCAGTTGAGGCAGCACTCCAGGTAGGGTCTCAGAACAGATGCAGGAGCAGTAATACCCATATCTGCATAGATCCTAAGTCTTAAATGAGTTGATCCCTGATCACCAGTCAAGCTCAACCCAATGCTGCTCTTAAAATACCTGCTGCTTTCCAATAAACAACTGCTCACCAAGATTTTCTGTAGAATTTAAAGAACTTACAATTGACCATTGTCCAGTTATGCCTCAAATCTGCATATTTGCTATTGGATTGATCCTTTTCGGGCTTTTACAAGCAGCTTGTAATATTATGTGTAGCATTGCAACCCCATCTGGCTGAACACAGTAGTAAAACTTCCTCTGTTAATTTGGGGACTTCTGAGGGTAGAGAAAAACAGCATGTATTCCATTTTCCCTTCCAGTTCTTTTCTTTTTCCTGAATGCCTGGAAAAAAAATTACCCTTAAGATGGCTAGTAGGTGCCAATTAATGCCTTAAGGCTGGCTTAATTTTTGTTTAAGTTGGGGCATGCAATATTGCAGCCGTCCCCAACCTTTTGGGCATCAGGGCCCAATTTCATGGAAGACAATTTTTTTCATGGACGAAGGGGAAGGAATGGTTTTGGTTTTACTCGCTCACATGCTGCTCATCTCCATCTGTGCAGCCAGATTCCTAACAGGCCATGGACCAGGGGTTGGGGACCCCTGCAATATGAGATGGGGGAATAGAGGGTGAAGGGCCACATTTAGTTTTGGAGTAGCTTGTTCAAGACCACATTATAAAAATGACTTGGGCCAGGACATAATAGCAAATTAATTTAATGGAAGTGGGATCTAATTACAAATTAATTAAATTCATTACTTTGTTTCCTCCTCCTTCATATTAACAATTATAAATAAAACATTGTGAAGAATGGGGGGGAGCTACCTCCAAAGTACTGGAAGAACCACAAGATGTGCAATCTTTATTCAGGTATAACTGATAATATTTTTGAGTTCCCGCTTGGGAAGACAGTTACTATCAAACTAAGGCATGCTAGCTTACATTTTTACAGTAGTGAATATAGCCCTAAGGGCTCCGCTAATATATTGGCTTCAACAGGGACATATCATACTTATTCCAGTTGTCAGCTCTGACTAGGTTATTTCAGACATCTTTAGTTTGGCAGCCTCCCAACAGGAAGGAAAGTTGTCTTGGCATATTTTATCATATTAGCAGGGAAAAGTGAAAAAGAGACAATCAGGAGATACCACAATGTCCATTTATGGATCCCAAATGTATATTTGACCATGCTAAGATGGTGTAATCTATTCTTATTTCATGTACATATACTGATTTCCATGCTATCATTATTACAAATAATAATAATCATTTAATATCCTTCTTGTTTGTTCATTTTCCTGGTTGATTATGCAAACTAGCTTCCTTCTCTCTCCTGACAAAGACGTCACAGACAGCATCAAATGTGGAGACAAAGTGCACAATCAGTCACAGAAGTAGCCTCTTTTTGAAAGAGTCGTGAGATATGACTTCTGCTGCATAAGCTATGGGGTTGGCTTAGAAGAAGAATTCAGTCCAGGACTAACAGCGTCGCACCTTCACCAGCAGATGACAAGAATAAACTCTTGCAATGAATGGTCTGCTCTTGCCATTTCTGTAAAAAGGGAAGGTCTGTTTTCAATCAGTGTTGCTCCTGCTTTCCCTTAAGTGTATTCTATCACTGATTGTCCCCTAAGGGTTGCTGGCTAGCTAGCAGTGCATCAAATAATTGGAAAGTCAAACTCTGTGCTCTATTACTCATGTTAACAGGCTCTCTAGATAGTAGATGTTTCAGATTGAGAGCTAATCATCACCGTCACCAAGGTCTGTGTGTGTTCCAGTGTGTGTGCACTGCCTGCACATTCTTCAATCACATAAGATACCACCCTGGCAACTGCCAACAATATGGCCCTTTTCATTTTGCAGTGCAAAAATGAGACGCAGAAACAGCAGGCAAGTATGGAAGAAAATAAGAACCTGAACAGTGATACTTAATTGCCCCCTTCGGCAATAGGTTGTCCATGCAGGACTTCTAGTTTCTGTGGCTTCAACCTCCTCCGCAGAGCTCCACTTCCTCGCAGAAACTGAAGAACCTATGACAAAACTTCTCCACTTCAGTTTGAGTTTATTTAAAACCATGTTTTGATTTAGCATCTTGGCTAATTAATGGATAGTTAGTTATACCTTATTTCTTTCTCAAATATGAATTTAATCCCGATGAGTCACATTTTGAGTCCAGGAGTATAGCAACAACTATCTTTATGTATCTTTTCAGGGAGGGTTTAATTTATTAAGAGCTAAATAAGTACAATTTTACTTAGCTAGCAAGTTTGTGTTATTATTCATTTGTTCCACCTTTCTGTTTCTTCCAGAGTCAAGGCAGCTAACCTGTTCATGAGGCAATGATTCAATTTTTTACAGTCTTTACATAATACATAATCTATGTATGTATTTCATACATAGTAATCAGCATACTTTAAAAATAGGGACTGTCTGGTACCAGCCCCAAATGAACCATCCATCCATACTAAATTGCTGCTTTTTGGCTTATTTGTGGAAGTATGACCTGGCACCCACATTTATCCCTACTGTGTGGTTTATTGCAAAGGAATCCATCACACCCTTCACTTTAGTTGAAGCATATGTTAGCATAAGTTACTATGAGCATGGACTGTTTATATACGGCACCTGCAAGTAAACCCTTGGAGAAAAACTAAATATCAACTATTCAAAAAATCTGAGATTTCAAAATACTTCAAATACTCAGCACTACTTGCATTCTTTTCCTATTAATACCATAATAAAGAGAAGGAATCAGATAGCAACTTTTATGAGCACATTTTACTAAAAGGGGCGTTGTCTTACCTGAACGCCTTTTCTCAGCATGATGGAGAATCCATGAATGGGTTTTCTTATTCTTCCTGCTCAATTAGACTAAGTCTGGAAAAGTTGCCACGCCTCCTGCTGGGCTAGAGCACCACCCAGTTTACGATGAAGGCAAAGAACAGACGATAGTCCGACGCGTTGGCTCCTCCTACCCGACACAGGACCTGATGGACACTAAGGGGTGTGTGGATTCTCCATCATCATGCTGAGAAAAGGCATTCAGGTAAGACAACGCCCCTTCTCCAGCATGAGGATGGAGAATCCACGAATGGGACATACCAAAGCCACCCTGTCCCTATGGGAGAGAACCAGTCTGGGCCTGTGTCCCACTAGAGGGCACTACACGTTGCAATACCCTCCGGCCAAATGAAGCATCTGAGGAGGCAAACTTGTTTATCTTGTAATTTCTGACGAACGAAGAAGACGAAGACCAAGTCGCCGCTCTGCAGATCTCCCCAATGGATGCTTGTGTTGCCCAAGCCGCGGATGTCGCAGCACTGCGGGTGGAATGAGCAGTGATATGTCTGGGAACGGGAAAGGAATGTGATTGGTATGCTCGTGCGATGTAAGCTTTGATCCACCTGCCTATGGTCGAGGACGAAACCTTCTGCCCCATGGAAGAGGGCTGAAAGGAGATGAACAGTGCCTCAGACCTGTGGAAGGTAGAGGTCCGTTTGATGTATTGGCGTAATGCCCTGTGCACGTCCAGAGTGTGTCACTGTCGCTCTAAACCACGAGATGGACAAGGGCAAAAGTTAGGAAGTATCACCTCCTGAGACCTGTGGAACAAGGAGTTTACCTTGGGAACAAATGACGGATCTAATTGAAGGACCACCCTGTCTTTGTGGAAAACACACAGGTCCTCTCTGACAGAGAGAGCTGCCAGTTCCGATATGTGTCTGGCTGATGTGACTGCTACTAGGAAGGCTACTTTCATAGACAAGAGCCACAGTGTACAGTTCTTAATGGGCTCAAACGGTGGTGAGGTAAGAGCCTGTAAGACCCACGACAGGTCCCAAGAGGGATATCGACGTATTGCAGGTGGCTTGGCGTTAGTCGCCCCCTTGATGAAGGAACGCATCATGGGGTGCTGAGCCAAAGGGGTTGAATCGTCACATACAAGCACCGTGGATAGAGCCGCTACCTGCCTGCGGATGGTATTGGGTGTTAATCCCTTATGTAGCCCTTCCAACAAATATTCTAAGATTCTCGGGGTTGTGATGGCCAAGAGATCGAATTGGTTCCTGGTGCACCAG
Source organism: Crotalus tigris (assembly GCF_016545835.1). Lineage (NCBI taxonomy): Eukaryota > Metazoa > Chordata > Lepidosauria > Squamata > Viperidae > Crotalus > Crotalus tigris. The sequence goes on from NW_024096520.1 coordinate 5,447,965, forward strand.
AGACAAAAGTTCTTCCATGTGGCATTGTAAATCCTATTCGTAGAGGGGCGCCTGGATGCCTGAATCATGGTGATTACCCTCGTTGAAGGCCGCTCAAGTACCAGGCGATTAACTGGAGCCACTGGGGTTCCGGATGTTGTAGGGCTCCGTGGCTGAGGGCAATGTGACCTGGAGGAATCCTCCACGGGGATTCACAAGGTCAGCAAACCACGGTTGTCTCGGCCAGTGTGAAGCAACCTATATGCAGCATCTTGCAGATGGTTGCTGGAATTAGGGGGAGAGGGGGAAAGGCATACAATAGTTCCCTGGGCCAAGGGCTGTGGAGAGCGTCTGCCCTCTCTGCCCCTGGGGACGGGAACCTGGAGAAAAATCTCGGAAGCTGGGAATTGGCTGGAGAGACAAACTGGTCTAATGCCGGAGGACCAAACCTGTCCGAGATCTCCCTGAAGAAGGCGGAGTCCAGGTGCCACTCTGAGTGATCCACCGTTGACCTGCTCAGAGAGTCCGCCTGTTGATTTGCCTCCCCCGAGATATGTTCTGCTTTGAGGGAGCAGAGGTTGGCCTCTGCCCAAGTACTCAACAACTGAGCCGTGAAAGATCTAGATTGGGTACCCCCGCCTGTTCACATAGGCCTTTGCTGCTACATTGTCCACGAGCACCAGGACATGTTGTTCCGCCACCCTGTTGTTGAAGTGGCTTAAGGCCAGGGGTATAGCTCTGAGCTCTAACCAATTTATATTGTTTTTCAAGTCTGACTGGGACCACCGGCCCTGAGCTAACTGCGATTGAAGGTGTGCCCCCCCAGCCAAACAGACTGGCATCCGTAGTTAGGGTAAGTCTGACTGGCTCATTGAACAGGGAGCCTTTGGCCATCACTGGGGAGATCCACCACTAAAGGGATTTCAAGGCCTAAGCGGAACCTTTACTCTCTGGTTGGAGGAGCTGGTGCCCAGTCTCTGAAATGGAAGCAAAAACCATTGTAGGTGTCTGGAATGTAGTCTGGCCCACGGAACTATCACCATACAAGATACCATCTTTCCTAAGAGCTGCGAAAGTACTGCTAGTGTGACTACCTGCTCCCTCTGGACCCTGTATATCAGGGTCCGAATGCTGTCTCGACATTCTTGTGATAGGTAGACCCTGCAAAGCTTCGTGTCTATGATCGTGCCCAAATGAAAGAGGCGGATCAATGGGACTGTATGGCTCTTTTGAAAATTCACGGAGAACCCGTGGTCCTGAAGGGCCCTGATGGTGAAGGCCAGGTCTGACCAGGCCGACTGGAAGGATGGGGACTAGATAAGAATGTTGTCCAGGTAACACTGAATGAGCACCGGGATCAGCCTCAGATAGGCGGCCAGCACTGCCAAGATTTTCGTGAACACTTGTGGGGCTGAGGACAGGCCAAACTGTAGTCCTCTGTATTGGTAGTGTCGGTTTGCATGGCAGAATCTGAGAAACTTGCGATGGCCAGAGAGGATGGGAATATGCAAATATGCCTCCGTGAAGTCGATGGAAGTTAGGAAATCCTCCCTCCTGATGCTGGCCAGGATAGACTGGAGCATTTGCATTTTGAACTTTTTGTAAGCTAGATGGGAATTCAGCCTTTTTAGGTCTAATATCGCTCTCCATCCCCCCAAAGATTTTGGAACGACAAAGAGGATGGAGTAGAACCCTCTTCCCCTCTGATTCTCCGGCACTGGTTTTATGGCCTCTATTTCTAACAGGTGACAAATGGCCTTGGACATGAGGTTCACTTTGATCGCATTCCTCGGGGTGGGGCAAGCCAGGAAGCATTCTGGAGGGCTGGAGAAGAATTCCAGAGATAGGCTGTGTCTGATGTGTTTAACATCCAGGAGTCTGTAATGATGGCCTCCCATCTGTTGACAAAGAGAGACAGCAACCACCTATTGGGGAGGCCTCCCAGGAGTCACTTGGACCTTCTGAAGGGATGGCCTCCAGAACTCCGAAAGGGCCACTTGGTCTGGAATTGATGTCTGGCCCTGGAGACAGGATGCTCTTGAGGACGATCAGGTCTAGGGGGAAAGGAGCGTGGAGAGGGGTTGAGACCAGTTCCAGCTAGGCACTGAAAGAAAGGACTGTCTTCTGGAATACTGATTAGATCTCCTATTTGCTCCCCTAGGAATATGTGACATCACCCTGCGCTTGTCCCTGCCTTCAATCAGGTAAGGGTTGAGTGCATCTCCAAAAAATTGCCCGCCACAGTAAGAGGCGGTCGCCAAGTGCCACTTAGATTTCAAGTCCGCTCGTCATTGCTTGAGCCATAGGAGCCTGCAAGCTGAAATGTTTGCGGCTAAGGCTTGTGATGAGTATCTGGCGGTGTGTAGTGATGCATCTGCCATATATTCTGATGTCGCCACCAACTTACCCAGGATCTGGTGTGCGTGTACCTGGTCCGGGGGAATCATGGCCTGAAGCTCTCGAAGCCAAATGATAGAGGAAGGAGGTGGATGTAGCTGCTTTCACCGACCATGTCGAGGCTTGGTGAGACCTACGTAAGGAAAATTCGGACTTCCTGTCCTCTGCCCTTAGAGCTTCAGCCATGTCGCCCGGTATCGTGGAGGAGGAAAAGAGGGATGTTAAGGACTTGTCCACAAGAGGAACCTCCAGTATATCTGACAAGGAGGAGGCAACATTAAATAGTCTCTTCTCCGTAACTCCCGGGATGGGAAGGGTGCCGGGAGTTGCCCATTGTTTTTGAATGATATTGCAAAAAAAGGGCGGACAGGGAATATGTCTCTGCGTGACTACCAGCTCTGAGAACAATGGGTTTGAGTCCTGGGCATTGGGAGGAACCGGTTGAGGTTCTGGATCCAGACTAATTTTGGCTGATATACACGCCTTGAGTAGCAGCGCTTTAAATAGCGCTGGGTCAAATAGATTGACAAAGGGGGAAGGATCCGGAGATGCTTCCTCGTCCTCCGACAGTAGTATGTCCGTCGGGTCATAGTCCTCGGAGTCTGACTCCCCGTCCTGAGAAGACCTGTCCGAAGAGGCAGAGCATGGATACAAAGAGGCTGCTGCCTGGGGGAGAGATGTCATTGAGGCTGCAGGTTCCTGCTGGGGCCGCTGGCAGAAAGAGGAGGCTATACTCTGGGCGAATGCCTGTGCAATCAATGCCTGCAATTGGTCAGGCCACACCCCTTGAGGCTCAGCAGGGCAAAGTCCAGCTGCTGTGGGTGTGAAGGTAGCCTCCGGTCCTGATTGAGCCCTAGGTGGTGGGGTAACCCACCGATGGCATGGCCCTTGGTTGAGAGACATCATCTCCTCCTGTCCGGCCTCTCCTTCTGGAGACCAAACCCGTGGGGCTAGTGAGGTGGAGGGAACAAGCTGTGGCTCAAAAAGCAATGCTTCAGGTGGAACGGGGGGGGGGGGTCTGGTCCGTCTCACCTGTGGTCAGCTTTTGAGCCTTGGAGAACTGTCTCTCCAATTCTTGGTGTCTCCTGCTGGCCTCCTTTTCAGCTGCTTTAGAGGGCTTCCTGCTCGAAATAGCCTTGGCCTTGGCCCTGAGCTTCCCTGCAGCCTCCAGCTTGGAGGACTTGTTTCTTTTTTGTGGGGAAGCTTGGAACACCCTGTGCAGGCTGAGGCTCTGAATTATCTGCCATCCTAGTAGAGATATCCCAGTGGTGTGCTGGGAGAGATCTCTAGAATCAGAGCGGAGCAATGGGCAACGTGTGTCAAAGCGCTGGAAGCAGTGATGGCTCTGGTTAACGCTCCTGATGGCTGACAGTGCCAGATAATGCTGTAGCGCGTATTGGCGAGGCCCACAGTGGCGGCAACCGGTGGTAAGTGCCTGCACACTCTTAAATTAATTAGCAGCAGCCCCTTAGGGACTAGGGCCTGCACGCTGAACCTATGGAATGGCGTCCGTGCCAAATGGTGTGCCGGCCTTTTGAAATGGTCAAGGGGGGGGGAATGCTAAGGTCCGGACAATAAAAAGTTGCTTCCTGGGAGAGAGTCATGGCTCTCACCAACCCGCACAGGATCAGTCAGCGGGTCTTGAATTCCCCAAATAATTTTAATTTGGGGTAAACCTGACTGATGGACAAGGGATTGCAGGGCTCTGACACCTCTTCAGGGAATGCAACTTTCTTAAAATGGCATCCGCACTGAGCCAATGGGGTGGAGCCCAGAATTACCGGCCTCAAGCACCGGACAGAGGATTGAGGAACTAGGAACCAGCAATAAAATAATCGTCCCTTAAGTTCACTAGTCTCTGTTTGATCCTCCGCAGTGGAAGGCAATCAGCAAGGCAAAAGGAAGAAATACGGCCATTCGCACGGTGCCCAAAATGGCGGCCCCGCCGAACGTGCCAAACAAATGGATCACCTCAGAGAGTAACAACGAGGGCCTGACAGGAGCGGCTGTAGAAGTCTGTTGCTAGCGTCTGTTTGAAGATCCGCCGTGGAAGGCAATCAGCAAGGCAAAAGAAAAAATACACATCGGCCGTTCGCACGGCGCCTAAAATGGCAGCCGCTCGCCCAAGGAGGAGAGTAATAATGAGGGCCTTGACAGGAGCGGCTGTGGAAGTCCGCCGCTCCGCTGGACAGCTGGGAACCGTTCATGTGCGGCGTTATGGTCTGCTTTAGAAAAATTAGTCCCAAACGGCTGGGAGGCTGCAGCCCCTGGGATCGCTGCACACCGCCGGAACAGCTCACAACGGCTCTCAAGCAATTCTGAGGTGATCAGTCAATGTCCAGAAAGCGAAAAACCGAATTTGAAATTGAGGCAAAAAACCCGCTGTGATGAAGGGGAGAATTCACAAATGGAACAATATAATACAATGCAACCTGTCTGCTAAGTCTGCAAAGGAGCCAAGAATTATGCGTCCTGCTGAGCAAGAGATTAAGTCGTAAACTGGGTGGTGCTCTAGCCCAGCAGGAGGCATGGCAACTTTTCCAGACTTAGTCTAATTGAGCAGGAAGAATAAGAAAACCCATTTGTGGATTCTCCATCCTCATGCTGGAGGAGCATGAGCTTTTGTGAGTAGCAGCTTATTTCATCAGATCCATAGAGTACCATGGCTGCCGACGTAGATCAACATGGCTGTTCTCTTGAAATTGTCACCGTAATACATAATGGTATTCTGTATTTTAATAACAGAAATATCAAAATAGGATTCATTAAATCCAGCAAGCTGATGCTTAAAGAATTTCTCCTAGCAAATGACCTAGCTGCCTTTATCCCAACTGCTTTCCAGATGGACAAGAAGTCCACAAACTCTCAGCAACTCTCAGAATGGCTGTTGGCATAATGGAAGAGTGGGTAACTCACAGAGCATGTGTTCCTCCTACCCAGCCTCTTTTTAAACTATAAGATAGGTTTCACAGTAGTTTTAATATATGGAATGTTTCAAAAACATCCATAATTAAATCATAAAACCAACACTAATAAATAAAGTAAAATGCAATTTAAGATATTAATAAACAAACTGAAATTCAAAGATGCATAAAAAATAATTAGATTTTATAGTGTACTGTATGAGGAGGATTTAAGCTATTGCTGAAATAAAACCACTGTTTGCACTGGGCAAGCTTCCAAGGGTGGAGGGGAAGAATATCAGGAAACTGTCTGGGTTTTTCCAGCTGGGAGTGTAAAGAAGACTTATTCAGTGTACAGGGACTATACTGGTCTCCCCCAGCCTCCAATAACTTGAATATTAGTGTCAAAGCTTTTAAGAGATCTTATCATTCATGTTCAATAATTTTTTTTAAAAAATGCCTGGCAAAAGTTTTATAGAGTTATGTGATGTGATGCAGTTTTATGTAGGGGTTGTTTTTTTTTTTTTGTCCATCTAGGTCAGGAGATGGCTGGTGTAATCATTAAACAATATTTTTTAAAAAATAACTTTTAGTTCAAGGTACCGATTCATATTTGCTTTTAAGTGGATAAGTACCTACATTTTTCATCACACTAAATAGGCCATTTTGCAGGCTTTGATAAATTTACCCCCCCTTCAATAACAACTGGCTAAAGGAAAGGAAAAGGTTTTTTCCTCTTGCCTTTTCTACTTTCTTTAGGCATAAGTAATAATGAACACAGAATGGATGTTTAAAAAACTATTTGCAGCCTTTTGCAAATGAAGACAATGATCTTAGAGTACTAAAACTCTAATGCACTTATAATCAGGTTGGAAGGATGGATTCAGGACATAGAGTCATAGTGTAGCTTTGGGCGTTTCGTTATTTCTCACACTAATGCATTAGTATGTTTTGCAGTACACACTTGAGTAGAACATAGAAGAACCAAAAATTAGGGTTGGAGAAAGCAGCAGAAAAGGGTGTTTCAAAAAACATATTAAGTGCAAACAAGGCATCTTGCCTCAAACTCTTGAAGCAGCCATGTCCTTTGGAGGGTTCAACATGGCTACTTCAAGGCTGCTTGTTTGTCTGCACATGTGTATGCCTGTACCGACATTTCACTGTCAAAAGCAATGCCTGTGCATATGCATTTACAGACATCCAAGGACCATCTCTGAAATCACTGTCCCAAGACTTCCAAAAAGATATGACTGCTTTCATGTTCCAAGAAAGAGTCCTTTATGCATACTAAAATTGTTTGCAAAGTTTCCCTTTGAGGTCTTTGCACGTCATTTCAAAGATGGTTCATTTATGCCAGTGAACAAGAAATCAGCTATTTTAAGTGGTTTTTATATTATGTTTTAATTGTTGGTTTTATTGCACACTGCCCAAGTCACCTTGTGTGAGATGGATGGCCACGTACATTTGATTAAATAATAATATTTTTTGGATATTATATAATAACATCAGGGCTAGATTAAGACATTTTGTACTCTAAAAGAAACTCCACCACTGCTGACTACCAGTAAAAGGCAACTAGTCTGGCAGTCAAACACTGGTGTGGAACAATGTCTTCTACAGCAGAAGGCAGGTGATCCTAATGAGCCAGAGCATTCTTCTCTAAAATCTTTTGCGTTCTTTGTCATCGTGTACCTAAGGTGCCCAGATCAGAAATCCAAATTTAAATCAGAAATTTAAACAAAACTGCTCCCTATAATCTGCAAACCCATTACAGGCTATCCTTTTACTTATTTGTCAGATTTTGAGGCTGTCCAACTCTTAAGACAACTTTGGGTAGCTTCCAATAAAAAAACCCCAACAAATAAAGAACACAACTGACTGGCGGAATAAAATATCCACCCTAAACTACCAGAGCAAAATATGACAAAACATAACAAAAGGGGACTCCATAATCACCTTGTCCCCAAAACCTGGGAGAACAATCATATTTTTAATGATTTCCTAAACGATATAAAGTTACATGACATTTATACAAGGAAAAGAAGGTGTTTGCATATTTATTAAGATTAGTTAATCCAAATGTAAACTAATTTTCAAAATACGTTCAATTTACATCATGGAAGGCTCTTATCCAATCTTTTGCATTCAGGAAAGAAGAGCTTCTCTTATAAAATTTAAAAAATTATATTGGAAATTGAAATAGGCATATTTGGTCATGCATACATGTTAGCTTTGTAATTAATGAAGGTGTAATTGACGGCACAACATGTAGCTAATTTCTAATACATTGTATTGTATGTTTTTTTTGTGCGCATCAGAAAGAGAGAATATAGACATCACAAACATATATCCTTAAATAAATAAAAAATACAGAACAGAGATTAAAATAAGAGCATAATAACAAATAAAATGAATCACGGTTGGTCCAACATACAGTCAGTTGATTACATACTACTTTTCTTCAGAAAAGCAAGGTATTTTTCAGTGGTTTATATAACAGTTATTGTAAACAATATAAGTCTTATGTTTGAGACATAAACCAAACCTTCATTTTCACCTTTGCTTTCATGCTGATGGACAATTTGTTAGCAACTTCAAATTTTTGTAAGGGAAGTACAATATATTTACATCTGGTTAGAATAAAAATATTTCCATCCTACTTCACTAAGCACTTTATGTGAAAGTAGATGAAATGAAAACAACGTATACAAACGTGGCTCAATGCAAGATAACAGAAAGCATGACCAGTCAAGCCTGCTTTTCCGCAAAGCAGCGTGAGGTCACTTCTTTACCCGTCTTCTTATCTTGGCACCTGAGATGTCTTTAGTAAAGGCGATTAGGTTGGATGTAGGGTTAATTATCTGCTCCATTGCCAGGACTAAAATATTACTCTGCATTATTACTCTGTACTAATTAAATTGAATTTGCTCACAGGGAATGTTTGGAGTTTCAAACATATGACCTGTATTATTATGAATCAGTTTTGAAGCTTTTTTAAGATGACTACTATATATCCTGTTCTTTAGCAGTACTAAAGAATATTTCTGTTTTACATTGTATATACCTGTGTCCGCCGGTCTGCATCATATAAAAATAAATACAATTGTTTTATAATAGGGAAAGTAAACGGCAGTTCAAAATTTCACTATCTTCTCTGGGAACTTTTTATATGTTTTTAAAATAAAAAAAATGAGCCAACAGACAATAGGAAGTATCTACCTGTGGAAGGGAGGAAAACACTTCGGATCATTTATTCATCACATTTACTCTTTTTTAAAAAATCAGGTTCTGCTTCTTCATTTAAATAAATGCCAAATCCACGAATGTGTTATAAACCTTCTTAAAAAATACAATTCTGAATGTGTCTATTGTATCAATTCTTATTATATCATAACAGATTCAAAGTTAGTAATTTTCTGTCTTTTTAAAAAAAAAAAATTCTCCCACTTTTCTTGTTTAAGTACATTTGTTGCTGGGACCAAAACTGGTGTGCTTTTGAAGGTGAACAGGGAAAGTAGTTTTAAGCTTCAGAAATAATTAGATACATTTCATGCCAACTTTAACCATAAGTGGGAATGTGAGAAATAAGATTTGGGGAGCAAAATCTAATCGATTTATCTTTCCTGTCCTGTTCTCTCTTTTTGGTTTGGCTATAAAACTGTACGGGGGTTGGAAGTTTTTACTTATGTACATACATGTACATACTCTACCTTTCTCTTTTATGAGCATTTCATAAAAATAGTGCACAGAGGAGATTGCACTCTTATTGTCACTGATGGGACATTGTAGACCAGTGGTGGCAAACCTATGGCACGGGTGCCAGAGGCGGCATTCAGAGCCCTCTCTGTGGGCACATGCGTTGTTGCCCCAGTCCTAGGCCTTTAGCTGGGTTTTATAAAACCTTTTTGCTTTAGGCCTCTGCCGCCATGTGCAAAAATAAAAAAGTTCAATCAATCAATTTCAATTTCTCGCGGGAAAAAAAAAGATCTTGCAAAGTTGGAATTGATTGATTGAACTTTTAAATCCCACCCAGCCGTTACCACTGCAGCCACGCCCAGCCAATGGGCCATGCCCAGCCAATGGGCCACACCCACCTGGCACTCGACGATGCATAAGTGGGTTTTGGATTGCAGTTTGGGCACTCAGTCTCTAAAAGGTTCACCATCACTGTTGTAGACTGTGGTCTTTCAATACTTTCCTGATGAAGCTTGCTAGCTTTAGTTGTGTTAGTGTATGACAACATAAAGTCTCATATGAGGTTGAACGTATACCTGTATCAGCTGTAACACCAACTTCTTGCGACATGTGCTTGTGCTTGTCTTTGCCTTCCCGTGTTGGGAACAGGTGTGACTGTGCATCGGTATGGCACTTGTTGCTGAGGATGGCAGGAATGGCATTTCAAAATTGGAAATAATAATGCTTGTGTAAGTGTGGTTCTGCACTTTTGTTTCAAAGTTAATTCTCCCATATCATACTGTAATTGCAGGAGTCCGGCTAAATTTAACATGCTTCTGTGAAAGTATAAGCTTCTAGTCTTTGGCAGAGTTATGACTATTTTGGAGATTTAATAGTTGATTTGCTAACCGCAGTGTATCATTAACGATCTAATGCACATGCTACTTTGAAATTACTTAGATCCTAACAATATCTCTGGATTCATTCAAGCTAGTGGGAGAGGATCTTGCCCATCCCATTTTCACAATCACTAAGGGCTGAAGACTGTCTTAAATAAAAATTACAAATCTGTCCCTTAGCTTTCATTTAACAATTAACAAAACCCCTAAGAAAAGAAAGTAAAAGATGGTGGACAGAGCATAGATAAGGGTCTTGGATAAAACATAATTTTTCAAATGCTGTTTAAATACATAGACAATGGCAAGAAAATAGAAAACAATAAAGACCAGGTGCTAAGGTACTTAAAAGTAAATATAATTACGTCCTCGCCCATCAAGGAAGTAAAACCGACTTGCAAAGCCTTCCAAAAGGCTACCAGGCACCATGTGATTGACATGCTTTCTTCACATTCTCCTGGCTTAGCTTTCTGGCAAACCACATTAATGAGGAGGGAAAAGAACTACCTGCAGAAGTTCCAGCATGCTGTAAGAACCAGCAGTAGAATCATGCTGATGAACCAATCCAAGTAATAATCTAAGATTAAACATAATCTAGTTATACTTAGATGAAGAGGAATTTGGAAACATGAGAGATGTATATGGATACCCATCATATGTAATGCAAAACACAGTTAAATGCGTTCATTACTAACTCTAAAGGACCTTTCCATTCCTTTTGGTGTTTCAAATTTGTTTAGCATTATAATCACATAGGACGGTCTACTTTTGCAAAATGCTCTGCCAGGATCAAAAATTATTCTGGCTGAATCACTTTTACTATAAACTGTGGGCTTGAGGTCTCTAACCTTACAAATAAACCTCTACAGCCCAGTAACTGTTGCATCTTAGCAATTTATTCATGTAATGGGCACATTAGCCTTCAACTTTTTATTGATTCTCCGCCATTCTGTTGCTAGCAGATTGTTCCAGGGGAAAGTAGAGATTATTAGTCTAAAATTGGGCTGTGGTGCAGTGATGTGATGAACTAACTTCTGCTCTTCCAATGGCTCCTCACTTAATGTCAGCTAAGTTAATCTGCAGCTCTTTCAGATGCTATCAGCTTCATGTACAGCGTATTTAATTAGCCTCTTGCTTTAAAAGCCAGCCCTGGGTGTCACTTAAAAGATGCATTTATTACATACTGGAGTGACAGAATGAATTACGAGCTCTCATTATGAAGCCAGTCTGGAGAAATTGGATTACTGAACTCTTAGTGATCAAATACCCTTTCACCCTTTTTTTGCTCCAGCTTTCAAGGAAAAGCCCAAAGCGCCATCTTCTGCTCACTAACTGGAACCAAACATAATGTAAGCACTCAGCTCTGTCCAAAGGGAATTGCTAAGAGGGAGATCTTAGGTATTTAGAACTAGCCTTTTGCTCATCAGTTAAATCGTTTTACCTATTCTGCTTCTGTGGGCATGCCATGTGCCTGACAGAGATGCTGAAGCTTCCTAACAGCTGTCTAATGCACAATCAGAAGAGAATGATAAAAGGGGCAGACTGACTTTGGGAAATACAGGATGCACCAGGAGTTAGAAGGCCTGCAGAGAGGCACGAAATTGAAATTGACCTTTGTATGAATATACTATATATAACAAGGGCAATTTGGAAATAAATCTCCATTTGGTTATCAATGACAGACACTCGCAGATACAGAACTTGTATTAGACACATTAGAAAACTACAACATTACATTACTTTTCGACATAATCGCCATTCAAATTGAGGCACTTGTCATAACGTCTTACAAGGTTTGAAATTCCTTAGTAGTGGTCACTCAGCACCAAATATGGGCTGTGGGTGTGTGTGATCAAAAACATCCCAATGAAACTGCTTCAAAAGTTCTTGGGTGCGTCTAGAGGTGTGCGGGTGAGCATTATCATGAACCAACACCACACTGGAAGTGGTGCCATAGAAAATCCCACCAAATGTGAAGATGCCAAAGGAGTACTGCTGGTGAAGTTCACGGAGCGTGGTTCGACCATCAATTCAGATGTTTACTATGAAACTTTACGAAAACTCAGGCGACCATCCATAACAAGCGTCGGGGCATGTGACTTCCGGTGTGGTGTTGGTTCACGATAATGCTCGCCCGCACACTGCTATACGCACCCAAAAACTTTTGACGCAGTTCCGTTGGGATGTTTTTGATCACCCCCTCCAATAATCCAGATTTGGCGCCAAGCAACTACTAAGGAATTTCAAACCTAGGAGGAGATTATGACAAGTGCCTCAATTGGAATGGTTGTTATGTCAAAAGGTAATGTAATGTTGTAGATTTCTAATTGAAACTCAAATACTTTGGCCACCTAATGAGAAGGAAGGATTCACTGGAGAAGAGCCTAATGCTGGGAAAGATAGAGGGCAATAGAAGAAGGGGACGACAGAGAATGAGATGGCTGGATGGAGTCACTGAAGCAGTAGGTATGAACTTAAATGGACTCCAGAAGATGATAGAGGACAGGAAGACCTGGAGGAACATTGTCCATGGGGTCGCGATGGGTCGGACACGACTTTGCAATTAACAACAACAAGCTTTCTAATGTGTATAATAAAAATTCTATATTGCGAGTTTCTGTCATTGATAACCAAGTGGAGGTTTATTTCTGAACTGCACTCATAAAACAGTCCAGAACATGATAAGAAAAATAGTCTGGCCTTCCTGGACTGTGCAGAACACATTAAGGAAGACAGAAGCCTTAACATTGAAGTTTAAGAAAATCCCCACACAAAGATCAGTATTTAAATTTTGATTCTCCTACCCACTGGAGCACAAAATGGGAGTTATCAGAACCTTACACCACCAAGCTGAAAGCCTGCCTACCAGCAAAGATGGGAAAGAAAAAGAACTAAAACATATCAAGGAGACCCTCAGAATCCAGGGCTATCCCAAGTGAGCCTTCATCAAATCCCAAAAAAGACCTGTCAGGAGCTCCTCCATAACAGACAAAGAAGAAAACAATCAATGAAGCAATGTAGTCATTCCATTCATTGCAGGAATATTAGAAAAATTTAGAAGGATCTTCAGCCAACACAACATGCCGGTATGTGCACACTTCAAACCCACAAATACACTAAGGCAGAAGCTTGTCCACCCCAAGAATAAAACATCCAGACACAAACTGAGCAACATGGTATATGAAGTACAATGCAGCAAACCATGTGCAGATCTGCACATTGGGGAAACAAAACAACCACTTCATAAACGCATGGCACAACATAGGAGAACAAACCCATCAGGACAAGATTCAGCAGTCCATCTGCATTTAAAAGACAAAGGCCACTCTTTCGAAAACAGCAAAGTCCATATTTTGGACAGAGAGGACTGCTGGCTTGAAAGGGGGTCAAAGAGGTCATCTATGTCAAAAGTGAACAGCCCTCTCTCAACAGAGAGGGAGGGATACGACATCATCTATTTCCAGTCCTTTCAATAGTTCCAAGAAGGCTCCCCACTCATTTGCACAACTCAAGTGACCCTGACGACAGATAAGCCTCCAGGTGGCCTCATTGACTCTCTAAAAGAATGCAAATGACCAGCTGTCTGCAAGGAGTATAAATCCTTCTATTCCCCACCATCCAGTCAGAGCTGAAGAAACTTCTTGGGTGAGAAGTGGAACATCTTCAAAGAAAAACAAGAAAATCCAGTTGCCTTGTGAAAAAGCACCTTTGGGATACATATTTTGGTGAACTTGGAACATGCTGCCATTGTGTGTGTGTGTGTGTGTGTGTGTGTGTGTGTGTGTGTGTGCGTGTGTGTATTAAAATATAGGCATTCTGCTTCTCAAAAATCGGTTATCTTTCAAATATAGAGATAATTATTAGAAAAATAGGTTTGGATGGAAATTCTGGGAAATTTTAACCAAAGCTACCTCACACAAGGATGTTATGAAATTAAAATGGATAATCCATGAAGCATTTGTTCCATTTGTACCCTAGCTTTCCTCCAGGGATATCAATCTAATATATATGTATCTTTTCACTGTATTCACTTGCTGAACTTCTGTTTAATTCAAAATTATGTATAACAATATATCACCTGAAGTTCTTGAAGGAAAAGCAAATACAAATATGACTAAGGTTGTTGCTTTGTAATAGACAGGAAGAGACTAAGCACAGAAAAATCTTTTGTTTTATTTCCCCTGCAGATGAATATAGCAAGGAGAGTGATGGCTGAAGGCTGAAGTATTAACTGTGTGCATGTGTGCATGCCTGAGAACAGGAATCTAATCTAACCTTTGATGGGCTAACATCAGCCAAGATCTCTTTCCCCAATTGATACTTGCTGTCTTTGGGAAAACAGCACAATATTGTTGGGATAAAGATAACTACCTCCTGCTACAGTAGTTTTCTAATTGAATTAAAAAATAAATATAAATATATATAAAACTGTGAAAAATAGTTCACCTTTCTTCAAATTTCCTTCATGTTTCAGTCGTAAGTCAAATATGGGAAGGCCATTTACAGAAATTCAACCAAGGCATTTTTGACATACAGTATGGCTGTCCAGTCTCTACTTGAACTAGCAAAGGGGAGTATACAAGCTCCTTAAGCAATTGTATCCATTTTTTCTAATATTCAACCAGAATCAACATTGCTATTGTGTAAGTTAATTATTCCATGCCTTGCACTCTGGGATAATAGAGAATGAGTTTTGATGCAGGATCCAATATGGGTCAGTTACTTGCACTGGAACCCATCATGTGTGCACACATTCTGCTAGAGAGGAATTGCCTGAAGATGGGCTCCAGTACAAGTCGAAAGCTTGGAAGACAAAACTGCTGGTCCCAATGACCGACCCAGATTGGATCATGCAACATTATCCTGGGACATGTATAATTGCCTTCATTCGTGAAACAAGTCTTGATTTCTGTATTAACCATCATACCAACAGTATGATGGACAAACATATCTCAGGGAGTATCTGTTTGACAATATAGGCACCATCCCTGAAAAGGTCTGCCTCTGAGGCCCCCATTCTCTTACCTTCTTGTGAATAATTAAATGTCTTGCTTTGGGGCCTGCATACAAAAAACAGATTCTAGTATGTGAAAACAAGTTTGTAAGTCCAAGGGAACCAAACTATTTAGGACTTTAATAGATGGTACCAGGACTTTGAACAAATCCAGAAACCTATTGAATGGGTAGGCCAGAAATTTGGGGACTTTTTTTTT
Organism: Crotalus tigris; assembly: GCF_016545835.1. NCBI lineage: Eukaryota > Metazoa > Chordata > Lepidosauria > Squamata > Viperidae > Crotalus > Crotalus tigris. The sequence continues at coordinate 5,463,028 of NW_024096520.1, forward strand.
TTTTTTTTTGCTTGAGGGTGGAAGAGATAAAGGAGGCAAAACAATTGTTCTAAGAATCATAAGACCTAATATATTTATTTTGCCCCTTTGTTTTGCATACAAAAGAAGCAACAAATCATGCTGCTGAAAATCAGAAATGTTTGCTGTTGTATCTCCAAGTATTTGATGTAAGGATTGCAACAGAAATCAGGGGTGTACCTCTAGTTATGTTTTTAATGGGCTGCAAACCATATCAAGTACACAAGGCTCAGTTCTCAGATTGATATCAGTTCAAGAGATGTCCTTCTCCAAGCTCCTAATACCCACCAGTTTGATAGTTCTTAGAAAAGTAATAAAAAAGAAAATGAGGAAAGTCTTGGCCTGATGTATGTTGATACTGGCAATTAGTTCAGTTGCTGGCATTCTTGTTACCCTGCCCCCCCTCCCCCTTTCCTCTCAATGCACTTTGCTAAAGAGAGAAAAATTGTGCTTGGAAAAGGAATTCCGTTGGGTTCAGGCAGAAAAGAAAAGCTTGACCCTTGGGAAAGGTTGGGATGATAAACAAATCAGTGGTAAATAAAATGTAGAGAATACCACCAAATTACATTGACCACACTCATTCAAAAGAAAAAAGAAAACCGAGACTAATGGCAATGAAACAGACGCATCCCAGCACTGGCAAGCATAAATATGAGCAGGAAGCTGGGACTGGCATTAAATGAGGTAGATGATGGTACAAAAGATTCTTCTCCAATGTCTAATGGCCAGGCAGAAATAAGATGCCTATTTGGGGTAAGTAGAGATCTTCCATAAGTTGCTGCTGAATTATAACTCTGTGAAAAAGAAGAACGTCTGAAATTATTGGAAACCATAATATTAGCCGTATTTATTCAATTTATCAATTCAAGTAGTTAATTCAACTTAACCGAATGTTTGGAAAAGATAATTCCTGTGGGATTTAGGCAGAGACCAAAAGGATGAGATGGTAAACAAATCAGTGGAAAGTGATATTAAGTTGAATTAAGATGGCACAAGATTAAATTAAATCAAACGTACCTTTCCTTTTAATTCTCCCATTTCTTGACCTAGTCTTTCAAAAATTAAAATTTTGGTTATAAGAATTTTCTGTGCCACGGAAGTAGAGTCACGGGGGCTTAGTGGGGCTCAGAAAGATGGGGATGATGGGGACGATGATTTTAGAGATACAGTAAGAGTAACGTCGCCACGCACCTTTCAAACAGACGCGGAAAAGCCTCACCGGCTAGCCTTGTAACCGGCTAGCGTTTTACAGGAAAGTCATGCGCATTCCCAACAGATACGACCCTCCCACCTTCACACATACACCCCAACAGAAACCAGAACGGGTGCCAGCTCTCGACATAGCCATTCACACGTGAAAAAGGAGGAAAGTAAGAGCGGGTCTTCGTCCCTTACGCCAACCTCCCTTCCTCGACCCCTGTCATCTCTCAGCCAATGAATACTCAGAATTTCGGTTCCCTCCGTTGCTATTAGTCACCGAGGGCAAAGAAGAGAAGAACGAATCCTCCAATAGCTTTCCGAGTTTGGCGTGGCGCGCGCGCTCCGAGGGCCGAGTTGCGGAACGGAGCTGGGGACGCTGGGAAGATGGCGGCGGGAGCGGCGGTTTCGGTGCCGATAGCCGACTTTGCTTGTGCGGATTTCTCCGACTTGCGGGAGATCAAGAAACAGCTGCTGGATGTGGCGGAACGGAGCCGGGAACGCGGCCTTCAGCATAGTGGGAAATGGTACGGGGAGGGCGGCGCCTAGGAGGAAGGATTTGTACGCCGCTATTCCGATGTGCCGGGAGGTGATGATGAGGCGGGAGGTGGTGGTGACGCTTTATGCCAGGGGTCTTCAAACTTGACCCTTTTATGACTTGTGGACTTCAACTCCCAGAATTCGGCTGAGAATTCTGGGAGTTGAAGTCCACAAATCATAAAAGGGCCAAGTTTGAAGACCCCCGGCTTTATGCAGTTTGACCTGTGCGGGCATTTGCTGTGTGGTTGTTAAGAGCCGAAAACGACTTGACACATAGGCAATCAGAATTAACGCAGGCAGTTGGTCAAATCTCAGAAATAGTGGGACTGCCCTATTGAATTCTTTTAACAGGCCTGTGGCGTTTGGGATAGGTGGGTGGGCACAAAACAAATTCTGGGTCCTGCTGATCATAGCATTTTAGCAAGCGGCCTATAGATTTGCAGCTTTTAAGTAGGAGTTCAGCTGGAACAGCTTCCTTGAGTGTGAAGTTATACAGCATAGGGAGTTTTTGTATGAGTCCAAGATTGCTGGGTTCATACACGATGAGCCGTAATTTGTTTGATTGGGATTTATTGAATAATCTATAATTGATTGACTTTAGAAAACATTCTAAGATGTAAACTGAGTTGCAAGCCAAAAACTGGTTGACAGACTATGTCTAGCCAGAACTGAGTAAATGATATTGTGTAAACTTAGACAATGTGTTATGATTAACCAGGCAATTTATAAGCAGTGTTTGCTCTAACACAGTAGATGTTATTGTTGCAGGGCCTCAGAACTGGCCTTGGCTTTGGACCCTCTACCCTTGAATGAACTGCCTCCTGTTCCCGAACTTACAGAGGTATGGATAATTGTCTGTATTGTCTATAATATTAAACTAAAAATGATTACTTCAGTGACATTGTAAAATCTAGGGACATTGTATATTAATAGTTGGTGATATATGCAAGTTAGTTGCTAAGTCTGCAGCACCAAATTTACTTGGGAATAAGTTTAATTGAACATAATTTTTAGTTATGATTGTATTGTTTATCTCTGACCTATTGTTTGCTTGAAAATCTTTAGTCGGAAAGGCTCCAAGTACTAAGTATTGATCAAATAAAATTGTTGTTGGCATTAAGATTACAATTTTAAAAAAAGATATGAAAAAGAAAATTGATGAGTTGGGAAAACAAAAATACTCAGGAATCAGTTTAATGATGTAAAATCTTAGCCTTCAGCCTGATGGAATGGATTTTGGACTGTATTGAGACTGGTAAATCCTCATTATCTCAAAAGAGATAATTCTTTTTGTGAAAAAAAAGGGCAAAGAGAACTTTTAGTTTGTACTTCATTTATATTTACTGCTCGATCATTAGTAAATGATTTGTGGGAAAGGGTTTCAGACTTTAAACTTTAAAGAATTTTTATGTCACAATACATGCAACCATATTTTTAGTTCTGTATAATGATAATTACTTTTGATCTTCGTTCCTGAAGGATTATACTTTGGGCAAATTTTAAGATGTCCTAGTATTCTATTGAATGTTTCCTTTTTTTCTCATAACTCACCAGCTCAGCTATTCTAAAATTGTAGTTTTATAAAAATAGATTTTCTGAAAGTGATTTCTTATGTTCCAAACATAGTATAGGCCTGATTTGCTAAATTTTGCACACAACTATTTAAGAGTACTTAGACTTACATACCGGTCCCTAGTGCTTTACAGCAGTCTCTGTTTACAGAGTCAGCATATTGCACCCAACAATTTGGGTCCTCATTTTACCGACCTTGGACGGATGAACGGCTAAGTCAACCTTGACCCAGTCAAGATCAAACTCCTGGCTGTGGGCAGAGTTAGTCTGCAATACTATATTATAACCTTTGTGCCACCGGGGATAATTTATTAAATCTATATTAATCATTCTCAGAGAAGTACAAATCTTATTTTGTTGTAGCCAATAGAGTTTGAAAATTCATGATTTAATTAATTTATTAAATTCACAATTTAATGTTTTTGTTTATAATAGAAGTTGGGAACAGGTGGTCTTCCAAATGTTACTGAACTACAACTCCTAGCAAGCCTCAGTATGTCCAAGCTATGTTGATTGTAATTGCTGTGAGTTATAATTCAATACTGTTGGAAAGGAATAGGTTTTCCCACTTTTAAGGAAAGCCTGATGGTCAAGAAAAATATGTTCTAGAAATATCAAATTGACTAAAGCAGTCTCATATAAAGAAAATTTGTATAAATGTTTCACGGATGGTATATGACCCCAGTAAAATTAGCAAAAATGTTTAAAAATACTTTGAATAATCGCTGGAAAAGTAAACAAAGGTCAATACTTATTATCATATCTGGTGGACATGTCCTAAAGCAGTGGTTCTCAACCTTTTTAATGCCACAACCCCAATCGGTCGTAAGTCGAGGATTACCCTACCGGTCGTAAGTCAAGGACTACCCTACCGGTCGTAAGTCGAGGACTACCCTACCGGTCATAAGTCAAGGACTTTCCCTGCCCGGGAGCGCCGCGCATGCGTGGTGCCGCCCCCTGCACCGGCCGAGGTGTAGCTGGCAAGGGGCAGCGACGGCGCAGGGCGACTACTGGCTGGGCCACCAGCTGGCCCAGCCCAAGGGAGGTAAGGCACCCGCCGGGCCCCACGCGCGCCAGCAATCCTCCCTTCGCCCGCCAGCCTCCCACCTCCCACCCCTGGCCCTCTTTTACTTACATTTTTAGTAGTTGCTCAGCAGGGAGGGGTGGAAGCTTCCAGACAGCTCGCCTTCGCTGCAGACAACTTGCAGTACCGTTTGCAGACTGGGGCTTTTGGCGGGCTCAGCAGGGCAGAGACAGCCTGGACAATTCCTATTGGCTTTTAAAAGCCAATAGAATTAGACTCTATTCAAGACAGTCTATTCTATTGGCTTTCAAAAGCCAATAGAATAAAAGGGAGTAGCACAGCTAAGAAAAGGGGGGAAAAAATGGCAGACTGCGTTGTTTGGCGACCCTCGTGAAATAGTCATTCGACCCCAAATGGGGTCATGACCCACAGGTTGAGAACCACTGCCCTAAAGCAAAAAAGATTTTGGGGTAAGATACATACATGGTTGGAAAAAATGATTAAAAGAAAGACAGAATTTAAACCAGAACTGTTTTTGTTAGGAATATTAGGACCTAACTATGAGAAGGAGAATGAATATTTAATATTGCATATACTGACAGCAGCGAGAATAGTGTTTGCCCAATATTGGAAAAATGAAAACTTACCAACTGAAGAAGTTTTAATTAAGAAAATCTTAGAATGTGCAGAAATGGATAGATTGACCTTACAGATTAAAGAGAAAGAAGATTCAGTTTACTTAGAACATGGAATAATTTTTACCAATGGTTAGGAAAACGAACTAGTGAGAAATGAATGTGATATGTTATTTTGAATGTATATTAATAAGAAGAATGATATGCATTAATTAATTGATATTGTTTATGATTATCGTTTATTACACATTACAGTTATTTATTACAATATCAACTATTGTTAGCTGAACATATGTAGGCAGACAATAGTCTGTTTGCTAAAGATTGAAAATGCTATTGGGGGATAACCCCAATGTCGACCCCAATCCTCCCCATCACCAATCCTGATTCCAACCCCACCCTAAACCTTAATCCTTATCCCAACCCTATTCTATTCCCAACCCTATAAAACTCAATAAAATTCTAAAAAAAAAATCTATTATGAAGAAAAATATGTTTTTTCCCACAAGCTTTCCATGCCAGCAATGTATCATTTGTTATAGAGTGGTTTAACACCGCTTTCTTTTTTTCCACAGGAAGATGCTTGCGATTTGGATGCTTACACTCTTGCCAAATCTTATTTTGATCTAAAAGAATATGACAGAGCAGCCTATTTTCTAAGGAATTGCAAGAGCCCAAAAGCCTATTTTTTGTATATGTACTCCAGATACCTGGTGAGCTCAAACTACTTCCTTTCTGTTTCTGATGGTCAGATCAGTGTGATAAATATGAGAATCTAGTAGGATATACACTTGCTTAATCTTAAATTAATTGTTCTTTGTTTTCAGTCTGGTGAGAAAAAGAAAGATGATGAGACAGTGGATAGTCTAGGTAAGGAATCCAAGGTAAATCTTTCATTTGACTTAGTTTGATTGTTGATATGCAGTTTCTTAGGCATATTATTCTTTAGAGGAAGGCTGCAGTGCTTAGCATAGCTAGGCACAAAAATCAATTCTCAATATGACACTATTATGAAATACACAATAGCCTAACACAATATAACACCGAAAACGATGTACCTCAGAGTTAATAAATTCCAGACCAGATAATCTAAATGCAATGGTGCAGATATGGTATATGTGTTTTATCCTTGATTGCTGTGTAAGAGATTTTGAAAGCAAAGCCTGAGAAAGATTGTTTTATCACCTGAAATATAAAGCACTTCTGAACTAGCTACAAATTGGAAGGATGTGAAGTTGTAAATTACACATCCATTGTTAACATGTAAAATATGATTATATGACAGTGTAGAAAAGGTGACAATTGTAGTAAAAGGCAGTTTTCTTTCTCTACAGGTCCCTTAGAGAAGGGACAGGTGAAGAATGAAGTTCTGAGAGAATTAAGAGTTGAACTTAGCAAGAAGCATAAAGCCCGAGAATTGGATGGATTTGGACTTTATCTGTAAGTTTTGTATGAGATAACCAGTAATGTTAGCTACATAGAAGCATTTGCATTCCTATGTGAAGCAGGAATTGTGAAAATAGCAAGGCTTTTTTTTTTTCATTTACTTGTTTGCTATTCATTGTACAGTGTCATAAATTGGAGCAACATGATTACAGAGTTTTGTTTTTTCAGTCTTTGCCTTTGTGTCCCATTAGGTATGGAGTTGTATTGCGAAAACTGGATCTAGTGAAAGAGGCTATTGACGTCTTTGTGGAAGCAACCCATATCCTGCCATTGCATTGGGGAGCCTGGCTGGAGCTTTGCAACTTGATCACAGACAAAGAGACGGTAAATTGTGGGATAACTTCATGCCCAGTCCTTCTTTTCTCCCGTTGCTTGATCACTAAGCATTGACTGATCTAAATTTGATATTGTTCATGGTGTTTTTCTGATGAAGAAAAAAATAAATCTAGCTAACCTAATTAAATAAATAGCCTTGGAGGTTTTCACCTTAATCCTGTCTGAAGATCTCTTCAAATGAGCAAGCACAGTGATTCCTACAGTTCAGGGGAGGTACTATAGACTCCTTCTCTAAGTGTCTTCCTCTTCTATTTGGTGCTTGCTGCCAGCTGAAGTTCCTGTCCTTGCCAGATACCTGGATGAAGGAGTTCTTCCTGGCACACATATACACAGAGCTGCAACTGATAGAGGAGGCCTTGCAGAAGTACCAGAGTCTCATAGACGTTGGGTTTTCCAAGAGCACCTACATAATCTCCCAGATTGCAGTGGCCTATCATAACATTCGAGGTCAGTGAATCTTTTTAGGCTTGTTGTGGGAGGGTCTCCTTTTCAGTTCCGTTATGCGCTGATCAGAATAAGAGAGTTGGAAGGGACCTTGGAGGTCGTCTAGTCCAGGAGTCTCCAACCTTGGCAACTTTAAGACTTGTGGATTTCAACTCCCAGAATCGGGAGGCTGAGGAATTCTGGGAGTTGAAGTCCACCAAGACTTCAAGTTGCTAAGATTGGAGACCCCTGTTCTAGTCAACCCCCCTGCTCAAGCAGGAGACCCTATACCATTCTGGACAAATGGCTGTCCAATCTCTTCTTAAAAACCTCCAGTGGTGGAGAACCCCTAATTCTGAAGGCAAGCCATTCCACTGGTTAATTGTTTTCACTGTCAGGAAATTTCTCCTTAGTTCTAGCTTGGTTCTCACCTTGATTAATTTCCATCCATTGTTTTTTATCCTGCTTTCAGGTGCTTTGGAGAATAGCTTGACCCCCTCTTCTTTGTGGCAGCCCCTCAAATATTGGAACACTGTTATCATTTCACCCCTAGTTCTTCTTTTCACTGGACTAGACATACCAAATTCCTGCAACCATTCTTCATATATTTTAGCCTCCAGCCCCTTAATCCTCATTGTTGCTATTCTCTGCACCTTTTCCAGACTCTCAACATCTTTTTTATATTGTGGCAATGAAAACTGGAGGCAGTAGCACTGTAAAACAGTACTAACACTTCTTGTGATCTTGATTCTATCCCTTTCTCAATGCAGGATTGCATTGGTTTTTTTGGAGGCTGCAGCACACTGCTGGCTCATATTTAAGTGATTGTCTCCTAGGGCTCCTACATCCCTCTTGCAATTGCTGCTGTTGAGTAAGGTTCCACCCATTCTGTACACATACATTTGTTTTTTTCTTGCCTAAGTGTAAAGCCTTACTTTTCTCACCATTAATTGTCATTTTGTTAGATAGGGTCCAATGTTCAGATCTGTTGAGATCCAGATGGATCTTGAGCCTATCTTCTAGGGTGTTGGCTAGTCCTGCCAGTTTGGTATTGTCTGCAAATCTGATGAGTTCTCCTTCTATTTCCTCATTTAAATAATTTATGATCATTTCATGTTGCTTTTTCTTCAGATATCGACAAAGCATTATCCATCTTTAATGAATTAAGAAAACAAGACCCTTTCAGGATAGAAAATATGGATACCTTCTCTAACTTGCTTTATGTCAGAGTAAGTACCTTTTTTCTCAGCCATATTTTAACAAAATACTCCCGATTAGTATTATGTTATTCGCAGCCATACAATGTGTTCAAACTGTCAGCACTGTCTGAAGCAGCTGCCACCTCTTATAATGCTTTCAGTCACCCTCTGCACAGAAGTCCAGTTTCCATATAGTCAGCAGCCAGCTTTGGATTAGACCTCTTCTGTTCATTTGGCCTGTTTTGCAATTCTCCCTTGCAGTACTCTCCTTATTCCCTTTTCCACACACATACCAGCACAGCATCTCCTCCTAACATACTCATATTTTGATATAGAAAGATGCAGTCCATCTTCATGCATCAAAGTGCTGGAGAAGAGGACAAAAAGCAGGAAGGGAGGACATACACAGACTGTTGCATGTGACTTTACTACAAATAGTTTTCAAACATTCCATATCACTAAAACATCTTACACTTTTGCTGAAAATCAAGATCCCTTTAAATCAAGCGGATGCTTACTTTGATACATCCATATAGGTTTTCTTGGCGACATGGGTCATTTCAAGATGTTTGCCTTCCCATCTTCTCCAAGTACTTATCTCTTTCCAAAATCGGCCAGTTACCTAATGCTGCCATCTGCTGTGGCTTTACTGAAAACTAGATAATATAGTGGTTGTGTTATTTGGTTACAATGGGTCTTCAAACTTGGCCCTTTTATGGCTTGTGGACTTCAACTCCCAGAATTCCTCAGTCCGTGTGCCTGGCTGAGGAATTCTGGGAGTTGAAGTCCACAAGTCATAAAAGGCCAAGTTTGAAGACTCTTGGGTAACAATATTGCTACAATAATCAAATAGGGTTGTGGTGTAATTTTATGCCTTTCTTTGCTTGGTTATCTAGGAAAAAGCTAACATATTAGTAGAGCTCGCTTGATGGATTTATTTCTACAATTGTAGTGTGGCAGTCAAATCCTTAAGGTGAACTTGGTAGTTAACCAAGTGGCTGAATTTGAGATCTGAACTACTGTTTTTCCTAATTTCCTTTTGCAGCGGAGTAAATTTTCATTTTTTCCCTCACTCTTTATTCCTCCCCTTACTAGGGTATGAAGCCCGAATTGAGCTATTTGGCCCATAACCTTTGTGAGATTGACAAGTATCGTGTAGAAACTTGCTGTGTAATTGGTGAGAAACTTTGCATGTTCTTTTCTTGAAGAAACTGATTTTTTTCCCTTTTGAACAGTGCCAGTGAAGCTATTATTATTATTATTATTTAACTTAGGGAACTATTACAGTTTGCGTTCCCAGCATGAGAAAGCAGCCCTCTATTTCCAGCGAGCACTGAAGCTGAATCCTCGATATCTTGGAGCATGGACCCTTATGGGGCATGAATACATGGAGATGAAAAATACATCAGCAGCTATTCAAGCATACAGGTATGTGTGTAAGACTTAAGCTCAGTTGCCTGGGATTGGAATTGCTTTAACTGGATGTTACTTTTTACAGAAATTTTACCCTGTCCCAAACTAAATGCTCTGGGCATCAAATGAGAAAAGATTTATAGCAATAGCACTTATATACTGCTTCACTGTGCTTTACAGCCCTCTTTAAGCGGTTTACAGAGTCAGCATAATATTGCCCCCAACAATCTGGGTCCTCATTTTACAAACCTCAAAAGGATGAAAGGATGAGTCAACCTTGAGCCAGTCAGAAACGAACTGCTGGGAGTCAGCAGAATTAGCCTGCAGTACTGCCTTTCTAACCACTGCGCCATCATGGCTCTTTTACAGAAAAAAATTATTTACTAATAATTTACTAATAGAAGCAATCTATTAACCTAACTTTAAGCCTAAGATATAATTATGGTGCCCGCAGCCTGCGTAGGGAAAAAAATGACGGGAAATAGGATTGTTTTCCTTTACTTGGGAAAACAGGGCAGCTGCATGTCCCTTTGGCAGGAGAGAGTTTCACAAAGTGGAAGCTACTCTAGAGCAGTGGTTCTTAACCTGGGCGATATCGCCCCCCAGGGAGCGATTTCATTTTTCAGGGGGGCGATGAAACAAAAAGGGGCGACGTGGGGGCAAAGGAATGAAAAGGGGGCGATATGGGGGCGATGGAGCGAGGTGTTTTGGGGACACTTTTGAGACTTTTTCATACTGTGAATCGCTGTATATCGCTGTATATACAAAAACATCAGATCGCTCGCTATTAGTGGATTGAATTGTGTTTTCAAATGTTCCTCCAGCTGGCTTCAGTACAGAACACCGTACCTATGTGAAGACGCATTGCTTATCTTCATGTGCATTGCGCAGCAGCCTCTACCCTTTTTATATTTCTTTTTGCGTCTTAAATTTCACTTGTAAATCAATCATTAAATACTACTGTTTTTCTTTTCAGGCATTTCACTTTCTTGCAATTGAATTTTGTTTTCAGTGGTCGTTACATTTCAGTATTTTGAATAAATAAGATAATAATGAAATACATGTATCACGAAGTTTGGGAATAAAGTGACGGGTGGCACCAAAATTTTTCACACAGTTGAGATATGGGAAAAAGACTGGAAATAAATTATTTGCATCGATGTGTCCTGATGACAATTTTAAAGAAAACAAAAAAAAGTGTTTGCATAAATTGAAGAATTATTTCCTACGTTGTGATTGAGAGGTTACGTTGGGGGAGGGGGGCGATGACAACTTCCTCATTGGCTCAAGGGGGCGATTCTTTCGAAAAGGTTAAGAACCACTGCTCTAGACAATTCTTGCCACTTATTTTGCTTTCCCCTCCCTCATACGTCATTCATTTCCTTCCAAAATAAATAAAGAAATGCGTATGAAGTTTTTAACTATATTACTCTTTTTTTTTCCCAAATGCCCTCCTCTGTTAGACATGCCATTGAAGTGAATAAAAGAGACTACAGAGCATGGTATGGACTGGGGCAAACATATGAGATTCTCAAGATGCCATTTTACTGCCTTTATTATTACCGGCGAGCCCATCAACTCAGGTAAAACAGCGAGCATGGTTATCCCTATTGCTGCATTTTTTAAAATCCACTATCCTTGGTATGTGAAGTTAAATTATTATATATGAAATAAATTATTTATTGGGAAGTATCTATTTATAAAGAAGAATGCCCTGCAAACGATAAAACCTTGGTTTTCAGTGTTGACTATTAGCTCTATTAAAGGCAAAGGAGTATAAATTGCAAAGAATTACTAAAGATATCAATTTCATAAACTAATTATTGTGGGGAAAATAAGTCCTGTGCTTATTCAGTGCTAGCCTTTAGGGTTTTTCTTTTAGCCCGGTGTGATAAATAAAGCCATGAAATTAGTTGATATTGGAGGAAGTTTTTCCAATAGTTGGATCTGAAAAATCCCACTGCCAAAATCTGACAGGTCTTTAATTTTTTAAGTTTGTGGTTAAAACTGGCCAGCAGGCAACTGCTCAGCGAGCTATAGATGATTTTAAATGATTTTAATCTTTTTGTCAGCTAGGTATCTTGTGTTTTTCACAGACCCAATGATTCCCGTATGCTTGTTGCTCTCGGAGAATGTTATGAAAAATTAAATCAGCTAGTAGAAGCCAAAAAGGTACTAGAAAGCACAAATTTGCAAAAGGGGGGGGGCGGGATTTGTGGTTTCATGGGGAACCAGCTAGGGGAATTATTGCATGTATTATGTTGTCCTAGTCTGTGCATCATCCTTTGAAAAAGGTTTGTGAGATGTAGATCATATGGCTAGGCCAGGGGTAGGCAACCTTGGCTCTTTTATGACTCCTGGACTTCAACTCCCAGAATTCCTGAGCCAACATGGCTCAGCTTGGAAACCTCTCCCTTTCTCCTCGCATGGCTGGCTCAGGAATTCTGGGAGTTGAAGTCCACGAGTCATAAAAGAGCCAAGGTTGTCTTCCCCTGGGCTAGGCTATCTATGTTAAGAAAGGGGACAAAAAGCATCAAGTCCTTCCTAGAATGGAATGAAAAATTGGATTATGATGTACATTTTATTTTCACACTTCCACATGCCTAATATAATGGGGACCAGTCCTTTCTTACTGCTTCATATCCTAAATTCTATTCCAGTATGAAGAAAAAGAACGTCACTCAAACTTAGTGTTATAAAGTTATTTTCATTCCCAAGTCCTGATAATAAAGTTACAAAATGCAGTCAGAATATCTTAATATAAATATTACATCAGAATCAGTGAAAATCCAAAACATAATTAGTATTTGTAGTATCAAAAAGACTTTTTATTATAATAGTGTTGCTCAATTTGTGCTGATGTTTAGGATACTTTTGCCCAGGTAGAACAAGAACTTGTTGGCAAATATAACAAACATACAATGATTGCTAAAGAATCATTTTTATATTAACCCCATTTGCTAGTCTGATCTATGATGTTAGTGTCCCAGTAAATGCAAAACTCCATAATCTTTCACACCAACCTCTGACCAATAATTCAAAAGTAATTTTTTGCTGTGCAATAATCAGTATATGAGCCATCAACAAAAGGAAATGGATTTGATCATCTATATAATAGTTCATGTGACATCCCTGATACATTTTAACTAGCTTACTCACTGGGGGGATGTTTTATGGTGATGGTAACAAAGAGTGAGTGTGCATTTTGCCATCTGAATTTGGAGCCCAAATAAGTGGAGAGTTGGATGGCATACAAGTTTAATAGTTTAATATTCTTTACTTCATCTTTGCTTTTATTCTTGACAGTGTTACTGGAGAGCCTATGCTGTAGGGGATGTGGAAAAAATGGCACTGGTGAAGCTAGCAAAGTGAGTATGGCATTGCATTTCCCTTGCCTTACTTTGTCGATTAAGGCTGGAATGTTTCTGTTTTAAAAGAAAAGGGAAAATGGGGCTTGTAAAGGCACATGGGCAGTGGATACATCATTGTACCATGGGCATTTTTCTGTAGAAATACAGTTCATGTGTGGTTAACTTTATAGGCTTCTACCTAAAAGCCCCTTGCGGAGTGAATCAGGTCCTACAGCTTTGTACTCAAAAGTATAATGTTGAGTTGGTACCTCCTGCTGAGTTGGTACCTTATCCTCAGTCAAGAGCATCCTCTTACCACTTGTGTCCTTTCTTAGGCTTCATGAGCAGTTGAATGAATCAGAACAGGCTGCTCAGTGCTATATCAAATACATCCAAGATATCTATTCTTGTGGGGTAAGTCAGCTCTAAATAAGTTTGGGAGAGCATGAGAGGGAAATATAGGAAAATCCTAAAAGTCCTTAGAGGTAATCCTTGACTTACAATGGAATTGGGACTGGATTTTCTGTCGTAAGCTGTGATGTCACCTGACTGCATCACTTTGCAGTTGCAGTCCCAGTAGTTTCAGTTGCCATCATAACCCCAGGATTGTGCAGGTTGTTGGGTGGGAAGAGATGGGCATCCCCGGCAAGCAAGCTGGGGGGGGGGGTACTGCAGGCAGGTGGTAGAGAGCAGGGAGGGGAGTGCCATGGGTGTGTGGAAGGTGCCATAAGTAGGCATTGGGGACGGTTACAAATGCAGGTGGCCCACACTTTGAGGGTGCTAAGATGGCCAGAACTTTGAAGACTCGTGTTAAGTCATTTTTTTCAGCTGTAACTGAAACATTTAGTTGTGACCTTGAATGGTTGCTGAATGAATGGATGTACCTATATTGTATCCCAGGAAATAGGAGAGAACTTGGAAGTAAGCACCGCCTTCCGCTACTTGGCTCAGTATTACTTCAAGTGTAAGCTCTGGGATGAAGCCTCAGCCTGTGCTCAGAAATGCTGTGCCTTCAATGATGTGAGTAACTGCTACAGTTTAAGTGGACAATTTTTCACTGGGGCTTTATACCTGTCCCCATATGTATGTATGGGGACTCCCTTCTCCCCCTTCATTTGTGGCTAGGCCAGAAGCTGTGTCCTCCAGGCTTGGTATAATTCATATCTAAAATTAATCTGGCAGAGCTACTGCTTTAACTTAAGATGGTAAAAAGGAATGCCCTATGCCGAGGTGGATGGCAAATTTAGTAAATGAATAAATAATTTATTTAGTAGAGATGGCCTTTATTATTTGTAGGAATTCCATTCCAGCTTAACTAATAGATAACAAAACTGCAGCCAATGAGATCTTGAAAAAAATTTATTCTACAGGGTCTGAGGTACTTCTTCCAAATAATCCTTTGGTTTATTCAGACATTCGTGTATTTGCAATTTGCAAACTTTTGGCTATTAAAATGGTGGCAAATATAATACTGAGCCTATTGCTTTTCTTTCTTATCAGAGAATGAAGTTCTTTAAATTAATACTGACAGATCCCAGAAAGCATATAGACGATTACAAGAAATATTCATTTAGCTGCCTCCTCTATCGCATACGATCAATACAAAAGGCAGCATGTAGCTAGCTCTCTGAGTATGTTGCAGAACTCACCTCTACTAAGCTGCCATTCAGCTGTTTAATGGACTAAGGAGAGTGATATTGTAATATTCTCATATGCACACGAGATTTACCTTTCCTATATATCCTTTTTTCCCACCTATTGTGTGTGTGTGTGTGTGTGTGTGTGTGTGTGTGTGTGTGTGTGTGTGTACATTCTTTATATGAAGCAGTACCTACTGGTTTAGTTATAATTTAGCATGCTTTGCCTATAACCTGTTTTCTATCAGCATCCTCCCTTCTTTTTCTTTCCTCATGCATCTGGCTTTTCTTTGTAGACAAGAGAAGAAGGGAAGGCTCTTTTGCGACAAATCTTACAGTTACGAAATCAAGGGGAGACATCAACTACAGAGACAGCCACACCTTTCCTACTTCCTTCTTCCCTCTCTGCCAACAACACTCCAACCCGTCGAGTATCCCCACTGAATTTGTCCAATATTACACCTTGAACTGAACTACCTTTCTGTGCTGGCTCAGTTGAGAAGACGTTCCTGTTGTAAACTGGGTCTTCCTCTTGAGGAAGGCTGTTGTATTCAGTTCGGATGGCTGACATCACGTTGCTCAGGATGACTGTCTGTTGTATTGTAGCCATGAAATGGTAATAGCTCAGACTGTGTAGCGAGCTGAATTCACGTACATCTCAGTCTTCTTACAAGTCTGGCACCTGAGTGTGAGAGAGAAAACCTCTTTACACTGGCTGTGGGGTTGTTTTCTGTCCCTTTCTTCATCACATTCCTTTCTGAGGATGTAGTAAGATGCAAGTTTATCAGATTTGCATCATATTTGTAACAGTATCACATTTATTTGAAATTGAAAAGGAGTGTCTGTGAGCAGGTGACTTTGTCTTTTTATTATGTGACTAATAAAAGTTTACCTTATAGGAGCAACAAGGCAGAGAACGTGGATGGAGAAGGGAATAGGTCACATCTAATTCAATGTAATAATGTCAGGCTGAAACTGGTAACATGAAGTGATGGGTATATTTTATGCCAGCAGGTGCAGTGTTACTACTTTCCCAAATGGGCTCTAGAAGTTGTAGACTAGATTAGTTAATCTTTTGTTGATCAAGAACCAGAGGAGATTACTTGAGAGCAAATCTATTCATTTCTTTGACTTAGCAACTTGTAAATGTTCAGTTTAAACATTGACTATGTTATTGTAACCTAATGATTGCGACCAGTCTTTAAATGCCAAGACTGTTAGAATTCAGGAAGCATAAAACAATTTTTGTGTGGTTAAGAATCATGTTATCTGCTATTACCATGTTTTTATCAATATATTTTCAAGAAATCAGATTTATGATTTCTGACCTGTTTCAGAGATGTTGAGGCTTCAGTATTCATATTTAGAACTTCCTCCTCAAGGAAACTCAATGTGGTAAACTGCCTTCCAAATTTATGATAGCAAATAAGCTTTATAGTCAGTTCAGCCACCGTTCATAATTGCTTGGATCATCTAATCATAAAATAATTCTTATAAATAAAGTAGAAGTAATCTAAAGCTATCCCATACTTCTATAATTGTAAAATAATCCAACCCACTCTTGTACTGTACGGCAGTCATTAAATTTGGTGCCTTGTTATACTACTGGAAACTGAAGCAAGGCTGCCTCCCTTTGAATAGCAGATCTTGTCAACATCCAGTTCAAGAATCCGAATAAAACTCCAGGTTCATTTCGTTTCTGAAAAGCTTACTGTTTATTGAATACACAGCTTGGTTATGTCGAAGAAAAACTAGCTCTGAAGTTCCCAGGCACCAATTCATTGACTTAAACAATAATTCTCCTAGCCAAACCCCCAACATCTTATGTAATACATATCAACAAGTTCAGTTTGTTATGGAAACCGTCTGTTTCAAATCCACACCTGTTATGGTGTCCTTGACAAGGCTTCAGCCTCTCAGTCTCCAAATGAACTGAAGAGGTTTCGTTTCTCCATTTAAACCACTTGAAAGTAACATACTCTCCCCCCCCTCCTTAATCTGAAGGCAAGATGAAACGCAGAGGCACCTTGCTGCCAAAGTTTCATTCTTGACAGATCTATTTTTCCCAGATCAGAATCAATAAGTTTGTGCACAAGGAACTTCCTGCGAAATAATCAGAATTGTGTTTGGGTTGGTTGGTGTTCTAGATGTATCCCTCCTTTAGCCTTGGATTGCTGCAAATTGTTTCATGAACTAATGCCTCACATGATTATCAAAATCTAAATACTGGAATCTTTTACTATTAAAATTAGGCCTTTATCAAAGTTGGTGCATACCCATAATTTTAACAAACTAATGCCAGTTGCTCAGGTTTTTGAAGGCACAAAAATATCCCATATCTGCCATTGCCAGGAAATTGTCATATGCTTGCAACTACACCATTCAATCAGGATTTTGCACATTCTTTGTATTGAGTATATAGTAGTTGATGATTTAGGCACCGAAGAGGAATATTAGAGCCAATCCGATTTCATGGCTCAGGATTTTTCTGAAAAACAGTACATTTGTGCAGTTAATGTTCTGAAAGATATGTTTCTTGAAATAGCCCTGTATGTATTATGCTCTTAACAGAACATTTTGCTATATGAAAAGCCAGAAAAGAAAAAAATAAAATGGAGGCGAACTTGTTTTCTGCTTTTGAACGAGTTGCAAGTTTATATGAAGTTCTGATTACTTTATGCTCAGGAATGCAGGAAAGAGTATACGTAGTCCTTTGCATCTAGTCAACTATGTCTCTATTGTTTGACATATGTTAAGCATGTGACATGGATTTTTTTAAAATCTTAACCAGAAACATCAGTAGAATTTTCAGATTTTTCTATAGAACTCCTTCATGGGGTTCCATGAGATTATGGGGGAGGGGGGGGAAATGTTCATGCAAACTCTGCCAATTATCTATCGCTAGAGCTTTGCCTCTGGATCAGAGGTCCGGGTTTTGTTTAAAAAACAGTTCCATGGCCCGAAGAAGGCTGAAAACTCCAGTTGTGTACCTTAAAAACAATGGCTCCAATTTACACAGTATTTAATGAGTATTCAAGTTGAAAAATGTCCTTTACAGACTATCTTTACAACCTGTTGCTTAATGACTGTTCAAAACAGATTGAAAAAACTACAATCCTTCCTTTGAATTATGCCTGCTGTACCACCCCTGTGGCCATTTAATTACATTTCAGGCATTTAGCAACTGGCTCACATTTATGTCTGTTTGTGTCTCAGGATTATGTAATCATATTTTGCCATTTTCTGGCAAAAACACCCATTGGATAAGCTGGATTCAGACTTAGGACCACATGATCTGCTTAACAACCATTGTAAAAGTGCATATATTTGAGCCTGTTTATGTGTTTACTCAACTTGCGACTGCAACGATTTGCCATCAAAATTAGATGCTCAATTTTGGTTACCTGAATATTTTTGCAACCTATGGATTTACCAAGGTTTCCCCCCCACACAAATTTTAGAAAATTTGGACATTTTTTGCCTAAAAAATTGTTATTTTGTTTTCTAAACTTTCATTTTCAGTTTCAAAACCTACAGTTATCAAACTTGAGTCCATAAAAAGTCAAGTGAATCAGATCAAAAGTTAGTAAAAGCTGAAGCCCATTGACAGGTGCGGGACAATGGCTACCACAAGGCCCTTTCAAATATAGGATAATTGCCCTGAGAAACATCCTAAGACCTGAATAGCTGCGTGGAACTACATGCACACCAAAGCTGGGTAAAAGCTGTCTGCTATAAACCTACAGCAGCATATAATATTGCCTAAGGTTAACATTAGGGTTGACAGAAGAGGGTTTCCTGAGGACCATTTGCCAATGGGAGAAGAAGGCCTCCTGTGTTATTCCCAAGTTAAGGGAGACAAATCTTTGGGAGATCTGCTGAGGCTTCATTCTTCCAGCTTTTAGGAAAGAAGCCAAAGTTTCTCTTTCAGTAGTTTTTCTCTGACATTTGAATTAGAATTTTAGCTTGGGGTGACATTACTGACCACCTTGAATTCTAGAAAGAAGGTATAAATTGTCAATATATTTTGCAAGATACCTCTCCCCCCCCCACCCTGAATTCCTAGAAGGAACTCATATTGGCCAATATTTGTAAATACCTCAATTGTATAGAATCCAGTCTACGCAACTCAATAACATTTCAGAATTGAAAATAACGCATTTATTAGGTGTTTAACATAGATAAAATACATGTGCTTCTGCATGCTGTGTAGCATTTTTTTTAACACAAATAAAAGGGATGTAACATAAATCTAAGTTTCATAACCATTGGAATAGCAGCTGGCCTGAAAGAAAAGACATGCATAGTAATCATCTTTGGTAAGCCAAAGGTGTTCAGAAAGCTCAGGCCTTCTCACTAAATATAGAATAACTTATATACATTAGATTGGATGTAAAGGTACTTGAGGCTGATCTGTTTAAGCCACTAGGTCACAATCCACTTTTAAAGCCTTCCTGTACCTGGAGCCAACTCACGGACGGTAAAGGCACTAATTGGCTGCACTGCCTGACAAGGCCTGGGTTCAAAGCATTCAGTGGTTTTTGCCAAAGGGCAGTGGTTTAAACCCTGGAGTTCCTCGGGCACGCAAGATGCGAGTATAAGGGCTCTCTGTCACTGCGGGCTGAGTCGTTGAGCGAGTCAGGAAGTTGTGCAAGAATGGCTTCTTGATGGGAGGCTGACTCTTGGGCTGCAAGTTTTCATTATTTGCACAGAAGCGCTTTTTTGTAGAAGCTGGTACCCCCGACACTGTCTCTGCGTTTGCTGCAGCCTGGAGCTTCTGCACAGTTTGATACTGCTCTGCGATACAGGCAGCTTTCTTCCGCATATCCAGCTTCACCAGTATCATGTTATTCTGAATTTCAGCCAAGGTCTGGTCCTAGAAAGAACATCCAGCCAAAAAATGGTGATTTATCCCGACCAGTGGTTCTGCCATCTGACAGCTGCCTCCTAGGTCTATGAACTGAAAGTGACAGTTTGTGCCTCTTCCTGGCTAACTAGCACCATTTCCATTTCGGCCAGAGATCAAACCGCACGAACAACAGTCTCATCTACATAAGATCTGTCAACAGACTTTTGTTTTGGAATGCAAATTGTTCTAGTGGTATCTTGGTACTTGGTGTTAATTGGTTCTGGGAGGTGTGATGGGTACTAAAAAGGACAGGTCCTAAACAAATCACATGACCACATAACCCTTTGTTTCAGCCAGGAAGAACTTTCTGTCTGTCCCTTTTCCTATGCCAGCAATCTTCCCAGCATAACCAACTTCCTGTTCACCCTCTGTGGCCATCTAGCATGGCTGACTTCCTGTCCATTCCTCACAGCCACCCCCCCTCTTCTTATAGCATGTCGAGTACTAAACAAAGACCGAATACTGGGACAATATTTTCATGCCAAAATGCATTGAGTACCAATTAATTAATTAAATAATAAAGGCTTGCGGCAGTCCCATCTTCTCAAGATTTTCTTTTTAGTACCATACTTGGTAAAAGCATTCCCCAGCCCTCCCTCTAATTAAAAGAAAATCTAACTTACTGGGCTACTGCCTCTGCTTCACCATTTTTAGTTTTCTTTATGCTGAGGGATTAACTTTGCAATTTGTTTAGAGGGCAAGGTTTAAGGGTCAAGGTGTAATAGAAAAAAGAGCCTCACAAAGCGGCTAGATTCAGCAGGCCTTTCCATACCTGCTTGGCCAGGATATTGTCACACTTATTGAGGGCTTCGCGGAGTTTCCCAGCACTTGTGCTGTGACAACATGCTCTTTCGGCTGACTGGAACAGCTCTCCAATATTCAGCAGCTCCGAACGCAGCATCCTTACATTCTGAGAGCAAAGAAGAGTCAAGTAACAAAGACAGGAGTAAAACAAAAACCAAAAAACCCTCAGTTATAAAGGGCAAGCTGCCCACTAGCGGAGAAGAGGAGCCAGAAAGAATACACAGGAGTCCTTGAGCTAGGACTACTCATTCAGCGATCATTTAAAATTACAGTAGCACTGAACAGAACGGATTTACCACTGGCCCACAGAATTGTGGATGCCATCACAGCCTCTCTAGTCACTCAGACATTCAGTTTGCGATTGCAATGTCACGGTGAGCTGCAGTCATACAATTGTCATTTGCAACCTTTCCTGTGGCTTCTCACAAGCAAAGTCAATGAGGAAGCCAGAAGGGATGGTCACAAGTCGCTCCAATTGCTTTTTCTCTCTAGAAGTCCCATTACAAAGAACAAGATCCCAGAGAGCACATGCCTGCCTGCCACCACTGCTTGCCCACAACCTTGACTGGCCTTCCCAATGACATCTGCACAGCCCTTCACATTCCTTACACGGGATTCCTGCCTCTACCCACTTGACAACCCATACTGTCTGATATGCCACACAACATTTCATTTTATTACTGCATCACTTAGTGACAGCAACCCCACTCCCGACTTCTGTCGTAACTCAAGGAGTTACCTTGATCAGCAACATCCAAAAGAAAAGAAAATCTAATTTTCTTTAGCAAGCTCTTGCTCCCTCAGCTGAAGTTACCTTTTGACCTTCTTCTAGCTTCCGGTCTAAATCAGCAGCAATGGGCCTGGCCGAAGGTGGAGGCTCCAGCATTTTTTGATACTTAAGCAGTTCTGTAGGAAAACAGGGCCAAGTGCAAGAACAAATTAAGCCTAGCAAGCGAATTGCTAATGTACATGGCAGCTTCCAAATCAAGACCAAGCCCTGAAAGATAGAGATGTTTTCCGAGAAATATCAAATCTCTTGCTTCTTTCCCACAAAATAAAGCAGACCCACTGAAATTAGATGTAAGGAGGAGATTAGAAGTGATGATGAAAACCATTATTTCTGTTTTTAAAGCTATCACATACCTATGCAGGGATGGGCTTGTAACAAAAAAAAAAGCCGCTAGTGTCACAGGACACAATTAAGAGGACTAAGTAACAGAAAGAACAGGGGATAATGTATGTTTAACATTGGGCACATGTACATCAATCTTCACAACCCTCCAATAATTAAGGCAGTCTGCCTTTCTCCAGATCTACGGTCTGATCGCCATGCGAGTTTACAAGAAGAGGGCCTCACCTTTGGTAGATACACTCAGCTTTGCCTGGCACTTCTCTAGTAAATCTTTCACCTCCTGCAATTCTTGCTGCAATTCTTGCTGCGTAGATGTGATTCGTTTGGATCTACGTATTTCTTCCATATTTTGTCTCTTATCTGCTTTGGAGTCTTGTTGTTTTGCCTCCTGCAAGGCAGCTTCCAACTCTTTTATCTTGTCATCCCGACTCTGAAGAAAAAATAAGATGTTCTAACTAGGAAATGGGGGGAAAGGAGCTGTGGAACTAAGGAGGTATCTCCCCAAGGTTCCTATAAAAATGTGTGATTCTTAAGCATCAGGCACAAACAACTAGAGCCACACTCACAGAGTCACAAACAAGCCACCTTATTGTTCTATGTGTATTCTGCGGGAATCTCCCCATACTGGTAGCTTTTGCTAGGAAAGACTAAAGCTCAACAACATGAGATGTGTGGAGTGTATGTGATTAGACCTTGCCCTCTTGTGTTAAACTGATGCTGATTTCCCAGTGGAGCCCTCCTCCCAACTGACTGCTCTCCAAGATCAAGGCAAGTCCTCACACATAAGAATCTTCCACTAGCAAAGAATTTCCATTATAGAATCATATGTATCTGCTTTCTTTGTTGTTAGCAGTAGTCAGCATTTTATTTACCCACTGGGACTGTTAAGACCATTGTCAAACGGCTCAAGGCAGCCTTACCAGCAGGTTCGTAACCTAACCCAGCAGTAAATAACCAAATAGCTACACACTTTTTAAAAAGCATCAGTTCTGAAGAAGAGATTGGGACAAACATGATATCCAAGTTACATCTGGAGTCAGTTAAGCAGTTTAGAGTTGCAGCATAGCCTTTTTCTAAGGCACAAGCCGACCAAAATGTAGACAATTTTAATGCCCACAGCAAATTCTGGAATCAGGATGGAAGGAGGGAGGGAGGCATGCATCAGTTACATGAAGGAGTCTTGGTAGGTCTCTCCATTGCACACTACAAAAATACTAAAGTTTAAAGGACATGTCTTCTCTAGACTGCCACTTCTTTGTTTGTGGCAGATGATATAGCCCATGTCCCCAGAAAACCCCAGTACATCATCTACCTCGTATTCCTACCTCTATTTCTTCCAGATAGTAGTCTGTCAGTGACACCTTCAAATTATTCATTTTGTCTTCATAAAGCTCCTCTAACATCTCCTTTTGAGAATCCAGATGGTCACTACAGAAGACATTGAAGAAGGGAAAAAAAAGATGACACAGTAAGAGAGGTGGATAGAAAGCCAAGGACCAATCACAGAGGCTTCCTGGAAAATACAGGTAGCTCCAACAGCAACAGTACCTGCTCCACTGCTCTCTCTGTTGTAGGTGTGCCATCATCTCATTGCAGATCTCATCACGGAGACGCACCTCCAGCTGAAGCTTCTCCTGACGCTCCTTCAGCAGAAGCTCTTGCACAGCTTTAACTATATGCACAAGGTCCTGGATTTGGGGATGAGGAAAATACAAAGAACATGGTGATTTAGGTTCAATGGGACAGTCAACATCAGAATGCTTCACAGACCCAACCAACTGATTTAAAAATACTGATCAATACTTAAATCATATGCTCAAAATATGGAAGTTTCTAAAGTCCCAGGTGTCCAACTGAGTAGCTTTGAAAACTTCTTAGTTCAGTAAATAAGGAAGGACCAACCACTTACCTCCTTATCATATGCAGTGACATCTGTTTCATCTTCACTGTCTTCATCAGATTCTGTTTCTTCATCCAAAACAGACACAGAGGCCGTACTAGTTTGAATGCTGTGTTCCTTGATGAGTGAATGGATAGACAAAAGCCCCACCTTTGTAGGAACCTGGATAAGCTGTAAGAAACCAAATTACACTATCAACACAGTTAAAAAACAACAGCACTCATTTTCTTCCACCTTATGCCAAAGGTTACTCTGAGCGGAATATATTGTTTATGTTTTTGAAAAAGGCTTCCAGGACAAAGTGGCCCTGATGTTTACCCTCAGGAGGATGCAACTTGTGAAAAAAAAACCCATAAAGAACACTATCTTAGAGCATCTACATAAAGAATAGACTGCTTCCATGAAACTGTGGCTCTTTGGGTGATCATCTTTTGTATGCAATGTGTGCCTCCACACTGAAAATATTTGAACATGTTCTAAAGCAGGAGGTTTTTGTTGGAAACTTCCACCATAATGTGCACATGAAAGACAGCTCCTTCTTTTTCCCTCAGTTCCTTGAGACCACTGCAGCAGCCCTAGAACTCCAATCTTACACGCAGGAGTAATACAAGAGAAGGTTGACCGTAGGAATGCACAGAGAACTACTGGAAAAACCAGCTACAAATAAGTAACTTTTTGTTCTTTTATATAGTCTCTCTCTCTCACACCATTAGCAGCCTCATTTATTCAGATGCCCTACTACAGTAAAAATAAAGGGGAGAATAGTACATCCAAAGGAAACACCAGATCACAACAGGATACCCAAATCACAGATAGAAAAAGGACTAGAAATAGCAACCTTAAAAAGGTCCAGCAATTACAGGCCTCAAAGCTGAGTTATAAAAGTTGTAGTATATGTAGTAGAATGTCCTTCGGTGCTCCCTGGAGGGGGCAATTTAGGCCTGTCACTATCAAGTCCAGAGTCTGGTAGAACAGTAGGGGGTTAATGGCAGGAGGGAAGGCATATAGTAGGACTTTCAGCCAGTCAACACTGAAGACTTTTGTTGCCACTGCTCCCTGGTTGGAAAGCCAAAGATGACGGGCTGTACCTTTGCAACTGAAATGGGTGTAGCTAAGAATTTATTACTAGTCTCCCAAAGATCAGCATAAATTGCTCAGACATAATTGGTTTGCTTGAGAAAGCCCTTGTGAGTGATGGGTGAAACCAATGGAACCCCGTGGTCTCCAGAGCAAATGGAAACACAGGAAGCAACAGCCAAATTCATGCAAGTACAGGGAGATGATCACTGCAGGAAAAAAAAAATTGCTCTGTAACCTTTTGTGTTGACAACATTGGAGGAAGGACATCCTCTACTGGAGGAAGAACATTAGACTAGTAATTGGCTAAGTAGCCACAATCAACCTTAATAATTATAACATTGCACAGGACATTCCATCCCATCTGTTTTCTATCCAGTGAAGAACTCGAACGCTACCCAAATTAACTCCAATATTTCTGCTCTTACCTGGCTGGCAATGGCAGAGAACTTAGCCACATGGAGGGTCTCATCATATGAGGAAGCACAGGGGTTAATATTGACAATCATACAGGACTGCCCACGTCCTGTGAAAAAGCCTTGGAATACACGGGTTAGTTTGCTGTCCCGGAAGGGCACCACATTCTGCTTTGACCTATTGAGAGAGAGAGATAGAGAGAGATGAGAGAGATGAGAGAGAGAGAGAGAGAGAGAGAGAGAGAGGATTTGTGCTTTGGAAATGCTAATACAAAACATGAAGTCTTCCCACATATCATTGTCCTCATCTTAACCTAGAACACGTAGGCACATTCATCAGTATCTTCAACCAGACTGGTCTTAATACCAGAAGGGCCAGACAAAGCTACAGATTGCCGGTGAATGCTAGAAGTAGAAGTTTCTTTAACTTACTTGGTCTGATTGTGGCGCAAACCTGTGAGACATCGCCCCAACGTGTGCAAGGAGGTATTGATGTTATTGGCTTCCTTCATACGGTCCCCGGTTCTCTGCTCTTTGCAGCGTTCTGAGCCAGCAAGGTCACAGAGTGACAGCCTGGTGAAGAGAAAAAGAAGTATTTGGATGCAAGGCCTGGTTTCCCCCCCCCCCATCTCCACCACTCCCTGCTTTTAGTGGAGTCTCTCCTCCTCTTCCTACCCATCAGATTCTAACTTCAGGTTAGAAATTCTGGCAATCAGCATGAGAATCCATGACAAGATCCAATTATAGTTTTGCTTTTTAATTTTAGTACTTTAGGTTGCCTTGCTCCATATTGGCATGGGGGGAAAACTCTTTTTCATTTCAGGTTAGACACAAGACTGAACATTTTACACCAAGCCAAAGTTGTCATTCTGACAAACACATGTCAAAACTATTCAAGGCGGCTTCCCTGTGTATATTGGAAAAACAAAGCTGTCTTTCCCATTCCTTTCAGGCCTTCAGGAAGAAAGATTTCCCTTACTCGCTGATCTTTGGGACCATTTTACTGCTGTTTTCCTGAAGGTGTAGAATTCGGATGGAGAAGATGCTGTGGCTACAGAGAGCAAGAGAAGAAACATTTTTAGAAAATAAACTGGTTTAAATTATTAAGCTCATTTATTCTCATATTTCCCAATCCTGGGTAAATTAATTTTTTTTGTACAGAGAACATATTTTCCTAATCCTCCAGAATCCCAACACTCCCTCTGTCACCAAAATGAGGAATATGGCAGACCTGCGGCTAGAATTCTCATTCATGTGGGTGCTGGCAAAACTCTGATTTCTCCGGCCTAATTTCAGCAGTTTCCAGGCCTCTTCAGCACTTTGCACATTGACCCAGTTCAGATCTATAAAAGCAAAGATGAGTCAGGGAACAGAAATACCAGGAATTAGACTCTGCATTTATCTAGGAATCATCAGGGAAAACATCACCCCTCAATAAAGGGAGGAGTGTGTCTTCTATCACTGGTTCAAGCCACTCAAAATATGGCTTATTAGATGACTGATTAGCTGGATTAATTATTATACAATTTTAATCCAATTTATATCCTGGGTGAGAAGGATGAGCTGTACCTTTAACATATGTATTTCCAGTATGATCCTCACAGAGCCTCAGTGTAGGTCTCTTGCGGTTTGGGGCAGATGGAGGGGTCTCCAGCAAGTCATAGATCAGTTCATTGTAGATCTCAAAGAAGGAGACCCAGATAGAAAATTGCACATCCTCTTGAGTCACAAATGAAACACTATCTGGGTCAGTTTTGTGAGGTCCTGTCTCTATCAATGAAAACAAAACAAAAAGGTTATCAGTGATTGTAACAATTCATAGTTGATCCAATTAACAGACTTTCTGAAAATAAACCCAAAGCACATAGTGATTGTTCTTAATAAGCCCAGCTTCCATAAATTAACTAATGTTTCTCTTAAAGCAGAAGCAATATTTTCTTTTGAAACTAAGCTTCTCATAGCACCAAGGGAAAGTTTTAGCTTCATTATACATTATACCCTTCTACTTTACAAAGCCCTCACAGTTAGCAACAAAAGATGTTCCATTGTCCAGTAATTGGTAAACTAGAAGATATTTGAAGGGGCACTTTATAAGTTGCAGTAGAGAAAAACCAAAGATTGCATAAACCCAGTCCTTTTCTGTGAAATGTAATTGAAACATACATTGGATTATGGATATTGTTCTGATTAAGATGCTTTTCTTGAATTCCATTGTTTCTGAATGTCTTTTTACTGCATTTCTTACTGTTGAAGGCTTTATTATTCTTAGTTTTGAGGTGCTATAGTGCTTAGTTTTTCAATTCTATGGAAAATAAAAGGTTCATGACAGCACATACCTTCCAGCTGGCTCCAGTTCGTCTGGTTTGTCGACTGGCAAACCGAGGAGAGTCCACCAATGCCACTGTCAATACTACCACTTGGGGGTGCTTGTGATTGGGATGTTGTTCTGTGACTTTTGTTCAAAGAAGTAAAGAGTTCCTCCTGCCAATCCAAAAAGAAGAATTACAGCAGGGATTTTGATCAGCTCATCCTCTTCCTTGCCCTTATGGGCTTTGAGGCACTTACCTCCTTTATCCCACCATAGATTAGAGCCTGCTTCTTGGTTTCCTCTTGATGAATCTGTTTGCTGTCCAGCCAATTTACTATGTTTGATAGGAAAGGTTTCAGGTCTGTGGCTCGGTACAACCGTGTCCCAATACTGTTGAATATGATGACTAGGGAACGGGGTAGGATCCCTCTGTCAGTACCATTTCCTTCAAGCCAAGCACAAAGAAGCAACAGTCAAAACGAGGGACCCCTATTAAGCAGAGGCTATCTGGAACATTATACACCAAGCGCTGCTTACCTTGGATTGTATAAGTCTTTCCTGAATTAGTGACTCCATAGGTATAAACAAGCCAGTTCTGCCCACTGAGGACATCCTTCACCACTTCCTTCATTGTGGCATCAAAGAATGCTTTCTGGCCTATCTCTGGCCCAAAGATCTGAATATCAAATGATAAGGGTTATAAGTGCTCATACAGAGTAGGATTTCTCTAGATGTATGGTTAATTACATCAAATTTTCAGGAATTAATCCCTCTTTGTCCATGAGTTCTTTACCTGCAAAAGAGTTTTAAACACCACAATCTCTACTGGTTTCAGTAGAGGTCTGAGGAGGAGGAGGAGCACCATTGCATTAAATGAAAAAACGTACCTGGGTGAAGGTGAATTTGTGCACTGCCTGGCCAATTCCTCGCTCGGTGTTTCTCATCGTAAAGGAATCTTTGGGTGCTTTGAGAAGAAGGGTATCAGCATTTTCTATGCAGACACAGTCCTGAGAAGTACAGTTAGCATTCAGTACCTAAAATCATCTGCCATAGCAGCAAATCACTCTTCTGCAGGCACTCTTAATTTTAAATATTTATATCCAGCCACTCTATCAAAATATCTTGAGTGTCTTATAGCACAACAGTAAAAGACTATAACAACAACAATAAAGTTGGGACCTTGGAGGTCATCTAGTCCAACCCCCTGCTCAGGCAGGAAACCCTATACCATTTCGGACAAATGGCTGTCTAGTCTCTTCTTAAAAACTTCCAGTGTTGGAGCATTCACCGCTTCTGGAGGCAGGTTGTTCCACTGATTAATTGTTCTAACTGTCAGGAAGTTTCTCCTTAGTTCTAGGTTGCTTCTCTCCTTGATTAGTTTCCATCCATTGCTTCTTGTCCTGCCTTCAGACGCCTTGGAAAATAGCTTGACTCCCTCTTCTTTGTGGCAAAGATTTATGTATTCAGCCTTTGAGACCTCTTTGTTATATCAGTGGCCAAATTGAGTTGGTATCAAAAGATGTGTTTTGCTTTTTGAAATATGCCTCTCTCCTTGATCTGAGAATCTCCATCTCATCTCCACCCATAACTAAGCAAGCATTCAGGATCAGCAAGGTCAAAAGTATTGTCATTTGAAAAAATTAAATCATCAGCAGCTACCCCTTGTATGGAAAGAATGTAGACTTTACCAACACCTGCACATTTCTCTTTTGAATCTCTTATACACAACACAGGTAGTCCTTGACTTATGACCATGATTGAGCCCAAACTCTGTTGCTAAGTGAGACATTTGTTCAGTGAGCTTTGTCCCATTTTACGGTCTTTCTTGCCAGTTGTTAAATGAATCAATGCAGTTATTAATAACGCGATTGTTAAGTGAATCTGTCTTCCCTGTTGACTTTGTTGTGAGGTCACAGAAGGTTATCACATGAGCCCAAGACCCGGCAATCATCATAAATATGAGTCAGTTGCCCAGCGTCTGAAGTTTGATCACGTGACCATGATGATGCCGCAACAGTTGTAAGTGTGAAAAATGGTTATAAGTCACTTTTGTCAGTGCTGTTGTTCAAACTAAATGAACTGCTGTAAGTTGAGGACTACCTGTATTTTAGCACCCCTCTGCTCTTTTGCATATAAAGCTCTGCAAACCAATTTCAAGTGAGCCCAATAGCCAAGCAAAGGAACCATTGTCCAAAATGGTATAGGGTTTCTTGCCTGAGCAGGGGGTTGGATTAGATGACCTCCAAGGTCCTTTCCAATTACATTATTATTATTATTATTATTATTATTATTATTATTATTATTATTATTATTACTGGCTTGTCAAAGTTCTCCTACACCAGTGGTGGAAAACCTATGGCAGGGGTGCCAGAGGTGGCACTCGGAGCCCTATCTGTGGGCACGCGTACTGTGTCCCCAGCCCCGCCTCCTCCCACGGCCCCCTCCCCACCAGCAGCCCCCCTGGAGGAGTCACCCCTGGGCACAGCCCACGTGAAGCAGCGCAGCCAAGGACATGGTAGCCAGGTAGCGGGGAAAAGACTCTGCCTTGCGCCCCGTCACGCATAGATGATGCTGCGGGGCATGGGTAGAGGGCGTGGCCACCATGGTGCTGCTGGGCTACCTGGGTGATCTGTGACAGACCATGGAGGTGGTAGGTGGCCCAGTGGGCAAGGCGGAGCAGGGATGGGGATGGGGGGACGGTTTTGGGGCAATCGGTCTCTAAAAGGTTTGCCATCACTGTCCTACACTAACTGATGGCTCCTGCTCTGTTTCAGGTACTCACTTGATCCTCTTGCCTCTCGATTTCTGTGGGCTTCAGTGGGCGCACTCTTGCATACACCTTCACCTTTCCTCTGTCCCTGG
This sequence comes from Crotalus tigris, assembly GCF_016545835.1. NCBI lineage: Eukaryota > Metazoa > Chordata > Lepidosauria > Squamata > Viperidae > Crotalus > Crotalus tigris. The sequence continues at coordinate 5,493,226 of NW_024096520.1, forward strand.
AAACAGCCTATAGAAGTTACAGGTTATTTGGCAAAACAGATCTAGTATCAACCTGATCGACACATTAACATTCTATTAAAAATAGAAGCCAGTAATCCCAGCCCTACCTTCCCACCCAGCAACCCAAGAAAACTGTAGTCCTGTATTGTAAATTGGAACAAGATAAACATGGAGAGGCTGCACAGCAGTGACAGAAAATAATTCAGGAGCAAGAAAAAATTAGGCAGTATCAAGTTTGTTAGATTTAAAATAGGGATGCATTGCAAAAGAAATTCAGTTGCTCAGGGCTTGAAAAGGCTTTGGGCATAGCCACAAATCTACTCCAAAACTTGCTCCCAAACTGGTGCTTAAAGTAACTGAAGACGCAAATTGCTACTACAAGAATTACATGAGGATGTAACCATATTTACCATGTTTAATTTTAATTAAATAAATGTAAATCAAATGCAATGTAGTGCTCATCATTGTCCCGGATACTTTATAGAGTATGGCTCTAGCACAAAAAGCCTGCCCGCCTGCACCCATTGCCTTCTCCTCCACTAAGCTGAAGGAAAAATCCCTCACTGTTTGCAGAGTTGTGGGACATGTTGTAACAACAGCTCTATTTAGATCATGTTTGGTGAGAAGACAGATGAAAAGGGAGGGTGTACTTCCTTATTTCTTCTTCCCACATTACATGAATGTATGAGCTGACTGACTGAAGAAAGCTATAGTAAGTTGCTAGTTCTAAGAAATAATGAGCATTGGGTGTTAAATAGGTAAAACCAAATATCACATACTGATCAAACACTAATTCTTTAACCATGTCCAATGGAAACATTACTATCAAAAAAGTAAATTAAAATCATATTGCACAAACTAATTATACCAGACTACTAGGCAAGAGAGAAATTTGTGCTCCTCTATTCTTACATTATCAGAAATTCTAGAAACAAAGACCATGGGAAAGCTCAGGCCATTCAAGTCCACCAACCTGAAGCTTTGTAAAAGCACACAAATAGGATTGGAAGTCTATGAATCTATTACTATACTCTTATAGCAATATTAAATTCCTGATAACCTTGCAGCAGACCAGCAGAGTTGAATTTGGAATTCTTGCCCTGATTCCAGGACACCAACAATAAAAATGAAGCTGTTTCAGCTTTTTTTTTGGTAGATATGAGACCCTAGTGCCTAGTCTAACCCCTAACTCCTCTTCATGCCTCCCTAATCTTACCGGTTCTTGATCTGCAGAGATGGCAGAGAAATCTGGCAAAAGAGCTCGTCGCAGTCCACATTCTGCTGCAGTGGATTCCAGGACAGGAGACAGGGCAGCTTCTTCATCAGAAAACAGTCCAACTGGGGAGGCAAGTCCCTGGGCCATGACAGCCAAGTGCTCTTCCTGTAAGAGCAGCAAAAGGAAACATAAGTATTCCTGCAGGCTTCCCAGTTTATCTTCAGGCTCTTGGCTATTTCTAAATACCGCTTAGAACTACTGTTAGAAAATGGCTGCACTGCATACCAACCAGCAGCAGGTCCAGGCAGGCCTCACAAGGGGGCTTCACCACTCAGAGGGTTGGTCTCTATTAACTGCTGCCCCTTTCCCCCAGTGAAGCATATACACAGTTTAGGGATTTAACACACACACACACACACACATACACACACCACAAATATTTTCCGAGATGACAGATCTTCATCCAGGATCAGGATCCTGTAATATCAGGGGTAGGCTCAACCTACGGATTTTACTGCCTGGGCAGCAACATGTGAACAAGAACCTTTTATTATTATTAAGGCGTCCATGTCGGTTTAGGAATATTTAGTCAGTCGCGCTCGTTCCTTTAATTCCGAAGGACCTTAATAAAACCCGCATAGCCCACTTGGAGGCCGTTACAGAAGTCAAGAAGCCGCGTGGTCCCACGTAAGTCAAGCGCTCGGAACACCCACCCTGGGACCTCCTCCAGCATAAGCGATGAGATGTAGTTCAAACTGAGTCTCACCTGGTGCTTCCAGCGCCACTTACACCTCCCCTGCTCTGCCCAGCTCGACCACCGCCTGCTCAATGCACCACTTCTGTTTTCCTTTCCGACCAGTTTCAAACCTCGCGGACAATCCGTTCAACCAATCAGAGAACGGGACACGCAAGAACCAATCGCTGCCCGGGGCGTATCTCTAGAGGAGCCAATCGAGTCAGAAATTGCTTTCCGATTCACTTGGGGGCGCCTTTTGTACTCGCTAGGGGGGCGGGGGGGCGGAGCTTGCTTTGTTTCGTTTGGGGGCTTAGACGAGGTTAGTCCTCGCGCTGAAACGCTTTCTCTTTGCTAATTGCTGGTTCGGTGCTTAGTTTAGTTCGGACGAAATACCAGCCGGCATGACTGGACTCTTCTTATCCTCTAGCTAGCTGCTTGCGAGGCGGTGGTCCTCGGCTAAATAACGCGACCGCCGGGAAATCATGGGATAGATAGAGCATGGATTTTTGAAAATTGTCCCGTAGCTCTTTCGCGAGTCACGTTTTTGTATTCTACAGCCCTCCATCTAACTCAGTGATTTTCAAAACTTGGCAACTTTTAGGACCCGTGGATTTTTAATTTGCAAATGCTGTCTGTGGAAATCTAGGAGTTGAAGTCCACAGATCTTAAAAATGGCCAAGTTTGCAAACCAGTGCTTTAACTCTTCACGCTCCTCACATTGCATTCTGGAAGCCATGTTGCTCCTGGACCGGCCAAGATTTGGAAGCACACTCCTGGTCTCGCTCTCAGTAAAGAAATACTGGGGCCAGGTTTATATTTCAATAAAAGAATTCTTAAAATGAGTATAAAATTGAAACCAGGAGTTTTCCTTTTAGGACTACTGGGCAAGGAACTTGGAAAAAAATGGAATTTTTTTACTGTGTATGTTGCCTGCAGCGAGAATCCTTTATGCGCAAAAATGGAAAGACCTATCAACTGCCCACAATCGAAGGGAGGGAGGTAGCAGAGACGGCAAAATTAACTCTTTTAATGGAAACCACTTCTAGGCTTTGTGCTCAAGACAGGGGAAAAAATGAAATTTTGACTTTGAGATTTGCTGATTAGTTTGTTGTTATAAGAAATGGCTAGTATTTGTGGGGTGCTCTCTGAACTTGGTTTTCTTGCAGACGTTTCATTACCAAACTACTAGTGCTAATAAAGTGGGATTTGCTCTCATTATATATTAGTGGTTTGCCCTGTCACTTTATGGGAGTGAATTTGGTGGCTCCTTGATTGGGGTATTGTTTACATCTTGATTGCTGATCTAATGTTAATATCTGCTCATCTGGGTGTTTATCGCTGGTAAGGATGTATCTTGGTCTTTTGTTTCCTTTTTGGCTTTTTGATTTCCTTTTTGAATAGTATATTTTCATTTCATTCTTTAAATTATGCTATCATTTATTCATTTTATGTTCCAAGACATAATCTTCCATAAGCCATAATCATCAGCAGATGGGCCCATAGGTTTTACCCTCTGCCCCTTGTGGAATCTCACTTTTTGTTAAGACAGAAGAGTTTCTAGGCTATTCAACTGCACCATACATGCCACTTTTTGCTTACTATTATTAGCAGCATTGATAAAGGACTGTTCTGGTCACATTTTGGCCAATGTGCTACAAACATATCCAAAAGGCAGTTTCAAACCAGACACACTATTTTATACACGCTGGGATCTTTGAACTACAAATATGCTTTGGAAAAATAAAATGTTCTGCAATTGTCATAAGATGCAGAGTTGCTTTGCAGAGTGAGTAGCTGACATAAATTTATTAAATTAATATTTTATTGGAATAGGGTTTTGTAGCTTTTTCTGAGTACACATTATTAAGAAGTTTGATATGTTCCAACAGCAAAGTTTCACTTATGCTGTGGCCTATTGCTTGTCTTCATTTTTTTATTTCCCAAATTTTATTTAGGAATTCTGAGACGAGAGACAATAATGATTTAAAAGAAAACAGTAAAAGAAACACAATATAGTACTTTTATTATTGTCTAAAAAAACCAGTGAATTTCCAGATATTAAACAAGTCTCCCAATGAACAAAATAGGACACACATTCTATCATGAAGAATCTTAAGAAAAGAAAGTGAGGCGTCAGGCAGTGCTAAATTAGTAAACAAACAACTTTTTCCTTAGAACAAGATTTCAGGAAACAGGGTTGAACTCTTAACTTCTAAACATGCACCTGCTTTTTTCACTTCTTCATCAGCACCTGCAGAAGAGAAATAAAAGTAAAATTGTCCATGTTTACAGTGTCCCAGAACAGTTTCAAGCTCCGCTATGAAAACATTTGTGTTCCATGTGAAGAGTTTCACCGAAAATAAAAGCGATACCTTAAAAACCAGGTATATTTGTCATACAATTAAGAAAGGAAAAGGCTTCCAGGTTGAGATGAATGCCATTTATAGGTAGTCCTCGACTTATGACCATACTTGAGTTCAAAATTTATGTTGCTAAGCAAGACAAGTGAATTTTGTCCCGTTTTATGACCTTGCCCTTCTTGTTAAGTGAATCACTTTGCTTGTCAGAAGGTCACTAAAGGTGATCATATGACTGTGGAGCCATCATAAATTCATGCCAGTTGGCAAGCATTCAAATTTTGATCACCTGACCATGGGAACGCTGCAACGGTGTTAAGTGTGAAAGCGGTCATAAATCACTTCTTTCAGTGCCATTATAACTTCAAATGGTCATTAAATGAATGGTTATAAGTAAAGAACTATCTATATATTACAGATACTATTGCTGGGGGGGGAGATAATTGACATATGACCATCTTTTGCTTTCGAGGAATGAGAACCTAGCAGAGGACTAAGGCATGCAATTTCTCTTGTTCAGAGATGAATATCTTTACCTTCTCACAAATCCCTGCATTTCGTCTGAGCACAGGAGGGCCTCGCCCAACATCTGGAGTTGCTCCAGCACTTCCCGCTGCATCTCCACAGCAATGTGATGGATGTGGTGGTTAGAGTTATTGTACATGATGGCATTCTGAAACATCAGCATGAGATCGCGTTGGAACTGGACCATGTGCTGAATGTGGCCTTTGGACAGGTTTCTCTTTATGGAGGAAAGATCCATTGGTCTTCAGAAAAGCAGGAAAAAGCACAGAGTTCAGCTTTGTGTAATACCTTACAGAGTTTGCAAAATAAAAAGGATGCTTCTGAGATCCTTTTCCATTATCAATATACCAGAACTAGTGAGAAATCAAATTAAAATTAGACTAATAAAAGCAATTAGATGTGAAACTATCATTTGTGTTACAAGATATCTAAACTTGGAACAGAAAACTACAGTAGGTTTTCAATAATACTCAACCTTTGATAACAAACTAACAGTAATTCTAAATACATTCCCTTAATATTGTCCTGCACTGATATTTATGGTATGCACTTTCAACTATGCATAGGATCAGTTTATGGTTATACTGTATCTCAGAGAAAATAGTTAATGCTGGAGCAAAAACAAGTATTATAGCACCTTCAAGGCTACATCTATCACAGTTTGTACATTGTACCAAGTGTAGAAAAGCAAATACTAAGTCAAAGAAGTGAAAAGCTTGACAAGAAAAAAATAAATATTTGAAGACTAATAAATGTATTATAGCAGGGGTCCCCAACCCTCAGTCCGTGGACCAGCACCGGTCCGCGGCATGCCAGAAACCGGTCCACACAAACAAGCAAAGCCCCATCCTTGGGATGCAGGCAGTACATGAAACCACACCCCCTCTAGTCCACAGAAAAACCTCCACGGAACTGGTACCTGGTGCTCAAAAGGTTGGGGACTTCTGCATTATAGCATAAGCTTTTGTGGATTTCAATCCTTTCAACAGCTCCATGAAGTGTCATTTTGAGAAAGGAATGTGTGTGGAGGGTAAGAAGAAAATCTAATCATGCAAACAAGGTACTTGCGAGTTATTAGATTATTTGCAAATAGGGGCAATTCAGGAAACAATAGCTATGCTATGAAATCTCTTACAGTATTAAGTAACGCATGTACACTAATGGAAGCTGGGAGAATTGTAAGTTAGTGACCCAAATAGCTCTCTTGATCGAAATATCCACTTTTTCATGGGAAGAAGTTCCCTTATTTTTTCTGAGAACCTAATGAACATAGATGAATGGCATCTTACACCGGACTTCAGCCTGTCGCTGTATTTCGCTTTTCACTGAAATGACTCTCCTTCCAGAGATCCAGAACTTTGGTTCATACCTTCTGTTGTCAAGGAGATAGATTTAGCCATGTTCCACTATTTCCTGGATTAAAAAAAATCACCGTTTCTTCCCTTTCAAAACTGCTATTTATCAACGTGTGTATGTATATAGAGAGGGAAGAGATATAACATTACTACCAGTCTATGATTAACTGCAGATGCAATGAGAAAGCCATTCAAGCTTTGCAGTACTATTCATATCCTACCTTTCAAAGAGCTGATAGAAGAAAGCAAAAGGACATAATATAAATCATGGCATTTGGTCCCTGACTTATCAAATGACATTACAGCAAATTAATAGTAAAGTGTCCCTATGTCCCAATAATTCCATTTCTTCTCTCCTACTTAAAAACAGATTTTCTTCCCCTGTTGCATTTCTGCTACAGCTAAAATCTTTGTCCCAGTGAGATTAGCCTATGTTGCAGGCATTTTTCTTTTATATTTGACAGGCTACTTGCCATGCTACTGTTGCACAGTTCAGGGGAGAAGACCTCGAATGCAGCTGCACTATGAGAATTTAATGGGATTACACACTTCATAGGTGTGCCTAAATAGTACATGGGAGTTCAAAGCATTTTGGGGCTAGAAGGGTTAGGGGGAAAAACTCAGTGGTTGGCATTGATTGGTCTCCGAACTCACCTACTGGCTTACTCAGATTGAGCAATGTTTGGCTGAAGGTTCTCCCTATGCTTTACCATGCTAAATGCACTTGGGAGTTACAGATGAGGAGGCCAAAGCGGGAAAAGCGGTTTAAATTTAAACTGTGTTAGGAATTTCTTGGAAATGGAACGGATGGCAGAGTGGCAAAGCTCCAGAATTTCTGGACACCCATCCTAATAAGCAGTGCAGGAGGAACAATTCCTTTCCATGACGAAACAGATGTCAGGACTACAAAACACATTGCAGAGAGAAAACTATTTTCTGATTTCCAAAGGGGAACACTTTCATAAGCAGTGGACAGAGACAGAGGAGGAAAAGCAACTGAAAAACACATCCCTTACTAGCGCTCCCTTTTCCCTCACTGACCTTTTGACCACATCTTTGTAACCAGGAGCCTGCTTCTCTGAAACCGGCTTCAGGAAGGGACCGCTGTATCTAGGGAGAAAGACGACAAGGTGGGCTAGCAAGCATATCCCATCCTTTCCTGTGCAGCTGGGAATAATAACGAAAAGCTGGAATGATGAAAGTCAACTCCTGCAATCAGCCCAGAATCATTACATTACAATAGCGGAGTAATATTTTATATGTTGATGATGTTAAATGTATGTTTATATCACTTCATATACAAAAGCATCTGGAATGGTACAGGTACCCTGTATAGGGCCTTATACATAATAAGCAAAAACTCTGAAACTGGTCCAATAGCTAACTGGTCGCCAGTTATGGGCATAATACAAACTTTCTTGTAGACCTCCACTCTAGAGGACTTTCTAGTCATCTTCTCCTCAGAGGTCAGTAGTTTCGGTAGCTTAGTAGTTTACCTATGGCCAGCAACCATCTTCCAAATAGATAACAGAGTTTTCTTAAAGAGCAAATGCTGTTGAAGTGGATCGTCTTGGCTCAAGTGCATCCTGGATAGAAAAGAAATCAAAGGGATTCATTCGCATTTGTGAATGGGAAAGGAAGAAGGCAAGAAATTTTCTTTAAAAACTTTTCAAAAATTCGTATGAAACGTGTTAATTCAACTACCAAACCTAGTATTAAGTTTATTCCTTTACTGAAGAGAGTTGTACAACTCACCCAACCCACACAACTGTTCCGATTCAAAGCTATTGCTAGTTGCATATACCTCGTTGAAAGCCACTTTATACAGTCTCCAGAAAAATCAATCATTTTAGATACGATGGCACTGTTCACTTCAGATTCTTGATACTCTTTTCTCCCTCTTTTATTGGCCAGAACATTTATAAAATGGCCCAAGCCCCCCCTCTTTCTAGAAAGTTTTAGGCTGCCATATTTATCTAGGATTATCCTATTGAATTCAATGGACGTCTTTCTAAACAGATGTGTAATATTGTGCCATTTAACACGGCAGCCATAAAGTAGAGAAATAATTCCATTCAAAGTCCATGTTATCATTACTTACAAAGGCAGGGAGGCTGTACTGGTGGAAGGAGAGCTTATTAAGGGTGTTCCATAAGGACTGGAGTCGTCATTGCTATAACTCAAATGGAAATCATTGTCTTTCCACTCTTCAGTTTGATCTTCAGTGTTTTCCACAGCTACCTCCTGATGATCACACAGCAGGAATTAATCTTTTGGCAAAATAACAATAGAAATCCCAAGCCCATGAAATTCAGCCATGAAGATCCAGTATGGAAAATGCACTCTTGTGGGAAAAGTAGTGCCAAATGCCTCAAAGGAGTTGGTAAAGTACTCACCCCTCAAAAAAATTAAAAACTTTATGAATTCCTTAGATCTTAAGAACTACCATTCCTTAGCTGATATATTCTTTTTAGGGAAGCTATTTGAAAGGGTAAAGACTGTACAAGTCCAGGCACTCTTGAAAGAAATGGACTATTCTTCTATTTCATCCACTCTGGGTTCAATTTGAGTTGAATGAGCCTTGTTCGGCCTTATAAGACAATCTAAGGAGGGGTTCTTGGTGCTCTCTGAGCTTGCTTGTTTTCTTGCAGCTGTTTCATTGTCCTCGCACTAAGCACTGATGATGTTACCTAGTTAGGGTAATGAAACGTCTGCAAGAAAATAAACAAGCTCAGAGAGTGCCAAGGACCCGTCATTTCAACCCTGAGCTACAAATATTCTCCTTCGTAGGCAAGTCTCTTCCTTAGAAATCAGGAGGTTGCATTCTCCCTAAACAGCAACTGTGTAATCTGGGGGTGCTCCTAGAACCATCATTTTTGGTGGAAACACAGCGGTCTCTGTGACAAGGAATGTTTTCCAGCTCTTATTGCTTTGCCATTCAAGGCAATCATTCCTTGATAGGAATACTTTGGCCACAGTGATCCATTCATTGGTTACCTCAAGATTACTGTAGTGTGGTGCATGTGGGATTACTCTTAAATTGCCCTGAGTCTGCAACTAATCCCTGCAAGGTCATTTATGACATACAAACATTGTCTAGATCTAGACATTTAACCAAATGGCTTAACCAATCTAAATTATATTTACGAGGTTCTTTGGAACATACCACATCAATGAAGCAGTCCAAAGCTTGGTTGGGGAATTCTTTTCCTGTTCAGATCTTGGTAATGTCAGTGCCCTTAGATTTTCCCCTATAACAATTTTGGATCCCCTTATACTTAGGACATTCATATTCATTTATGTATTATGGGTATTACTGTCCTGTGTTTTAAAGCTTTTTACGTTAAGATTGTTTTAAAAAATCTAATTCTCCTGTATTATGTTAAATCACTAATGCTTTAACAGACTGTAAACCCCACTGAAATTACCTTTAATAATGAAAACACAACTTAATAATTTTGCATATAAAAGATAATAAAAACATCTAGCTAAGTTACCAATCATTTTGCTCTCACTTTGTTTTATCCCACTACTAACACACTACTTTCACTTTCCCTTGGTTCTTGTCTGGCTGCATTTATATTTGTCTTTTCAAGTGAACACAATCTCTTCCTTCATCAGGAGTGTGGATACGGTGAAAGGGGAAATGGGCGAGCAACACCAAAGTTATGTGTATGTATTTATTTCATTTTGTTAAAAGTATCTGTATGTGAGTGTGGAGGGAATGTATGTTAATATCTGATAAGTATTACGGTATATGTATGGGGGAGAGTTTGGAAAAATAAAAAATTATTAAAAAAAACAAAGAGAAAGAAGATACAGAATATTTTCAAACATGGAATATATTTTATCGATGGTTGGAAAAAAGGGATAGAGACTAAGAATGTAAACTTGTATAATTAAGCAAACAAATTAACCCAGACAACACGATGTTTATTAAGCACTAATCAAATAATAATAAAAAATTAATAGATTTTTTTGAAAAAAAAACCAATCTCTTCCTTCATCTAGTGAATGGAAGTTTCTTAACAGGACTTTCTCATAAAAGTTGGCTTGCCTCAACACGGAACTTACAAGGAGTTCAAAAAACCTTTTCACTCTCCACAAAACATGCTTAAGGAGGGCAAGATGGAGCAGCCAAACATTGCCTTTTGATTGATACCTTTGGAGCAGGATATTTAGCAGTCCGCAAAGGCAAAAGATAGGATTCTCCATTGATCATCCCACCCAAGTAATCCATCTATTAATAAAACAGTGTTCTGAGCTAGCCATAGCTTACCATTCTAGTTGGTGGCATCTCTTTCTTCCCTATTTTCCATTCACAAGGCGTTTGCTTCATAAGTTCTAAAGTTGAGGCCTCATCCACATCAGTTTCTGCGGTACCGGACATCAGATAGTGCATGATTTTCTTTCCGGATTCCTCATCAAACTGTCTATCCTGAAACTTAGAGCATCCAGGCTCCTCACACAGACTAGGACGTCCTTCCATGGCCTCCCCTTCCAAATTCACGACCGGCAGCCCTTCCAAGACCTGCAGTGCCCAATTTCCCCTTCTCTGGGAAGCTGATCTCTCCTTAGCTTGCTTTTTAAAAATCTCTGAATGACTTTCCTGCCCCAATTCTTCCTCTTTGTCTACAAGTGATCCTTTGGTGTCACCTTTGTGAGCTGTGGCAAGCCTTCCATTCTGCTCTCCGGCACCAGAGAAAACCTCAGGACCCTGTGCCAAGTAAGGGCTGCTAACACAAACGGGCTCCATTAAATATGTCACCTAGAACAGAAGGTAAGAAGTTAAACAGCTGAGGCTTGTAATTAAAACCACTCTCAGAAAAGCACACCTGAAGCTATTTTTCTTTCAGATATTATGTTCTTTCTTCTTAATGAGCATGCTTTGCAGTGACACTGAGACCACATCCCTAGCTTGGCAATTTCTTTCCTCCAGCCCTCCAGGATTTGTACAGCAGATATCTGTGAGCTAGACCCTGAGAGTTGTTGCCAGGCTTGCCCAAAGGGCATTAAGCTGAGGGTGGCTAAAGTGGAGTAACATATGTTCTCGGAGGTTAGCAATCTTTTCAAGTCTCCTGAAAATTATTTAGTGTTCAGGTGTCAAAAGAAGGGCAAATATATCCAGATGGCATAAGACTGGAAAGAAATCTCAGAGAGTTCAGCAATTTTTATTTTTACTTTGGGAGTAGTAAAAGTATCTTGGGGATCCATTGGAAGTCACTTTGCTAACCCCTGGTATAGAGAAAAAGTATAAAGTTTCAATAGCACTAGATCTCTATCAAAATTAGACTCTATCCAGTATAAGCAGTTAAGACACATCATTACTCAACTTTATTTTTGAAATAGTAGAAAATATTAACCTTTGCTCATCTTTACCACTTATCCTGGCTTTCTCTTCTTATTGAGATTTGCCTCTGTAGGCAGACTACTCATATTACTGAGAACAATAATCTCAGCCGCTCAGTAAATTATCATATCCCACCACTTGAAGTCCTGTGTACTAACTGCTATACCTCAGACAGAAACCTCAAGAGGGCATCCTGCTTGCATTTCCCACTCTCATCCTGCTCTCCTTCATTAGCATATTCCCATGCTGTGGAGTCACCGGTTTCCAGCTGGCTCGCTGCCTCCTGGCTGCTGTTCTCTTCTAACTCCTCCTGAACATCATCTTCAGTTTCCCTCCAGCCGCTCAGTTCCTTTAGGTCAAAGTCTAAGCTAGAGTCTGGAGAACTACAGAGAGATTTGCAGCAGCTGCTCTTCTCAGATTCAGTGAAGTATTCTTCTTTGGATTCCAGCCAGGTCCACACATGACCCATCTAAAAAGGTAGAGAAGGAAAGGTTTGTGACTTATGCAGTTGCTTCTTTTCTTTTGGGACATTCTAGGGCAGGGGTTCTCAACCTTGGCAACTTTAAGACTTGTGGACTTCAACTCCCAGAATTCTTCAGCCAGCTTTGCTGGCTGAGGAATTCTGGGAGTTGAAATCCACAAGTCTTAAAGTTGCCAAGGTTGAGAACCCCTGTTCTAGGGTCTCCCACATCTGAAATGGTTCCATCTCTAAATAGGATAGCTATCCCCCATACAAAATGAACAGGGCTCTTATTTGAGAAGTAGCAGCCATGGCAGAGAAGAACCTTTGAACAAATCCATTTTGTACATCAATCATGCCCATTCTTGAATTGGCTTTTCTCTCAGCCATTCACCTTTTGGACTACTGCAATGTACTCCTCATGAAGACCATTTAGAAGCAACATTAGCCCCAAGGTGCAATTCAAGCTGCCCCAATAAAGCTCTGTGTAATTCACAGTTGAAACCACTTGTTTCCAATGGTTTCCACTCATCCCATCATATCCTGCCTAGGTTCCTGGAATGTCATCTTGTTGGACGCAGGAGGTATGCTTTCTCCATTACAGTGTATGCTCTTTGAAACAGCCTTCCCCTTCAGATGACCCCCGCCAACCCTATTAGCTTTTCAGAGGACACTGAAGAACAGGCTTTTTCCTTAGACATTGGTGTCAGCATCTTAGTTGACCCTGGAATATATCTTCATGAGAGAATTTTGTCTGTATATCTCATAGTGGGAAAATGTTTGGAGCGCCAATTGTATTGTGTAGTTTTATGGGTAGTCCTCAACTTACAACCACACTTGAGCCCAAAATTTCTATTACTAAGCGAGTCAATTGTTAATCAAATTTTGCCCCATTTTATGACCTTCTTGCCATAGTTGTTAAATGAATCCCTGCAGTTGTTAACTTAGTAACGTGATTGTTAAGTGAATCCGGCTTCCCCAATGATTTTGCTTGACAGAAGGTCAAAAAAGTGTTCAGTTGACCCCAGCACACTGCAACCCTCATAAATATGTACCAGTTGCCAAGTATCTAAATTCTGATCACGTGATACCGTGATGCTGCAACAGTTGTAAATGTGAAAAATGGTCATAGGTCACTTTTTTCAAGGCTGTTGTAACTTTGAATTTAGCTGTTGTCACTAAATGAACTGTTGTAAATCGAGGACTACCCATACTCTTATTTTATTTTGTATTTTCTTTATCGTTAATTGCCCAGAGTCATTGAGATCATGTATACTTTAAATACATATATTCGTACACATGCACTGCTCAAATGCAACAATATCTATTCTATGATGGCTATTTCAAGTCAAGAACTTCAGTAGGAGAAACCTGGAAGAGAGCCATTTGTTAATAGTCAGGTCTGAGGCCAATGTATTTCAAAGAAAGAATGCCACTCCTCAGTTAAGATGGGAATTGTCATTATTTCCATAATAATGACAATTTACTCTTTCCGTGAAAAAACTCTGTGGCCTTTGTCTTATTATCCTCAGATATAATGCTCTACATAGGCTGCATCAGTATTTTTGGATAATAAAAATGAAGGCTATAGCTGCAGTTCAATGCCTTATTTCTAAATGTGCTACAAAAGCAAGCTGGGATAATAGCCAAAACCCTAGGTCCTGACAAAGATGGCAGGGGAAAACTGCTAAGTTTGCCTCCTTGATATCTTGTAATTAACTATATCCAGCATGGCCGGCATTTTCTGACTTCAGGTAGTCTGACGTACGACCACAATTGTGCCCAAAATTTATGTTGCTAAGAGAAACATTTACTGAGTTTGCCCCATATTACGACTTTTCTTGTCACAGTTAAGTGAATCATTGCACTTGTTGAGTTAGTAACATGAATGTTAAGCGAATCTGGAGTCCTCATTGACTTTGCTTGTCAGATTGCAAAAGGTGATCACATGACCCTAGGGCAGAGGTCCCTAATCTTTTGGGCACCAGGGACCGGTTACCTGGAGAAAGGTTTTTCCATGGACCGGAGGGTGTGTGGTTTTGTGTGCTGCCTGCATCCCACGGATGGGGCTTTGCTTGTTTGTGCGGACCGGTTACCGGCATCCTGCGGCCGGTACCGGTCCTCAGACCGGGAGTTGGGGACCTCTGCCCTAGGACACTGCAGCCATATATGAACCATTTGCCAATCATCTGAATTTTGATCATGTGACCATGGAGATGCTGCAACGGTCGCGTGAACAATGGTCGTAAGTCACTTTTTTCAGTGCCATTGTGACTCTGAACAGTCACTAAGTGAACTGTTGCAAATCGAGGACTGTCTGTAATTTTGCAGATATTTCATTACTAGACTAGGTAACATCTTCAGTACTATATTCTTTGAAGACCCATGGTCTGCTCCCAAAATGCCAAATATACCCAACTGCCCAAACAAAACAGGAACCCTGGTACAAATGCAGGCCACTTGTTCAGAAAGATAGAAGAGATGAAATACAAGCATGCATTTTCATTCATTCATTACGTATTTTCTATTCTGTTGATCATGTTAAACTGGGAATTCCCAAACACCCCATCGTTCTTGTTCATTAACCGTTATATGGGACTTAGCCAGGCAAACTACTCTCAGGTCAGCAAAGGAATAAAAAAAAAAGTATTTTACCCTTTCCTTATTTATTCATCCTATACACTGAATATATTTATTGAGGGAGGCTGGATAGGAAGATAATGAGCATGGAAGCAGCATCAACAATCAGCACAGTGCTGACGATACTATTCAAAATGCAAATGATCTGTAAACTTTAGTAATAAAGTTCAAGGAGCACAGTGAAAAAGGGATCTAAAATTCTACATAAAAATGGCTAAATAACAGATACAACAATCACCATTAAAACTGACTACAAAGATACTGAAGAGGTGGATACTCTTGCCTAGTATTTTATGATCAACTATCAACAAAAGACAATTGGCAATCAACAAAAATGCTGCAGACTCCTATTTGATAGGACAACAATGAAGGCCTTGGAAAAGATGCTCTGATGTACCTGTAGCTACAATATTAGAATTACGCAAGCAAATGGATTTCTCTGATACTCTTTGGAAGCAAAAATTGGGACTTTGAAGAACATAGGAATAGTATGGGCATGTTTGAATTTTAATATTGGAGGAAAATCCTGAGAACATGAAGAATAGTCAAGAAAACAAATGGATCATAGAACAAATCAATCCAACATAATCAATGAGGCTCAAATGACTGTATTTTGGAAATATTATGTATAAAGATGTAGACATCTGGAAAAATCTATAACCCTGGGAAAGATGAAAAGAGATGATGATGAAGCGGAAACATAGCAGATAGACTTGACTGTAGCAAGGATTGGTGTGCTAATATTTGAAGGACCAGGACATATTATCATATATTTATATAGTCACTAAGAATCAACATCGACCTGATGAACATAATCAATTTGCATCCAATAAGTTATTGTTTAATATATATTGAATATAACATTCAATAGATTTCTACCACTTAATAGCTGGTCCTGGAACTTGGCTTTGTTAGGTAGTTGCCCAGAATCCAGGGACACATAAAAAGTCCAGCGAGTCAATGCTAAACTGTGTGTATTTCCAGTTTGATGTAGTGTGCAACTGATGAGAATGATGATATTCTAAATGTGGTGTCTATGTAATACATAGACTCAAGTGCTACATTATTTAAAGCAATGCAATTACTTTAAATAATGATGTCATTAATGTAACTCAGTTCACACAATGAACATATAGTGGTCAATACTTTTGCCAGCAGCAATCAATGACATGTACAATGTGCCTGAAGGTAGTAGTTATCCAAATTTCCACATAAGGAACGTATCTACTATAAGAAATTAAAAGAACTGCCTGTTTACTTCTTTCTTACGTTGTTCAATTGAAGCAAAAGAGCTTAATACCAGAATGTGGAATTAATATCTGTAAAAATTGGGCATCACCATTTAAAGTGTCATTTTACACCAGTTCTTGACATTTGTGGTTTGAAAAGAGTGGATTAAAAAAAAAAACATTTAATTAAGCAAAATTCGAAAAGATGCAAAAGATGAGACTGAATTTACTATCAGTCAGAAGGCATAATATGCTGTAGGGACAAACAGTATAATTCAATCTTATTTAGCGTGTATATTCTTTTCAGAAAAAATGTCATAGTTCCATAAAGCAAATTAAAAACATTCCTGCTATATAGCAAGCATATAGCAAAAGAATGATCCTTTGGCCTCTGTGCTGTTGACATTCTTATGTTTTCAGAAAAGTTTGCCGCTTGAGCCCATCTGCTTAAAGGTCCCAGAAATGTTTGTGTGACTACTGGAAGAACTGACAACAAGATTATGTAGATCTAGATCTTTTCCTATCTGGGCTGGCTTCTCACTATGCTACTATAAGCAAAAATTACAGAGGGCTGGAACTGGTGGGACATAGAAAAACCTGGTATATTATGGAGATAACATCTGCCAAGCTTTCTTCTATGTTTTATGATTCACAGACGTGAAACAAATATGTTCAAGGTGCACAGCATTGTGTGATTTTAACATATGCAATAGCATTAAAACATGCAATCATAATCTGAAACCTTAATTCCCGAGACAGGAAAAACGGCTATTGTACACTATACAATATTACATTTTTTTATTCTTGCATTTTGTGATTGTCCAGATAGTTGAGGTTGCTAAACAGTATTAACAATTGAATAAATTTTCAACTGAACATCCAAAGTTTTAATGCTATTGTGTCTTGGACTGTACCACTATCATACCCAGTTATTGAAGGGAAACATTTATTCATTTATTTATATCTTGCCTTTATTATTTTCACAATTAACTCAAGGCAGCAAACATATCCAACACACCTTCCTCTCATTTTCCTTACAACATCCCTGTGAAGTGGGTTGGGCTCAGTGTTTGTGACTGGCCCAAGGTCACACAGTTGGCTTTCATGGCTAAGGACTTGATTTCTTGCTTTTTAGCCTAGTGCCTTAACCACTAGACCAAACTGGCTCTGGGCATATTTAAGTAATTTAACATTTCCAAGTTTTTATAACAGAAGCTAAGTTGCCTGCAATCGCATCTTTTGCCTTCAATATGAAATGTGACTGATTTGTGCTATTACTTGTCTAACATGAGGCATCATTATGAACTGCTGCTACAAGTAAAATAAGAATTTTAGAAGTCAAAAATAATAGGGAAATGAATGTTTAAGATCTTCTGGCTTGAAAGTAGTAAAATACAAAAATGAAAGTAGCCAGCATACCATGCTATACTTGATTCTCTACTACAATTTATTATACACATTTACAATCCACAAATACATAAAAAAAATCTGTACACATCACATTACAATACATACTAGCCACCAGTTGCTAGCTAATCAGAACACTCAAGGACCTGATTATAACTGCCTTAGAACAGGCAAAGGATCATTCTCCTGGCCCTGGGATTTCAATTATGCATTCCAGGATAACACATACTAATACAGATGGCTATCGATAGCCGTGTCTCATTCAGAATCAGCAAAATTCTCATTCAGATGCCACAGCCTGGGGTGTCTCCTGCCTTTGCATCATTTCTTCATCTTCATATCTGCTTCAATGGCACAACGACGTCCTCTAGTTCCCCCATCCTGTTCAAAATGCAAAGGAAAAGGGAAACCACTGTTACTAGAAGGGCTTATGCAAAGGACAGAGAGGCTTGGCTGCTATCTGTGTTGCCAGGAAAGACTTGGCAGTCTGACAATACCGCTTTCCTTCCTATAACACAGGATTCTTTTCTGGAATGGAATTGGGGGGTTTCTGTGTCAGCTCAGAGCAAATGGGGGGAAATATGTGTTGTGGCTAGTTTGGGGATGCTTGGAAATTATACTTGTGATTTTTCTCTCATTTGAATAACATGTGCTCATGTCTTCAAGTGGACAGGAGGGATGTTGTCTAACATACCTGATCAACTGCTGCTCTTTACAGAAGATCTCTTCCAGATGCAATACCCTGGCACTATTTTCCCTAGCATCTCCTCACAGCGGCTCTCCATGAATGTAGGGCAATCAGATAGCTTACTTCCTTTTGCTGCCCTCTCCATCTGGCTGCCTGTCCTCATGTTTCTCTGTCTTAATAGATAAGTATTAGAAATCCTACTCTTTTGGCTGGAGGATGAACCTGTCAAAACGTATTTTTGGCGTATTGAGAGACAATGATTGCCCAGATTACCCATGAAAAGAACAAACCAACCACTGTATTTTAGTCTTGTAGTAGTTTTATATACTATACCATCTCAGAAATTTGGTTCTCACGAGTCTCAAACTCACTGAAACCATTGAAACCAGCATCTTAATTGGCGCAAAATTCAAATTAAAGTATCTATAATAGATAGCTAAGGTTTCCTGGAACCTATCCAGTAACGAATAGCCCACCATCTATTTTGCTAACTGTATGGTTGTCAAATTACTTTCAGTTAGGAAGGGTTTTTTTTCTTAATTCAATCAGAATCTGTCTTTAAGCCCATTATATTAAACTTAATGGATTTAGAATACTATAATACAAAAGCATAAAGGATTTTATTTGGTTTCAGTGTGGCACATTGTGAAAATCCAAACAGTGGTGGTCAATTCAAACAATTTAGGTTTAGGAAAATATTTAAACCAAGCCACTGTGTGGTTGAAGGACTGCAATGATGGAATATCAACTCTGAAAGAAAAAAACCCTCAATGAAACTGGTATGGGTGGAGAAGAATAAAATTCCTCTCTGTAAAGGGAAACAAATTGAAGAATATTTACAGGTTTTTCATCTTTAAAATATGTGAGGAATAAATATGTTCAATACATTCTCCTGCACCACCAATAAATGTATGTTGTATTTTCTTTTACACATAACAAAATTAAATATAAATGAGTGTAAAAATGATAGATGATCTCAGAGCAACTTCAAATATCAATGATATATCAGCCAACTATGGCCATGAAAATTTATCTATTGGGTTATTATTTTTAGGCTTTGCTATGTTTATGCCATGCTGCATTTTTACACAACTTATTTAAAGATAAGGTTTTTCCAATAACACTATATTCTGAAATTGTGGAACATTTAAACAAAGAAATATTTTTCCACCTAATTATAATTGGAAAATGAGTCAATATGCAAAAATTAGTTCTCAACTATTCAGCTAGGCAAATATGGTTAGAAAACCACTAATGTAAAGATCATTCAGCAAAACAGGTACATGCATATCATTTATGTACATTACTTTTTTCTAGAGTGGATATAGCAAAGTATAATCCATAAAGCAAGGTTAGCAAAACTTTGCAACAATACGCAACATATATTGGAACAATGAATCCAAGAAAAGCATACAGAGGTTTCACAAGAAACTATGTTCTAATGAGAAGTAAGGCTCAAACAGACAGCACTTACAATCGCTCTGTACGAATAATTATTAGGCAGAGAAACTGAAACTGAACACAACGACAAACTACAATATAAAACCTTGGATCTTTTAACAAACTTTGATTTTTGGAGCACAATTAGGATTCTACTTCCCCTGAGTTTTTTTAAAAAAATCTTTATTTATATAAATTACCTTCATTTTCAATAAACCATTATAGTCACATCTGAGAGCATTTAAAAAGTACTATTTGGTCATATGTTTCTTATTATATCCTTGCTAAGAATTGAATTAATTAGTTCTCTGTTTTATATTTAATTTATCAATTGTTCATTTAAAAAGAGCAGGATACCTTTTTCTGCCATTCTAACAACAGCCTTACAGAGGAGTTAGGTTAAAATTTAATGATTGGTTTAGTTATCCATTGCATTACATAATTAACTAGGGTTTGAACAGGAATCCTCCTGCTACTTATTCAATTCTAACACTACAACACTTTTCCTCAATACTTTAGACCAGGGGTGTCAAACTGCCGGTCCGCGGGCCGGACGCGTCAAGCGGAAGCTGCGCCCATCCCATTGCCAGCAAAACTGTCCCTAAATGTTGCGTGATGTCATGTGACATGTCTGCTTTAGACCTTTCTGAAACATATAATTGGCTATCTCTGGAATTCCCTGCCCAGAGAAAATCGGCTCCATCCAAACTTTAATGACGTTTATTTTAATTAGATTTTATTCAAATTATTTATGTTCAAGGAAGATGAATAAGACTGGCATGATTCTATATTTAAATATTTGTATTGATCTTTGCTGACTACCTAAACATTTTGATGCAGTTTTATTGTTCTATTATATATCTAAAAACACCAAGTACCCTGCAGACCAGTAAGGAAGAACAACGTAAAGTGCTGCAAGTCAAGATATTACTAAGTTACATTCATTTTATTTATTTTCAATAGCCAACCTTTTCAAAATGCTGAAGACAATCTTGTGAACTATATAGTACAAAGCTATAAATGTAAGGCACAGCAGGGTCTTGCACCCCAAAATGACAAAAGCCTCTATCCCAGTGGTTCTCAACCTGTGGGTCGGGACCCCATTTGGGGTCGAACGACCATTTCATGGGGGTCGCCAAACAAGGCTGTCCACCATTTTTTCCCCTTTTCTTTGGCCACACCCCTGGCACCCGGTGATGTATAAGTGGTTGGGGGTCACCATAACATGGGGAACTGTATTATGGGGTCACGGCATTACAAAGGTTGAGAACCACTGCTCTATCCCTATCATACAATGAAAACGCTTTAAAGCATAACTGAGTGTTTCTTAGAATTCAGTAATAAAAGACCTAGAATCTTCCAATCATTTTAGGAAGGCCTATATCATGTATTCAATGTTCCCAATGTTATTGTAATTGTGATTGTTAAGTACTTACAAAGAGAGAAAGAAGAAATGCTGGGGAGCCCATAGGGCCACTGTCCTATTAAGAAATAAACAGAAGAGGTAAATGAATTTGTCAAGAATGAATACAACATATCTAAGCACCTAATTGTAATGACAGTCACTGTTCCATATATTTTACATTCAGAGCCAGGAATCTCCGATTCACTGGATACTGTTAGGCAGGAAAGTTTCAACAATTTAAATATCCAAACACCAGGAGTTTTGTGGTTTCAAAAGCTGCTTTAAATTCTCCCATACAGGTTATAGTATTAAGTCAAGATTCATCAGCTCTTATTGGTCCTACCTTCTCCGAAGCATCTTGTTTCCGAGTAGAATCTCGTCCACGGAGACTTTTTGCACTGATCCCAGACTCATTTGTCTGCATGATCAACTGCGTGGCTAGAAATTGCTAAAAACAAAAATCATCGCACAGTATGCATTACGATTCAGAATGAATAGAAAGTTTAGCATCTTACCATCATAACACTGGAAACAATTAGCTTGTTTTTAACCCTGTATACTTCTTGCTTCCTTTGAAGCCCTCAGGTATCAGTCTTATCAAGTTAACCTATTTCTTTCTATTCTAAGTCAAGGAGACATTAATAATACCAGAAGGAGCAGGCCACTCCCCTAAGGACGTTAACTTCTCCCGTGTCAAATCAGAAGAGGACTGTTGCTCAATGAAGGTATTAAGATTGTGCCTTTACCTGAATCTGCTCCAAGACATCTCGCTGCATTTCTACAGCCATGTGATAAACATCATGATCAGAACTATTGTACATGACAGCGTTTTGGAACATCAGCATAATATCTCGTTGGAACTCTGCTGTGGTTCTGATCAACCCATTCTCAATGTTCTTCTTAATTGTTGACAAATCCATTGGCCTGCAAAAGAGTCAAGCAAATAGGTTTTGTCTTAAAATCAAATGCATTAAAAATAGGTGCATTATGAGCAGGCTCCAAGCATCAGAGTATCACTTATAAAATTAATTGTTCTCTCGTGTTTTTCCTCTGCTATTTTATTTAGTAGTGGACTGAATGGGCCCCAGGCCAGAATATGACAGCAGTAGCAGAGGAAGGACTAGTGCTGATAGGTGACTCAGTATCAATAAAAAACAAATACTAACCTCTGTACAATACTATGGTAACCTGGAGCAATATCGTCAGTCACGGGCTGTAAGAAGACATTGGCATACCTGTTCAAAGAAGACATATTAGTCCTAAGAAATATTAGTCCTAAAATAGACATATCAGGCCTAAGGCAATAAACATAATTCCCACTTATTTATTTGCCTCTCACCTTTATTATCTTTACAAATAACTCAAGGAGGCAAGCATATCCAACACACCTTCCTCCTCCTAGTTTCCCCCCAAAAGCAACCCAGTGAGGTGAATTGGGTGGAGAGAGTGACTGGCCCAAGGTCACCCAGGTGGCTTTCATGGCCACTTGAAGAAGCTTGGAAACCTTTTCTAATCTACTATCCATTTATTTGCTCAATATGCTGTACAAGGGGGAAAAATCTTGCAGTCTGAAAGCCTGTCCTCTGTGGCATGAATTCCAGAAAAAAAACCCAAAGTGTGTATTTGCATCGTGCGATAGAGTACAGCAAAGCTGTAATATATAGTAGCAAGCATGCAAAAGGCAAGTAGGTACAGCACCATGAAAAAAGAAGCTAACCTCTGATCACCAGACACGCCCTGCTTTAGAAAGTTCTGCCAAAATTAATTCATTTCACACATTTTCTAATGCAGCTCTATGTGTCTGGTAAGGACTTTCTGGTGAAGAAATTGTTAAAAGTAAAAAATGTAGGACTTCAGAGGCTGCCAGACTATGTGCTAAAAGCTCCTATGAGTAAGTTTAAACTGCAAAGTTTGTTTAAAAAACATTTTTAATAATAAAAATAAATTCTCTCTCTCTCTATAAAATATGTGATAACAATTGCAAATTATTTTTGAATAATAAAAATAAATTCTCTCTATATAAAATATTTGACAAGAGTTACAAATGGCAAGCATGCAATTAAGTGGTTCTTTTCATCCCATTATCCTCCATAAGATAAGCTTTCTTTTAAGATGATGCTTGTTGCGACACACAAATTCCTATTTCTATTTTCCAGGAGAAGCACAGCAAGTCCCAAGGTTGTTGATTTACCTGTGATTAGCAGCTGCTCTCCAGACCAGCATAATTGCCTTCTTCCAGATTTTTTGTGCCTGAATAGCCTCCTGATCCTCACTGCAAACAGAGCTAGAGAAAGATGGGAAAAGCCATTCTTCAGGAAAGCGTACAAGTACTTTACTTCCTGAACTAAAGCACATAAAGAAGGATCTAGTAATGAACTCTCTCGGTGGGAATCCCCATCTTTTACATTTTCCTGCAAAAAAGGATGGCTGTTCTCCTCAAAGCTGGAGTCTTACCATGAGGCTCCACCAGAAATCAGCAACTCATTAGACAGTGTTCTAAATTAGGCAAGCCCCAACACTAGAGAATATGGTAGAAAGGGACAATACTACAACTAGCCTTCAGCCAGCTGGAGTTTGCTCTGGGGTATCTACTGAGGAGCTGGAGGTTGACCGATACTCACAACTGTGAGGAGGCAGGGCTGCTGGGAATGGAATCAGCCAGGGTGTGAGACTGCAAAGGTGCATTATGGATACTGAAGCCATCATCACTCTCACTCACAGGGGGCTCATTGTCCATTTCTGAGAGATATCCCTCACCCTGATCTTCCTCTTTGGGCTCCTCCAAACTGGCAGCCTCGCTGGCACCATCCTCCTCATCCTCTTCACCCTGAGCATCCCGAAATACAGGATTAAAAGTCTAGCAAGTCAGCCCAGCCAAAATGCAACTGCCAACAACAGCACTCGCACCAGCCTCCAAATATGATGGTTGCGGGAAAAGCAAAAGCTACAGTACATGCAGAAACACCCCCATGTATGGCAGAACATGCTCAGGGAGAGGCCCATGCCAACAGCTTCCCCATCTAATCTGTACTGCCTGATGAGAAGTTCAGATGGAGCTCTGTCTCACATATCTGAATATGGACTGAGGACCACTTTAAAGCCAGGACCTTCTCAGCAGTGACACCACCACTGTCGAGCAAAATTCAACCATTCCTTTAGATCAGGGGCCTTCAAACTTGGCCCTTTTATGACTTGTGGACTTCAACTCCCAGAATTCCTCAGACAGCATGCCTGGCTGAGGAATTCTGGGAGTTGAAGTCCACAAGTCATAAAAGGGCCAAGTTTGAAGACCCCTGCTTTAGTTTAATAGTAAGTAGCACTTTTCCCACAAGTCATTTGCAGCTACTGAGGTTTTGTTTCTCCTTGGTTTCTGTTACATTATTTTTCATGTTTACATTATAGATACTGCTGCATTTTTTGTTTTTAACTTGTCTGATTACAATTACTCTGTATCTAACATAAATAATTACTGAGGAGGACCTTGGCTAAAAAAAAAAAAACTAGCACAAAAATAAACTCCTAAAATTAACACAGCTGTAACTGAAATCCTACCCACCACCAAACTCCCCCATCCCCCTTTCCCATTGCTTCCAGAAAAGTTAACAACTGATTTCTGGGCATCAGGATGAATTGGAATGGGATTTTGCAGTAGGTCTGGCTTTCTTTGACTATAGATCAGTTGCAAAACAAAGAATAGCTGCTTACATCCTGTATGTATGCAAAGAGTAAATAAAATACCTTCAGCTGGTTTTCAAAAAGAGCTTGAGCTTCATCTTTCATTGATTCTGAGAAGAAAACAACAACCGTTACTTGCGAAATGCTCATAATTTTAAAGGACATTCTCCATCAGATTCACATAGGTTGTCTTTCCTGGAAACCTATGGCAACTCCCCGCTTCCCTTTCTATCCAATGCAGTTACCTGACAGCTCATATTTGTGGTGGACATCTGCCTGTGAGGAATCTTCACTTGCACTTGGAGCGTGTGGAGAGGAAGTCTCCTCATCAGGGGGAAGCTAGAAAGAAAATAATTTTTGTTGTGTAGGACAACGAAAGCAGGCTGGGAGGCTGAAGTGACAGAACCCCAACTGGACAGCCGCACGTATGCACATCCAGACAGGGAGCTCCTTGAAGACCTAACCAATGACTCAGAGCTCTGTAATCTCACAAGGGGAAAACCGGTAGTATATGATATTGGGAATTGCCTTCCAGCTGCTGAGAATCTTGGATTTCATTTAAGAAACAGCAAGGGACATTTTCAGACTGGTGACTGCACAGGGACAAGCCACATTTGCGGCAGTCTTCAACAAGAGAAGACAACTGAGTCTTAATTTTAAAAATATTGAAGCTGGGACATTGTGATTCTTAGATACTTCTGGTTAGCGAACGGTAATAAATTGTGTAAAATAATAAATGATCACGAATGTTTTATACTGGAGTTAACATTCAAGACTGTTTTTTAATGTCTCGGCACCAGAACAATACAGTGCCAAATTTAGCCAAAATACGAAACGGAACCAAACACAATACGAGAGCTATCCTTTCCATTTCTTTCACGCAAATTCTAAATTACCTACAGCGTATCAATTTACCTCTGCTTTCACAGTGCCATGATCCATGTCATCTTTTGTCGATTCTATATCCATATCAGAGCCTGTCAAACCAACCACCGTGGTCTCTTCATCTTCAGAGATCTGGCCCCTCAACTCAGAAGCTTCACTTGTTCTAGCGGCTAGTGCAGCAGCTTCTTCAGAGCCCAAACGTACCTGCCCTTGTTCAGCAGGCTCAGTTTTAATATCGGCTCCCAAATCCCCAAGGCTCATCAGATCTCGGATCCCCTTTGCTTCCAATTCCTCACAGTCCGGTCTTTCTTGCTTTATCGTTACTGTCATTTGGGGTATCTGGCTCTGCTTGTCGTGCTCCTGTTGGATCGGATGCTCTCGCTGGAGGGGGTGCTCCCACGGACTGGTTAGAGACTGAGGATCCTCAATTTCTTCACAGAAAGACAAGGCAGCCTCTACTGCTGCTACATCCAAGACTTCAGGATGATCATCCACCTTTCCAGACAAGAACATAAGGAGCAGACATAGATCGTTCATATAACAGAGAGGGAACCAGGACTATGGGGGTGGGGGGGTGGGGTTGACATCCCAACTGTTCTACATGCCAGAATGAAGAGAACGTATGGATGGAAACATTTTTTTTGGCCACTTTTCATAAATCAGGCATACTGCTACAGGTGGATAATACATGGAAAACTATATAAAACAGTGGCTTTGGACTGTAAAAGATTATAACAAATGCAAAGCTTCTTTCTAAAGGAAGTTATTTCCATTTTGGGCTGTGATTACTAAATCTGTGGGCCTCTATTCTTCACCGGTCAAAGAAACTAATACATGTTGAGGTGAAGCTATCTGTTGAGATAGTTTAAAAAATGAGGGAAAGTAAACCAGGCAAATGCCTTTTTGATGAAAGAGATTTCAACTCTTGCTAGAAAGTAGGACTAAAAGCTCAGGCCTCTGGATAATTACCTTGTCCTCAATGATAGCTATGATGTCCCCAACAGTTTCAAAATCAAGTTCTTCCCCAGTGTAGGAAGGCTCTTCCCCTGTGTAGGAAACGGCAATATCCATCTTCTCAGCCAAATCCAGGTCTTCTTTGCTATCCATGTGGTCTTTGGAAGTCCCTACACCACCAGATGCCCCAGAGCCTAGGCAGTCTTTCTTGATGGAATCAATGATCATGGAAATTTCACTGCTATCCATTGATACTGTCACAGTGTGAGGATCAGGCACTGCCTCCATGGAAACACAGGTGTTGGGCTGATTCACTGGACAAGAGTGACAAGTCAAGTGAAAGCCTGGCAGCTGCAGCAACCAGCAATGTGGGTCAGATCAAGGTATCAAAAAAAAGCATTTCACAGCCCTGCATAAAGGCACATGCAGGCTGGTACCACTTTCTGTCCCCTCCCCCACCAAGTTCTGAAATCAAAAGAAGAGCTACTTCTTAGCATCAAAGCCTAGTTCTAGTCCCACTCCAGTACTTTTACCATAACCCTTTCTTTAATCTGCCCTGCCTGAAACTCAGAGAACGTTTTCTAAACAGCCTTGAGCCAATCATTTGCTCTATAATTAGCATGATGCTGTTGAAGTCCAGCAATCTATCACTCTGCTATCAAATGGAGATGCCCACAGCCCACATTCACACAGCCCTTCCTCTAAATCAAGGGAAACAGTCTTCTGTTAGGTACTGAGTGGCATACGAGTGCAAGGACGCACCTGTCGCTACACTTTCTGGAGTTGCAGCAGATGGCACAGCAGGTGGCGCTTGTAGTGTGGGCACCATGACTATGGTGGCCTGAGACACGGACTCTATAGGGGGAGGCAGGAGTTTGGCTGGAGGCTCACTGGCAACAGCAGAAAAGGAAGCAAGCGATGAGGTGAATTGTGCTGGACCAGCTTCTAAAAGGCGGGAAAGAGTAGGAGCACCTAACGAAGTAGGAAGACAGGAAAGGCACATTAAGCCACAAGCAACAGCTACAGAAGACTACAAAGCAAGCAGTTCCTGTACTTATCCCACAATAGCTCATGCCACAACACTAACATATAACAACACCTTTTATAAAATGGCTACAGGCTGCTCTGCTGGAAGTCACCTATTAGAATCCCAAAACTAGGATGTAGCATGCTTTCAAGTGGGCAATAATACAACTTATTATTACTGGGAAAAATGCAATCCATGTTCTGCACCAAAGGGCTCTTCTTCATTTTTGTATATCAAATGATAAAAAAATAGTATTTAATTTATGAAGATATGCAGAATTTACAAGATCTTTCTCTCACTCTGTGATGCATCCGGGACCAGCTGTAACTTCCGAGCAACTTTCAAGGGTAGCCCAATGTACAACACAATACAATAATCCCAGTGAGGTGACTGGGGCATGACTGACCATCCAGAGGACTTCCTAATCTAAGAAAGGGCACAACTAGCCCATTAGATGTAACTGGGCAAATGCCATCTTGGTCACAACTATCACCTGCTCCTTGAGTAGAAGTTGTGAGTTCAAGATAACCCTGGGATGCACATCAGAAGGCCACCCTCCAAATTTTCTCTTGGTACCCAAGAGGCATAAAATCCTCCCTTTGCATCAATAGAGCACTTGACTATAAAACTATTTACTTGCTGATACTTGGGAAAGCAAATTCTGCATCAGGCTGAAAGCATTCAAATGTACAGAGCAAGTCAGAGCAGAAGGATCAAATATTACATAACATTGATAAAGCCTAGATTAAAAATACTGCACTTCGTACAATTATCATGTCTTCCAAGAACCCAACTTTTGCAGTGCTGCAATCACAGGTTTAAAACAGTAGGTAGAACATTGTCAAACAGCAGGCCCTACCTGACGCAGCAGGGGTCGCAGGAATAGTGGTAGAGGCCGACTGCATTTCCCCACCATGTAATACCGGAAGAACTCCTCCCACTTCCAGGAGGAGACCAGAGCTGCTTGGATGACCAGCAACAACAGAAAGCTCACCCTCTGCCACCTGCCAAAACACACCATATTCTAAAGATCAACATAAAGAAGATTTAACTTTCGGTAAAGTAACCAAGTCTCACTCAGCTGCACTATGTTGTAAACTTTTTTAAGGCTGAAGCTTTCTTGCCTTTGTAGGAAAAAAGAACTGTAAATGATTTGTTTGCAGTGTGCAAAAGTTCACCAAGGAGAAAAATAGGGGAAATTTAAAAAAAATGCAAAATATATCCCTATCTAAACAATGTTTCTATGTTGAGTTTGAGTTAAATACACTTGTTCTTTAGAATGAACACCAGAACAAGATAATCTTAAATTTTGATGATGTTAAATTCAGGGAGATTGCACTAAGTCTCCA
Source organism: Crotalus tigris (assembly GCF_016545835.1). Lineage (NCBI taxonomy): Eukaryota > Metazoa > Chordata > Lepidosauria > Squamata > Viperidae > Crotalus > Crotalus tigris. The sequence goes on from NW_024096520.1 coordinate 5,521,924, forward strand.
TTTGCCTGGCATTTAATGTACTATACTACAATGGCTCCTGCCCCTGTCTAGCATATCAGCTTAAGGCTTACTATGCCATTCAAAAGTTCTTTCTGGCATCAGCTAAAAAAAGAACATAGTTGTGATTTGTTAGTTATTACATTTCTGATAGAATCCTGTACCTGAAAAATAAGTAGCAATGGCTATTTAATAACTGCATCAACTGGGAGAATAGGAACCAGAATATGCAGGAGGATGCATTCCTTGCTTACCAATAAACTAGAAAAACATGTCATGAAAACCGGCTCTAAACAGACTTATATTGGATTCAAATTTTTGATAAGATTCCAGGCAACAAAATTTGGCTACATAATTTTTGTTTGTTTGTATAAAAAGGAAAAAGCTGAGAACATCTTTTTGGAAACTAGAGGCAGAACCTTTCCAATATTTTTAGGAAGACACACTCAGAGACAAAGAACAAGTTTCCTCAAAAAAAAAAAAAAAAAAAAACAAAAACAAAAACAAAAAAAACCCACGAGAGATGGATTATCTATGGTGTAAACAGTGAAACAAACACTGTGTGTGTGTGTGTGTGTGTGTGTGTGTGTGTATATATATATATATATATATATATATATATATATATATATATATATATATAACCTACATAAAACTACAATGCATCAATACAAAGGGTCAGCACCCTCAACCAGTGGAACTTCCCTAACACGGCTCATTATACATCTCTTTTTCTTGCATTATCTCCCACCCTAGCAGAAGTTATTGTTGCAGCTATGCTATGACTTCCCGTATGTATGTATGTACCATGTTTTCCCGAAAATAAGACCCAAGTGGAAAATAAGCCCTAGCATGATTTTTCAGGACATTCGTAATATCAGCCCCACCCCAAAAATAAGCCCCAGTTAAGATCGTCAGCCTGATGGATGCATTTAGGTCCGTATTTTCCCCAAAATAAGACCTAACCAGAAAATAAGCCCTAATGCATCTTTTGGAGCAAAAATTAATATAAGACCCAGTCTTATTTTCAGGGAAACATAGGTATTTATAACTGCCCATTTCATGGATTTGTGATTCATACAATTTCATCAAAACAAAGAAGAAAACACAGGTTTTTTGAGGTCGATGAATATGTTTCCACATTCAAGGATATGTTCTAAATATCATCCAATCTAAATACCATTCAATCTAATGCAATTTTTAAGAGTAAAAATGAAGTAAGGTTTCATGTAATTACTGCACTTTGCATTTGCCCTATAATAGTTCAAGAGACACCATTTTAAGCAATCTATAAACTACTAAAACTCTGTGTGTAACCTTTAACTGTACAAAATGTTGCATCGTAGGCCAACAATTTTTGAACCACGATATCTCAAATGGGCTAATTTACAGAACGTGTCTAAAATCCATAATTCAGGACTCCCAAGAAATTGAATCTGGCAAATTTCATAAAATATTTTATGATATAATATAAACTATAAGAATGTTATGAAAGTTTGTATTATATTATGAAAGATTTTATGATCAACTCCTGATTTTTAACTGTACTATACAGTTCAGCGTGGCCTATTTTCATCTCTGGGTATCTCCCTGAATTTTTAAGAATTTTTCCAGTGAAGGCAGTACATTAGAAGCTCTGCCATTGTTCAGAGCACTGAGGAATCTGGTAAGGAAATATCTCTGAAAAGATGGCCTAATGGGTCATGGGTTTTCAAGTCACACATAGTACTATAGGCAAATTTTCTTTCACTCTATGTATTTTGGTTAGCCGGTCCATCTCTTTCATAATTTTAATATTTGCAGAATTCATTTATTTTTATTCAACCTAGATTGAAAACATTTATAACATACAGAAAGTCCTTGATCTATGAGCATTCGTTCAGCTAACAGTGCTGAATGAATGGTTGTGACCAGCGCTCAGAGTTTCAGCCATCCCAGGACCTATGCAGTCCAGAGATTGCTATGTAGGCACTTGGCAACTGGTTCGCGCTTACGACTCAATACCCCATGATCATGCAATTACCATTTGCAACCTTCCTTCCTGGTTTCCTTAGAAAGTGAATGCGGAAGCCGGCAGGGAAAGTCACTGGGATAAGTCTGCCATACCCATGCACCCATCCTTAGCCGCTCTGTGTTTGTGCTATGCTGGCCACTCATCCACCCCCATGAACCTTGCCTGAGCCTCAACACTCTCCCTGAATCGTGATGCACCCCCTCACGGACCACATTGTGCCCTCCCCCACCCAACCTGCCTGCCAGCCTGCTTATGAGCTGCCTGGGACTTAACTTCCTGCTGGCTTCCCCACTGACTTGTTTGTGGGAAGTCAGCAGGAAGTTGCCTTGCCTAACAACTGTGGGATTTGGTTAACAATGGCAATCAGTACAGTAGGGATTGCTGTTGCTAAATGATATGGTCACGCTATATAATTTCATTGCTTAGTGACAGAAATTTCAGACCTAATTGCTGTCCTAAGTCAAGAACTATCTGTACAGTTAGTCCTCGACTTAGGATTGGTTGCTTAATGACCACTTGGACTTCAAAAAAACTATTTATGATCCATCCTCGAAGTTGATTGCTGCACACTGTGGTCATGTGATCGCATTTCTGGCACTTGGCAACTGGCTTACGTCCATGACTAGTTGCAGCATCCCATGGCTATGTGACCATGATTTGTGACGCTTTTGGCCAGTTTCTGGTGGGTTTTGTCAGTTTTTTTAAAGAATGGATTTGCTTAACAACCGTGATTCATTTAACAACCATAGTGACTCACTTCACAACTGTTATAAAAATGGTCATAAAACCAAGTCGTCACCTGGTGCCTCAATCTGCAGCTGAAATTTTGGGCTCCACTGTGGTCATAACTCAAGGACTACCTGAAATTAAAACTGACCTGATCCTGAAACATCATGAAAGTAGATTAATGAGCGAAGCATAACCATTATTTAATAAATACTAACCTTACTAAAAGAAAAAATATTTAGGAACAACAGCTTTCCCTAAATCTGATTATTTTGGGACCGGAACTCGTAACTACCACAACTAAAGGCCATATTTCTGTGAATTCTGGTGCCAATATGCCCAGAACATACCAGACTGCAGAAGGCTGATGATCAGATTAAGAGCAGTTTTCTTAAATTTGTTATCCCCATGTGCCAAAGTATGTTGGACTATATGTATTCCTCAACCTACAACCACAATAGGGACCAGGCAATTTGTTAAGCTTTGCTTAAGTGAGGCATCACATGACTACGCCCAATTTTATCACCTTTTCGCCAGGGTTGTTAAGCAGGCGTCGTTGCACTATGGAAAAAGTACTGTTGATGCCATGCATCACTTTCACTCCTAAAATCTATCTGAACGATTCCATTTGAAAAGCTCTGTGCCTTTTCTGGTGAAAGTCAGTCACAGAGATTCCCCCAGATTTTTGAACATGTAAGGAGGGGACTCCATACCAGCCTGGGGCTTGTGGGCAGGAGGCTGCCTTTCTTCAGCAGCTCTGAAAGCAGAGGAGAAGGAGGCGGAGTCGCTTTCTGTCCTAGCATCTTTTTCTGGGTTGAATCATCTGTGACTGGGGTCAAGGGGGCATCCAGGGAGGTGGAGCCCATAGGGGTGTCAGGGATCCCAATGAAGGAGGCAACTGGGGTGCTGGGCAATGTCCCTGGAGTTACCTGAGGAAGAGAAAAACCACACCGTTCAAAGCCACATCCTCACCATCTTGACATGTCCCTGTGACTCCTCCCAACAGGGCCAATGACACAGCCTATCCCAAGCAGCTCCTCCATCACACTAGCTTCCCTTGTAATTCATGTATCTCCACCTGTTTTTCCCTATATCAGCCACTGTCGCCAAAATGTGCCTGTAAAGCAGGAAGTCTGTGAGAGCTGTGGAAAGCTCCGTACAGCCTAATGGCTTCGTGTTCCTGCCAGATCTTACCCCTGGACTTGTCTCTTCCACACTGGGTTGAGACAAGTCTCCCAGAGCATACTCTGCTCCTGGTGATGTTGACCCTGCTGGAGAACGGACCATTATTCCTGGCATCCTTCGCGATGGATTTTTAATCGCTTGACGAGCTAAGGAAACAAAAGGCAGAAAATTACATTCTAGTTCACACTATTCAGATTAATTAAGAATTCTCAACACAAAATATGGTGATTGTCAATTTTTCCACTCCCAAGTCAGTCCAATGGGTAATCCCCTAAATACCTTTAATTCCATCCCACATGATATTTATGAATACAGAACAGGAAAAATGTTCATTTACTAGTTAACAATTTCTTGCTTATGACCATATTGGACAGGTTTTCTTTTCATTTTTTTCTATGCTTCTTTTTGGGTACAGGATCATTATGACAACCCATTATGCCTTAGTCCAGCCTTAAAGACAGTATTTTATGCTCAGTCTTTCCACAGGAAATTTGAAGAGGAAATAGGGATGGCCAAATAATTTTGTAGATCCTACTTTTTTAAACTGCATTTTACTACTTTTAATTTCTGTCAAAGAAATTTAATTCTGAGGACCTTGGTTCAACTAAAAATCCAAAATTCCAACTAACCTTGATAAGCAGCATCAGTAGCTTTTCTCTTCACTTCAGCCTCCTCTTCTTCTATTCTTTTTTTCCTGAAAAAAATGCAGATCACACAAAGTTATGGGAGCAAAACAGAATAGATATTTCCCACTCATATAGCTAGTCCTCATTTAACAACAGTAATTGGGAACAGACTTTCTATTATCAAGCAGCCTGGCTGTAAAGCAATGTCAAGTGACTGTGCTGTTTAGCACTTCTGATTGCTGTCATTAAGTGAATCCCACATGGATGCCATTTGTGACCTCCTGCCAGCTTTCCCATTGACTTTATTTATCAGAAACCGGCAGTGGTGGTCATAAATGGCAATAATGTGACCGAATGTGGTAACATCATAGTTGTGAGCCAGTTGCAACTACAAGAACCAGTTATCACTCATTCAGCCCCATTGTAACTTTGACAGTTGCTGAACGAATGGTCATTAAACAAGGTGTATGGGATAAAAAACAGTGAGAAACCCATTTTTTTATCCTTGAAAACAATTTTTAACCAAAACCTAAAAAATGTCAGGTACAGGTAATAGAACCCGTAGGCGATTCATCAAAATTCTACTACAAAGGGCAGACAGGCTGGCAAGGAATGACATGAATACTAAGATAGAAGCATATGAATACATTGCTTATCTCAGTAATTTTTATGCATACTTAAATAAACTTCATTTTTGAGGTTCATTTAAAAATTCACCTGATCCCAAGGATTCAAGACATGGAATTTGTGAGTGAAAGAGTTGGGGAGAGTGTGACAGAACAGGGAAATAAGATAACCCACATCACAATGTCATTGTAAATTTCCTCCAGCCTGTGATCCATATGTCCTGCCTGGATTAGTTCTGCATCTCTCTTCAGCTGCCTGTAAAGAAAATACAGGGTATACATTTTAATTTAATTAATTAATTATTAGCAACTGTTCTATAAGAAAACAAGGGTATTATTGATATCTCACCAAATCTGAGACCTACCTGTACTTTTCCTGTGTCTCCTTAATAAATTTCTTAAGCTCCTCCACTCGTTCTGCTGTCAGTTTTCTCACAATAACATCTTCTACAGTTTCTACAACTTCTCCTTTCTCACCACGCTTTCTTCTACACACAAAAAAACAGGAGGGAAGAAGACTCTAGCGCAGTGTTTCTCAACCTTGACAATTTTAAGGCATGTGGACTTCAACTCCCAGAATTCCACAGCCAGCATTTCACCTAGTGGGGTGAAAGTTTGTGATCCCTGCAGAATTAGCTAATCGTGCAGTACTGTGCGTACAATTTAATGAGAACTTTACTTCAAATCTATATTAGATTCTGGTTAAACAAACATCAAACAATATGGTATATTTTGCTGTATTTTTATCGAACACTATTGGAAAAAGTATGAGAAAAAAAATCTTCCGCAAAGATCAATAATTAAATAAAAAGCAGAATGCATTCCTGAGTTGGGATTATTTACTCTGTTCTTACTTTTAGCCACCAAATCCACAAAGTAAATGGGAAGCTCGAATTCAAATCATTTGCATATCAGCAATATCTTCGATTTGAATGTATCCGAACTATCAGTTTTAGCAATCTGAATAATCACTGTCTGGGAGCAGAGTTTCAACTGCTCTGGTAAGCTCACTCACAGTGGTAAGTATCACTGCTGTTATGCTCTTCAGTTCAAAGGCTGAACAATTTGTTAGTAGAGATGAACCTACTTCAAAATGATTTAGAAATGCTTTGTACCCAACATTTCCCAGATTTCCCTGGAAGCCTGCCAGCATTCAGGGTGCTTTATCAAATAACAAGGACATACTGTGTTCAACTTCTAATCTTCCTCTGGTAAGAAATGGTTCAACCTTTAAACTCACTTTGGAGTCTCTGTTGTCTCCAGGAGCTCAGAATATTGTGATGCACAGTGCTAGAAAAAAGTACAGACATATATTTTTTTAGAAAAGAGTCACCATAAACAACACAAAAAATAGTATTCCAACAAAAACTTGTGTGTGGCATATAACACATTTTCCACACTGTAAACATATTCCCTAACAATTGGAGAAGAGGACATACTTTCTGATAAACTACATGGAACTTTCCTTGTGTGTAGCAACCAGGAAGAGATGCTCACTGAGGCACTAGCACCATTACAGTTATCTCCAGAGAAAATGAGAATATACCATCAGAGGAAGAAGTGATAAGAAAAATCCTGAACTGTGCTGAGATGGACAAATTAACAAAAGAGATAAAAGAAAAGGAAGACACAGAGTACTATCTAATATGGAACAAGTGGTATGACTGGTTGGAGACTAGAAATAATAGAGGAGAATAAATGTGGAAAGGTCAAAAGTGGAAAATGTGTGTATAATAATGTATAGTAATAATAATATGTATTATTCTTAGTATGAAGTATAGTGTGAAGGAAGAAAAATGTAAATAAGAAACAATGGGGCAACAAGGACAAATATTCTAAAGAAGAAAAAGGGGGGAAAATGTAAGTAATAGAAGATTACCTTTACGAAATTGCTGTTTAAAAAAAAGGGAGGAGTATACACTGTGTGTGTGTGTATGTTTTGTTTTGTTTTGTTGGTTTAAAAAATAAAAAATAAAAAAAGAGTTATCTCCAGAAATCCTCTAAAACAGTGGTTCTCAACCTTTTTAATGCTGCGACCCCCAACCGGTTGTAAGTCGAGGACTACTCAACCGGTTGTAAGTCGAGGACTACTCAACTGTTTGCAGAATGGGACTTTTGGCGGGCTCAGCAGGGCAGAGACAGCCTGGACAATTCCTATTGGCTTTTGAAAGCCAATAGAATTAGACTCTGTTCAAGAGACTCTATTCTATTGACTTTCAAAAGCCAACAGAATAAAAGGGAGTAGCACAGCCAAGGAAAAGGGGGAAAAAATGGCGGACTGCGTTGTTTGGCGACCCCGTGAAATGGTCGTTCGACCCCAAATGGGGTCCCGACCCACAGGTTGAGAACCACTGCTCTAAAACAATGCTCTATTAATGATAACTAATGCAATGCCAAGTTTTTTTTCCATTTTTTTAAAAAATGTGTGTGCTGTGAAGCAAGGCTCCAAACAGTTTAATCCATGATCTTTATTTCCTAGATGTTCATAGTACATCTTCCCAATAGAAAAACAAAAGGCCATTATTATGCTTAAATGTAGTATTTAAGCTTCTTACCTTCTGAGAAAACCAATCAGGTGGACGGCCTGGTTCTGCAAAGGGTTTAATAGCTCTGCTGACAGATACCCTATACAAATAAGATGGAATTAAGATTTTCTTTCTCTTTATACAAAATATAGAGTATACCAGGGATACATTTACTAGACTGAGAAAAAAATACTGTATAAAAATACAGTATTTTGATAAAATACACTTTGAAGTTCATTTTGGTTTATATTCCACTCATAGTGATCTAGGGTCAAATATCTATTCATATCTGAAACTCACTGGTCAATTATACTCCATCAGTCTAACCTATCTCAGTCTTGGAAACCTGGATAATTAGAGAAGAAAACTACTCTAAGCAATTTGATTCTTTGGAAATAAAAGGGGCTGTAAATGGAAACAATAATCATCATTTCCTACTGCCTTTTTCTATTGCACAAATCTAACTTGGATAAAAATACACCATACTGTTTTCAAATGTTAACTGCATGAATTTTAGTTAATTCCTCTCCAAACTTTTGTCTCATTCCAGAAGCAGAAATCCAGTATGAATAAGGTGTTAAGTTGTATAATCTCTAGCAAATTTCAACAGTCAATTCAAAAACTATAGTTATGCCTCTTTTCTTTTTGATGACTTCAATCTGTGCTTCTGAATTTAATCAGAACAAGTGCTTAATCACTTTTCAACTAAAATTTAAGGATGGAAAGTAGTATATAATCCATTGATTTGGCTATTTGCACTAATAAATAACCTCACTTTTCATTGTCGTTAACAGTACGGGGAGGGAGAGGGTGGACTGTAGGTTTTATCCAAAGGTACATCACATCAAAACAACCAAATAATTTCCATCTTGGAATTTGCAGAAAAAAAGGGGAATATTTATTGCAAATCATTTTAGAAACTTCTGGAATATGAAAGCTGGGAATAACAGATATTTCTCAATTTGTTTTCATCAAAATACCTATCACTAATACTGAGTTACATCTCAAAATAATTTAATAAATTATTTTATTGAATATTTAATAAAATGGGTGTTGTAACATGGCTTAGTATATATAAAGTAACTATAATTAGTTGATTTATATAAGGGATACTGTAAACTGGTACATAGCAGTACAAATTAAATTATTTTTAATTCAGTGATGCTACTTACAACTATTCATTTAGTGTTCAAAGTCACAACAGCAGTGAAAAAAGTGATCTATGGCCAGTTTTCACACTTACAATTGTTGCAACATCTCCATGATCTTGTGACCAAAATTGGCAACTGTTCTAGGGTCATGTGATAACCTTCTGTAACCTTCTCATTCCGTTTCCGACAAGCAAAGTCAACGGGGAACCTAGATTCACCTAACAACTGCATGATTCACTTAATAACTGGCGTGATTCTAATATTCTAAGCCATTTTGTTGAATACAAGTTGGCAGCAAATGTTCAAATTCATTAATGGTATTTATCTCACCAATTCTGGTCCCCACTTCGCATGACAGAAGAAGCCAAGCACAGCTTCTCTCGAATAGACCACGGTTCCGTGGGCCCAGCATTCATCAACTTGTGTTCTAACAGGGGGGAAAAAAAATCACAATATTGCTGTAGGATGAGATATGAAGCAAATTATACATTCCTGATCTACCTGAAGAAAAAACATACAATTATCTGGAAAAATCTGGTAATAGCAGAAGGAAAGAATATTAGGTATGTTCGCCACACTATTTCTAAAAATAATAAAGGCGAAATTTAAAAAAACAACAACACTTAATCGCAAACAAATGGTTCCTAGAAGAGGGTGGGTAGCAAAAGGCCAACTCGCGCCCCTAAAATGCGTGCTACAGGCAGATACAGCATGAAGCCTGGCTGTACACAGCTGCGCCAGATGACTATGGTCTTCTCAGAAATACAAGGCCGTGGACATCCTGAGACCTAAAAAGGAGGCCCTGATACATTTGCCCTTAGCAAGGAAAAAGACCATTACTCACTCCCCGCTCCGGCCGCCATTTTCACGAAAGGACGATGGATTTCGAAGCTCCGCAGACATCGAGTCCGAAACGTTAGGTCAGGCCTCTCCGCTCAGACCGGTAGGCGGTCCGTTCTGTTCGACACCTCTTCCTATTGGTTGATTGAGAAGAAAAAATGGTGGCCGGAAAAACGGTTTTTTAATCTCTATGGTTGGTTTCCCAGGGGTCAGTGTTCTGGGAACGGAAGCGGAACTTGGTTAGTGTGGGGGAATAGAAGTGGCGCGTGGGTCTAGGTTCTTCGAATTGCGGCTATGGGTCGAGTCAAACACCAGGAATCAGAGGAGACCGAGGCAACAACCCCAGAACGGTCGTACCACGAGCTGGTCGCAAACGTAAATGCTATTGCGCGGCCGCTAGCTTCTCGGAAGCTCACACGCAAACTCTACAAGTGCATCAAAAAAGGTGCGTGCTATTTGGTGGGTGAGCCGCTCCCGGGTGGCTGTGATGGATTCTATTTCGAGCTTTACTGTCTCTTGGGGAATCTTCTTGAAAACTTTCGCGTTTATTTTATAGCATCGAAGTTTAAACAAATCCGGCGAGGGGTGAAAGAAGTCCAGAAATTCATCAACAAAGGCGAAAAAGGGTAAGAAACCGTGATGCTCCGGGTGATGGAATCTACTTTTTGTGAAAGTAATCTCCGAATTTCCGCTTAAAGTAACTACTAATAGTGTGTTTTGGACTAAACAAACTCTTTTAAGTCTATGAAAATATACATGCTTAAATTAGCTTTTTCTGTACAGAGTTCACAGAAACTAGTGTAGTTCTAAGCAAATTAGAGACATATTTTTCTGTAATTGTGATAAACTTATTCGACATTTGCCATTATTTTGCAATTTGTTTTATTAGTCCCTAATTTCTAACCAAGTGCTAAAATTGCTTTGTTTCATTTCTTATAGAATCACAGTTCTTGCAGGAGACACATTGCCTATTGATGTTTATTGCCACATCCCCATCATGTGTGAAGACAGGAGTCTTCCCTATGTATATATTCCATCTAAAACGGTAATATTTGGTTAAAGGAAATATATGTTCTTCTTGCTGGTCCTTGAGAAAGGAATAAATATATGAGATGTGACAAAAGAATTCAATAGAATTTTGTCTCACATGATAACTTTATTTTCCTATGTTAACAGAAAGTCTCAAGATATTTAGATACGGATACTTAGTTTTTCTCAAAAGCTACTAATCTCTACTTTTTAAATTTCATGATTTTACGGATGTCATTGATTATTAAATGTCCCAGTTTATGAACAAACTTTTGTATCTTATTTTTTTATCTTTTCAGTTGTGACTTAAATATGTAACAAAACTGGATGCAATAACATTTTAGCATTCAGAAGTTGGAATTCTAAACTGCATTCATTTTATAGATGGCTTGCTGAATAACATATGACATATGCATTCATATAATAGTAGACTGTCATACACAAGATTAAATAAATTATTGCTTAGTACAGTGTTTGAATCTAGCTAGCAAATGAACATTAGGATTTTCAAGCTATGGATCCTTACAATGTCAAATATAGTTTCAGCATAATCATGTCCAACTGTTGAATATGATACTAATACATGAATTTTAATAAAATAGCTAAAAAGTGATACACGTCAAGTTTAAAGATTTGAGTACCATATTTTGTTAATACCTTGAGGTTATGAGAGGCCAGTTAATATTGAAGTCCCTGGGAATTCCTTCCTAATATCAGCTCAGAAGTTGAACTTACGGGGAAGTGGTAATTTAAGAATTTAATGCCAATGATTCCTATGTATTCTGTCCTGCAGGTGCCATGTTAAATTTTTAAGCTTTTTATGTATAAGGTTTATAAATATGTATGGTCATACAAAAATGTGGGAATCCCTAATATTTCTTTCCTTTAAATTATTTATGGTAAATTTTAATACCTTAGCAAGATCATTTTGTCTCACATCAAAAATGTGAATTCTTTAGTATTAACTAAGCCTTATTCTCAAGTGGTTGAAATTTGGTTTCCATTTGTTAAGATGTTTGCAGTGCGGTTGCCGAATTAAGCTTTAGAATTAAGCTTTATAGAAGGTAGGTCTTCACCCTGAAGAGGCTAAAATCAAATTTCTAAAATACTGGATTTGTTTAGTTTACATCTTGAAATATGCATGAATAGTCTGTGCTGAAAAAAGGGAGACCTCTGTGTGTGATCCAAGGAGCTGAATCCTATTTCTTCTCTTGCATTCAGGATTTGGGAGCAGCGGCAGGCTCAAAACGCCCAACCTGCGTTATCATGATAAAGGCTCATGAGGAATATCAAGAAGCTTACAACGAGTGCTTGGAAGAAGTGGAGGCTCTCCCCCTTCCTTTGTGAAGAACATTAATAACAGACACTATTAAGATTCCAATATGATATAATATGCTGGATTCTATAGACTTTATGTGGTTAAATATCAGTTTCATGCCAGCCTTGATTGTTGAGCTGAGGAATATATCAAATGACTTACTGAGAGTCCAGGAATCATGGCAGCTATGCTGTTAATCGTCTATTTTTGAAGAGTTTGGGTAGCAATACTTGCTGGAAATTTGTGTTGGTTCTCAACCTGTGGGTCGGGACCCCATTTGGGGTCGAACGACCATTTCACAGGGGTCGCCAAACAACGCAGTCCGCCATTTTTTTCCCCCTTTTCCTTAGCTGTGCTACTCCCTTTTATTCTATTGGCTTTTGAAAGCCAATAGAATAGACTCTCTTGAATAGAGTCTAATTCTATTGGCTTTCAAAAGCCAATAGGAATTGTCCAGGCTGTCTCTGCCCTGCTGAGCCCGCCAAAAGTCCCATTCTGCAAACGGAGCTGCACCAGTTGAGTAGTCCTCAACTTACGACCGGTTGGGGGTCGCGGCATTAAAAAGGTTGAGAACCACTGGTTCTAGACCAGTGTTCTCAACCTTTTTAATGCCGCGGCCCCCAACCGGTCATAAGTCGAGGACTACTCAACTGGTGCAGCACCATTTGCAGAATGGGACTTTTGGCGGGCTCAGCAGGGCAGAGACAGACTGGACAATTCCTATTGGCTTTTGAAAGCCAATAGAATTAGACTCTATTCAAGAGAGTCTATTCTATTGGCTTTCAAAAGCCAATAGAATAAAAGGGAGTAGCACAGCTAAGGAAAAGGGGGAAAAAATGGTGGACTGCGTTGTTTGGCGACCCCCGTGAAATGGTCGTTCGACCCCAAATGGGATCCTGACCCACAGGTTGAGAACCACTGCTCTAGACCATTAGGATAGAGCAGGGGTAAGCAACCTTGATTCTTTTATGACTTGTGGATTTCAAATCCCAGAATTCCTGAGTCAGTATGGCTGGTTCAGGAATTCTGGGTATTGAAGTCCACAAGTCATAAAAGAGCCGTGGTTACTTGCCCCTGGGATAGAGGAACCATTAAGTAATAAAAAGATTTGTAGATATATTGGCTTTATCCAACTCAATATACTATAGACTTTAATATCACACGATCTTACTTGCTTACTCCAAAGTACCTTCCAATTTTGTTCCTCTCTGCTTGGAGTAGAGAACATTTCTTGCCTCACTGCATGCTCTCTTATGCATACAGATATGCTCTTGAAAATTAAAAAATACAAGTCATCTATAGCCCCTTTATTAAAGGGCAGTGTTATTTCAACCCTTGTTAACTGCATCATACTGTACTGTAGAAGCAAATATGAAGCATTCTCAAAAACATACCCAGCCCCGGGCTAGCTAGACTAAGATGCTTTATACAAATTAATCTTACAGTGAAGATTTAAATGTGGTTTTGTAGATATTCCATTGTATGGCAACATGCAAAGTGATTTATTTCAATTTGTTTCTATGTCACTCGCTGCCCCCTTTAGATGTTTGATATATACATGACTGGATGGAATTGAGAACACATGCATAAAGCCTCTGGCTACTCTTAAAGGCTATAGTGGCAACTTTTTTTTTTTCAATTATCCTTTCTCTAGGTCAGTACAGGTTTTTTGCTTCAGAAAAAGGCAACCAAATTTTATAAAGTGTAAGTTGTAAGCACTAGTTCTTACTTGAAACCTCCAAGTTAAAATAATGTCACTCTCCAAAATTATTCCTAAAGAGCTGTATGAGGAAATCTTTACGATTAGTCCATGAGAACACCAAGCCTGGCTATTAGGTATAATCTATGCCTAAAGATGTCTCTACATTAATATCTCTAAGGCAGATTTTAAATCCCTTTTACGTACACAACTGCAACATTTTATTACAAGCTGTTAAGCACCAAACTGTTAACTCATTACAGGTTTTAGATTTTTAAATATTTAAATAGTACATGCTCTGATGCTATAAATTGTTTGTATAAGGACGAAAATTGATCCTGACCTTTGAGGTTTTATTTCTCTACTAAAATAAGTCATCGTCGATTTGTATTCATATTCTAAGGAAATATTCCATTGTATAATTACTCATCTCTTAGTCTTTGAAGAACAATAGTGTATACAGAGGCTGACATAAAACATTAGGAAACACCAGTAAGCCTACACTTGTCCTCATTTCCATTCTAATTTACTTGAAAGTTTTTTCAAAACAGGAGTAATCTGGGTTCTGCACCTGCTTTTCTTATCTCATATACTGCATATTTCTGAAACACATTTCTGTTTTCAAGAATTTGGTAATCTGTAAGCATTAAAAGTGGGGATAGCAGCTCCACATAGAGCGCTTGTGATATAATCCAACAAGAAACAGAATTGTGAATAGAGACAAGACAAATTCTACAACAGGAGCAGTGCCTGTTGAAGCTGCCAGGATGAAGCCTAAAACAGGCAGACATGGAGTATATGTACGGATATTGCATTGCCTCATTCTGCAAAGTTTTTGTCTGGTCCACTAAAGTAATCGGCTTCCATTGTTTAGCAGTTGTTATATTAAGCAGGATATTACAGAGTTCTGCTTGCACACAACTGTATTTGAAGAGCCTATTTATAACAAATCTTGCCATTATCAAAAGATGAGGCGTTTTCCATCAGCTGGGTTTTGTTCCATGGGGCAATATGGACACTTCAGTCTGCAAAACAGAACAAGAATCAAATCAGGACTTTGGAATCCTTATCAGAAACTACTTTTGTAACAATATGAAGATGATCTGCTCCACACTCCTAGAAAACTGACAGCAAGTTCTAATGAAAGTGTGATAGAGTGGTTGGACTGGCACCACAGATATTCAGGTCAAGTCTATCATCTGTTACAGAAGCTTGCTGGGTGACTTTGGGCTACTTGTTCTCAGCCAAGCTTACTTCAATGTTATGAAAAATGGAAGCACTACATGTCACCTATGTGTGTTGAATTTCTGAAGGAAAAGCAGAATAGAAATCTTAATATTCGCCAACTTTGTTTCTATTTTTGACTTCACATTAATTAAATGAAATCTAGATTTTGTTCCAGTAATGTCAGTCATTCCTTTTAAAATGTGTGGACCTCAACTGCCAGAATTCCCCAGCCAGTATGTGGCTGGGGAATTCTGGGAGTTGAAGTCTATACATCTTAAAAGTTGCCAAGTTTGAAAAACATTGATTTAGAGTTTTTAAAATAGCCTTATTCAACAATTGGATTGAAGGCAGCAGATGCAATGTAGCCCTAGTACATAGAAATTTTAAAAAATAATTTGGGAGAAAAGTTTTACTAAATCTACATGGTATTGCATGTATAAATATGGGATGAATAAAGTATATGATTTAACTGCAGTATGGAAATTGAAATAATTCAGGCAATTATCATCTACTAATCCCATAACTTTCACTAAGAGAGCAAGATTTGATAAAAATCACTCACTTCCCTCCATTGATAAGCTTGTTGAGAGCATCTCGAGAAATAACATGTCCACAAATCAACTTGATGGGTGGATTGGAATCTGTGGTCTGTTGGCGCAGGATGGGACATGCAAAGACTGAATGATACCAGCATTTCATCCCTAGCTCAACTTCAATCTGTCAGGGAAAGAAAAGTTAACTTTAGCATGTACCGGTAGTTCTTTTATTTTCTCCAGCAAAAATCCTAATCCATCCTATAGTTCCTTCCCCAGAATGGGTAAGTAACTCACAGGCAGCTCATCCTTGTGGCTCCAGACACCTGTGCATTGTCTCTGCTCAATCACAGCCTTGATGTTCATCAGAACTGGCAATGCTACACACCCTGCAGCAAAACTGCAGAGACAGAGTGCTCAGCGCTGCCCAGTACAGCCCCCAGTCCCACCTGTATGAAGCTTTACCTGACACTGAGAGGTGACTCCACTGAGAGACCCAGCAAGGCACATGCATCACGAGTGAAAGACTCACAAATCTCTGTCCAATGACTTTCATCCAGTAGATGCCTATATGGAGAATTCTGAAGGCCTAAGCGTAGGTATACCAGACTGCCCATCATCACTTGGATCTCTGTTCAGCAAGATATAGGAGGTGCCATTTCAGTGAACAAACTTTCTCTAAGGCCACCAAGGCCTATTTCAAAACGAATTGTAGGAAACTGGTGACAGCACAAATGAACATTCCTTTGTTTCAAAGCAAGGAATACGCCAGTTTAGTTTATCTCTCGTATTAAAATTGGGGAGATAAAGCACACAGAGCATGGAATTCTTTTTCTACCCCATCATACCAGCTGCACTCAGTCACATGACCAGGAGGGAAGAAGGTGAGGCTTAAGAATGAAGCAGCTGGTAGCATTCCAAGGGCTGTCCAGCTGCTTCTTCCATACGAATGAATGAGGGGGAAGTTTTCTGGAATGCCTTTCTTCAAAGGACCAAGCTGGATCAGGCATTTTCAAGCTTGATCTTATGTCAGCTTTTCCCACCACACCAAATTTGGTCCTGTTTTTTCCCCCCAGTTCTCAGACAGCTACCCTGCTGAGAGATGAACAGGCTCAGTTCCTTTACACGCACTCTTTCCAGCATCCCATTTGGTTGGAGAGGAAAGGGGAAGAATGAGACCTCAACATTGTTTAGCTTTAAGAGTTGTTTGAAGCAACAAAGTCAGAAATGGAAGCCCATCAGTTCTGGCAACTATAAAGAAACGTTACAAAAAAACAATCTTAATACAAATAAAATTTGTTATTTTACCTTTTTTTAAGGACACTGAGTAGAGCATTAGCCCAACAGACCTAGGAAAGAAGTATCAATTCATGGCAAGAAAGCAGATCCAAGGAAAAAGTACCCCACCTTGCTTGTGTAGGTGGGCAAAGGGTTGAAAGTGACGTGCGTAGCTCAGAGCCTCCAACTCCTTGCCGGGGCCGCCAGAAAGAAGCCTGATGAAATGGAGCCGATGCAGCTGAAACTCCAGAGTACTGTTCAGATCAGCCAGCTGCTGCCTGTGGAAGACTGCCCAGCTGGGCAAGGTACATTATTCCCTCAGCACCTGAGTCTCTAAAGCAGGGGTTCTCAACCTTGGCAACTTTAAGACTTGTGGACTTCAACTCCCAGAATTCCTCAGCCAGCTTTGCTGGCTGAGGAATTCTGGGAGTTGAAGTCCACAAGTCTTAAAGTTGCCAAGGTTGAGAACCCCTGCTCTAAAGGAACTGTCCTCAGAGTAATTATAATGAACAGAAGACATGGCAATGTTCCAAGCCCACTTATATATTGGCTACAGGAGATCATGAATGGTGGCAGCTTGTTGTAAATGAAATCTCAGAAATGTACTAGATTTCACAGATGAGAAACAAAGCTTCTTAAAAAGTAATTAAAAACTAATCAAAATAAATTAAAAACCTAAACTAAAATAATTGGATTAGGAATTACAGGAAGAAAAGAGGATTTCCCCAAAGGAAAAGAGTGCCCTGTTCTAAAGACTCACCTCAGAGCAGGTCCCAGGTCTTGTTTGTGCAGAGCTTCCAAAATGCTGTTCAGTTCCAGAAATGGTTTTTTGAAGTCTACATCTACATTCACAGTTGACTCCTGCCAAGGAGAAACCAGAAATTGGTTGAAAAACAAATTGTCTTGCCCCCTCCAGAAAATAAAGGAGCAGGCAAGAAATGGAAATATATGCAGATGGAGGTTCAATTAAAAATTATGATTAATCTTTGACTTACAACAGGATGCTTAATGACTATTCAAAGTTATGATAGACCTCCCCTAAAGCTACTTACAAGCCAGTTTTGAAGTTACAATGGTCACAACCCTCCCCTCCGCACGGTGACATGATTGCATTTTGAGTGCTTGGCAAGTGGCTCACCTTTACAGCCATTTGCAGCATCTCATGATCACTTCACTACAATTTGCTATGAATTCTGCTGTTTTCCAGTGTTTACGTCTGGTTTCTGGCAAAAAAAAATGCATCTGGGGAAAATGGATTGGCTTAATGAGCATGGCATTTTCCTAACAGCCACTACAAAATATGTACAAAAAAAAACCCCAGGAAAAGTCACATGATGCCTCAACTTATGACTGCAGTGACTTATGATCATAATTTTGGGTCCAATTACAGTCATATGTCAAGGGCTACCTATATCCATTTCAGAATGGACAAAAAAGATATAAAACAGAAGAGACTAATTGGGTCAGGTGCTTCTTCTGGTATTCTAGGAAAGAAAGTAAGTTTGTGGCAAGCAGAATTGTGTAGCCCAATGATGGCAAACCTTTTAGAGACCGAGTGCCCAAACTGCAACCCAAAACCCACTTATGCATTGTCAGGCGCCGGGTGGGTATGGCCCATTGGTTGGGTGTGGCCAATTGGGGGATGTGGCCCATTGAGTGGCCGTGGCTGCAGTGGTAACAGCAGACTGGATGGGACTAAAAAGTTCAATCAATCAATTCCAACTTTGCAAGATCTTTTTTTTCCCGCAAGAAGTTGAAATTGACTGATTGACTGAACCTTTTTTTTTTTTGTACATGGCGGCAGAGGCCTAAAACGAAAAAGTTGTATAAAACCCAGCTGAAGGCGTAGGACTGGGGCAATGGCGCGCGTGCCCACAGTGAGGGCTCTGCGTGCTGCCTCTGGCACCCGTGCCATAGGTTTGCCACCACTGGTATAGCGTAACTGAAGCATAAGCCAAAAAGTGTAACACAATGTAGGATTACAACCATTATGTACTATACAGTATAGTCCTCAGTTACTGACCACTAGTTCAAAGTTATGACTGTTCAAAGTTACAGTGGAGTTGAACAAGGAGATTTAAGCTGGTTTTCAAGGTTGCAGTCATTGTCACATGATCACTATTTGGGTTCTTGGCAACCACCACACATTTATGATGGTTGCAGGCTCCCATAATCCTATAATCACCTTTGTGACGTTCATGGCTGGCTTCTGATAAGCAATGTCAATTGGGAAGCCAGCAGGAAGTCACAAATTGCATTCACATGATGTTGGCTTAATGATCTGTGGTTATTTGCTTTACAACCACATAGGGACAAGGTTGACAGTCCCAATTGCAGTTGTTAAGTTAGGACTTCCTGCAAAGATTTCTGACAGAGATTAGTACCTGACACAGTTCTTCGGCCACTCCCAACATTCCTTGTTGATAGAGATGTTCTATAATTGCCAATATCAGGATCTGTTTCTCCTGGGTTTCCCAGACCAGAGCAGGGACAATGCCACACAAATCAGCATCAAAATTCTGGAACAAAAATTTGCAAACTGTTCACAAGTACTAAAGGAAATCCTTCCATCAACCTATGTTGCCCATTCTAAAAGGATGTAAAAAAGGCCTACTTCTCAGCACTGAATGCACTATACAACAGTCACATGATAGGTATATTATACAGCCCGGTAGAATAAATGTTGGCTATATTGCTAATGCAATACAGTTTTGTCAGTTAAATGTCCTTAAAAATTCAGCTTTAAAAAAATGAAAGAGGAGAAGCAGATGATTCTTCAATCTGTATTTAAGAAAGGAAGCAAAGTAACTTGCTAGAATGATAATTTGCCTTATCTTTAAGCATGTAAATATGGTATAAAGATAAATCAAATTAACATTCTAGCAATTTAAAGAAGGATACCATACCATCAATAATGAAAACTAGATAGTCCTCAAATGAGATTGAGGTTCTACTCTCTTATGAACAGTATAAGTTGATATTCGACATGAAAAGCTAAAAATGTTTCTCTACTGTACAAAAATGTAGGAGATTCTCATTCACAGGCCCCACCTCATATACCTCTACTTAATGTTCTTAATATTTTTATTCTTAAATTGCTTCTTTATTAAATAATTTCTGTTAAAAGAAGCACACACATCACAATTATTTGGCATATAAATGCATACATTTATATACTAATAGAATAGAATAGAATAGAATAGAATAGAATAGAATAGAATAGAATAGAATAGAATAAATAATATAATATAATAATATAACATCCTTAACTGGGACTGACAACTTGATCATTATGTGAAGCCACTGCTAAGTGAAACCACAACAGTGTTGATGATCATACTTTAGCTTTCCTTTGCTTTACAGACTTGCAAAGGTTGTAAATTCAAGGATTGGTCAAAAAGTTACTTTTTCATCACCTTGTAATTGCAAATGATCACTAAAAAAGGCAGTCTCTAATGAGGACTATCTATAATCACATTTTGGAGAACCGTTTGTTTGCATATATTTCTTGGACCATTTTTCATGCAATATTCTAGATTCAGCATAATATGAAGAAAGTACAATGCTTATGAAGGCTGAGAAAGTAGAACAAGGGCTTTTTTGTACTGCACCAAATGAATGTTTACGCTATCAAAGCACAAAATAAAACGTGCATATTTCACTAGTTCATAAGCGTTCCACAATTGAGAGCATAAAATATATAATCATTGGTGTAACATCTACTCTCATAGTTCCCAGTTTAAAATCCAAAGCAATTTCCTTCTTGGTCCCAAACTCCCGGCTCAGTTAACGGAAGTTACTCACTCTATCTATGGCTTTGCCCACGCGGGAGATACTGCTGTGAATATCTTTGTGATCTGAAGCTAAATTCTGAACAGTGTCCTTGATCTTCTTACAGCACTGAGATATAACAAGGGAGAGTGTAGCAGAAAGAGGTGCTCGCTGCAAGGCTATAATAGGAAAAGCAATGTCATTTTAGTTTTAGATATCAGCTCGGCGCTTATTTGCAACTTTCATTTGTCATAAATAGGTGAAGATATGTTAAGGTATCCTCACCTGCAAGTCTTTCACATTTGGGGAAAGGCACCACTACGTACAATTTAGTTCCATATAATACTAATATTTTCATACACAACATTTCTTCAGCACCTGTTCACAAATATCTTGGAATTCAAGTGTGGAAATTTAGGGAAGACAGCAATGAAAGTAAACCAGTTGTTGTACAATGGCAAAGAGAAAGCACACCTCCTGGGTCCCAATAGCTGGCACTATTTCAAAGAAGGGCCAGGGAGTGGGGCCTATCAGAGTATGTGGACAAGGAGATACCCTTGGGAGCAAACAGTTCTCAAATAATCCAGTCCTATGTCATGAAGGACTTTACAGGTGTCAACCAGCATGTTGAATTGCACCCAGAATGCTACTGATAGCCAATGCAGTTTGCAGTATGGAAATGTCACATAGGCATAACAAACAACTACTTGCATCACCACATACTGGACCAATTGCATCTTTTGGGTGTTCAAAGGCAGCACACTGCGGTCCTGGGGGTATGTGCATCGCCATCTACTAAGTTTAAAGCTTTGGAAGAAAAGAATGTAGAATCACAGTTTGAAGAGCCTATATTTATGAAAACTGGAGAATCTTTGTGTGAGAGGCCTCAACAAGTCCAGGTTGAGGAGCAGAAGACAACTTGTGCAGTATACAATTCCAAAGAAAAGCAGCAACAGAAGAAGGTTAAGGAAGTTTCATACTCAGTGGTTTCTGAATCTCTGGGAGATGTTAGACCTACAAAGTCTTTGGAGCAATCTTTAAGGGTGGAATTGCTGCCTGAAATGGAAATTGGGAAATCTCAGTTTGAGGGGCATCAACAAGAGAGGAACGGGCAGAGGATAACTTGTACAACTTACAATGAAAAGCAGCAACAGAAGAAGGTTAAGGAAGTTTCATACTCAGTGGTTTCTGAATCTCTGGGAGATGTTAGACCTACAAAGTCTTTGGAGCAATCTTTAAGGGTGGAATTGCTGCCTGAAATGGAAATTGGGAAATCTCAGTTTGAGGGGCATCAACAAGAGAGGAACGGGCAGAGGATAACTTGTACAACTTACAATTGTAAAGACCAATACAAGGAGGAATTCAAGGAACCCTTATTGGCTTCGGAGTCGATGGGAGATTCAGGAATTTTGGAGCAGTCTCCTAAGGCAGAACTTGCAGCATTTCTTACGAGTTTGATACAAGAATGGAGAAGGGAAATGGAAGAATGGAAGAATGGAGAATGGAAAAAACTGGAATGTGAATAATTAATAATACTAATATAATTGAGACTGATAAGGATGCAGTTTCTTACGGATGGAATTTGTTATTGGTGAAGATTGAAATGTTTAATGTGTTTATTAATTTTGTTGTTTTAAGTTTTGAACCTTTAATGATAATATTGTTTAAATTTGTGTTTTGAAGGGATTATAATTTGCTTATTTTAGTGAGGGGATTCTAATGTTTTAAATTTTAAGTAATGTTTAAATTTGTGTTTTGAAGGGAGTATAACTTGTTCAAGTTTTAAGTATGCTTAAATTTGGTTTTTAAATATTATTAATATTTTTAAGAGAAAATAATTTGTTTAATTAAATGTTTAGATTTGTTTAGGAAAGAAAGTAATGTTTAAATTTGTGGTTTTGGAGGGAGTTTATATAGAATGATGATTGTATTTAGATTTGTTTAGGATTTAAAAGTGTTTCTAGTTTTTAAATATTATTATTAATATTTTTAAGAGAAAATAATTTGTTTAATTAAATGTGCTTAGATTTGTTTAGGACTTATAGGTTTTTTAAGTTTTTTTCTTTTTGGATAGGAGAGAAGATTATGAAGATTGAAGGAAATATGTACTTACTTTAAGTTCTTTAAGAGTATTTAGCTTTAATGGTATAACAAAGATTTGTATGTTTATTTTTTCGTTTTAGGATAAAGAAAGAGGGAGAAATTAGATTTTATACTATAGATATAGATATTCAAAGAAAGTAATGTTTAAATTTGTGTTTTTGGAGGGAGTTTATATAGAATGATGATTGTATTTAAATTTGTTTAGGTTTTAAAAGTGTTTTAAGTTTTTTTTTTTAATTAAGCCTGTACTCAGCTCTGGGAAGTCCAGGGGAGGGTTTGGGAGGTTGGGAAGGGGGGGGTGAGGTAGGGGGGGGTATGGGAAGGGGATTTGTTTTTGTAAAATGTAAAAATTTTCAATAAAAAAAAAAAAAAATAGGAAAAGCAATGTCATTTTAGTTTTAGATATCAGCTCGGCGCTTATTTGCAACTTTCATTTGTCATAAATAGGTGAAGATATGTTAAGGTATCCTCACCTGCAAGTCTTTCACATTTGGGGAAAGGCACCACTACGTACAATTTAGTTCCATATAATACTAATATTTTCATACACAACATTTCTTCAGCACCTGTTCACAAATATCTTGGAATTCAAGTGTGGAAATTTAGGGAAGACAGCAATGAAAGTAAACCAGTTGTTGTACAATGGCAAAGAGAAAGCACACCTCCTGGGTCCCAATAGCTGGCACTATTTCAAAGAAGGGCCAGGGAGTGGGGCCTATCAGAGTATGTGGACAAGGAGATACCCTTGGGAGCAAACAGTTCTCAAATAATCCAGTCCTATGTCATGAAGGACTTTACAGGTGTCAACCAGCATGTTGAATTGCACCCAGAATGCTACTGATAGCCAATGCAGTTTGCAGTATGGAAATGTCACATAGGCATAACAAACAACTACTTGCATCACCACATACTGGACCAATTGCATCTTTTGGGTGTTCAAAGGCAGCACACTGCAATGATTCAGATGGGAAGTGACTAAGATGTTAGTGATCATGAGCAGAGCCCCACAATCCAGAAATAGGTGCAAACAGCACTCCAAATAAAGTTATGCAAAGACACCCTTGGCTACAACTGCCAACTGTTCTTCAAGCTGGATCTGTGAGTCCTGGAGGACTCCAAAGTGCACACTGATTCCAAGCAAGGTAAAACTGCTCAGTGCCAAAGATCAATCCTCTCCGGTTTTGGGACCTATGGAACCTAAAACTTACAGTCACCTAGTTTTGATAGGGTAAAGCTAAATCCAGTTCCTCCCCATCTAAACCCTTATAACCCCCAGACACAGGAACAGAGCCTCAATGGCTTCACTTGAATTTGAAGGAGGAAAGATGTACTATTGAATATTATCTGCATATCGTATTGCACTTGTATCAATGGATAAGCTTTCCCTGAGGATTCATGTATATGGTTAGATAATATAGCTTACCAAATTGTGCAAAGTCAATACGTGCAGTTACACTGTGAGTTACAGTGCATTCAGAAAGTATTCAGACCCCCTTCACTTTTGACAATGTTGTTATGCTGCAGCCTAACATTCTACAGTTGTTGAAATTCATTTTCTCATTAATCTACACTCAGTACCCCATAATGATAATGTGAAAACAGAATTTTAGAAATGTCTGTAAATTTATTAAAAAGAAAAAAAACCTGAAATATTACATTTTGGTATAAGCATTCACATCCTTTGAAACAACACATGAAATTTAGCTCTGATGCCTTCCATTTCTCTTGATCAATGCTGACATGTTTTGACACCTTGCTTGGAGTCCACCTATGATAAATTAAATTGATTGGATATGATTTGGAAAGGCATACACCTCTCTATAGAAGGCCTCACAACTGACAATGTATACTGTAGCAAAGCAAAAGCCATGAGGTCAAAGGAACTGCCTGCAGAACTCAGAGACAGAATTTTTGCAAGGCACAGATCTGGGGAAGGCTACAATAAAATTCCTGCTGCACTGAAGGTTCCTAAGAGTACAGTGGCCTCCATAATTCTCACATGGAAGACGTTTGGCATAACCAGGACTCTTCCAAGAGCTGGTCACCCAATCAAACTGAACAATCGGGGGGAGAAGAGCCTTAGTAAGAGAGTGACCAAGAACCTGATGGTCACTCTGACTAGCTTCGGAGATCCTGTGTGGAGATGGGACAGAGTTCCAGAAAGACAACATCACTGCAGCCCTCCACCGATCTGGGTTTTATGGTAGAGTGGCTAGACGGAAGCCTCAGTGCAAAATCTGCTTGGAGTTTGCAAAAATGCACCTGAAGGACTCTCAGATTGCTAGGAACAAGATTATCTTGTCTGATGAAACCAAGATTGAACTGTTTGGCCTCAATTCTAAACATTATATCTGGTGGAAACCAGGCACCTCTCATCACCTGCCCAATACCATCCCAACAGAGATGCATGGGGGTGCCACATCATGCTGTGGGGGTGTTCTTCAGCAGCAGGGACTGGGAGACTGCTGAGGGTTGAGGGAAAACTGAATGGAGCAAAGTACAGGGATATCCTCAATGAAAACCTACGGAATTCAGGACCTCAGACTGGGCCCAAGGTTCACTTTCCATCATGACAACAATCCTAAGCACACAGCTAAGATAACACAGGAGTAACTTAGGGACAACTCTGTGAATATGCTAGAGTGGCCCAGCCAGAACCCTGACTTGAACCCTATGTACATCTCTGGAGTGACCTAAAAATGACTGTCCACCAACGATCGCCATCCAACCTGAGTTTGAGAGGATTTGCAAGGAAGAATGGCAGAAAAACTCCCAATTCATGTCACACGCAAAGACTCGAGGCTGTAATTCCTGCCAAAGGTGCTTCAACAAAGAATTGAGTAAAGGGTCTGAACACTTGTGCTATTTCAGTTTTTTCTTTTTAATAAATTTCCAGACATTTCTAAAATTCTGTTTTCGCTTTGTCATTATGGGATACTGGGTGTAGATTAATGGGAAAATGAATTTCAAAAACTGTAGAATCAGGCTGTAGCATAACAAAATTGACAAAAGAGGGTCTGAAGACTTTCTGAATGCACTGTATATGAATCCAAAACTAGTTAACTGTTAATAAGTATATCACAGCAACAGCCAATAATTAGATCGTTCATTCATTCATTCATTCATTCATTCATACATACAAACAAAGGCAGTTTTGGCTAAAATCAAAGAATATATTTTATTAAATTAACCCATTTTCTGGGTTCACCCAGACACACTTGACTCATAAACTAATTAAATGGGCTGGGTTCACATAACAGGCTTCACAACCTATACATCTAACCAAGGATAAAGTTACAGAAGGTTTTTAACATTTTCACTAATTGTATTAAGTGTACTTTGCAAGCCCACTCAATTCAATAAGCATGTAACATAAAATCTCCCAAGTAAAGCTCAACTTCCTAGTTTCATGATAAATTCTGTGCATGTTTTCCGGGCAACAACATAAACGTGGTTTTTCCATTGTGCTCTTCTAGGATGCTTTTACAATATGACTTTCTAGTGTAAGATTTCCGTGCGGGCTCTCATCCAAGGATTAGCCAGATCCGGATCTGCCTGGCTAATTTATGATCAGATGGAAGGGGCTTATTTTCAAAGCCGAGACCGCAATCCAAACCCCTTTCCCCTTCCGCGCCTTTCAGGGAATGCGAACCTGCCGCCCTGCCTCCAGGCAGAGGCATCCCTACCTGCAGCGCCCAGCTCCTCCCTTAGCTGGCTGACGTAGCGCAGCAGCTCTTCCAGGCCTCGCTCACAATGCTGGCCGTAGCACAGGAACTTCTGCAGCACTTTGTCCACCTCCCTCTCTACGCAGGCGCACCGCTCCATTAGCCCGGCCTGCCTGACACGCTCTGAAGCGGAAGGAGAAAAGCTTCCAGTCAGTACAGTCGGTGACCTTTCAGGCGCTAGCCCGGGCGCGGGGGCTGGGGTGAGGCGGAAGGTCCTTACCGGTTGGACGACGGCAGCGCTGACAAGAAGAACTGGAGACGAGGCCAACCAGCCAGGCATCCACCCCCAACCCCGGTTTAAGGAGTAGAGAGACTAGTTCGCGGACAGAATTCTGCCTGTGTCACGGCTCACCGTATGGATGCGGTCGCTACAAATTGACACGATGGAATCTTTGGTGGTTCCTATCACAGACGAGCGATAGGTTAGAAAGACACCCTCCGTACGCTGAATGGCACGTTCCTTTACTATTCAGTATGAAGGTTGGGTGGAGCCACTTTGGAAAAAGGGGGGGGAGGGAAACTTAAATAATGCTGACCTGAAAACCGTGGAAAGAGGCTTCAGTTTTCTGTAATCTGAGAAAATAGAATTAATATTAATTAGCTTTCTTCTTGTATTATGCTGACGTCCTATGCGTATCTAATTGCTAAAGTTCGCTAATGATGGAGCAAACCATTTTTATTGGGAAGGGTGTGCCTGGAATGAACTATAGGATGCAACAGCTGATTGGGACAAACCATTTTTGGCTTAGGTAAATTGTTAGTGACGTGTAGGTTTGGAGTGAACCATTTTGTGGACAGTTGGAGTTACTGGTACGGTAAGAGTCTAATACAGGTAAGATGAAATATCAATAACAGATCAGGCAAAAGTTTGATGGACTGTGACTCCAACCTGTGTTAGACTTGGTATTATTAGTTAAAATGGATCAAGTCTTTCAGCTTTCCTCCCTCTCACTGGTGATAGAGGCCCGGTTCCCACATGCAGTTTGGGAGCACCACAACATCCCTAATAATTTGTCTTCTCCCTTGATATCCAATGCTGGTCTTATCCCCAGCCAATTATTTAAATAGTCTTGTGTCATCACTTCCTGCGCTGGAAGAAAGTTTTTTTTCCCCTCTCAGTCTCATAATATCCCATCAAAAGATCATATTCTATAAAATTAACACTGTGTCATCTATTATGCTGGAGCTAAATTCAGATTACCTGTTGCATGCAAATAACCATGTGCTTTGGGTGCAGCTCTGCCATCTAGAGGAAGGATTGAATGACCTGTTACAGGTGTGCTCAAAGTATGGTTTGGAGTATGTGGCTGGAGTCCTTTGTGGTCATTAAGTCTTCATTGCAGCAATCGCTCCCAGCAGTTACCTTCTCACTTACCACTAAATATCCTGTGTTCCTTTCATCCCGATAATATTCCCCCACCCTATTTTGGAATTAATATTTCTTCAGTTTTCTAACCAGATACACAAAAAAGAGACAAGTTCATTATTTTGTTGAGAGAGGTGTGCCATGTTTATGCAATTCTATATTTGCATAATTCCAAAATGTTTTCAGGAAACAATCAGCTTCATATTTTTCCTCAGTGCAGCATCTGGAAAATCAAGAAGGTTGTCAAACTGGGCATTTATTATTTGCCAGTTTCTCTGTGCTAATTTCTTACTTTCCTGGAACTAAGTGTATACTCAGGATATACTTATACAATTCTCTAGATCTTGGTTAACCATGTAATTATATCATGGTCTCTCTCTCTCTCCCTACTTGTAGCAATTTTTAATCTGATGTCTCCCTAAAAGTGTTTATCTGAATTAAAATATGCTGGAACTGCTCAATTAATTCAAGCATTTTTGGAGACAATTGGGAGCCTTCTTGGAATTTGCCCAAGTTGGATGTGGAAGATAAACCAATGTAAGAAGTTGTCCCTAAATTGTAGAATTATAATTCTTTTTATGCTGCACTGTTCCAGTTGGGGGACGTTTTCCTGCTCGATAAATGTGAAGTTGGATAATAGCAAAGTTATAGGAAAAGGCAAATTTGTGTACATAAAACAACTGGTATGGTTACAAATCTGGATGGACTATGCAGCTTAGCAAGCAGTTGCAACAGAAGAGCAATTTTATGATGGCAATTAACCAGTGGAACAGCTTGTCTCCAGAAATTGTGGGTGCTCCATCACTGGAGATTTTTAAGAAGAGGCTGGACAGTTACTTGTCTGAGATGGTATAGGTTCTCCTGCTTGAGTAGGAGGCTGGACTAGAAGACCTCCAAGGTCCCTTCCAGCTCTATCCTATTCTAAATCATTTTGTACCAACATGCAGAATGGAAAAACTTTTAGATTGTTGTTTTGTAATGCATCTTTTCTGGAATACAACTGATAATTCTTTGTCTTAGAAAATTACCAGATTGTGTGAAACTTAAAATATTTCTATTTTAATTACATATCTTAATAAATATCCGGCTTGACTGCTGAAATATATTTACATTGTGTGCCCATGAAGTCATTTTAGAACAATAACTGTTCAAAATATAGTAGCTGATTTATTATCTTAGGTCATGAACATAGAACACATTAGAGTCCTTTTACTGCAAAAATTACAGTAATTTCCAACTATTTCCAGTTGAAGCTAGATTTGGTATTGACCTGTATTCCCTTGTCTAGGCCTATATATGTCATATATCAAAAAATTTACCTATCTACCTGCAATATCTATCTGCAGTTGAAAATTAACACAGCTGTATCTTAAGACAAGGCTTCTTATTTAGTTTCCCTTGTGCAGAGCTATATGATTGTAGCTATTAAGTTTTTATTAATATTATTGTGGTTATTAGTTGCTTGATGCTCAGTCAAATACTGATTACAGCCATTAAGTGCAGGGCTTTTTTTGTCATAGAACGCCCAGAATGGAGTTCCGGCACCTTTTTGGGATGGAACCTTGTAGGGTAGGCAAGGCGGGTTATATGACGTGTGTGAGTTCCGGCACCTTTTTTTTTTTTTTTTTACAAAAAAAGCACTGATTAAGTGAGACATCATGTGGTCACAACTTGCAATCTCCTGCCAGCTTCCCTTTTGACTTTGCTAGTTGGAAATTAACTGGAAAGGTTGCAAATGATGATCATGTGACTATGAGATGCTGGAATGATTATTAAGTGAGGACCACATGTACAGCAATTTGTCCATATAGAAGAGACATTGACATCCCAGTTGTCAGTGAAATTATACTGGAACTTATTTAGCTATTTCAGTCCTAGGTATTACTAGAGCAGACACAGGCAAATCTTTTGTCAGACTATATTAGGGTCTTATTAGTACTACTAATAATAATATTGGGAAGTGAGTGGAAAAATGACTGAAGTAATTAGAGACAAGAGACAAGACAGTCTAACCTTGGATTGTTACAATTACACAGAATCTAAATCTGCCGGATATGAATAGCAAAAATACAAAAGACACTTGCTATGTGAAGCCCAGCTATAGAGCTGGAAAATAAGGTAACACCGATAGGTTTTAAGAAGTCCTAGTGGTATAAATGAAATGCACAAAAAAAATTGAAAAGCATGTTCTAATCTAAGGAGACACATCAGACAAGTTGCTCTTACAGTTCTCTGAGAGAAATGTGGTTCGGATCTAGATGGCTAGAGGGGTCTGAGTTTCACCAAGTGTTTTTAGATTAGAACTATAATACTGTGACTCTCCTCATATCTTTAGCAGATGCCTGGGCTTTCTTTCTTGGATGAAATGAACCAGTCCTATGGAATTCAGGAAACTGGTTTATCCAGCAGTTCTAAGAGGCAAATATCCTTGTTACTTTTTGTGACGCCTTGACTCTTCCCTGTGGCATCTGAGCAAGCAACTTGGTTTCTGGCTTAGCTGCCAAGTTTTGGTGCCGCCCTCCCTGGGTTGCTTCTCAACTCCCTGCAGTTCTAATTGATGGGTGGAAACCTGCTCTGGGGATTTTGGAGTGAGGCACCAACAGAGCTTTGGACTGGCGTGGGCACAGGGAACCAAACAAGAAATTTCAACAACCAGCGGTCTTGCAAGAAAAACAAGCATTTGTGGTTTTTTGGGACCAGCAAAGAAAAAAAACCCATCTTGATATAGTAGGAAGTATGTTCCTGGTCCAGCTCACTGTAGTCTAATTTACAATTTCTTTTTTTCAGCCTTCTTTTATAATTTGCTAACCCAGGTTGGTATGTTGAAAATTAACCACATCCATATAAGTAGCTCCCTGATAAGGGATTAAGCTTATATAGTAAGAGTGAGACTATAGTAAGAGTCAACTGTTTAGTGGATTTCTAATTATATTAAGTGCTTACACTTAACACAGGATAATTCAAAGATAGTGGTGCAGTAAAGAACTCTGGCACACAACTGGATTGTTTCATACCTAGTATGATACATTTTCATCTAGATTGCATCAAATCGCTTCATAACCAGTAGCTTTTCTGTTCTGGAAAATGAAATATAGTGGGCAGTGATGTCTCCAGATAGCACACTAATGACAACAAATTTGTAGTTCCAGTGAACATGGGTTGAAACAAAATTGCAATCTGAGATGTCCCTGAGCTAGTCACCATCAAACATATTTTAATACAGGATTTCATGTACCATATTGGATAATGGCAGTCCAAAAGTAGCAAGATTTGAGTAAACTGATAAAATGTTTGCATTTGGAACATAGCAAGACAGTATTCTGCATTGATCCATTATATAGTGATATTTCTCTTATAGCATATATAAAGCTTCTGACTTCATGCCGGAGTTATATTCTTAAGAACACATTTTTTTCTTTAACTTCACATCTGTATATAGTCCATACAGCATGCAACCTTGTACCATTTGTCTTGGACAAGCCCAATTCTACATGCAAGGAGATTTTCCCTCATCACCGCAGGCTTTTCTTACAAGAAGGAAATGTAAAGGTCTGTTTTAAAAGAAAGAGAAGCTGCAAAATGGTTGAAAATATTGTTCATCGTCTTTTTTTTTTTTTTTTTTTTGCTGGCTTAAAGGATATTCTTGGTATAGGAATATTTTCATTTTATATCCATAGATTCCCCAAAGTATCTTAAGATAATTTATTATTTCCTAGCCCAATCTTCCTCCCCAAAGGAGAAAAAAACCCCAAGAGATTAAACATTGTTTCCTCGTTAAAAATGCATGTCCTAATTTTTTCTTATATTAGCTTACCAACTTTTAGAGTTTCTAAAACAAAATGCGTATTATCTGTTAAAACATCTATCATAGTACAAATGGCAAAAATACTAGAAACAAAGCATTATAATGAGAAAAAAAAATAGCAGTCAGGGAGCCAGAATATTTAGGCAAATATTTTATGCAATACATTGCCAGGTTGTGCTTCCATTTCAAAATTCATTATGTTAGCAAGAACCTTCAAACCTAGAACTGACACCAAGCAGCAACAGAACAAATATGTTCACAGTTTCATTCTCATTATTATGGAGAAACTGACCATAACCCAGATAACATTGTCCTATGGTTATTTTGATGGCTGAGCCCGAATGGTTTGGCTTGTGCTTTTGTTTCATAGGCCAATGGAACTGGAGTTGCTGCTTCGTTTTCCAGAGCCAAAGAAGGATCTTTCTTACAATACAAGATCATACAATCACATTATACCTGTGGCTTTGACCTTAACAGCATGAGGCCTAGCCAGATAGATAGAAAACAAATGCTATACAGTGGGATTCCTGATAGAGTAGATATTTTATGCCTTTCCTTCAAGCACAGCAAGCCAAATTTCAAACAATTAATGGGAAGGCTAAACCTCAGTAAGGAATAACCTATATATTCTCTGTTTGTTTTCCCCACTGAGCCATATCAGGAAGGTTAGCCATAGTTCCCAATTACAGCTAATTCACATTTCATAATTTAAAAAGAAACTTCTGTATTGACAGGCATTGCCAGCCTTGTCCCCATGCAGGATACAAAAGGAAAGCCTTTTGCTCTCCAACATAGAAATGGTACGGAGGCAACAGCCTACCTGGATTGGCAAAAAAATCTAAATATATTTGCCGTGATTCCATTCTACAAACAGCAATCTGCAAAATCCTGGATGTTACTACAGGAACAAATTTCTGGGCTGGGTTAACCGGCTCTTTAGCTTAGACATTTCTTCTACCAAATCTCAGAGTCCATGTTGCAGTATGGGGCTTCTGCCCATTTGCAATCCCAGCAGGAGATCTTTCTCAAACATAGCTCAGATTTTAGAAGATTCAGCTCTCTCAATCCAAGGTGATTCTGAATTGCTATTTCTGGATTCAGCTGGGAACTGCCGAAATTCACTCAGCTGCCTTTCCAGAGCCTGATTTCGATGGTACATCTCCATGTAGCTGGCCTGAATCTCACGCTGATAGCGCAAGACTTTTTCTTTTTCCTCTCGCCATGTTTTTCGCTCCTGCTCAAAGTTTACAGCTTGCAGTTGGGCCTGCCGCCTTTCCTGCAACAATTCTGCCCACAGCCACTCAGTTCCTTCTGCACTCTCACCTTGCAGTCCCCGACATTTAGAATCATCTGTTTCACAACCCAAAAAGTCCTGGCTCGCTTGCATGGGAGAATCCCTGGAAGAAGGAATAGGGGAACCATGATCTGACAAGTGTTGGAAGGAGTCCCCCAACTGTGCCAGTTGTGAGTCCTTGGCTTCCAACTGTGTTCGAGCCTCCCGCAGCTGTGTTTTCAAACTGAAGATTTCACCCAGTTTCTGGGCCATCTCTTCTTGGGTATCTCGGATCTGCTGCTTCAGCAATGAAATCTCTGCAGTTTTTTGACACACCTGTGAAAAAATATATTAGGATGAAAAAAAGAAATTAACAAAACGTAGTGAGATACGGGAGTCTATGAGATGGTGGAATATTTCCAGCAAAGGCAACAATGACAAGCCCAGATATTAAAGGAGATGATGAGATAGCTCATACTGAAGATTTTGTTGTGCCTTTACATCTGAAACTTAGTTTCATGGTTGGACAAATCTTTAGTATGGCAGTAACCTTGTCAGTTATCTAGCAAGAGTTTACCTGCTTCAGAAAGAAGTCCAAAAGGTCAGTATAATTGACTGTTTGCATTCAGCGTGGACATTAGACTAAATGAAGATAGTCCTTTGTGCATATTTCTCACCTCCCATTTGGTCTCCTCCAGTTTCGGACTGAGGCGTTCTGCTTGTTGCTGCTGCAGCCTCAGCTCTTCACAGTGGCTCTGTTGAAGGTCCAGTTCTTCTTGCAGCCTCTTCTTTTCCTGCTGTACTTTGTAGAGTTGTAGTTGAAGTGCCCTCTGGCTGCGCTGGGCCTGGTGCATTACCTGTTGCAGCTTGGCCACATACATCTGCTTTAGCTCATCTAGCTCTTCCATCCAAAGACGCTGTTTGTCTTCAAACACCTACCAGAGTAAGAGAAGATTATGGTGGATTCACAAAGATGATTCCTATGGAACACCACACCCATTTCTCTCAAGAGATGGCATAAAAACCACATCTATGCATACTCTTATTCAGTAGCTGAATAAGTCCTCCACCTAAGATTTTGCTGCCCATTGGAATTAGCTAATATCTCATAACCAAACTGCAAGTGTCACCTCTTTGGGGGAGCTGCATTAGTTGCCAATTTGCTTTGTGGGTCTAATTCAAGATGCTGGTTATTACCTGTAAAGCCCTATATGGTTTGGGCCCACCTTATTTGAAGGACCATCTTTTCCCAATTACATCGACTCACCTCAGCAGAATAGGTTCCTCCTATTAAAGAGGTCCACCTTTTCCATGGTGGTTCCCTCCCTGTGAAACACCATCCCTGCCAAGATAAGACTGGCTCCCACCTTCATATTCTGCCAAAAGGCTCCGAAGATGTCCTTTTGGCAATGGGCCTGGAGATCCCAGATTGATACGGAGCCCATCAAATGGCTTGTTTGAATGTTGTTGCTAGGGTGGGGTGTAATGGGTTTTGTATTTAGGGGTTTCATTCCTGGAATCGGTGTGAGTGAGTTGGGCAGCCATATAAATTCCCTTAATAAATAATAAAAGTAAATATCTTAAGATCATTAATATTACTAAATAAAAATAAGGACAATAAGAATCATTAATCTGAATATTAGATATTAAGATAGGGTATGTCTAGTTTAATGAAAAGGACTAGGGGTGACTTGATAGCAGTGTTCCAATATCTAAGGGGTTGCCACAAAGAAAAGGGGGGGGGTCAACCTATTCTCCAAAACACCTGAGGACTGGTCAAGAAGCAATGGATGGCAACTAATCAAGGTGAGAACCAATCTAGAACTAAGGAGAAATTTCCTGACAGTTGGAGCAATTAATCAGTGGAATGACTTGCCTCCAGAAATTGTGGGTGAACCATCACTGGAGGTTTTTAAGAAGAGACTGGACAACCATTTGTTTCAAATGTTATAGAATCCCCTGCTTGAGCAGGGGATTGAACTAGATAGAACAGTGGTTCTCAACCTTTTTAATGCCTCGACCCCCCAACTGGTCGTAAGTCGAGGACTACTCAACCGGTCGTAAGTCGAGGACTACTCAACTGGTGCAGCACCGTTTGCAGAATGGGACTTTTGGCGGGCTCAGCAGGGCAGAGACAGCCTGGACAATTCCTATTGGCTTTTGAAAGCCAATAGAATTAGGCTCTATTCAAGAGAGTCTATTCTATTGGCTTTCAAAAGCCAATAGAATAAAAGGGAGCAGCACAGCTAAGGAAAAGGGGGGAAAAATGGCGGACTGCATTGTTTGGTGACCCCCGTGAAATGGTTGTTGGACCCCAAATGGGGTCCCGACCCACAGGTTGAGAACCACTGAGATAGAAGATCTCCAAGGTCCCTTCCAACTCTGTTATTCTGAACAACAGCCAAAAATGGAGCATCACTTTCCAACTCTCTAGGCTCCTTCACACAAGAAATTTGTCACCAAGACATCTTTCAAGACAGTCCGTTTCTTAATAAAAAAAACATCACCTCCCACTGACACAATACATACTGCAAACAACTCAGGCAAGTCACACAACTCTTCCTACATAAACTTCCTTTTCTTCTCTATTATAAATTACAAAGATAATGAGATGTATCTGTGAAATTAAAAAAACAGGTTGAGGAGTAGATCAGTGACAGGATTTGCCACAGCCTGGGTGTGGAAAGCCGACATAAGAGCTTCAAAATAAGATTCTTGCAAACAAATCAGAATTACTTGTTTACTTGCCCAAATATACCTGTTATTCATTTGTGGCATGCTGAAAGCATAAAAAAGGGAAGCAACCAACTGCTTCTCTATAAAAGCTTCCGAGCTTCATTGCTTTGAGGCAATTTTTATTCACCTGAGGTATCCATGCAAGTGGCTTTTAGAATGCTTATAGAAAGGTTAAAGAATGGATAACACTATTATAGAGTCACATGGAGAATTTTACAAACTGGGGATGGAGCCAAGTCCAGCAGGCTAATTGAGTTTGTGATATCCATAATACCAAAACATTCCTACTACGCAAATTTACCCACCTGTGTGAAGGGGTCATCAGTCTCACTTAGATTTCTCTTAAACTGACGGAGCTCCATGCCTTTCTCACACAGTTGGTCCTCAAGCTGCTTCACTACATCTTCCAAAGAATATGTGGGCTCATATGGAGGGGGTGGTTCCCCTGAGCTCTGTAGTCGGCTCAGGCTCTTGCAAGACAGTGGTGCTTTCTCTACTGCCAAAGGGTCTTGTGGTCCCCGAGAAGCCCTATCTAAGGAACCACCGATGTGGTTGATGTGTCCTATGGAAGCACTCAGCTGATTCGGACCAGGCTTGAAGCGGGGATTGTATGTGGGAAAGCTTTGAATGGAGTTTGTGCCCTCATCAAGACTGATGGTGTGCAGCAGATGGCTACGCAGAGGACCACGTTGTGAGGAGCTGCCGGTACTGTTCTGGGTTAAGAGTGTATGCAGACTCCCATTGCTCTTTGACATCTTCTGTCCTTTGCTGCATGACAATCCCTGCATAGACAATAAGCTCCTCCCGGGCACCATCTTGAAAGCTGAGGGCCTGATCCGACACTGAAAATAATACAACGGCCATTAGCAGTTAAATTGGCTTTTGCATTCTGGATAACACAATGGCCATTAGCAGGTTAGCAAGATAGTTTAGCATAGCAGGAATACAAGGAAGCCAGCATATTATTATCATTCTAGTAGAATTAGTCATTTAGAACAACTCAACTGTTCTCTTGCCCATGTTCAGCCTTTCAATTTCTTTCAGCTGCTGAAAGAAATAAGTTCTAAAGTGTGGGGTCCTTGGTGGTCTTTGAGCCTGGTTGTTTTTTTTTGTAGATGTTTCATTACCAAACTAGGTAACATCATCAGTGGTGATCAGAAGGGAGTGCACCAAAGACCCCTCTGAGCTACAAACATTCTTTTCTATCAGTAAGTTCTAAAGTGGTAACCAATAATTTTTTCTTGATCAGGATGGGGGGAGGGGGAAAGATTTCTTTTGTAGCAGCTTTCTAGAGATGAAGCCGTTTTTGGCTGGCATTAAATGAGGATACTGTTGAGAAGAATTAAGCAGTATTGTGACATTACTTGTAGCACTATTAGCTCTGTTTCTTATTGTGTAGATTGGGGCTAGCATTTAGGATCCTGTTTCAGAGCTAGATTAATCCTTCAGAATTGGAAGAAAAGATTCCTCTGTTCCAATTCCAATATGGATAATTGTGATTATCTATCTCAGAAAGAATAGATTTCTTTAGCTTGGCTTTATCTGCTGTTTTAGAGAGTCTCCTGGAAATGACAATAACTAAATTAAGTTCAGCTTATCTGATAGTTTGGCACCAGTTCTCAGCAATCACTTTCACACTTTTCAGAGATAAACAGATCACATTGCAAGGGCCTCTGCACTTAACATCAGGGCCTTTGAGTCATCACTTCTTTAGGTACCATGACACTAAACTGACCTGGAGGTGGAGGAATAAGAACTGTGTATGGATCCACAGTTATTTTTCAAGCCAACAGAGCAGCATGCTAAATAACATCTCTGAACTAACAAGTCCTGAAATTTGTAA
The DNA here is from genome assembly GCF_016545835.1 of Crotalus tigris. Classification (NCBI taxonomy): domain Eukaryota; kingdom Metazoa; phylum Chordata; class Lepidosauria; order Squamata; family Viperidae; genus Crotalus; species Crotalus tigris. The sequence goes on from NW_024096520.1 coordinate 5,559,320, forward strand.
AGAACTGGCTTGGGGTGAATGTCCACCACATGGCCTTTCCCACTCTAAAGATTCAGTAGCCGATTCAGTTGTGTTCTGGGGAAATTACAATTAGCTCAGTTCCTCTGATCCATTAGTTTCTTAGTTTCACACCTCATCACGCAGACTTTCCAAAGCACCTACTAAGTATAAATCTGTATATTTTAATATCATAAAATTCAGAAATATTCTAGACTTACTGAACAAAGAGCAAGTGTATTTGTTTCATGCCAGAAAAGTATTTTTTAAAAACATTCTTGAAGCCCATACCTTGTCAAAGCGTCCACGTTCAGGCAAAGAACTCTTGGAAAAATCTGCTCCTCGATTGTCCTGGAAATACCGCTCAGGGGACTGGTTCTCCCGGTCACTCTCATAATCCCGTTTAAAGCCACCACCAGATGACTGATGCTTCTTCTCAGCCCGAACATCCCGTTTGCCCCCATATGGGTAGCCAGAGACTTCATGTTGTGGTATTCCTTTCCGGAGCAACCCATCTGGCTGGCGCATCCGTCGCAGACCTCCTGACGCAGAGGGCGAGAACTCTTGTTTCTCTACTAGGCTGCCCACGCTGCCCATATCACAGTTGTTGTCAGGCTCAGAATCCAGAGAATGAGGATCAAACAGACAATGGCTGAGGTCACAGGTCACATGAGAGGCCTGTGCTGTTGCCATGGAGATTTAGAGATGATTCCAGCACTGCCAAAAGAAATCATATACACAAAAATGTAGTGATAACTCGGATCTCACCAGCCCCCGGGCATATTGATCCCAAATCTATTCCTGACAGCCAAAGAACACCAGTTAATCAAATCACAGAGATAAAAAAAGGGGTCTTTTAGGCTCAGTAACTTCAATGCCAAACAGAATTCCAAGTTTTTCAAACTTAAAAAAACTCAATAGTCAAAGACAGCGTGAACACAACTATGTGATTTTCTCAAAAAAAGTTCCAAAATGATTTCCCATTACCTTCTTCAAACACCACTTCTAACTTTTGACTCCTGGCTTCTGCATCTCTGTTGTGCTTTACTCACCTCCTGTTAACTATGTCAAAATGGTGCCTTACCAGGAAGAAACATTTCCAAAAACAAAGCACTAAGTTCCACCCAGTTCAGGGCTAAGTGTTTGTTGTGCCCTTTTTATGATGCTGTTTCCTAAATCAAGCTCCTCCCCTTACTCTAGGCAATATTGGCATTACTTGTACAGCCACCAGCTCCTTATTGATCAGAATGATTGATGCTGGGCTGATCAGCATATAAGGTTTTCCTAAGAACACCAAAAAGCAAATGATAATCACCGATCATCTTCCCTGCTTACTTGGCTTCATATACAGAGCTCTGCCAGCAGCAAAGCAGAAGTAATCCTCGACCAGTAATTTAGTGACCGTTTTAAGTTACAATGACACTGAAAAAAGTGACTTACAACTGGTTCTTGCACTTATGACAATTGCATCATATAGATGGTCACATGATCAAAATTTAGATGCTTGGTATACGTTTACAACTGTTACGGCATCCCAGAATCATCTGATCACCATTAGTGACCTTCCCAGCCAACTTCCAACAAGCAAAGTCAATGGGGGAAATCGGATTCATTTAATGACGGTTTGATTTGATTACTCACTATGTGATTCTCTTAACTGTAGCAAAAAAAACTTGTAAAATCCGATAAGACTAACTTAACATTTGCCTTGCTTAGCAACAGAAATCCTGGTTCCAATAGTGGTTATAAGAGAACTACCTCTAAGTCAGCGGTTCTCAACCTGTGGGTCGCGACCCCATTTGGGGTCGAACGACCATTTCACGGGGGTCGCCAAACAACGCGATCCACCATTTTTTTTCCTCAGCCGGCGCAGGGGGTGGCGCTGTGCATGCACACCACGCAGGGGCGGCGCATGGGACAGCGCCGCACATGCGCGCCGCGCAGGGGGCAGTGCCGCGCATGTGTGCCGCGCAGGGGGTGCCGCCGCGCATGCGCGCCGCCTCCTTATGACCGGGGTCGCCGGTATAAAAAGATTGAGAACCACTGTTCTAAGTGGTTAAATGGCCAGTCAGAACATCAGACAAGCTGCCCCTTATACAGTGCTACACAGAAGTCTGATTTGATTTTATATGGTCTTGTCAAAGTGATACTGGTAGTGCAACTGGTGTTCCCACCTTCATAAGTGGTTTTAATTCTTTCCACAGTCCAATTTGAGTAGTTCGTAGTAGAAAAAAAGATGAGATATATAAGGTTGTAGTGATTTCTTCTACACCAGGGGTAGGTAACCTTGGCTCTTTTATGACTCATGGACTTCAACTCCCAGAATTCCTGAGCCAGCATGGCTCAGCTTGGAAACCTCTCTCTTTCCCCTCAGCATGGCTGGCTCAGGAATTCTGGGAGCTGAAGTCCACCAGTCATAAAAGAGCCAAGGTTGTCTACCCCTGTTCTACACTGTTCTGACTTCTCGACTTCTTGCTGCACCTAGGGCAGTGGTTCTCAACCTGTCTAATGCCGTGACCCCATAATACAGTTCCCCATGTTGTGGTGACCCCCAAGTGGGTGTGGCCACCAATAAGACGGAGTAGGACAGCTAGGGAAAAGGGGAAAAAATGGCGGACAGTGTGGTTTGGCGACCCCCGTGAAATGGTCGTTTGACCCCAAATGGGGTCCCGACCCACAGGTTGAGAACCACTGACCTAGGGTTTCCAGAAGTATCACCAGGGATCCTTTCAAGAACATGTTAGCTTGGCTTCAGGGCATGGAGACAGATGTAAGAAAATAAGCATTTGGTATAACAATGGAACTGCAGTCCACATTATTTATTAATTTTAATATTAAATGGGTATTTATAAATACCCATTGTATTCACAGATTCTCAGTGTCATGGTTCTGACAGAGACAAATAAAGTAGAACTCTGAGGCTAGGAAATTCCTCAAATAACATGTTTATTAGTTACAATGTATCGGCATGTCAAAAGTGAAACCAAGTCTGAAGACACACATAACAATTCCCCAATACAAAGTTGAAAAATCCCAGCCCTAAGGCTATGCAAGCAACTACATTCCCCAATACATCTTGGGGGGCTTTTCACGAAACACCAGCCTGCAGTCTTGGGAGCAGCCGTTGACCTTGGTTCCCACGGAACAAAAGTTTATTTAGACTAGTGAAGCACCTGGCAATCCTCCCTCCCTCCTTTCAATGTGTCAACCGAAAATAAATAAGATGGCCACAGCCATGCTCATTTTTAAAGTTGACACTCAGTAGTTAACAATAGCAACAATAAAGTTATAATACAATGAAAGTAGGAAAAAATATAAAATTGAAAACTATTTTAAAATATAAAACAACCATAACAATAATAAATAATAACCACAATAATAAACCACTGATGTAATTTCATCCTTCGTAGGCTCTCCCATTCTATTTTTAAACTTTACAAGAAGCCAATAATGTTGAGTGCCAATCCAATTTCTGCTGAGAAAGCATTCCAAGCTACAAGTATTCCAAATTCAGAAGTGACATTTGAATGATTCAAATCCTCTTGGCTTGCAAAAGTGGGGAACCACAAATAGTTTCTCCCAGAATGATCAAATCAAATGGGAAGTACCAACCTATCAAGACACAACACTTGAGCTGTGACTGTAACTCCATTTTCTCAGGGTTAAGTTTCACACTGTTTTGTCCCATTTGGATCTTGACAGTTTCCAGATACTAAATCGAGACACAGACATCATCTTCACCATGGCCTGGGGCAATGATGTACAACTGGATATCATCAGTTGATGATGGATTGATACATTGATGGATAAACCGTAGCTGATGGATGGCGTCTAGTGTTTCTTTAGTTTCTTTAGCCCAGACAAGTAACTCAGGTAAGAGTCTCCTCAAGCAGCAAGGTAGCTGGTATACCAATTTGATCCCCAGCTTTCCCTATAATTTGCAGGCATTGACACTCTGTGATCTCAGCAGCAGATTCCTTAGTCATAGACAAGATGTCTTCAAAGATCAGTACTATCCCCCTCCCCAGCCTTGACTTCTCAAGGACTCAAAATCCAGGAGGGCAGATCTCTGAGACAGTAATATCCCTTTCTTTGCCCAACCAGGCCTCAACAATAAAACAGACCCGTATTTACTACCAGGAGTTTCTGGCCAAGAGCATCAAGGATATAACCACTGGGTACCTATATAATTAGTTTCCCTTTTCCCTGCAATTTGTGATTGAATACTTTATCTATCTTTGTTGATACAACAAAATACCAAGCAAATGAATGAAAAAGGATAATCCTAAGACACTGATAGACTGAATATCACTAGATTCCAAGGTAGAAGTTCACCAACTACCTTTAGTTCTGGTTAGATACTAAATGCTAGGGGGAAAAAAAGAATGGATTCTTATTTTCCCATTGCCACTACACTTTTCCCTAGGGAACAAAAGTCTTCTGCATTCCTTGCTAAAAGCAGATCATGTCTTTAACTGAAGGCATTACAGGTACAGGTAGTTCTTGACTTACAACCATTTGTTTAATGACCCTTCAAAATTACAACAGCACTGAAAAAAGTGACTTATGACCTTTTTTTAACCCTTACAACGGTTGAACATCCCAAATGGTCACATGATCAAAATTTAGCTGCTTGGCAACTGGCATATATTTATGATGGTTGCAGTGTCCCAGGGTCATGTGATCACTTTTTGCAACCTTTTGACAAGCAAAGTCAAGGGGAAAGCCAGATTCACTTAACCATGTTACTAACTTAACAACTGCAGGGACTCACTTCACAACTGTGGCAAGAAGGTCGTAAAATGGGTCAAAAGTTGCTTAGCAACTGTCTTACTTAGCAATAGAAATTTTGAGCTCAAATGTGGTCATAAGTTGAGGACTACTTATAGTTCATATTTAGCAACTGCCTCGGACAACAACTGTTCACAGTTACAATGATGGTGAAAAAGTAATTTTCCAATCAATCCTAGCATACAGTATATCACTTTCACAGGTTTGAAAGGAAAGAAAAGCTAAAATAAGACTGAAAGAACAGTTGTGATTTCATTCAGTGACCACTTTGCTTAAACAAAGTTGCTGGTGCCAGTTGTGGTCGCTAAATGAAGACTACTTGTCTCTAGTTTCTCTGAAGAAGGATTAAAGTAATTGTCTGAAAAAGTAATGTATTGTGCTCAAATGATGCAGAATTTTCTTTCAGTAGATTTAAGTACAATTTCTACACTGGAATTAGATACAAAGAGAAAGAAAAAGAATCCAGACAGCTAAGCCAAAGGAAATAAGGAAAGGCTATTAGGCAACAGAGTCAAACTGTACCTTTTTCTAGGAGAGAGTTTGAACTTAATTTAGTACAATAAGTAAAACAGAGCCATGTTTCCTTGTTTAACCAGGACGGAGCAGTTTGCACCTTAAATGTTACAGAATATTTAAGCTGGCTCAGGAATTCTGGGAGTTGAAGTCCACGAATCATAAAAGAGCCAAGGTCGCCTACCCCTGATCTAGTGGTTAAGACACCAGGCTATATACTAGGAGACTGTGAATTCTAGTCCTGCCTTAGGTATGAAAACAGCTAGATGACTTTGGCCAGTCACTCTCTCATTCCAACCCACCTTACAGGACTGTTGCTGGGGAAAAAATAGGAGAGGGAATTATTAGATTATTAGATAGGTTCACTGCCTTGAGTTATTTATAAAAATAATAAAGGTGGGATAAAAAATGAAAAAAAAACATGTTTTACTTAGCAACCACTTTGTTTAATGACCAAGTTGCTGGTCCCAATTGTGGTCACTAAATACGGACGATCAGGCACAGGTGGGCCACATATGTTTATCTTTATTAGCAGCTTGGAACCATTACTTGCACAGATACATCATTCATGCATACATACACAATCCATCCTCTTCTCTTTCCTACACACTTAAGCTTTACACACACAGTGGTAAATCATTAAACCTATGTATCCAACAAAAATCAAGGATTCGTGGATATGTCAGTTGTGTGTGCAAGTGAAGGACCACTATTCTGAATGTTCCACCAAGTAAAATAATAAAGAATATACACTGCAAGTACAAGCTAACATAGTGAAATGGCATATCACATTCTACTTGTCCAAATATGAATAACTGTTGTTAATGTGGCAGAATACACCAAAATTTATAGTATCTGCTTCCAACCATCCGAAATACTGCACTCCAGTCCACCATCCCCACAAAGCAGCAGATCAAAAGGATCCACAGTTCAGGAATCAGCTCCATACTACTCTTAAATCCTTCTAAAGTCAGACATATTTAGAACATATTTGAAGCAGTAACCCAGTCAAGTAACAAGATAGCCAACCAGAAGTGCTCACGCATTATCAACTGAGAATTTGATTTCTGGAATTTCAGCAAGGCTGGCATCTCATCAGTGGCAATTTAAATGAGCTTGTTGACAAACACCAGTGCTCTTACCTCAGGTGACAATGTCCCTAACCAATGCATAAGCTTCGTAATCATTATATAATTAATTAATTAAAGCCAGTACTGAAGCTTCTTGGATGAGAAGCAAAACATTTTCAAGGAAAAACCAGGAAAGTCCGGTTGCCTTTTAGAGAATCTCCTTAGACAGCATACCGGTAACCAAAATATTGAAAAAAAAAATCATATGGAAAGAAGATGTTTGTCAACAGATACAAAAACATCCATAGCTGAATGGGCAACAGATCGTATGATTTCCAGTTTTCCCTTTCCACTAAGCCAACTCCAGTCAATGCAAGTGGTCAGCATCATGGCAATATGAAAGGGAAGGTTTCCATGGAAGCCATCTTCTACGTGCTTTTCTTGTTCCCATGTGTTAATAATATAATCTATTCCAAGTAGGCTTATGGCAGAAAGTCAGACCAACTATGGCAGATGTTGGCACTGTTCTTACAGCAGAGGAACCCATTTTAATGTATGCAACTGGGTCCTCAACCTCAATAAACAAGAGGGCAGAAGCTGAGGTCTTGCATCAAAATGTTCTTTTCTCAACATCACTGGAAGAGAGGTAGAGGGTAGGTCCCAGAGACAATTGTGACCCAGATTCCTATGGAATGGCAAACCCACTGATTCTTGGAACTTCTCTGTTCCAGAAGGCCATGCCCGTTGACTTCCAACACCCTGTGTATAATGTAAATAAAAATCATAATAATCATGACTCTTAATTGCTCATACAGATAAGCATTTGCATATACATGTGCATCCTATCTAACAGTTCAAGCAAATTGTCACTGTCTTTTAAAGCATTATTTTCTAGCAGCCAAGTACTGTGTGCATAATCCTAAAAGGAGGAAGCTGGCAATGAGATGGAATAAGCAGCTGGAATTCAGACTCTACCTATCATTGGGCATTGAACGTTGTGGAGAATGCAGCCTTTTCTCTTCTTTAGTTTCCTGTATCTAATCATTTCGGAATCTGCTACTTCTTCTGAAATCTTTGAATTTCTCTTTATGGGCATTTTAAAGAATGTGCCTTAGTATGTTAAATAGAATATTTACTAGGACCTACAGTACATACATACATTTCCATTACACTATTTCCTTTTAGGATAAACAACATTATGTAGAATGCAGAAAAAGAGTAAGAAGTGGTAAGCCAAAGAAACTGAAGGCAAGAATAAGAAAAAGAAAAGGCAATGTAGCTAATTGCCAAGCACAAATGCAATATGCACAAACAGATTAAACAAGTTGTATGGACATCCATAAGCAAGCATAGCTGCTGTTGTGGGGAAAATGCCTACTTTAATAAGGAAGTGCAGCATTTGGAGATTGTTGAAACAGAAATATTTTTATTGGCATGCACAATTACAGTCATCGCTGGGCTCTTTGCCAAAGGAATGCAGAACAGCCTTAACAGAACTATGGTACAGGTCGTATATCTTTGATTTGTTACACAGGAAAGACAAAATAAATATTGAATATCATATCATAACCTTTACAACTATAATGTAGCAACTGATAATGTAGTTAGTCCTCTAACTACATACACTAACACACATATACTATAAACAATTTATTGTAGCCATTTACTGCCTCCTCTTCACACTATAAAAAGACAAGTTGGTTTTTGTCATCTGCCCCTTTTCCAGGGTCAAAATTCCAGCTATCTGTTCTTTCCTCTCATGATTTTCTCATACTTCAGGCATAGCCATAATATGTCATTAAATCGCCACTCTGTAATTTAACATTTCTTCAGTTATAGTTAACCGTTTCAGTTAAGGAAATGTGGCTGCCAAAAAAAACCATCACCCCATGATGGCTGGATATCATCAAAGCTGACACCAAACTGAACGTAAGCCAAGTGAAAGAAGCCATACAAGCCTGGAAAATGTGGAGAGACCTGGTCCATAGAATGGCTGAGAATCAGATATGATTGAACAGATAGCATTAGCCTCATAAGTTACACCATCTATACCTGCAGCCTTATTCTTCTATTCAAAGCATTTATTACTTCCTTTCCATCATTTTTTACTTGAACATTAACAATTACAGAATTTGTTTCAATTCCATTGTTCAGTATATCACTGTCATTCCCATGTACCTCACTAAGATACACTAGCCAGATTCCTTCACTTTAGTTTCATCACTAAACATCCCTTTCATTTTTAAGTGAAATCACTCTGCTAGAAGCTCCTTCTTTAGCTCTTGTAGAGAATAAAATAGGATGACTTTGATGGAAAGAGGAGGGATCCATTAAAGCAATGAGGAGGGAAAGCCTAAGCCCAAATAATACATAGGTTTTGTGTAAATGTCTCAGATCGAGAAAACCCCAATTCATATAAGAAAGGGAGAAGGTATAGCATAATTAGGCTTGCGAGATTTTGCTATTATACTATATCTTAATAAAAGTTGTTTTAGTCTTTTGTGGAATTTATTTCTTGGTCTGATCTTCCTCATGGAACTGACAGCTCCCTTCACCCACTTTCAATAATTTTTATTTCTATTAAAAATATTCTGCAAGTCCTCTGCCTCTTTTAATCTGCATTGTTCCTTGTTCTCTGCCCATATAAATATTGTTCTTATTCTCATTTTGCAGCTTAATTTTTATGCATTTTATCTGATCTACCTCATCATTTCATGAAGCAGAGGCATCCACAGAAACCAGTGCTTTCATTGAGAGAAATACAATCTCTGTCCTATATACATACATATATACATATACATATACATATACATATACATACATACATACATACATACATACATATATATATATATATATATATATATAGTTCAAGAAGCCGAAAACACCAGCCTGAAGATGACGAATGGGACTTCATCGAAACGTCGCCAAGACACTTCCAATTTTACGTGGGAGAAAACCTGAATAACCAAAGACCTACATACAAACACCCGCGAAAACCTCAGAATATATATATATATATAATATGTATTCGTACAGAAATCCCCAGCACGATTCGTACAGGGAGGCGGGGTGCCACACTCACAGGACAGGAGGCACTGGGGGACCATCCTATAGCAATATGTACTCAGATACGTCCAAAGCGGACAAAGAGAGCGACAACAAGAGAAGCGATGATCCCTGAGCTTAGAAGCAATACGGTCAACTGAGGTGCATAGACTGGTAATGTGTTCTATGAACAGAGGGCACAAACTGCTGGTCTTATAAGCAGGCTTTCGAACCTCCGGCATTCCACTCTGATGTTAGCTGACGAAAGCTAAGTTTATCAAACAGTTGTTAGTTTATTAAACAGTTGTTTTTATATTTATCCCAGTGTGTGACTATTTTTATCAACATAAATATTCCCGGGATTCGCATTTTTAGTATAATTAGAGACCATACATACATACATACATACATACATGCATACATACATACATATATACATATTGCACACAAAAGAGACAAAGCTTGGATCACATCAATAAGATGTTCCTTTTATAAATTGCAATCTCTGACCTTCTTTTGCAGATGCCTCTCCTGGGGGTTTCTGCAGAGAGATCCAGTGTAAAAAAAAAATCAAAATGATTATAACCAAGAAATCAAAACCTAACCTTTGTTTGTTTCCCACCCATATCACCCCTCACTGTAGCCTAACATTAAACTATCAGCAACCTTTGGGTTCTTACCACAACAGGAATGCCACAACAAACAGCATGACAAGTTCTACTTTCTAACATACATTTTAAACTCTTTTGTTTATAATGAAACTTGTTCCCTCGCTTCCTGTCTGTATTCATCAGTTCTACTCCAAGATCAAACCACTTTCATTCACATTTCTTACATCAATCCTCTTTCACTTATTTGCACAAACACACAACATATTTCATGCTCTTTATTATTTATCCCTCTCGCATTCCAAGTCACAATCTTCCATATTCCCTGGCTGTCACTAGATGAGCCCATAAGATTGACCTCTGCTACCCATAATGGCTTTGGTCAACTGACATTTTCACCTAATGTTTTTTAGTAAAGTAGAAAAGGTGTAAGCTAAGTTTCCAGCCTTGCTACATACAGCACTGCCTGCCGATGGTAAAGACAGCTTTGATTACTTTTGGTATATATGAAGCAATATGGTGGAAGTGTGACCAAATATGTTTTTCCCTCAGCATGTTTACATTAGTAGAAGTACAATTATCATCATCATCATTATTAAATATGCTGAAAACTTTTTAAAAACACTAGATGGCAAGAAAGAGTGTTTTCTAACTTTTTGCTGCCACCTAATGGTTGTTTGGTTCTTTGCAGCCTAGTATTAGTAGCCTAGTACATGGCTTTTCCAAATCTAGACAGCATACTAAAAAGCAGAGACATCACCCTGCCAACAAAAGTGCGTATAGTCCAGGCCATGGTTTTCCCAGTTGCAATGTATGGCTGTGAAAGTTGGACCATAAGAAAGGCTGAGTGCCAAAGAATTGAGGCCTTTGAACTATGGTGCTGGAGAAGACTCCTGCGAGTCCCTTGGACTGCAAGGCGTTCAAACCGGTCAGTCCTAGAATAGATCAACCCCGACTGCTCTTTAGAAGGCCAGATCCTGAAGTTGAAACTCAAATACTTTGGCCACCTAATGAGAAGGAAGGACTCACTGGAGAAGGGCCTAATGCTGGGAAAGATTGAGGCAATAGAAGAAGGGGACAACAGAGAAGGAGATGGCTGGATGGAGTCACTGAAGCAGTAGGTGTGAACTTAAATGGACTCCAGAAGATGGTAGAGGACAGGAAGACCTGGAGGAACGTTGTCCATGGGGTCACAATGGGTCGGACACGACTTCGCAATTAACAACAACAGGGCTTTTCAACCTTTTCACCCATTGTACCACTTTTAGGATATGGCAACATCCGAGTATCACCAGTCGCCTAGCAAGGTGTCAAAAACTTGATGACCAAAAAAAAAGAAAAGAAAAAGGAAAAAAGTGATAAAGTACAGATAGTCCTCGACTTACAACAGTTCACTTAGTGACTGTTCGAAGTTACAATGGCATTGAAAAAAGTGCCCCACAAGCCACAGCCGAGCAAGACACCTGGCTGCCCGTTTGGTTGCGTTCTTCCTCCTGTCCGAGGTTTTCATTGTGAGCATTTCTGTTGAGGATTGGCAGTGGGGGTGCAGTGGGGGGTGGTGTTTGGTTTTTATTCCCCCCATCTGCTGGGTGGTTGCAGCAGGTTTTGGTCACTTCACATGACCCTGGGACACTGTGACCATCATAAATATGAATCAGTTGCCAAGCATCTGAATGTAAATCACATGACCCTGAAGATGCTGCAACATTCCAGCTGATCGGCGCTTCTTCTGGGCTCAGCAGAACCACCAGGATCAGTGCCGCTTTCCAGCTGATTGATGCTTCTTCAGGGCTCAGCAGAAGCACAAGGATCAGCGCCAAGCTCCAGCTGGAGCCTGGTGCTGATCCTGGCGCTTCCGCTGAGCCCTGAGAGCCCTGCAGCTCCAGCCATCTCTCGCTCAGGCTTGTGCGGTGCTGCACCGGTTCAGCTCATTCCCCTCCCCCGCTACTACTTTTCTAGGATGGTCGCATACCACCTACCAAGTGCCAATGTACCACAGGTGGTACCTGTACCACTGGCTGAAAAGCCCTGGCCTAGTAATAGGAAATGGAATCTTTAGAGATCAGACCAACAGATTGGACAGTATTATGAATCTGTAGTTCTAGACAAATGTTCAATATGAAAGAAACTATACCCCAATTAAAAGAAGGTAATTAGCAAAGGAAGCACAGAACATTTGTTGTAAAATGCAATTATGAGAGTCTCATGTTTGTTTTTCAATTACAATTGCAATTGTTATTGCATCTTATTTGAACTGTATTTTATGATTCTTGCCCTGTCACAATAGGGAGGACCAGTGCCTGCCATGCAGGAGAAAAACTTTACCTTATGGCAAGATGGGACACTCCAATCATTGTCTGTTGAGCCTTTTTGTTTCCATACAGCATCATCTAGTATATATGATGACTATTTGTACAACATGCTTAATCTGATTACAATGAATTTATTTATTTCCCAACACTTATATACCATTTACTTGCCAAAGCCTGGTTATTTCACAATAATAATAAACAGAGTAACAGTATCAATAGATCAAGGCATTAAAAGAGAATTAAAATCAACAAAATTCAACAGAATTAAAGTGAAGATAACTAAGTTCAGTAACACCACTGAATGAGTAGTCTTCCAGCTCCAATGTCTTATCGGTAGTTTTACCCAAAAGATTGGAGCTGGAGCTAAACTACATCTTCAGTGCTTGAAAGTGACCAGTGTAGGACCACCTGAATCTAGAAAGAAGCTTGTCTGAGAAAGCCTGTTTCTGGACTCTCCCCTTCCTGCCCCCTTTACTGCCAGAGGTGCATTTATAGTATGTACCTGTTGGCTAAACAAACAGGATGATGAGATTCTGATCCAACTGGAATTGTGAATCCACCGTACCTCTAAATCACAGACTTTCTCCTATGTGAGAATATGATCCCCACCAAAGCCAGAAAAAGGACCCTAAAACTGTCAAGTTATTCTGTATGAACACCCACTCTGTATTGTAACAACTCTCTTTTCTTTGTCCCATTCAATAACATTGTTTCCAGATACTGGGTAAAGAACTCCACTGCATGTTTGTGAAAGCAGGAGAGTTACCTTAGTCTTAGAAGCAAACAAAGACATTGCTGTATTTCTCCTCTCTTTATAAATATTTACGATCCTTCAAAACTAGAGATCAAATGCTCCTATTTCAGAATACACAGATCCTCTTTTACATCATTTCTAATCAACTATTAAAATTTATACCATGATTTATTTATATCCGAAGATTAGAACTGAGAGGTCTGAGTAGACACATTCTATAAATGCTGGTAGGTTTCAATGTTGGGGTGGAGATATTTTTGACATACTCTCTATGGATGTTTGTTTTGTATATTTTTTTTACTGATTAGAGCCCTATCTAGTCCACCATTCTGTGCCATACTGTAGTCAACTTGACATATGTGGAAAACTGGACAGGAATCAGTGTCTCCTTTCAGATCATTTTCAATCAAGCAGTAATTAGGAACAGTAAATATAGATCAATATTACCAAGTGTACTAGATTAAAATTATTTCTTTCTATCAGTCCTGAATTGGATGATTTAAATTCTTAACACATGCAAAATGAGGAAAAAAACCTCTCTATTCATATTATAGGAGCCATGCATTACTTAACAGACATTTGTTGCATCTCCCCTTACTCTTGATTTGGAAGAACCATTCCTCAGAGTGGAATTATTTGGTTGTCATTATTTCTGAAGGTTTTTTTTAAAAAAAAACAACAACTATTGTGGCTAATATTATTAGGTGTCTATTCTCAAATTTCATTTAAACTCATCTGAAACTGTGATAGTGCATTCCATTCATTAATAATAATACCATAGCAATAGTAATTCTTATTTAAAGTAATGTCCTTAGTTTTTTTTTGAATCAGCTGCCAAACAAATTTACTAAATGTTTGTGGATTCCAGTAAGAATTTTACTCTTTCTGCACAGTGCATATTTTTTCTAAACCTTGGTTAGTCATGATTTCCTGCAAACAGTTCATATGCTTACAATTTTCCTTAGAGGAAAATATTTCCATGCCATAATAATTCCTTCTAGTTATGCAAGGACATTTCTCAGACAGGGGAATCATAATGATACATTTCAGTCAATAGACTAGCCCGTGGAAACTTCACTCCCAAGTTAAGTCTTCATCAGCTGGTTACTTAATTCAGTAATACCTTTTCAAGGAATCCATTATGTTTCATTTCCGGAACATCACGTCCTTCAAAATACCCCAAGGGAATCTATGGGCTATTTGCTGTTGTAAACATGTGGCAAGAGCTATTTTGCAAGACATATTTTCCAATGGTGAAAGGAAAAATCATGGAAAAGTACAGTGAATCTCTGATATAATGAGCTTTGGATACAATGGACAAGAGGGGAAGTGAAATCCAGATTTCATTATACTATGATATTCAGTATCTATAGATAACAAGTAGTGTTCACATATTGCAATAAGCCATAAAATAATTTGTTTGGTTTTGATTTAGCATAACTTACCCTTTTGAATAAACCAATTGTCTATAGTTTATTCAAAGATAATGGGTAAACAAAATGTGACTTAGTAAAATGTCTGAAGTATAGATATAGATGTTCTGAGTGGCCACACCCGTTGCAGATTCTTAGTAGGCTATGCATTCGGCTGACAGGACAGAATAGGAGTACCAACCAAATACTTTCAGGCAAGACCAGTATCCTGAGAGGAAGAAAGACAGCCTTAATCCCTGTGTGGCCCATGTAAACTATAATTTCTTCTCTAAACAAGGTGAGGCAGCAATTGAGAACAAGGAAATAGCCAGTATTTCCTGTATCCTCCAAACTCTAAGAATAGCAATGCCACAGGAAGCAGCTTGTGAAACCCCCAGGCAGGTAAAGCTAACTGTGTTTGGAGCATTCAGAGCTGGAAAGCAATATCCAGACATTCCTTTGAGTATGAGTGTTTTCAGTCTTGGCTCTGCGCTGAGAGTGCTCTTTCAGGAACAAAATAAATATGTCTACAGAACTGCTTTGCCACAGACAGCATTTGTCATATGGCAAGAGATACAGGAAATAGCACATCATCATCAATCTCCTACAAAGAACTCCAAAGAAATGCACAAGATTTTTGGTTCTAACTCTTCTGCATATGAATAATGAAATCACCCTCTCTTTAAGGATAGAATACTTCTGATTATTAAAAGTGAGAAGATGAGACCAAAATAAAATACAAAGCCAAGTATTAAAGCTCTTACCCAATACAATCCCACTTTGATTCCCTATCTACCAAAAGAATTTGTTCCAAACTTTTAGCGAATTTTCTGCAGCTATTTCTGCACATTATTTCTAAGAATTGGAAAACAAAGTACTGTGACTGAACCCTCTCCCTATGTAAAAATCCCCATGAAATCAAAAGGGCATTAGTGCTGTCTTGTTTTTGATCTGGATTATAGTTTGCTCATGGCTCTAACTATGAATGTATAGAAAGGAGAACTTGCACAATGTTTAGCTTATTTACCTTTTTAGAGTTGGGAATTTCCCTCAATAATCAGTGAGCCTGGAGGCTTTTATATTCCCTAAATTGCAGTATATCACTTGGCTTACAGCAGGAGACAACAAGCTATTTTTGCAACACAACCACTGTTTCCATTTAGTAAACTGTGTTCTGTAGTTAGAATGTGTAACTTGATCTGCAGTAGGTGGAAAGAATGATATTGCTACCATTGATAGATAAATGATCCTGTCTTAACATCCAATTTCTGCCCGAAGTCTTGATTCTACTGATAATCAAATTTTATATTTGTAACTATAAATTAATGAATGTCTCTATCACAACAAACAAGTCTTACGTACGGAGATGAAACTTTATAATCAGTCTTGGAGATTCCTTATAGCAACTTCTCCAAGTAGGTTAGAATGAAGATCCCATTTCACTAAGACTCAAATGGAATGGGACACCTTGCCACGGTCAATTCGCCACAGCTAACTCATCACAGGACAACTTGCCACAAGGACAATTCAATTCAATTATCTAAAACAATTAAAACATTATTTTAATTTTTGTCATTCACATTTCATTTTGTCCCTCCTTTGGCATTCTTTCTTTCTTTAATGATTCTGTGCCACCATTTCTTTGATATTAACATAACTCTTGTCCCATGGTGAGTTACACCATTGGAAAACAGATTAGGGACAGGATGTCATGGAGAAAATCTATGTGATCATTAAGAGTCAGTACAATGATGGCACATAATCAGTAAAAAAATATACAGGAAAAAACATAGTTGCAAAAAATGCACTGTAGTCAGAACAAGGAACTGGTTAAGAATAAAGGAAGGAGAGAAAATGCAAGCAATTTTGATGGACACTTGCCGATACAGAACTTTTATTATACAAATTAGAAAACTACATTACATTACTTTTCAACATCATTGCCATTCAAATTGAGGCACTTGTCATAATGTCTTACAAGGTGTGAAATGTGAAGATGCCAAAGAGTCTGCTAGTGAAGTTCATGGAGCGTGTTTCAATCATCAGTTCAGAAGTCTACTGTGAAACGTTATGAAAACCCAGATGAGCCATCTATAACAAGCGTCGGAGCATGCTGACTTCCATTGTAGTGTTGGTTCACGATAACACTCGCCTGCAGTTGAAGCAGTTCTGTTGGGATGTTTTTGATCGCCCGCCCATAGCCCAGATTTGGCGCCAAACGACTACCACTAAGGAATTTCAAACCGACGTTATGACAAGTCCTCAATTTGAATGGCGATTATGTCAAAAAGTAATGTAATGTTGTAGTTTTCTAATGTGCATAATAAAAGTTCTGTATCTGCAAGTGTCTGTCTTTGATAACCAAATGGAGATTTATTTCCGAATTGCCCTCGTATGTGTACTTTTTATGCAGATGATGCCATTTTGCTAGCCAAGGGCTGAAGTATTTACAGTCAATATTAGACTGCTTACATGATGAGAAACATTTATCTGAATATGAACATACTTATATGCTATGATTAAAAGCATGCACCTGCCCCTTTTGTTATGTGGGGTAGGATATGTCAGGAGAAACATAAAATGAAATTGAATATTATAGGAAGAGAACATTTGAAAAATGTGTGTGATAAAATATGAAGAGATAGGATTAAGGGTGAAGGAGTAATGAATGAATGTAGACTGAATACAGGTAGTCCTCAATTTACAATCACAATTGAGCCCAACATCTCTGTTGCTATGTGAAATAGTTGTTAAGTGAGTTTTGCCCCATGTTACCTATCTTGCCATAGTTAAGTGAATCATTGCAGTTGTTAACTTAGTAGCACAGTTGTTAAGTGAATCTGGCTTCCCTATTGACTTGGCTTGTCAGGAGATTGCACATGATCCTGGACACTGTAACCAGCATGAATATGAATCAATTGGCAAGCGTCTGAATTTTGATCACATTACCAAGGGGACTCTGCAATGGTCATAAGTGTGAAAAATGGTCATAAGTTACTTTTTTCAGTATCATTGTAACTTTGAACTATCACTAACTGACCAGTTGTAAGTCAAGGAGTACCCGTATAACATGGAGTAAAGTGTGAGTTTATTAGAGTCTTAGACCAATATAGAAAATAAATACTAATGCAAAAGAAATATATTGAAGGGGTTTGGAATGGACTGAAAAGAAGGGGAAAACTGAGAAAATTGTGATGGGATGGAGTTAGGACTAAATGGAAAGAAGTAGTTTAGAGAATAAAGTTAGTGTATGAAGCAATGTATGGATATGATAAAGCAGTGATGGCGAACCTATGGCACGGGTGCCAGAGGCGGCACTCGGAGCCCTCTCTGTGGCACACAGGCTGTTGCCCCAGCCTTGCCTCCCCCCATGACCCCCTCCTCACCAGCAGCCCCCCTGGAGAGTCGCCCCCAAGTGTGGCCCACGTGGAGCAGCACAGCCCTCACCCCCGATTGCGCACAATTGATGCTGCAGGGCATGGGCAGAGTGTGTGGCCACTATGGTGCTGCTGAGCTGCCTGGGCGATCTGTGGCGGGCCCTGGAGGTGGTGATTGGCCCTGCAGGCAGGCGGGGTGGGGGTGGGGCAGGGGGTGGAGCAGGAGCGGGGCCAGTTTTGAGGCACATGGTCTCTAAAAGGTTCGCCATCACTGTGATAAAGTATCAATGATATGCAAAGATAGTAAGTAGGAAAACATAAAGTGAACGGTATATATAATTTACAATTTCCTTTTTTGGTCTCACGTCTTTAATTTTTTTTTTTTTTGCTATTTTTACCCTCTTTTTAGGATTTATATAATATTGCTTAGCCCAAAAGACAAGATCATGATAGCTACAAATATGAATGAATATATATATATATAAATCAAGAGTTTAACATTTGAAAAAGATTAAATTATCTGTTACTGATATTAGCTTATATGCTCCTAACTCAGAAATCAAGGGCCACAAAAAATGTGAAGTTATTAAACCATATAATCAAAACTTAAAACACATACACACACACACAAAAATATCATTTCAAATGAGATCCCATATACATCAGACGTATCTATAAATAACATTGGTATTCGTAGAGACTAGATTTAAACACCCTTATTGACTATTTTTATCCAAGCACCATTTGCAAGGGTGAATCCGTTAGGAATTAGTTGTTAGGCAATTTGGGGGCATTTTTAAAATGTTTTGGGGACAATTTAATGATAGCAATGGAATCAGTTTGTCTCCTAAGACCTCCCATTCTCACTCTTAAATACACATCCAAATCACCGGATGGCCTCCTGCTGTCCTTTGGAAGGTTCCCCTGCTACAACCACTGTCCCCTCAAGTGCTTCCTAGGCCAATATATGTTTTCCAAACATTCTTATTGTTCTTGATATTAAGAATTGTCTGGTGACCTTAGAAGAAATAATGCATTTATTCCAATTTAAAACAAGTTGTAACTTACGAACAATTCTTCTGCAAAGCAGCTTCTCATAAATAGGTTCCCTATCAATAACAAGTTATATAAAATCCACTAGTCGTCCTTGAACCGATGCTGTTTATCCATGGATTTAATGTGGCTATTGAGGCGTGAAAGAAGGCTCAGGGAGTCAGAATTCATTTCACCTCTTCCAAACTTTTATAGTGAGATTTAAATATAGATTTGTACTACTATCCACAAGGAATGCTATGACAATTGCTCTTTTGAATGCTAGGTAATTTAACTGATTTAATTTAAAAACATCAAAACAGTTTCCAAGTCTGAGATCTTGCAACTTCAATAATTTTTGTTTACATATTGTTTCCTTATTTTATATTCAAAAATTTGCATATTCAAGAATCTGCCTCCTTTACAGACAGAGGGCAGAACTTCAGGGTGGTCTCTTCCAACAAAAGAATAAGGCGGGTAGCACAAGAGCTTTGCTCTATTCATTCTGGGTTTACAGTCCCAAAAGAATAGGATTAAGGTTTTCATAGATTCAAGCAGGTAAAGAAAAAGGTTCATTTACAGCAGAACTACATAGACACACAACTTACTCGAGATCTCCTACTGAATTCTGAGCTGATTTATGCATGATGTCTGTTACATTTTGAACTCAAGTCATCAAACATTCCTGAGGATTCCACCTGTATACATGATTTAAATCAATGTCTTTATCTTTTTCTGTTGCGAAGGCCAAGTGTTGGAGAACTGTAAAGAGATCGCATCTACGGCACCGATCAAGCGCTTGTTTATTACAAGCAGCTCCCCGCAATTTTATTTCATTTCATTTTTCCGGGGACTATTAGCGCAGGTGAAATAGATTGAGTTTAACCTTTGGAAAGCAGCAGCTCCAATTCACCTTCGCATGAACTGTGGTTAGGCTGCCTGCTGGCAAAAAAAAAACAGGCGCTGCTCGGCTTTCCTGCCGGACCATATTCTAGTTGCTATTCTGCCCTACTGGATAAAAGGCGCGCACAGAACCCGACCTATAGCTATCATGTGTTCCGGTTTATCCAGATTTACGGCTCGCTCGGTAGAAAACTATCCCGGCATTAATGTCACAATGTGAAGTTACCCAGGAGGCATTCACGGAGAGAAGTTCTCTACACAAACTAATTATATCGCTACCACGATTATCCATTCCAAGCCTTTGCCCAGCCAAGCGTAATATTTGACGGCGTCCAGCCTCTGCCATGGAGGATCGTCCTCGCAAATAAAAAGGTGTCACTTTTTTTCCAACTCGGCCTCGGGCAAATCAGCTGCCTGCTCTGCTGGACTGGCTCCGGCCATCCTTTCCCCCCATCACTTCGTGATGCTGAGCCTGGCACTAAAGAGACCAAACTCCTTCGCTCCAATTGATGTCCGAGGCAACCTTAACAGCCGTCCCCACCAGCATCCTTATATCCCCTAAATAACCATTAACCGGCCCCATATGCTATCCGCCGACCCCTCCACCCGCACCCCGCCTCAAGGAATCGGGTCCAACCGGTTGCAGATTCCCAAGGGAAGCGGCTCCCCTTCTCTTTGGTTTTAGGGCAAGAAACCCCGTGTCAAGGAATCAATGGATTAAATCGACGCGGGTTTCAGAAGGGCAGACCAAGTACTGGTGTCCGAAGAAAGCCTGAGAACAAAGGCAACTGGACCGATCCCGAATCGAAAAAGGGTCTCGAGAAAGCTTCCCGCATAAGCACAGTGGCCAAGAGCGACTCACCATCGTTGCTGCTCGAAAAGTCGACCCTTTGCTAGATGGGATTCGCCTCCATTGCTCCGCAGCCCCTTAAACTTAGATCCGCCTTCCCTCGCTGAGATTTGAACACCCCACAGTACAGTAGGCAAGGAATCCAAGAGTTTTTGGCTGCGTCGCTGGGGTGGCAGCAAAACCCGGGCTGGAATTCTTTAGCATCTACGCCTACTCAGATTTTAGAAGTGAAAAGGCTAAGGCTAACGCTAATAGACTGCGGCAAGGGGAACGGTAAAGTACGGCCTGGATTTTGCCTTTTTCCCCTGACCTTGGCCTGGCCAACAAAGGGAAAGAGAGGGAAGGCACAGATTTAACTTTGCTGCGGTATTTCAGTGATCATTTATTCGGGATGTTGCCCCACTGTTTCAGGTAAAAGAATGCAGTAGTCTAACTGACCAGCAATATAAGGTCAAATTAAACCGCCCCCCCCAGAAAAAGAAAAATTACAGTTTCTTAAGAATGAAAAAACTATTGAAAATATGTACTGGAAACAAGTACTAGAACCATATTGTCCTGAATAAATGGAGATGAACCATTATTTCTACTAAAGTTCTTCTGAACAGGAAAAAAAATGTAATTAAACATTGGAAATCATTGTTCCTGTAATTGCAATACCACCTTCACTGTAGGGCTTCTTTGCAGTTTAGTTCATGACTAGTTCATTGAGGAGATTGATACTTAGGGGAACTTTTTTTTATTTTATTCCAGGGGTTCCAGTGTTGATATGTTATGGAACTCCCGTAAGGACAAGAGCCAGACAGCAGTTGTATGGAGTTTGGGGGAAAAAAAAATAGCATCAACAGAGTTGAGTCAGTAGGGTGATTTCTATCTGGTTGTCAGGAAACTTCAAATTGTAGTTCACTGCATATTAAGCGCTTTGTGCTGCTATTCAATACCTTCACTATCTTTAGAATGGGAACATGAGTATATTAATCCATACGTTTGACCCAAAAGTCATAAAGAGTATTGCACTGAAATACTCAGTGCAGTTCATGTTGCAAGAGTTGAACTTGCAATTTGTAACAACCATTAGTAAAACATGAGCTTAGTCCAGAAGAATGAGAAAGTATGGGAAAGAAACTAAAGATTGTCCCATTTGGAGTCTCCTTGGTACTCGTATAAAAGGGATGGAAGAAGAAACATTATCAAGTGTTCAATATTCTGTTATTATTGCCTATAGTGGTAGAGGTCTAGTGATGTCTGATCTGGCCAATCTTGAAGAACTGAAGGCTAAAGTAGGGTTAACACTTCTAAAATTATGTACATAAGAAAATATAATTGTCCAAAGGTATTACCAACCTATATATAACAGACAAGTATTACTGATTTTTAGCATACATAAAAACTAAGGTAAAATGTGTTAAATATATAAAGAAAACCATTTTTAAGAAAAGGCAAGATATGCAATTAAACACTTCAAGGTATATCAATCAAACTGTCAAATCAACCCGAAATCCTTGTGCTATCTTTAGATATTAAAATCTGTACTGTGCTCTTTTCAAGATCAACCCTGAGAATACTTCCTTATCAAAGAGTATTTATATTTAAACAAATGTACAATAGTCACTTTAGATCTGATAATACTACTGAGGTATGCCATTACTAGATCATCTGATAAACTATATAAAAAAGCTGCTGTAACTGAATCCTAAATATGCTTCTATAAACTATCATAGATATGCAGCCTAGCTCTTTGAGGATCAGCACAGTTGTGTTGAAGGCCACTGGGAATTAGACACAACATTCAATTATTAGCTTCAAAAATAGCTGGCAAGTTAATATTAGTAATCCAAAACAGGTGTACTGCACACTTGAGGCAAAGCCTGCAATCCTAAAACTGAACTTCAAAGTCTTAATTGTCAATAGTATCCTTCAGAGTAGCAAATTCTAACACTATGAGAAAATGGGAGCTAGAGTTTGCTCTGACTTGAGTCCTTGAAGCAAAGGGCCAAAACCATGTGCTAAGTTAGTTGTGTATTCTCATTTAACAGAGTAGTACTGTTCAAGTAGTCACTGCCGAAAAAGCAACCTTGTCATGTCTGGATTTACAATGAACTGGGAAGGACCTTATTTTTTTTTTATCCCCCTGCATCCTTTGTGGCTCCCAATTAAAATTACTATTTAAAATCATTGTTTGCCTCAGGAGACAAGATGTCAAAACAGTAAACATATCCCTCTGGAATTAAACTTTAAAAGAGAATATTTGTAGCTCAGGGATGAAATGAGGGATCCTTGGTGTTCTCCGAGCTTGGTGATTTTCTTGCAAACATTTCAGTACCCAAGCTATATAACATCATCAGTGATAGTGCTAACAGAGTTAGACTAGCATGGATGATGTTACCTAGTTTGGGTAATGAAATGTCTGCAAGAAAACATCCAAGCTCAGAGAGTACCAAAGACACCTGAATTAAACTTTTTTACACACAAAGTGGGACCTTCATCTCCAGAGGAGTCCTAGAAAAGAGAAATGTGTTTATTTATTTTTTGTCAATGTACAATATATAGCCCTCCAATTCACAAATTGGGACTCTGGAGGTTCCTCCATTCATCATCTTGACCAAAGTCA
The DNA here is from genome assembly GCF_016545835.1 of Crotalus tigris. NCBI lineage: Eukaryota > Metazoa > Chordata > Lepidosauria > Squamata > Viperidae > Crotalus > Crotalus tigris. The sequence continues at coordinate 5,582,595 of NW_024096520.1, forward strand.
AATTCAGTCAAATTCTTCTAATCAAGCTTATTTCACTTTTTTATCTGCATTTTCCAGTCTCCTCACTTTGTCCAAAAAGCATGTTGCCATTTCAATCTACACAAATGAAACCCAGCTGCCCCCTCCTCCCTAGCTATGAGTTCCTACAGTTGTTACCTTCTGACTATTATTCTCTCATTTCCAGCTGCTAAATCACATTTAAAAAGCTAAAAATATACTAAACACCCCCCTGATGTGACAGTGTTGTTTTACATGGCAAAATAATTGCCACAAAGAAGGCATGTGATCATGAGTTGGGGGAGAAGAACTAGATCCTGGCAACTAGAGAACCCCTGCCCTGGAAGCAAAATTCAAAATGGGAAGAAATGAATTATATATATATATCGGAACTTGTGAGCAGAATGTATTTTAAAATAAAACAGATTATTGTCCAGATATATAAAAGGAAGTACATCTTCGTATTTGAGCTGAATAACTTGTAATCAATCCTGTAATCCAAATGAAAGGTTAAGAGGGGCATGGTAATAAGGATACAGAAAGCCAATGTAAGAGTTCCCTCATATAAGCTCTTTGCTCCAAAATGGTCTACTTATTGTTTCTTAGTATACTTCCACATCGGAGGGCAATCCCTCCCCTGAGGACAGTTGAAAAGGACTTGGCCCAAAGTGGTGTTTTCCATTGGAAAATGGAAGGAAACAAATACAGACGTTCTACATCATATGAAGGAGTCACCTGTGAAAGTTCAGAGACCTGCTGGGCTCCAATAAGCCTGCTGAGAGACTTCCTTCTTCCTTTGGGCCGCAGGGCTCTGTATCGCATTGGCCATGACTGCTTCAGTTGTCAGGCTGTTATATCACCCAAGAACTTTTTTCTTTTCTTGGTTTGATCCAAAGGTCAATATTCTCATTAGTAAATTCCACTGGGGGGAGAAGAACAGTATTAGAATGTTTCCTAAATTATCCAGTACCAAAGACTAGGGTTAGGGTTACATGGGGGAAATGGCTACTGGTCACTGCACTAGCAAGCAGAAAAAAATGAATTTCTACTGCCAGCCTTATTACCAGTGCTGTTGCTGAGACTTCAGTGTGGGCTCTATAGCAGAGGCCACCAATCTTTTGAGCACCAACAGCCAGTGCTGTGGAGAAAGGTTTTTCAATGGACCAGAGGGGATGTGGTTTCACGTGCTGTCTGCATCCTGCAGATGGGGCTTCACTTGCTTGTGCAGACCAGTTGCTGGCATGCTGCGGAACGGTGCTGGTCCATGGACAAGGGTTTGGGGACCCCTGCTCTATAGGGTTGGAAAAAGACCACTTCGTTAGAAACATAGCAGAAGCAGCAGCTACTAACCACCTCTCCAGGAAGGTCCATGCTTTTCCCTGTTTCTTTGCCTTTCCTGACAGCAGCTAATTTCTGAGGAATGGTTAAAAGAAAGTTCATCCAAATGCAGGTGAATGTTCATTCTCTGAGCTTGTGGGCTGGTTTCCAAACATTTTGTTACCAGGCTAGGTAACTCAGCAGCATTTAGGGGATGTCTGTGTCAGTGCTCTTCTGTTTATAAGGGCTTCTGGTGTGAGTGTGTCAAATGAGGGTCTTGTGATGGGTCAGGTGTGAGTCATCCTGAGTCTTGTGATGGGTCTTGTGATGGGGAGATTACATCAGGTCAGGGTCATTGGAAGGTGAACTGCTGGAGGGGGGAAGGACGCTGCTGGAGATGTGACCTAGCCTGGTAACGAAACATTTGGAAACCAACCCACAAGCTTGGAGAATGAATCTTCACCCTCATCCTACACCCAAGCTACAGATATTCGCCACTATTGCAGATCATCCAAATGCATTTAGATTCAAAATGGCCATTTCAATAGTCGTTATTTGTAGCATGATCATAATTTCACCCAGCCATCATTGAACTGATATAAAGCCTGTCCTCAATTGTTTTATTTTGGCTCACCAGTGATTGGATCACTATATCACTGTATATCACTAACTTTATACCTAGTGGGAAAATTACCTTTATTTCATGATTCTATTTTTTTTATCTAAACTTCCAAATCAGCTCCACAATTATTTCTTTCTTCTCTCTCACTAGCTAACTGTCCTTTAGCCCCAAATTTTGATAGCTATTATATTCCCAAGGATGCTTAGAGATTTCCAGCTATTAAGGAATGTAGCTATTTTTGTTTTCATCCTTGTTTGTTCATGGTCCTCACTATGCAATTGCTCAACAATAAATCCACCCAGAAGATAATCCAGATTGATAGACAAACATTTGTGATAGTGGGTGATTGTCCTTAGACATTCACTCAAGAATATTTTGGGTGCATATAACAGACAGTCCAGCATTTGTTATGATTATCCAAATGTCACATGAAAATATAAGAGAAATAGCATGGAAACACCTGTGCAATACACAATGAAACATGAGCATTTGTTTATTTTTCGAAAAAGACAGTTTAGATGCCAGTTAAGAGATTATTTGTAAATATATACAGACATCATCTTGTAGTTGATAAAAGTATGCAAGCCTGGAATTCTGTTGGATGGTTCTAATTAAATTCTTAGAATTGGTTTTCCTGGAATTGTGAAAATTGTGTGGGTTGTCATAATTGGCTGACAGCCACAGAGAACAGACTGTCAGCAGGCTGAGTCAGTGCTGAGGGATTGCACAATATTAAGGACAGGTTTTTTTTTTTTAACTTCTGCTGTTCAAAGGATAAAAGTTAGACCTGATTTTAGTATTTATATAGCTCCACATTTGTCAAAATAATGGAACTTGCATGTGAAAGAGACGTTGTTTATAGGGAAAGTTCTTTGTGCTTAATTCTTCCCCCCTCATTCTTTGCAACAGGAGTTCTGACTGGAGGGAAAGATATGAAAAAGGTTTAATGATAATCAATGCATGGATGAGAGATTTAAAAACCTCTTCCTCAGCCTTTAGCTTAGCTTCAGCTAAGTAATATTAATATTATTATATTAGACTACATGGCCTGATCTCCTAACTTGGTCTATAACCCTGTACAGGATGCTTAGAGATTTTGATTATTATTGTGGCTCAAAGACAATGTAGTCCTCCCAAGGAACCGAGATATAATTATTCTTTGGAATGGGCCAATGCTTGCTTCCTTTTTTCCCCACTTATCTGGCCACTGGGAAGGGCTGTTGTGAGCATTTCATCTGGCTGATACTCAACTGCATTGCAAGGATATTGTAATTCCAAAATAGATCTCCCAATAACAAATTGATCTTATTCAGCTCTGATGTGCAACCCACCTGAATTTCTGCTTCCATACAAATTATCAACTATATCCAGATGCTGCTTCTAAGCATTCAGTTGGAAGATCAATCTTATTTCACTGGGGTCTTTATATAACAATGCACTGACAATCTAGACTGCAGCAGAATCCTCATCCGGAATTGTCCCAGGCTCTGGAATGTGATACTGAGTTATGAATGGCCTTGTCAGAGGACAGATCAAATTGCTGCAAGAGCAACAGTTTGCTTCGCTATGATTAATCGTTGTAGGAATTGTTGTTCTGCAGAAGCTCGGATTTGCCATGACTTGTCAAGCACTCAACTCTACAGTTAACAGAACAACCCCTTGATATAGATCGCTGTGAGTCAGCTTGTGAAGCCTACAAAAACCAATAACAGGAAACAGAATTGGCTGCAGATGAAACAATTTGACTGCATGATGAAGCATCCCAAATTCCCAGCCACTTGCAGGTCAGAGTCGGAAAGGCTGCCTAGGATTCCAGCTTTGACTCTCTGATGTAATCACTTTAGTGTGGCTTGAGCTGAAGCACTGGGAGCAATGTAGCAGCTTCAAATAATACAGCAGTTGGGGTGGGACTTTCTTAGGAGTCTTCTTCACTTCCAAAGACTATCATTCAGGACAAAGCTGACTGCTTTACCCCTTCCCAGTCTCATCTTAGTTGTTCATGGAAGTCTTGGCTACCAGAGTTGCTAACAGGCCTATAATGGCATCAGAATCTGGATTTCCTGAATGGTGTCAAGAGTTTCTTCAAAACTCAATCCCTCAGAGAACTATGCTGAGGAGCTGGCTGACGATGCTCTGAAGTTAATAAATAATAAAATGTGTGGCTCAGGATGCAAACAGAATGTTTGAAGGTTTTCCACAAAAACTTCATTTAACTAATCCCCTGGAAAAAGGAACAGTGCTTAGAGCAGTTGTCTAAAATGAGCACCCTCTAATTTTAACAATCTCATATCAGTTAGATATTTTAAATATTAACGGAAGAGTTAAAGATAACTAGACAAACATTATGAAGCTCATTTTTTTCAGAGAGAGATTGGTGGCATATAACTTTAACAAACAAAGTAACAATATATTAATAAAGTGTACCGCTCTATCCTTTACACAGAAATGTAAATTATCACAATTCTGGTGATTTCAGATAAATGTGTTTAGGATTATTATCCTGCCGCATGACCTTACACATTCAGAAGAAAATCCTGCTTCCAAGCTTGATGTGAGCTTTTCCTAGCAAATTTGCAACTGCTTCCAGCCTTAATTTCACCTGTTTTTGTGCACCCAAGATACAGCAGGTCTTTGTAACAGCACAGGTGCTGTTCTTGTCAGGTTCACATCATTGCACTTCTATTCTGCTTTGATCAGACTGCCCCTAGAATACTGCATCCCATTCTGGGACGGATACTGATAAAGTAGAATATGTCCAGAGGAGAACAGGCACGATACAAAGGAGCCCGGAAGGAAAGAAATTATGAGGAATGGTGGAAGATATTGGATTAATGGGAAGAATGGCTGTGTGGGGATATGATAGATGTCTGAAGGGCAGAATTTACCAGAAAACAGGACAGAAAAATGCAGCTTTAAATTACAAGAGCATAGATTTGGATGAACGTTAGAAAAAAAATCCTCACAGTAAGAATTGTTCAACAATGGAAGAAATTGTCTTGGGAGATGGTGAGCTCTCCTTTGTTGGCTGTATTGGCCATCCATCAGGGAGTGCTGCTATTGTGGATTCTTGCACTGGGCAAGAGGTTGGGCTTAGATAGTCCTCAAAGTATCTTCTAACTCTTCATTTCACGATTCTGTGAATAAGCTCCAATTGAGCTGATAACATTCAGAACATAATTGTTCAGCATCCTGTGGAGACAGCTAGATTATCATCAGCTGGAAGTCTAAGAGATTTGGGGGGGGGGTTAAGATAATGCTGTTTAAGTGAACAGCTAAAACCCAATTTGTAAATTCCAAAATTGATCATTTTGGAACCCAAGTCAGCTATTCCCAGCTTGCCACAAGCACAACTTGCCAGGTTTGCAGTGGGATCCCCAAAAGCCTAAGTCTTTGGACAGGCATTCAGCTGAACTTGGCTTGGCAACTCCACTGCCTCTACCATCCTGTTATGCAAATGAGACGTGATATAGCTGAGTGGTGATGACTCAGTCTTGCTCCCTCCTAGCCACATTCTGGGGTTTGTTCCTTTCCATCCCTCCCCAGCTGTCACGGGCTCATGAGGCAGGAATTGGGGGCGGGTTGTCAGGGAGCCTCTTGGCTTGGTGTGATGGTTACACCTGGGAGAGATGCCAACATCACTGCAGTTCAGCTCAAAACAGGAACCGGGGCAAAGCACCTTCTGGCTTAGTAATTACACACTGTGCTCCTAACACATGCTCTATGCTGGGTGTGTTATATATGACAAATTCCAAATTTCTCCTTAGCCTCCTGCATATTTCTAGGGCTAGGCAGAGACTCAAAACCTGACCTATAAACCTCTCTCCACAAAGTACAGTGTCCCACATTCCTCCTTAAGATCTTCTCTCTACCAGCCTACATAACAATTTCTGCCTGGGGATATTTTTTTCCCAATGGTCTTTGAAGATAATGTCCTCCAGCATTAATCCATACTTCTGCCCAGTTAGATCTTCTCAATATATTTGCTGTCCCATATTTGATTATCAACGCTGTCTAAACCTGACAGAAATATTAGGGCTGTGCAAAATGCCCCAAGAGGGCTTTAGACCCCCCTTTGTTTTTGAAGGTTTGAGGCAAAGGTATTTTCAGCTATTCTGAGGATTTTCACAGATTGTTTTCACATGCATGTGCATGCATAGCTGCTTCTGTTTAGCAAATTGAAGCAGTCTTACTTACATGCATAGAAAATCTGAGAAAACCCACAAAGCTGGCATCTGAGGACATGGTGGCTTTGGTAGTGTGAAAAGATGTTCTCATAACGTCATACTTCGTGAAGCATCCCTTTGAATCCTTTCCAAATTCATACCAAATAGAAGCTAACATCATTGATTTCAATGGCCCCTTCCAACTCCATAATTCTGTGGTCTCCATATATTGTGGTTATGCCACAAATCCTGTCAGTTGTAAAAAGATAATGCTCCTGTGGGCACATTGCTGCCACTCAGCCACTGAGTCAATATAATTTTGCCATTTATTGTCCCAAACAAAATATCCGATGGCCACAAAGCAAGACAAAGAAAGTGCAGGTTTCCTCACAGGCTTTTCTGTTCTGGTATATGGTTTCTGGCTCTTCTTGTCACTGGTGCAATCTGTATTTGCAGACTGATAGGCAAGTACTAGGAAATAATATATCCATAAAGCACAAATAAATCTAGCATTCTACATAGATGGTATCCTCCACCCAGAAAGGGTATGTTCTTGCATATGTTCTTGCATATGTCATCTATTGGGGGGCCTCATTCTATGCCAGGTGGAATAGAAGAAAGCTGTGTGAAGATCAGTGCCAAATATATTTGGGGCTGCCTGTTTTTGTTTTTTGTTTTCTTTCTTTCTTTCTTTCTTTCTTTCTTTCTTTCTTTCTTTCTTTCTTTCTTTCTTTCTTTCTTTCTTTCTTTCTTTCTTTCTTTCTTTCTTTCTTTAGCACTCTCTTCCTGTCTCCCTTCTCACTTAACCGTCTGTGAGGAAAAAGTCAGATTGTTCTTGCCAAGGGTTTTGAAAACATGAAATCAGTCCAAGAGTTGCATATGGTCCTAAGGCTGCAGGTTGCCCATTTCTGCCCTCCAGAAATTGCATGGTGAAAATTGGACTATGAGGTCATACCATTCCCTTGAATCATGAGTGAAGAGACCCTAGTTAACTAGGATAATAGACTGGGTGAAGGTTAATAAACTGAGAGTTGATTCGGAAGACAGGAGTATTATTTGTGGATGATTAACCTGTTAGGTTGAATGCTCCACTCCCATAAAAGAGGTCAGAGCAACACTTATGGAATGCTCTTGGATCCACTTCTGTTGCTAGAGGCACATGCAATGTTAATGGAGTCACGTGCCTTTCATTAGACTAGGCCAGAATGAGCAACCTGCTGTTCTCCAAGTGTTTCTGGACAAGTCCCAGATAGCAAGGCCATTAACCAATGGCAAAGCATTCTGGGAGGTGTAACCCAAAATATCTGGAAGGCACCCAATGGCCTAAGTCAGTGGTGGCGAACCTATGGCATGCGTGCTAGAGGCGGCACTCAGAGCCTTCTCTGTGGGCATGCATGCTGTTACCCCAGCCCTGCCTCCCCCCATGGCTCCCTCCTCACCAGCAGCCCCCCCGAGGAGAGTCACCCCCAGGCGCAGCCTGCACAGAGCAGCGCAGCCAAGCACATGGCAGCTGGGTATCGATGACAAGACTCCACCCTCGTGCCCTGTTGCATGAAGATGATGCTGCAGGGTGCAGGTGGAGGGTGGGGCTGCCATGGCACTGCAGGGCCACTGGGCGATCTGCAGCAGGCCATGGAGGCAGTGGGTGGCCCTGTGAGGTGGCGGGGTGCGGGGCCAGGTGGGCCGGGGGTGGAGCGGAGCGGACAGGGGAGGGGGATGGGGCGGGAGTGGGCCAGGGGACAGGGCAGTTTTTGGGTACTTGATCTCTAAAAGGTTCGCCATCACTGGCCTAAGTGATACCTTGGGAAAGTTTTATTCATGTTCAGGGAATCCTTATTGTACATCACATGTGGAAATTTTGGAAACTAATTCTGCTAATTTGTTAATGGGGATTCACCAATCACATTATTCCACATTTTGCCATTTATTCATTTTTATATTGGCTGGAGCTGGCTAGAAGAAAAATAACTTTTTAGTAGTGATACCATCTGAGACATGATCTCCCCAAAGAGGCTCATTTGAAGTCTAAAGTATGGTAATTCTAGTGCCAGATAAATATATTTTTGGTTCCTGACAGCTTAATTCCTACTGTTGATTTCTACTTATTTTTAATGAATATTTACCACGCCAAAGAAACAATTCAGCTTAAAGTAAAAATGGCTAAAATCAAGTATGGCAGTGAAAGAATTAAGGTCATGACAGCTAAGGGGGAAAAAAAACTCTAGGGTATCCCTCTTCCCTGTGCTTATTTTGCTTAATGATTAATTCAGCCCTATTCCCAACCAAGCCCATTGATTCAGCAGTGATGGAGGTGTTGAAGCAAGGTGGGGATACTATCCAGATTATTCCTTCTCTCTCTCTCTCTCTCTCTCTCTCTCTCTCTCTCTCTCTCTCTCTCTCTCTCTCTCTCTCTCTCTCTCTCTTTCTCTCTCTCTCTCCCCGTGCGCACCTTCAAATCAGTGTTGACTTCTGTTGCCTGCCTTGGACTAATCCCTGTAGTTTTCTTGGCAACATTTCAGAAGTGGTTTGCCATTACCTTCTTCTTAGGACTAATTGAGACTTGCTGGCCCAAGGCGGGACTAGAACTCACAGTCTCTCTCTCTCTCTCTCTCTCTCTCTCTCTCTCTCTCTCTCTCTCTCTCTCTCTCTCTCTCTCTCTCTCTCTTTCTCTCTCTCTCTCCCGTGCGCACCTTCAAATCAGTGTTGACTTCTGTTGCCTGCCTTGGACTAATCCCTGTAGTTTTCTTGGCAACATTTCAGAAGTGGTTTGCCATTACCTTCTTCTTAGGACTAATTGAGACTTGCTGGCCCAAGGCGGGACTAGAACTCACAGTCTCTCTCTCTCTCTCTCTCTCTCTCTCTCTCTCTCTCTCTCTCTCTCTCTCTCTCTCTCTCTCTCTCTCTCTCTTTCTCTCTCTCTCTCCCCGTGCGCACCTTCAAATCAGTGTTGACTTCTGTTGCCTGCCTTGGACTAATCCCTGTAGTTTTCTTGGCAACATTTCAGAAGTGGTTTGCCATTACCTTCTTCTTAGGACTAATTGAGACTTGCTGGCCCAAGGCGGGACTCGAACTCACAGTCTCTTGATTTTTTAGCCTGGTAGATTAACCGCTAAGCAAACTGGCTCTCATGGAATGGGAAGGGGAGGCAGGATGGTGGGCTGGCCCTCTGAGAGTCTTCCCTTGGGATAAGATGGATTATATAAGGATATTTATTTATTTATTTAGCTTATGACGATGGTACAATTAATCAGGAAATTATAATGTTTGTATAGTTATTTGGCTGCTGGAGTACAGTACTAGTTCGTTTAGTCTGCATGCACGCTATCCAGGGTGTACCACAGGGGGCAAACTAACTCTGCACCAGAAAGATGACTGGCATCCTACAGCAACATCCAGGGCCTTCTCTCACCACGAGTGTCACAACCAGGCAGGCCCAGCAGTGGCAAGGGTCCAACCATCCTCATGAAACACTGCCAGAGTTCCCCACTGAAATGGTACCTATTTATCTACTCGTGTGTAATATGGTTTTGAACTGCTAGGTGGGCAGAAGCTGAGGCAAGTGATGGGAGCTCACTCTGCCCCACGTTGTTAAGATTTGAACTGCCAGAACAAAGATCATCTCCAGTGTCTCTGAGCCACTGAGCTACCAAGCCTCTTGTACAAATCCAAATCTGAAAAATCAGAGACTCTTCCATGGGGTGTGGATGTAGGTTGGTTTTTTTCTTTGCATTTCTGGGTGCAGCAGAGGAGCAATCATCTATGTCCCTATTTCAGAATATTTGGAATCTCCCAATAAACCCTTATCTACACTCTATAAGGACTATACTATACTCTGTAGAACATTATATAGTCCTGCTGCTCTTCTGAGGTGGGATTGCACATCCTTCTGTGCAGGCCTCCGAGCTGTTGTCTATTTTTTTCCATAAAGGAAAATACACTAAGTCTCTTTTTTCCTTTTACAGTTCTCAGGACTGGAGTTTCAGTGTATTTTGTGACTCCATTTTCATTACACAAATAGATGGCTGAATTGCACTTCACTTCAAATTGTACATTCAGTCATGAAGATGTGCAAAAAAAAGTATTAAAGAATTATACTTTAACTGCTACTGCTATAATATTATTCTCTTTAAACTTCAAACTTTACGAATAACTTTAGATCAAAGTTACATAATGTTTATTTCCTATTGCAGGGAATGTCTATATAAGAAGTACACAGCTACAGGAAAAAATAGGTATCGCTAATTTTTCATTTTGCATACAGTTATTAAGTCCAGGAGTGGGGAGAGCCCCAAGTTCATGGAGACTCACTGAATGACTGAGCCAGTCAATCTCTGGAGTCCAGTCTATCTCACAGGGATATTGTGAGAGAAAATGAAAAGAGGGACGGCCACATATGCTGCTCTGAGCTCCCAAGGAAAGCTAGTACTATTTATATTATTTATTGGTCACCACGATGTAAAAAAGATGTTGAAACTCTAGAAAGAGTACAGAGAAGAGCAACAAAGATGATTAGGGGACTGGAGGCTAAAACATATAAGGAACGGTTGCTGGAATTGGGTATGTCTAGTTTAATGAAAAGAAGGACGAGGGGGGACATGATAGCAGTGTTCCAATATCTCAGGGGCTGCCACAAAGAAGAGGGAGTCAAACTATTCTCCAAGGTGCCTGAAGGCAGGAAAGGACAAAAACTAACCAAAGAGAGAAGCAACCTAGAACTAAGGAGAAACTTTCTGACAGTTAGAACAATTAACCAATGGAACAACCTGCCTCCAGAAGCAGTGAATGCTCCAACACTGGAAGTTTTTAAGAAGAGAATGGACAGCCATTTGTCTGAAATGGTATAGGGTTTCCTTACTGAACAGGGGCTTGGACTAGATGACTTCCAAAGTCCCTTCCAACTTTATTATATTATTATTATTAATAATAATAATAATTTAATAAATAAGCAAATGCATTTCTTAATAAAAGAAGGAAAATCGTTCAACATCCTGATAAACATCCTCAATTTCACATAAGATTGGTCTGAGAAATAATTCAAGATAACCTGCACTCCTAAATCTCACTTTGGGGGAGGGGCTCTTGTAGCTCCCCAAATTTGTGCTGCTGAAATATGGCTGTCCAAATGCCAACAATGAGTAGTGCAGTTTTCTTGCATTTTGACAGGTGAAAAACTGTAAGTTTAAAATAGGCTTCTTTGTAAGCAACTTCGATTCCTTCCCTTAAATATTGTCTTCTAGTGGGACTTAGCAAGTGTGCCTTTTGGGTGGTGGCGCTTACCCTGTGGAACATTTTCTTTCCTGATGATCCAAGAGGCTCCCATCATTTTAGCCTTCCAGAGGGCCATAAAGAGCAGGCTCTTCACACAAACAGTAGGACAGAGAGAGACTGGAGTCCACGGATGGTCTGTTGAGACATCCCAGAAGAACAATGGAGATGCCAGGTTTGGAGTTTTGGGGTTTTATTGCTGTTGGAAACTGCCCAGAATTCTGTTCTAAGATGGGCAGCCATACAAATCTTTAAAATAAAATAAATACTGAAATCCAACGGGGCATGAGTTTGGAAGTTGAGCACCCTCTAGTGCAACAGTGATGTTACTGCCAACCTCCACTTTCCCAAATGTAACGTTGCATCTTTAAATCAAAGAGTACAATTCAGTTTACAAAATCCAGGGGTTCCCAGTCAAATGAAAACGTGCAGAAAGAAGAGCAGTGTGTCTTCTGCTTTATGCCCACAGCAGTATCCAGTTCAAACTATATACTTTGAGGAGTACAGGGAAATTGGCAGGTACTGTAACACACACCTTAATGGAAGTACTGGGTGTTTTAAGCTTTTATGATCTTCTATGGGATTTGAATAAGGAGATTTTCCCATACTTCACAGGGAAAGACAGCAGGGGGGGGGGAGAGAGTTTACAGAAGGAGGGGGTCAACCTATTTTCCAAAGCACCCAAAGGCCAGACAAGGAATAACGGATGGAAATTGATCAAGGAGAGATGCAACCTGGAAATAAGGAGAAATTTCTTGACAATGAGAACAATCAACCAATGGAACAGACTGCCTTCAGATGTTGTTGGTGCTTCATTACTGGAAGCTTTCAAGAAGAGACTGAGACTTCTAGTTCCGGACTGCGGCGCTCACAGCTGTGCGAAAAGACTGCTCTCTTCGCCAGCTGATTCTCCGCTGCCGGTAGACCCTTAATCGGGTCAAAAAGCTGCCTTGGAGGGGCGGCTACCGGCTACCGGTGAGGAGGTCCTCGTTGGGAGAGCGGCAGCTTCTTCCAAGGACCGAGATTGCTCCTTTGGTCCGACGGTGGAAAGAACGGCCAGTAAAATGGCCATTCACCTTGCTGCTGTAACCAGAAGTCAGAAGAACATCTAAGCACAGGAATCACCGTGGCTAAGCCGGGTGAGACTTTTTTTCCTTTCCTCTCTTGGTTCTCCTTTTTCTTTTTTTGTGCCTGTAAAAAGCACTTTTGAAATCATTTCCCTGCTCTGAGAAGGCGGCATTGTTGAGTGTGGGAAAAAGAAGCTTATGGACTGAATTAATTTAAAGTGACTTTTTTTCTCTATTTTTATTTATTTTTTCTTCACCTTGGGGTCTTGGAAAACTTTTTAATATTGAATCTGCTATTGGACTTGAATTCTCCTTTTTTCTGTGTTTCCTGATCCTGTTTATGAGATTCCTGGTCTATGGGAGAAGACTTCACATTGTACTGAGGATACCTTGTGGAAAAAGTTAAAATTGCAACTTTCTCTTTTCTCTGATGATCAGACTGACCTTGATTTTCAGATTACCATAAAAGGAAAAATACAAAGAAAATTAACAGCTGTACTGGTGGGAATGGACATTGATATGTTTTCTGAACATAGCCTCTACTAAATGATACAGACTGTTTCTAATTATTTTTGAAATGGAGCAACCCTTAGTTCAACTGGACTATAAACTTATACTGGAAAAACTTTACGAAGCTGCTGATGAAATATGTTCGCAAATAAAAGAATTTACTATAGAAATAAAAAACAGAAATTCTGCTTTGAATCTACAAATTGACTCCCAGACCTTATCTGAGCACTCTATAGACCAAAAAACAACAGAAGCAGGAGTAACTAAAGGTAAAGAAGATTCCATCCTATTTCATATGCATGCTGATGAGATCTCCGAGGAACTAAAAAGGATTGCAATTAAACCACTTACAACCTTAAAACCAACAGAAATGGACAGCCAAATTCAACGAATGGAGAACTATGGTAGCTTGGATAAACAACTATCATCTACAAAGTTGGAAACAATTGACCCGGCTATTCAGCAGTTTCATACGTGGAGATTTGACTTTTCAAAACAACAAGGAATTACTTACAAAGGAGCTAGGTCTCTAAAACAGAAAAGAGGACGTCTCTGTTTGATTCAAAGGATACTACAAGGCATAAAGAGTGACTTGTTCATTGATATAGAGGCCTTGTTATGGAAACCGGTTTGGCATAAAAGGAAAGCTAGAATAAGATTTAAGAATGTGACTTAAAGTTTTATGTAATTGATTCAAAAGGCTTATTAGATATCGATTGATTTATGGCTTAAGACAGTTAAATAAGAGGTTAGATTGAATAAAAATTAATTAAAGGTTTGAATTTAATAATAAGTTGTTTTGTCTATGTATTAATATGTTTTGGATACAGTAACCTTAGGAGGACATTAAAGAAATTTGATACAGATATTGAGGGATTGATTGTTAGATTACAAAGAATAATAGAAATAGAAAGGTATTTTTCTCTTTTCTTTTTTGTTGTTGTTTTGTTTGTTTTTTCTTCTTTGTTTTTTTTTCTTCCTTTCTGACTTGAACTAATATTTTCTTTTCTTATTAGAACTGATAGTCATTTTGTAATGGAAGAGGAATAAGAAAAAAGAAGAAATTATATTAATAAATGTTTATTGAATATGTTAAAGAAAAAGGTTATGGGGAGACTCTTGAAGTGTTAATTAGGTATTTAGAATAGAAATATGGAACATAGTAAGTGAAATAGTTAAACTTAACACAGGATCTGGATTTGTGGATTTATTTAGATGAAAGATTATTGAGGATTGTTATGATTGATTTAGTTGTATTGAAATATTTCAATTTGAATATAATATGTCATTAGAGGGAAAAGAGAGGTGGTTTTTAATGACTTAATCTGAACTTTATGAGTATGACTTTGTTTTGTGGACAATTGATTGCCCTGCCACCACGTTGTTTCTTAAGCACTTGTTTGTCAAATGAAAAAAAAAACAATAAAACTTGTTTAAAAAAAAAAAGAAGAGACTGGCTGCCATTTGTCAGAAATGGTGTTGGGACTCCTACAGGGAGTTGAACTAGACCTACAAGGTCCCTCCCAATTCTGTTATTCTGTTATCTGTTATTCTGTTATTATGTTAACAGATCACATCTGAATCCGTTATAATTTGTCTTCCTTGATCACTGCAGAGGGCAACTAAGCAGAAGATAGGCAACTATCCTGCAGCTGGATAGAAAGAAGAGAGAAGAACCTTAGGAGTGGCAGCTTTATTGAACTCTGAGGCAGCAATCTTTTTTAAAAATCAATATTAGGTTTTCATTCCCAGAGATATTCCCATAATGCTAAATTAGATACTGCTTGTCAGCAAAACTGGATTTACTATGAAGCAGGGCCTTGTTGAATAGGTGGGTGGAGTTAGCCAGAAATCCACCCACTGATTGTCCACCCAAGCAGCTTCCATGTTCTAGAATGGAGTTATTCAGAAAATAGTTTTGAGGTGGAGGGTTTGATAAGATGGAGCTGCATATAAATCAAGGAGGGACAAGGTCCTTGCCATTGGTCAGGTAGAATTGCTCCACATATATTGGCTCCCTTTAAGAATGATTAATTATATCTGTCATCCCTTTTTTCAAGAAGTTTTGATTAGTTCGGTCATCCTTGGAGTGACCCTGCTGTGTTGGCTTTAGCAGGTAGAAAGGGATCAGATTAAAGAGTGGACCAATGCTGTTGGCTGAGCTCTGCTCTACTCAGCTTTCCCTTCTCATGCCTTCCTTTCCAGCTGATGATAATCTAGCTGTCACCATAGGGTGCTGAACGATTATGCTCTGAATGTTATCAGCTCAAATAAATTTCTCCAAGATATGGATACAGCCTTGACTTTTTAGAACACGACTCTTGCATTTCTTTTGGAATGAGGGTTTAGCCATACCCGCTTTTATATATATGAGCCACTTTTTGTAGTGAAAGATAATCTACTTACTAATTCCTGTATTTCTGATCTGTTACTGTAAACAAAAATGGTGCCAAAGGGAAAATTATTTTTCTGCCACATAAATGTTGTTTTCTTGCTTTTCTACAGAATATTAACCCAGTTAACTTCAGCTATATCAATGACTATGTCCCCGTTTCCTAAACCTGATATAATGATTGATGTCTTTATAGGGTAGATGAGGACCTACAGAAAGAAAAGGCCTGGCATCCCACCCACTTGCAACTGACCGTCCTGCGTGCCTGCTCCCTGCGCCCTAAGGGAAGCACGGGCACCAGCAACCCTTATGTTGTGATTCAGCTGCAAAAGCAAAAATTTAGGACCTCTGTAGCACTACACAACCTGAGCCCTGAATGGCACGAAGAGTGCACACTACAACTGCCAACTGTGTTGGATGACTCGGAAGAACATGGCCTTATCCTCACTGTCATGCACCAATCTGTTCACCACTTCAACCAATTCTTGGGCAGGGTCAATTTGCCTCTTGCCCAGCTTTTTCAAGACAAAACAAAGAGGAGAAATGAGTGAGCACTATCAGTTCTGTTTCAGTTTAGGAGACATAAGCAGACTTTACCTATCTTAGCCACAGAATGGAACTGGGAGGATACAGCATGGAAGTGATAGCCCTGAATTTTCCTAGCCTTAGAGAAGTGGACAATACCATAGCAGATAGTTTAGGAAGGAATTATATAGCTAGGGATTGCCATATGAATCCTCCATGTACTCTGGCTATATGCAAACAGGTAGCAAAGAAAACCAACTAAAGCAAAAGCAACATTGAACAACTTAGTTTCTTTAAATGCTGCACATGCATTAAGAAGCTAGAGTAATGTGCCTAATTGTGGCAGAGAGTTGAATACGAGTATAGACGGGATAGAAATGGGATAGGCTGATGAAAAATCATATACTGAACTTAAATGGATAAAATATTCAATGAATTGTATCTGATAGAATCAGCAAAGTCAAAACAGGAACTTTGCAAGCATCAGTCCTTATTAAATGTTTGATATCTAAGTACTCCTGTCTCATTCATAATCTTGGAAAATGGGGCAAAATCATTCTTAGCCCTCGGCAGATTATCTACTTATAATAGGATAACATACATAGTAGATCACTAATTAACATCAACATTCCTCGGCAACATACCATCAAAAAAACAATATCCTTACACCCAGATGAAGAAGATGAATTTCTATACAGGGGTGCTGTATACCACCTCTGAAAATTTAGGGATAGAGACCTTCACACAAAATGTTTACCAACTTGTCTCTCTTAAAATGGGAGAAGAGGGAAATTATTATACACAAAATTGAAAAGTAATCGTATCAGCTATATTTAAATTGAACTGATGGGATTTAAGTTTAGTCTTTGTCCTGATCAGATCCATTACCTTTTGACCCATGGTCCTTGGTAAGGAGTTCAATAACTTAAGTAGTGTCCTAGGCTGAAAAAAAGACTACCCCCCTTTTTTTAAACAGGGTGGTTTTAAAATATCAATAAATCGCTTGAAATGGCACTAGCATTGAAGACTACTACAAGTCCTGCACTAAAAGGTAATTGCATTTGTTCTGCAGGTGGTTTGTGTTGCAATCTCGCCCAGGAAAGAAAGAGAAGATCAGAGGACAGCTGCAGCTTGACATCCAGTTCTTACAGATCTCATCGCCAACTAGTGAGCCAGCAGTGAACTCTCCTGGAACTTGGACCTTCTTCACCAGATTTTGTGGAAGCAAGAAGGGCAGGAAGTACAAAGTCTACAAAGAAACTCTATCTCAGTCATCTAGCTTGGTATGTCCAATAAGATGAAATTTCTTTTCTTTTCTTCAAGTGTAAACTGAGAAATGCAGCCTGTTTATGCTAAAAAAATACTGAAGTTCGTTTTACTTGTCTGCTTATTTAGTTATTTAGATCAATTTGCACAGCCCCCAACTGACAAATTGCCAACTCTGGACAGTAACATACAATGAAAAATCAAAACAGCACCATCAAGATTAAAAAAAAAGAGACCCCAGTAAAGGATAATCCACAATTATTCAGCTCAGCACCAGGAGAAAATCCAGGTTTTCAAGTCCAAAAGGATTAGAGCCATCTAAATCTCAGAAGGATCTAGAGGATGCAGCAGAAAAGGAATGTTTCCTGGGTCACCCCAAATGACACTATTTTATAGAGGGTATCTGGGGCATACCTACTCAAGTTGTCATGGGATAGACAAACCCAATTGGAGATGGGTAGTCCCATGAATCACCCAGCCTTATCTCTTGTAGGGCATTAGAGTGGTAACCAACATCTTGAATTGCACCTGAAACCCTACTAGGAATCAGTGCAGCTAGCAAAGCAGTGGTATTACATGGAAATATCATGCAGCATTTGACATCAGTTTCCAGATGATCTTGAAGGGCAGTCCTACGTAAAGTGCATTGCAGTAGTCTAATCTGCTGCCATGGCATTTATTTTCTTCTGAATCCGTATAAAATCTGAGAACACATAGGCATTTTAACATATGACAATTAATTTAATCACCAACACTAACAGGCAAGCCACTAGAATATAAAATGAGAGCAAAGCCCACTCCTTACTTGCACTGATGTTATCTAGTTTGGTAACGAAACATCTGTAAGAAAACAACTAAGCCAGACATGTCAAACACAAGGCCCGGGGACTGGATATGGCCCACGAAGTGGTTTCATGTGGCCCGCGAAGCCATCCTGGAAACAGTGAGGGAATGGCCCCCATTGTCTTGGCCCTGGCCCAGGGCAGCCGGGAGCCAATGTACAATTTTATAGTGGCCATCTTGGCACTTGTCCCAG
This sequence comes from Crotalus tigris, assembly GCF_016545835.1. NCBI lineage: Eukaryota > Metazoa > Chordata > Lepidosauria > Squamata > Viperidae > Crotalus > Crotalus tigris. The sequence goes on from NW_024096520.1 coordinate 5,600,755, forward strand.
TGGACCATTCCTTGGCACTTGCCCCGGTCCTACCCCCGTCTGCCAGAGACCCTCAGATCTGTCCCACTCCTGCCCAGGCCCCCCATAAGCACCCTTGATGTGAATGATGTAGAACTGGCCACGGCCACCCAGTAGGCCACACCCACTCCATCCACACTCACCCATTAGGCTGCACCCACTCTGCCCCCCCCACCCGCCCCCCCCAAGGGCAACCACAACGCTGATGCGGCCCTCAGTGAAATTGAGTTTGACACCCCTGAACTAAGCTCAGCGAGTACCAGGGATCCCTCACTAAAGTGAATTTGTTTTTCCCATATTTATAATTGCAGTGCAAAGTCTTCATTAGTCAGGGTTTTACATACATCATTCAAAATAGTTATCTTCCATTTCCATCATTTATAAAAAGATTGGAGGTGGTGTTAGAATTACAGCTAAAAACATATGCTATGGTGCATATGAGCTGTGGTGGCCAGTGGTTAGAATTCAGTATTGCAGGCAAACTCTGTCCATAGCCAGGAGTTCGATCCTGGCCGGCTCAAGGTTGACTCAGACTTCCATCCTTTCGAGGTTAGTAAAATGGGGACCCAAATTGTTGGGGGCAATACGCTGACATTGTAAACCACTTAGAGAGGGCGCTATGTAAAGCAGTATGAAGTGGTATATAAGTCTAAAGTGCTAAGTGCTAAAGCACTGTACAATGTCCTTCAACATGTACAGAGAAAGACCTCTTACTGGCAACAGAAAATGCTCTTGATGTGACCTGATGGGGGGAAAATATCATTTAGTTTGAATCCTATTTATTTTACATACTTTTTCCATGGGCTATATTTCTGTGACCTATTTTATACCTATTTTACTTGCTCAGTGTGGAATGTTAAATGTCTATAATTAGAAGATGCCCGTAACATGAATAAAGAAAGCAAGCAAGCTAAAAACAACAGTGATCTAAATAAATCTAATCTTGGTTTAAAATACTATGCTATAATTGTATTGCCCAAATTCAGTATAACACAGCTCAAGGACTGGATAATCTTTGGTTCTCCAGCTGTTATTGGAATTTAATTCCTATCAGCCTCAACCATTGTAGCTAATCGTCATGTGTAATGGGAGCTGTACTTCAACAGCAGCTGAAGAGCTGTACATTTTCCAGTCTTGGGATAAAGGCCTTTTGAACTGTGTGAATCAGCCAGTAAAATATAACCTACAGGAAACTTAATTCTCCTTCTCCCTCAGTTCCTATTATTAAGCAATTGTATAACTCTATTGAAATGCTAATTGCTTTAATTCTTTTTTAAAAAACCCAATTGCAGTGTCCACATAACATGCTATATACAATAAATTCTGTTATAACTTAATGGGGTGGCTTGGTTCATACAATCTACAGATAATTGCTAGGTTCCCACAATACCCTGAATCACAAGCCAGCTTTTAGCCTATTCTTAGCATAAATCTAATTGTGTACATTACAGCCAATTGGGCATTGGGTAACGATCCTCAAAGTTTAGCTACAATGTTGAGGCTGATAGGAATTAAATTCCAATAACAGCTGGAGAACCAAAGATTATCCAATCCTTGAGCTGTATTATATTGAACTTGGGCAATAAAATGATAGCATAGTATTTTAAACCAAGATTAGTAGATTATTAGCATATCAAAGATTATGCTCAAGGAGCATAAACTCAAATACAGTTATCTTCAAGACAAAATATCTCCGAGGTACCATCTGCTTTTTTTTTCCAGGCTAATAATGAAGATTCGTCTTCTTCAAGCATCAGCACAGAGCTGGAGGCTGCAGCAGAGAAATCTGGAGCCAGTCTTGGCAGTTCTTTGCACATGACAACAGGTGAATAATTAAGGAACATACCAGCTATACAGAGCAATGGAAAGAAGTTAAAAACCCTTTCTTCAATTAATCATTTAATTTTCTCTCTTGCTTTTGGCTAAACCACTGCCTTTTATAGGTAGTCCTTGACTTACAATAATTCATTTAGTGACCACTTGAAGTTACAACAAGTGACTTTATGACCATTTTTCATACGACCATCACAGCATCCCCATGGTCATGCAATCAAAATTTGGACGCTTGGCAACTGGCTCATTTTTATGATGGCTGCAGTGTCCCGGGGTCATGGAATCACCTTTTGTGACCTTTTGACAAGAGATAGTCAATGGGGAATCCAGATTCACTTCACCAGTGTTACTAACTTAACAACCGAAGAGAGTCACTTAACAATTGTGGCAGGAAAGGTGGTAAAATGGGGCAAAATTCGCTTAACAATTGTCTCGCTTAGCAACAGAAATTTTGAGCTCAGTTGTGAGTTGAAGACTATCTGTATAACTTGAAAGCATAAGGCTAATGAAGGCTCTAATAGTTCCCATCCATGGCAAGTGCTAATTCCTTCCTAATTCCTTCAGAGATGCCATTATTCCTCAAAACTGTTAAATAGATTAAAAACACACCCTAGAATAGATGCAGTGGTGGGATTCAAATAAGTGAACAACTGGGTTCTCTGTGTGGATGCCACTTCCGGAAGTTTGTTCTGGGCCTGGGCAACAAAAAATTAACTACCGGTTCTGCCGAAGTGGTGCGAACCAGCTGAATTCCACCACTGCCTAGATAGCATCAGTTGTAAAATCCTACTCATTTCATATTCAGCTAGCAGCAACTACAGCTTATTAACAGTATATTTCATTGCTTTGATAATAAAATGTAAAGAACCAGAGAGGTAAATGATAAGTATATAGCTTGCTCCAACAGATTCACATGGCTGAACATTACGACCTGGAAACTCATGATTAGGGAACTGTTCTCTATAGATTCAGAGTCATTAAAAAAGGTACTCTTTTGTGTTATGGGATAATTCAGATAAAAATAGATACAAAAAATTGGCCCACTTTTTATTACTAGCCAAGCATTCAGCAAACCTAAGGGGAAAACCCCCCGTTTTTTATTAGAAAATGAATGACAAGTTGTTATTCCAAGAAGGTGCATTATAGAAATGTAAGAAAAAGAACAAGTTTTTTAAAATAAATATAACTTCAGTAATGTCCGAGACAACCATATGGGAGACAAGAAAAGCTTTTTAGGAATTCTTATGACATTTGCAACAATTCTGAAGGAAAAAAACAAAATGCTTGGAAAAAAATAAAACTAGAACAAATTTAAGCTCACAGGTATGAAGACAAGTATATAAAGTTAAATAACAATTAGATATTAGGAATGGAAGAATCCCAAAAGATAAAATATGTCCAAAAAAAGCATTTCCAGAATGCAAATAATTGAGGAAAACCTTTAGCATATCAAATTAGAAAACAGAAAAAACAGCAACAAGAAAGAGAGGGAGTAAATTGTTATATGCAAGACCAGAAACCGCAGACAAACTTGCAGGATTACTACAATACTAGCTGAGTACTGCATTTCTGAAATAAAGCCTACAGATCAATCTATATTCTGAAGAGAAAAATGAAGGACAATTTACTAAGAGATTTATAATACAGGTAGTCCTTGACTTACAATACTTCATTTAGTGACCTTTCAAAGTTACAATATCACTGAAAAGTATTTTATGATCGTTTTTCACACTTACAACCATTGCAACATCCCCATGATCATATGATCAAAATTCAGACGCTTGGCAACTGACTCATGTTTATGACGGTTGCAGCGTCCCGGGGTCACGTGATCACGTTTTGTGACCTTCTGACAAGCACAGTCAATGAAGAAGTCAGATTCACTTAACAACCGTGTTACTAATTTAACAGCTGTAATGATTCATTTAACAACTGTGGCAAGAAAGGTCCTAAGATGAAACAAAGTTCACTTAATAAATGTTTCGTTCAGCAACATAAATTTTGAGTTTAGTTGTGATCCTAATTGGGGACTACCTGTAAATGCATTAGAACACCTCAACAGTAAGAAAAAGAAGGTACTACTAGTGTTTTTAGATGCAGAAAAAGCCCTTGACCACTAGGAGTAATCTTTCTTATTAACAGTTTTAAGCAAAATTAATCCAGGACAAGAATTTAAAATTTGGATGGAGAGCATATATCAGAGGCAAATAGCAAAGAATGATATGATATCTTCTCTACATGTTTTTCAGTAAACAAAGGCACCAGAGAAAAATATCCATTTTCTTCCTTATTATTTGTAAATGTTTTAGTAGCTTTGGCAGACAAGATCCAGAAACAAATATTTGGAATCAAGATTCGGGGAAAAGAATTGCAACTTGAAATGTCATACAGATAATCTAATACTAACCATTATGCAATCAGAGTGCTATAGGAACTCTGATGCAAATAATCAAAGTCTTTGGTGAATTATCCAGGCACCAAAATAAAAGATACCAAATAAAAAATATTTTAATTCCAGAAGAAAACTTTTTGAAAAAAATCTGGTAGCGGGATCTTTTTTTAAAAAAAACACAACAACAGTCAAATGTTTGGGACTTTGTTTAACAATATGCAATAAAGACCTATCTCTGAACAATTATGATAAATTATGGAAAAAGTTAAAAAAAAACGAAAGGTGGAAAAAAATCTAAAGCAGTGGTTCTCAACCTTTTTAATGCCGCGACCCCCAACCGGTTGTAAGTCAAGGACTACCCAACCAGTTGTAAGTGGAGGACTACCCAACCAGTCATAAGTCGAGGACTTTCCCTGCCTGGGAGCGCCTCACAGGCATGGTGCCGCTCCCTGCATTGGCCGAGGCATAGCTGGCAAGCGGCAGAGACGGAGCAGGCCGATCACCGGCTGGGCCACCAGCTGGCCCAGCCCAAGGGAGGTTAGGCACCCGCCGGGCCTCACGCGTGCCAGCAACCCTCCCTGCACCTGCCGGCCTCCCACTTCCCACCCCTGGCCCTCTTTTACTTACATTTTTAGTAGTTGCTCAGCAGGGAGGGGTGGAAACTTCCAGACAGCTCGCCTTCGCTGCGGACAACTTGCAGCACCGTTTGCAGAATGGGACTTTTGGCGGGCTCAGCAGGGCAGAGACAGCCTGGACAATTCCTATTGGCTTTTGAAAGCCAATAGAATTAGACTCTATTCAAGAGAGTCTATTCTATTGGCTTTCAAAAGCCAATAGAATAAAAGGGAGTAGCACAGCTAAGGAAAAGGGGAAAAAATGGCGGACTGTGTTGTTTGGCGACCCCCATGAAATGGTTGTTCGACCCCAAATGGGGTCCTGAACCACATGTTGAGAACCGCTGATCTAAAGCATTCTGGCCTAAGACATATTGTGGCAAAAAAATGAACATACTAGACAAGATGAATTTATTTTAAATGGTAACAATTCCAATCTCAGACAAAACCTTATAGGATTGGCAAAGAATTGCATGAGATTTATATGGAGCAGGAAAAAAACCCTGAGACTTAAGATTTTGCAACATTCAGAAAAAATAGGTAACCTCTCAATTTCTAACATTAAAGTATATTTTTATCTAAGCAGTCTATCGTGCATGACAATGGATAAAATTGCCAAACAGCACAATATTAATCATAGGAGCTGTCTTTGCCAATGAACATATACCTATGGTATAAGGAAAGAAAAGAATAAAATAATTCGAAAAAATGTATTATAGACAAAATTTGGTAAAAATATGGAAGAATTAAAAAGTGATGTCAAGAAAGAAGGGAATAGTTTGGGAAAGGAAGCAGAATTTGAAACACTTTATACAAAACCAGTATCATTTATTAGGATACCTATATAAATTATGATTGAATTAGGCCACAGAAATAGAAGAAATAAAAAATGGAATGATACAGTAAATGAAAAATTCAAAGAAATAATCACATAACAATGGGAAGATTTATGGGGAAAAAGCAAATTTATTCCATATTATAATTTAAGGAAAAATTAGTAGAAATAGGTTTTACTGATAATAATGACCAAGATAGGGAAATCATATAACAATAAATGCTGGAGATATCGTAACAAAGAAGGAAATATGTAGTGATTATGCTAAAAAATGTTGTCCATGGGGTCGCGATGGGTTGGACACGACTTCACAATTAACAACAACAACAATGTTAAAAAAGCCCATCAAAATTACTGGAAATAAATAAACCAAAATATTCAGAAAATCCCAAGAATAACATTTGAACTGAAACCACAAATATTTTGGGGGGTACAATCTCAGAGCACCTAAATGAAAAATATTGGAGCTGCCAGAACAAATTTGGCACAAGATCAGACAAGAGAACCTTTGCCATCAAAATCAGATTGAGAGGCCCTAATTGAAGAATATGCACCTATAATAGAATTCTAACCAAATTTAAAGAAGAATGTGTCCCATATATATATGATATATTAACAGGGAAAATTTAGAATATGATTTCTAAAAATATATATTAGAAGACAAAATGTGTACTGGTAATAATCTTCACTGTAAATTATAAATAGGTTACAATCAAGGGTTGGAGAAATAGTGGGAAGGAAAAGGAGAATGTGTTATTAGAAATTTTTTTAATAAGAATAATTTTTTATTTGTGCTTGTTTCTCTTTGTTTTATTCTATTGTCTGTATTTGCTATTTAACATGATTTCTTTTTGCATTTTATTACACTATTTTAACAATAATTTCAAATTTCAAAAATTAAACCAAAGAAAGAAAGAATAATGTAAAACATATGCATAAAGTTTTTTTTTTTTCTCAAAAAGAACAAATCTGGACCAATCAGGAATTCAGTATACATCAATAGCAAATTGATGGATTCTTCTCACTGCTGCTGTTTTGGCCCTTTGAATGCATGATACAGATTGACTGCACTCTATATTTTCCATCAAATCTGGAAGATCCTAATAATGAATAAAATGGCATGGGCAAAAAATAAGAATTTGAGATAAGAGGTGTATACAAAATCTTATAGGACAAGCAAAGACAGGGACATACTGAATCCCATTTCTTAGCATCTAATAATTTTTTGTTATGGGCAAATACAATGTTCTTAAATTAAAGATCCCAGTTTCTGTAATGAGTAGAAAATGTAAAAAAGTGGCTCTGGGAGTCTTTTATCCCTACATATCTGCAATGTAACATGGCAACACAGTGCTTGTGAATGCCAACAAATCTGCTAGGCCATTAAAATTATTTGACTTCTGTTTATGTATTTTTTTTAAAAAAAATAAGCCAAATCTCATAACACTTGCACATACTTTCATGAGATCTCATGAGGTTTTAGACATTTTGTTAACATTTTATATACACACATATTCTCACTATTACGGAGAACCCCAAAGTGGTTCCTACTGCCTGAAATGATTCTTAACTCATGATACAGCATCTATGAAATATTCCTCAGTCATAAGCTATTTTTTTTCAAAGATGAACACTCTTGGGGAAGGGGGGGACTTAAGATATTGCAATTCTGTAATCCTTTTGGTTCTACCTTATCCTCTCTACAGCAACCTGTGTTGGAAAGAAATCTATATCCAAACCCCAACTGCAGAAGCTCGTTTCCTGTAACTACAAAGAACTTCCCTCTGAAGTTACAAACACAACACAGTCCGAGCATCCAAGTACCTTGGAACAGTTCAATAGCATCTTTAGTCAACAGCCCAAGAAAAAATCAAAACCCCTGAAAGAGGATAGAAGTCCAGAGGCAGCAGGCATCTCTATGGAACCCTGGCAAGCATCTCTTCCACCCCTTCATACTGTAGGGCACAGTGATATTCCCCCAAGGGCTCATACCCTCCATTTCTCTATAGTGAGTCTTCAACAGATCACTAATATTGCACCAGCCAGCTCTATTACCAGCCGTTTCCATAGATGCCGAATGCAGCTGCATAGGAGTTACCAGTTCTGTCGCAGGTGTCTTGGAGTGGGGTCTTGATCATACGTTAACTTTGTTTCTACATTTCTCAATGGAAAAAAAATACTACTGTATCCAGAAATATACAAATGAATCATATTCAGATAATCTACATGTATGTTCTGGTGCCTAGTTCTTTCACGTTGAGGAGCGTTGGGGAAAAAAATTAAAACATCGTAAAAAAAAGGTGGGTTTAAGTCAGAATTCTGTTACTAAAAAAAAAAATAGAAAATTTGATATTATTAGAAGTAGTATAAAAAAACCCTGTTCACGCACATTTCACTTATAGTATTCTTTCAATCCATTTGTTTTAATAGCTGTATTTCAGTACTGTAAGTCAACAGCTTTTACAGTTCAAAAGATCTGAAAATGGAATTAGCCAAGATGATCAGCCAAGAGTTCGTGGAGTCAGAAAGCAAGGTATGCACTATCAAGAGGCATCAGAGGAAAAATGCGGTATAAGGATATTTTGGAGCAGATATTTATGCATATAATTATCACAAGAGAAGCAAACGTCTAACACTCCTTTGAGTTTTAGTCTGGATAGAGAAATCTTCAAGTCCTGGCTAGCAGAGAAACAATAATTTAATCCCTATAGTGTCTCTGAGTTCACAGTTTCTTCAGCTTGTCGAGATGAAGATACCTAAGACAATATCCTTCTAGCTGATAGAAAGGCACTTGGCTTATTTAATGTTTCCATCACCACTGCATTTGTTGCCACCTCGCAGTATCCATGTAGAAGAGGTAATGCCCTGCATTTGCGTCATCAACTAGTGTAGATCCTCAGTTCTCTTTTTAACCATGTTACCCTGGCAGTTAAGACTGGTTGTCGGTTCCTACAGAAGGATTTGCCATCCGAGAGCTGAGCTGCAAATTCTGGCCATGAGCTGGTGGAGCAGCAAACAAGACAGCCAATCTGTACAGAAGGCACATCAACCAGATGCACACCAGGGAGTCTCACTGGAGTCACACTCTAGCAAGATATTAAGAACTGTGCAGGGAGCTCCTGCCACACTCAATGAAGTGCGTGATTCTACTCTGTATTTTAGGTTAGTCAGTCCTCCAGTCCGGTCTACCTTGAACTGCTCCTGTGAAAACAAAAATGGCATGTGTTATACAAAAAAGACAACAATATATGAAAAAAAAATACCAATAAGGTATCATTCAACCATGTACATTTTGACCAACATTTAAAATATTCGTAACAAGAGCTTGACACTAAAAATACAAAATTACATGGCATCGGAAGCTCCAAGGCTACAAATCGTGCAACCCCTCTATAAATCAGCTTGTGTTATAAACACTGTATGCTTATTAAGTTTAACAATTTTGCATGCATTTCTTTTAAGAACCAAAAAGGTGAAAATTGCATCAATTTAGGAAGGTCCGATTCTTAAATACTAGAATCCCATGTTAGAGGTCATTTTAGCAAAAGTCATCGTTGCTGCTTTATGAACTGTCTCTGTTCATTGTTTTTCAGTCAAATCACAAACTTGCAAATTTCCAGATTGTGTGGTTAAAAATAATATGTATATTTCTTTACCAAAATAGAGATAGGAAAGGGGAATGAGGAGGTGTTCTTTACCTTCATGGAAAATCTGTTTGCACTAATTCTGAGTATTTTCTTTTTAACTATGACATACACTTTTGGACATTTTGTCTAGTGATTTAGTCTTAAAATACATAGCAGCACCTGCCTTTTACCCCAACATTTAACATTTAAGTATTCAATACACACAGATATAAATATGTGGAGGGATGGTCTTTATCCATGCATATATAGATACATATTCTTTCTGTTAGAAAGAAGACCAGCTTTAATATATAAAAATGGAGGCGAAGCAGCAGCAATGGCTTGCAAAGGCTACTAAATATATAAAAACATTTAACGAATGTTCCCCATAAATATTTTTCTGTAACAACACAGTTTATTTGAGAACATTTGTCTCAGTCCTTAGCTAAAAGCATCTTGAATTTTCCATTAACTATTCACTTAGAAAAAGAAATATTGCTAGATTTATATCATATGCATGGTTTGTTTTAACCATAAAGCATGAATTCAAATATTTTAAAGATGGAATTATCTTATTAATGGAACCCTCGAGAAAATATTGGAGAGAAACAGATTTCAGATGAAAGTTCATAATGGGAGGTGATATTCATTGTAAATGACACTTACAATTCCATTATAAATAGAATTTGTGCATATATTCCATTCTATGTGTTAAGAGTTACTATTGCCAGAGTATTGAAAGAAAGACATCAGAATCTTTATTTCATGACATCCTGACTCAATTTTTATGTTTCTAGAATAGCCTCCTCCTCCTCCTACCCCCAGTTACTACAGTAATAGGCGTGAACCCTATAGTATTGGCTGGTGACTGGGCAATGTGTGGCCCTCTGCAACTTTTCATCTTACTGCTAGTCATGTTTGTGACAGCAATTGGAAGTTAAATGTTGAATCACATTTGAAGATGCAGATTTGCCTACTTTTTGTAGATGACAGGTAACTAATCAAGAGGAAGCAAGAATTTCTTAGCTTACATCTAAAGACAACCCTTTTCAAGATTCGCTTTTCATCCTCCTCCCCAATGAGAAACTCCACCTGTTTCTGGGAAGCAATACGCTTCTGATCCCTTTTGCGCCAAGCTGGATCATGCAGATGTTGGAATGTCTTATATCCACTTGTAATACCTGAGGGTCGGAAGAGCTGAAATGAAGAATAGTGGAGCCAACGTGATTCTTTGGGAATTGGGGTAAGACGTTTACAGCAGTCCCAGATCACACTGAGCACCTGAACCCCAAAGTCCCAATTCCCACTACAAATATGATTCATCCTCACTTGAAGTCCAGCTGCTCTGAAGCGGCGATAAAATTCATCATCTTCCCTGCCCCAGCCCCAGAAACGGTTGGACATTCCATTGCACTGAAATAATAATAAGGTTGTTAATCCCAGTTTGTTTTCCTCTTAATAAGATTTGAGACTTGAAAGATTAGAAAACGCAGACCTATTCTCTCAATCTTACATTTCTAGGATTGTGGGCCTTTTTTTTCTACATATGCCTAGCAAGTTGCCAGACCAAAAAAAAAAAGGAAGCCTGTATTTCTTTAGCAAGAGCACAACCAGCAGGGTCTTCTGCCTTTTGCAAAAAGTAAAGGAGTTGCTTCCGTAAGAAAGAAGTCGTGACTTACCATTCGATAGTGTTGCTTGGTGAGTAGCAAGATGCCCCCCACATAGGTGCTATAATGATAGAGTGGGTGCAGCTCAGGTGAAGCCACGTGGAAAGGACCAGCTGCTGGGAAGCTGTAATCCAATTCCTCATTGAGAGGTAACAAATCCACGTCATGCATGGCAATGTAGTCTGTGTCATTGCTACTTTCCAGGAAACCCACATTGATCAGAGATGCTCGGTTAAACCTGCCCAGGAGATCAATGTGAGAAAAGTGGATCTAAGTCACAAAATTCTACCCAGGCAGGTTGAATTACTTCTTTGCTGGAATTGTTCAAATCTATATACAGTAGTATAGCATATAGCAGGGCTTTTCAACCTTTTCACCCATTGTACCACTTTTAGGATATGGCAACATCCAAGTACCACCAGTCGCTTAGCAAGGTGTCAAAAACTTGATGACCCCCCCAAAAAAGAAAAAAAGTGATAAAGTACAGGTAGTTCTCAACTTACAACAGTTCGCTTAGTGACTGTTCGAAGTTACAATGGCACTGAAAAAAGTGCCCCCCAAGATTGGTAGCGGGGGTGGGATGGGGGTGTTTGGTTTTTATTCCTCCCCATCTGCTGGGTGATTGAAGCTGGTTTTGGTCACTTCACATGACCCTGGGACACTGTGACCGTCATAAATATGAATCAGTTGCCAAGCATCTGAATGTAAATCACAAGACCCTGGAGATGTTGCAACATTCCAGTTGATCGGTGCTTCTTCTGAGCTCAGAAGCGCCAGGATCAGCACCGAGCTCCAGCTGGAGCCTGGCGCTAATCCTGGTGCTTCCACTGAGCCCTGACAGCCCAGAAGCGCTGATCCTGGAACTTCCGCTGAGTCCTGACAGCCCTGCAGCTCCAGCTATCTCTCACTCAGGCTTGTGCGGTGCTGCCACCAGTTCAGCTCATTCCCCTCCCCCGCTACTTTTCTAGGATGGTTGTGTACCACCTGGCTGAGAATATTTTTTTGTTTTCTGACATATAACTAAGCACATTGATGTGTAGTTAATTCCTTATACTGTTATAGTTTCAGAAAAAATGTAAGACTTTTAACATGAGTACCAGAACCAATTTCAGACATAAACTAGACTCCGATCTGAAAGCTTCCACTGGAGTAATAAAAATCATGATTGCAAAAAAAGCCCCCCCCAATACCAACCCATTTCTATGGCAAACTGTCTCAAGTGACTCATTCTTAAGAGCATATAACTGAAGAAATATAAGTCCAGATCATGGTTGTCCCAAAGGTGCTTTTTTTCACAAGGCAACTGGACTTTGTTTTTCTTTGAAGACGTTTCGCTTCTCACCTAAGAAGCTTCTCCATCTCTGACTGGATGGTGGGAATGGCAGGATTTATATTCCTTGCAGACAGCTGGTCATTTGCATTCTTTTTTTTTTTTTTTTGCATTCCTGAATGCAAATGACCAGCTGTCAGCAAGGAGTATAAATCCTGCCATTCCCCACCATCCAGTCAAAGCTGAAGAAGCTTCTTGGATGAGAAGTGAAATGTTTTCAAAGAAAAACAAGAAAGTCCAGTTGCCTCATGAAAAAAGCACCTTTGGTAAAACTGAAGAAATAGTTTGAAATAAAAGATCAGCTGCTATTTTATACTGGGAATATTTGACAACATCCAATAATTATTAGGAGACAGAAAGATTAGGAATTCTGGTTTGATCTTCTACTTACCCAGTTCTCTTGGTTAAGAAACACAAATATTTTCTTTCCAGTACAACAAATGATCAGTTTTTAATTTTTACATTTCAGTGTTAGGCCCAAACCATTTTGAAAAGGGAATGTATGAAATTCAAAATACAAGTAAGTTACAGAGACAGTTCCTCTCTGGATGTGTTTGGCAATAACTCCTGTAATTCCCAGTAAGCATGGACTGGCCTGTGGATTATGGGAGTTGTTGTTCAACACATCCAAAAGGCATCAGTTTGGAAGGCTAGAAAAGAGGGAAAAAAGCATGAGGATAGGATTCTGAATCACCCATATTGTAAAATACCTGTAATGATCCACCTGGTTGAGAATAAAGATATGATGACGAATTTTCTTCTTGCTGAGGAAGCGATGCATATGAGGTACAAAAGTCAGCAGCTCCTCAAAACGTTCTCGAAAGGGAACCAACACTGCCAAGCGATGAGGTCCCCATGATGGATCATCAGGAACTTGAGGTAAAGGTTCAAGTACACATGGTTTTTGAGGCACCGTTGCCTCAGCTGTTTGACTTCTAGACTCATCCCCTGAGCAACTGAACTGCAGCCACAACAGGGAGAGAAAACCCAGCAACAGCACAATAAAGAAGAGCTGAAAGAGAGAGCATTTCCAGGGTAGAATGCCCAGGAGCCGGAAAAACCTGAAGCAAAATCAGAAAAAGCAATACAACACTGTGATGGGCTACTCTAGCAAAAAAGAATGGGAGACAAAACAAGCTTCCACAAGTTTTTCCAGAGTAAGCATGGCCTGTAAGAGTAGAAATCATAGTTATGAATGGAATCCAAAATCCAAAATACAGAAGTATTTGGGAAAAATATGGGGAGATAAGCATTAAGCATTTACAGATCCATGTTTTGCTTTAATAATGGTTTAGTGAACAAACTATATAAAATTGAAGCCAAAAGCCATAGTTTATAAGTTACTATGGCTAAGTTCACAGATTTTGCATTAAGTCAAAAACCTAATAATGACCAAGTTCACACAATATGCTAATTTGTTTGTCAAATTTATATCGCTACCCATCTTACACAAAGTGACTCTGGGTGACATACAATAAAACTTTATTAGAATCTACTATAAAGCCATTTATTTATTTGCCAACTTGCTGCAAGGCTACTTTTGCAGTAAAACATAAACATATATTACCGTAAAACCATAAGCAGGGGAATATCATACACAACACAGTCAACAGGTGGGCTCCCTATCATCAGGGATTCACAGGTTGTTGAAAAAAATGTATTAAGGGCTTTCTGGAAGGCAAAAATAGTTGAGGTAATCATCAGGAGGGATGATGTTCCAGATGGTGGATGCCATGGCAGAAAAGGTTTGCCTCCTAGGTCCTGTCAGATGAAACTCATTTACAGACAGGACCTACAATATGCCTCTCCTACCAGAACCTGATGGGATCAGTAGATATAATCAGGAAGAGGCAGTCCCTCAGATAACCTGATCCCATGCCACACAGAGTTTTAAAAGTCAAAACCAGTACTTTGAATTGGACCAAGAAGCTAACTGGCAAACAATACAGCTCATAAAGTGGATGTGTGTGTCTTCTTAGCACACACAACTGCATTTTGCACCAGTTACAGCTTTGGGATACAAGGACATCTTATGTAGAATGTATTACAAAAGTTTATGTGTGAAGTGATTAGGGCACAGGTCGGCAACCTGCGGCTCCGGAGCCGCATGCAGCTCCTTGAGCCTTCCCCTGTGGCTCCCAGCCTCCTTTGCCTTTGCAGAGAGAGACAGAGACAGAGAGAGGCAATTGCACTTCCCTGCTTCTTTCTCTCTCTCTCTCTCTCTGTTTGTGTGTGTGTGTGTGTGTGTGTGTGTGTGTAAAAGAGAGTGCACTCACAATGTTCTCCGAGGAGCTGAAAAGCTTACTGGCCGGAGCTCCTCCCTGTGCTGCGTTTCTGCAGGAAGCAGGAAGCAGGAAGGGCAGGAGAGAGCTAGCTAGCCCAGCTAGGCTGACTCAGGAATTCTGGGAGTTGAAGTCCATGAGTCATGAAAGAGACGAGGTTGCTTACCCCTGAGCTTGTTGGACAACAGCTTGAAGCTTGCCAGGTGAGCAGCAGATAGGAGGGGGGGAGAAAGAGAGGGAGAGAAAGAGAGAGCGGGAGGGAGGGAGGGAGAGAGAGAGACAGAGAGAGAGAGAAAGAGAGTGGGGGAAGAGGAGTGGCAGACCAAGGGCAGATAGAGAGGGAGAGAGACAGAGAGAGAGACACTTTTGATATCTAAAATGAAGATAACACTGCATATATCCTTTTTTACCTTTGTGTGTATGTAATTTTATTTTCTTAAAGCGTTCTCTTGGTGATCATTGTTTTAATAGTATGGATATTCCCAAAAGTCATAATTTTACTTTTATTTTTAGTGTGTGTGTGTGTGTGTGTGTGTGTGTGTGTGTGTGTGTATATTATATATATATATATATATGTTTTCTGAGATTTTCGCGGGTATTTGTATGTAGGTCTTTGGTTGTTCGGGTTTTCTCCCGCGTAAAATTGGAAGTGTCTTTACGCGGGAGAAAACCCGAACAACCAAAGACCTACATACACACACACACACACACACACACATACACACACAAACACACACCTATAATAAAGGTAAAAAAGGATATATGCAGTATCTTCATTTTAGATATCAAAAAGGTTTTGCGGCTCCCAGTGTTTTGTTTCTGGTGGGAAACGGGTCCAAGTGGCTCTTTGAGTGTTGTGGGTTGCCTACCCCTGGATTAGGGCAAGAGTATCTGTGAGTAGGGCTTCACAGTCCAGAAATGGTGCACAACCCAGTTGTGCAGATTCTCCTGTCCATGACTGGCATCCGTTTTTGGCTAGGAATTGCAAGTCCCAAAGGACCCCAAGATTGTGACCCAACTCTGTCTGGGGCAGCAATACCCCATCCAGTACCAAAGATGGTAAAGTCCCAGATCTAGAAGGCCCTAAAACTCAAAGCTACTCAGCCTTGTCAGGAGCTTATTTTATGAATCTAGTCACCATGATTTACTCAATACAGTACATCAGTTTCATATACTATATGGCATGGGTGTCAAACTCGCCATGTAACGTGACGTGTCGCAACTCTTTTTGCATTGCCAGCAATGGGGTGGGCGCGGCTTCAGTATGATGAAACTGGCCCACAGGCGGGCAGTTTGACACCCCTGTAGTATGGCATAACAGTACATCAGTTGTGCAAACTATGCTTCTGAATCACAGATTGTTCAGGTCAGATTGCACTCATGAGCTGTAACTGTATTTACATGGAAGTAAGACCAAATACATGCTTTCTCAAGCTGTAAACCTTACTGCATTCTGCCTAAGGCTAGATAAATAAGCATAACTATGCATACTGCAAAATCAGTCCTCATTCCCTCATAATCATCTGAAATTATCTCTTTTTACAGGGATAGACGTAAGGCCCAGGATTATAGGCCTGAGACTAGCCAATGTTTCATCCTACTATTTATAAACTCTTTCTCTTATGACTTCCCATTTGCAGCAGAGCTTCCATTTATTTAGGAAACAAAGGAAAGTTTGCACAATCCGCAGTTTCTTAGTTCTTGCTCAATAATATGCTTAAAAGGTTTTGGAACGTGGGGTGAAGAATAGGGCAGACTCTGTCCTTTTCTCTCAGTCTTCCCCCTATGCAACGGCACTCTGGCACTGGCTCACACAGCCGCCGTTGCAGCTTTCTCATTCATTCCTTCACTAGAATAAGCTATTATACATGCAACACACACACACACACACACACACACACACACACACACCAAAAATCAATCCATTCCGCAAAGCATTGGTTCCCCAGCTATTAAGCGTTTTTATGTTTTAAATATCCAACAGCGTGCAATCCGTGTCATAGATTCTGGTTCGTGGTCATTTTACCAATCTTCAGAAATTAAAGCGAATCGTTTGAGCCCCGAGAAAAGAGGAACCATTGAGGCTTGCTTCTACCACGGCATCTCCCAAATATCTTCTCGTCCGGTCTCTTATGATTCCTGTCGCTCATATTTTATGACACTTACCCGCCGCCGCCGCCGCCGCCTCCCGCCCGGCGATACATCGTTGACTTTCGTCGAGAAAGCAACATCCTGCCGACTTGCCGGTCAACACCCCACACGGGACACGTTGGCTAGGACACCAGGTCCAAGAAATATCGCACCCCTCCAGAAACGCGCTCCCTACCAGCTGTTCCGTCTAACTTTTGTTCCTAGTCGAACATAAGCTCCTCGCTTAAGGATGAGCAAAGCGAATGGCTCCTGAATGATAAAAAGCAGAATACAGGAGGCAAGGCGAACTTTTAAATAGCGCCAGGAAAAGGGCTCATTGTTTTACATCCATTTATTAACATTCCATGTAGCACTGAATTTTAAAGTTTATTGAATTAAAGCCTTAAACCAATTTTTAAGCATATTGCTGAAACATCTATTTAGATGCCTTCTGCTGCAAAATGTGGGATGTAATAAAGATAGTACACGTTTTAGAAGGAAACGACCATTTTTAATTTCTCTCATTACAATATCAACCAGAATTAAGTACCTTCAAAAAACAAAAAATTAAGGACAGATCATCAATTAAAACTACCCACTTTCCCCTAAAAGCTTTAGCTACAATATTTCTTCTCCCACTTAAGATAACTTGTTTCAAGTATAGCAGTAAAAGGTGGCCAGAAACTCAAAACTCTTCAATTGGATTATATAGACATACTAATTTAGTGCCCTTCTGACATTGTGAATATACCAATGAATGGCAATGAAGTCATTCACAAATGTTTAAGTTATTACAAAACTGAAAAACAATTCCAAAGGCATCCTTTTCAGCAAACCACATTCCAGGAACAGGATAACAATACTGCAGGAATCTTTCCTTACAATCTAAGAAACTCCCATCTTCCCAGTATACCAGGATTTATTTCAGAATCAATCTTGGCATGTCATATAGTCCAATCAAAAGATACAACTGAATTATGAAACAACTGAGCGGGACTCCATTCCTCAATATTGTTTTGAGTACTATGGATAATTGGAAACAGTTGGGAGCACATTTGTCTGATTCAAGTTTTTTAACAATTTAAGTTTATCCCAGGTATTTCAGCAATAAAATCACTATTCCATCCATTTTATTAAACCAGTTACACAACACATTCATACCATGTACAAACAAGGTTCATTAGATTCATTTGGTGACATCTGAATTGCAGAACTCATTGCAGTTGCTTTTAGTTCTCGGTCTTACACAGTTCTGCAGTCTGCTTAGGTAATAAACTACCATTAGCGTTAAGGAAATCTAACCCTATGGAACCTTATAAAGAAACAATACATATATTAATTGTCAAACAGATATGGGCCAAATAAAACACCATCCACTTAGATTTTATGCTCATTTTTTACAAAATTGCAGATAAAACTTTCAGACTTCTATAGTGAAAAGGAGGTATGGATAGACAAAGGAATAGAGCACAAGAATGCTTGCATTCATTCCACCAATCCTACCATACTCCCAGTAAGAGATAAAAAAGCAAATCAGATGGTCAACATAAGCCAACAATGCTTCAAGCTTATTCAGAAGTAACATTTCACAAACATAAAGCAATAACTGAACCTTCACTCTGGTTCCCGAAAAATAATGGCCCAATTCAGACAAACAATCTGAGTGCAAAATGAATAGTCTGACAACATAAAATATTCTATCATTTTGCAATTCCTTTTTGTATATCCATTTTTCAGGCCGATTTGTTCATTTGGGTTCCCTTATGTTCCAAAGTAAGATAATGTAGCTTAAACTTTGCAGTTTAGAACCACTGCTTGTTACAGTATGACATGTAACTATCCAGGATATAAGAAATTATAGCCAGGTGCATAAGGTGAAAAGAATTTAAGCAGTTTATTGTTTGACTGATATAGCAGAATATAGTTTACTGATCACAAATTGTAATGTCTGAAATCAAGCCATTTTTTCTTTCTCCCCCCCCCCAAAAAAACTGCATCCCCCTATTTAGAGCAAGAGATAACAAGGAATGCTTCCCTAATTTTATAACAATGATTATGTAGAATTTGCTAGATAGCTAAGAATTTGGCAATAGAAACCCAAAGAAGACTTAAGCTACAAATGTTAGCAACTTTATTGGGAAGGGCATTCCAATGAAATCAGTAGAATTTTCTTCCAAATAAATGTAGTTAGGATCTTATTGATGGAGCAGCAGAAACATGTATACATGGCCATTTGCAAGGACACGACAGGATGTGACAAAATGTCTGTCATGTTGACATAGAAACGCCAACTTATGTACAAATAAAACATACTGAGATGCAAGTAGGTGGCCTACTTGCATATGTATGCTATAATTTTGGTTTCACTGTAGTTTGCTGCAGATACTGCTGCATGTATTCCATTGAATGCTGCTATTTTAAGTTGCACTGTTGTAAAAGCAACCTTGCAACTGTTTATACATTCAAGGTAATAAGAAACTGAAGTACTGTATGTGTCAGGAAATGCTGAGTAGGTATGTACAGAAAAAGTTAATTTTAACAAGCTAGAGGAGAGCATAAGTAAATTCCAATACTTAAATCATCCTTTATTAATAGCCCAGTGATCAGCACATTAATCCTGTAACACAGATTTCTTTCAGAAAGAATCCTATTAATTCCATAGCAGCAAATCCCCAAATCAAACTGCATCCTATTATATGATGAATATATAGAAAAGGAGAATTGGAAGGAGAACCTCCAGATCTTCTCATTCAAAACATTCTCCTGAGTGATGCACTGGTGGTATTTAGAAATCAGTGCTAGTACATACACAACACAGTTAAACACAGCATGTTTTCTTGGCTCTTGATATACTGTGATACTGGCTACACAAAGTTCCAATCACCTTTCAGAAGAGAGTCTAATTTTGAAGAACATATTTAGCCAGGAGAAAAGTTGAAGACATGGTGCCTCCCTCCCCTCTCTGCAAATATAAAAACAAAACACAATCCTCATAATATAGAGCTAGAGAGGAGGGGGCTGGTCTTGACTATCTGGAAAGAAGACAGCATCTTCCTGGGGCCAAAACACTGCACCAAAATCACCACAGGCTGACATGTTGAAGGAGGAAGAAGAGCTGACACAATGGGAGGTAGATGGCACAGATCCTGGCAAGTAACCAGTCTGGTGGAAAGGGCCAATGAGAGAAGAGAAGATCGACACAGACACCTGAAGTGCCAGGAACTGCTCCTGGGAGAAATGCACACTTTGGGCTGATATTACTCTCTTTTTTATACCAGCTTCTTGGCTTCAAAGAAACTCTTCAGGTGCCTCATTTGCCAAACCCCAATGACTACAAGAATGAGAGTCTGGACTATGGACCACCAGAGAACCCGCTGGTTTGTGCTTTCACTGGTTTGCCGGAAACGCTCCTCTCGCCACTGAGAAAAGAGGTAAAATATTAATGAAACTACATTAAAATACAATGGGATATATTTCATGGACATTTTATGGGGGAAACAGCAAAATACAGAAAGCTGTCCATACCTTCACCAATACCCTCATAACAATAAGGTATGAGGGTTGACCAATTCCCTTATAGTACTTCCTCCAAAGAGTTAAGCCTCTTCCCCAAGTTCAGAACTTCATGATTTATGTGCATGTGTACAATAGCAACTTCCCCCTCCAGCTGTATGAGAGAAGTTATTGAGACTTCTACAGGGCTTCTGAGGAACTGACAAGCTCCTTTATGCCAAGCCATGGCATTTATCCATCTAGTCTAATCTCCTAACTAGAAGAACTTCTCTAGTCAAAATTTTAACTTTCAAGAAGGCTTGCAAAAGTTCCCCATCAAAGATTCCTGAGTAAACTCAGTGGTCATGAAATGAGAGAACTTGTCTTTTTGAGAATTCCTCACTGGTTAAAGAACAAAACCAAAGAGTCAGGATAAGCGGACAATTTTCTCAATGAATAGCAGTAAGAGTCACAAGGTCCACAAAGATCTGTGTTGCCTTTTAACCTGTTCATGATAAATATGACTTAAGGTAAGCAGAGTTGGCCAGGTTTGCAGATTATGTCAAATTACTAAGAGTGATGGTGGTGGGGAAATTCAAAAGTGATTTGTGAAGAGCCCAGACTGATGATTGGTCAACACAATAAAAATTTAAATAAGTGTAAAACACTAAACATCTGGGCAATCTCTTCTAACTTTACATTTACAGAGATCTTTGTTCTGGGTTTGTTACAATAACTCAGATAAACTGAAATATAAAATAAATTGTGGGATCATATGTCTTGCAGAAGAACAACTATAAAAAGATCAACACCTCCTGCTTGATGAATGAGGGCTTGAACAAGAACTGAAATGCTAGACTAATATGGGTCCTGACCTCATCCAATAGTTAGATATTTTTATGTCCTCTATCTCAGGAAAAGATTTCCTTGCTATCTGTTGCTTAGTTCTTTAAATGGATAAAAGCCTATGTGCCAGTTGCACATCTGGCAGGTTGTACTGGCACAGAGTTATAATCCTGCCTTTCTTACCCTTTGGTAGTTTTGTTCTTTCTGGATCTGTTCTATCTGCTCCAGAAGCTGGCGAACACGCAACTGCAGCTCACTCAGCTTGTCCTTAGCTGCAATTTCAGCATAATCATTGGCATGTTCCCCAACCTG
This sequence comes from Crotalus tigris, assembly GCF_016545835.1. NCBI lineage: Eukaryota > Metazoa > Chordata > Lepidosauria > Squamata > Viperidae > Crotalus > Crotalus tigris. Next base: position 5,622,132 of record NW_024096520.1, read on the forward strand.
GATGTCAAGATGGACCCTCTGCAAAAAAATAAAAAATAATAAACCTTCTGAAGTGCAGATACCAATGACAGCAAGATGCCTTAATAGCAAGCATGTGGGGAAAACATCTTCTCTTAGTTTAGCAAATATCTTACCAGCATGCCTCCTGCAAAAAGGGAAAACTTTGTGGAATTGGAGTGCAGGCAGATCTGATGCTCTCCTGGAGTGTGTGAAGTAAAGATGAATCTGCCCTCTGAGCCATACTGCCGGGACAACACTATCTGTAAGTGGAACAGATATATGAGAATGCACATGAGAAAAGTCAGACAAAAAAGATATGTATACAGGTTTTCGATCTCAATAAGACTGAGCATTTTCTTGCAAACCTTTTCACCGTGCAGTAGGTATTAAATGTTCTAAGTGCAATCAAAGTTTTTACAGCATGGTTCAATACTCAGAATTTCATAATATACAGGCAGTCCCTGAATTAAGAACATCTGATTTAAGGATAATCCCCAGATATAAAGATACAGCCTTTGTGTTTTTAATATACAGCCTGTTTTCAACCATCCCTGAAAGCACTGGGTAGCTTCAATGCTTCATTGGCTCAAGAAAGGACAATGCATTCTGCTAGTTTTAGTAACAGGCAGTCCATTTGTAAATATGAGTTCCAACTTAGATACAAATTCAGATTAAGCACAGAGTTAGGGAACAGCACTCATTCTTAACATAGAGACTGTAGTTCACTTATTAAATTATGAAACATATAATATTCAGTATGGGATGAAACCCATTATTTAAAGAATGGTATTTAGAAATAGTCAACTGTAGTAATCTGATGAGAGTAAGGGGCAAACAGCAATGGGGTCGGCCCAGCAGTTTGACACCCCTGCTCTAATCAAAAATGAAATTTAAAGGGGAATAAAGGACCACAAATGCCATTCTTTTATTTTTCATTCCAGATTACTTTGTGCTATTTTCCAAGAAGGAAATGGCAATTGATATTTTTTTAACCACTCTGAAAGGAATGTCTTTTTAACTGGAACAAATCTGGCCACCTTTCTAATCATATTTAACTTTCCAAAGATACAGAAAAGTAAACTGCCTAATAATAGAAATGGAAAAGTATAGATGTGACAATGGATCTGGACGTGAAAGCGTTTGGTTTTACATATGGCACGGTCACATATTTCCCAGACTTTACATGTGCACCTGTTTACACCCACCCAATCCATTACTTTGGTTCTGATTTGTGAGCCTCTGGCATTGAGTCTTGGGTTTCTCCCGATGTTCTGCCCTGGTCACAGAGCCCCAGAGTGAGGAATGTACCTGAGAACCTCACAGAAGATCATGTACTGAATGTACCTTTTCATCGGGGTCCTTCACTTCCACAAACATGCCCAGGCCGGGAGTAGCCGGAAGGTACTCTTCTCGCTGCTTATCATACAACTGCGTACGGTAATTCCCTGCGTGGTAGAGGGGGAAGTTGGCCTCGGAGCAGCTCGTCCGTTCATTTCCAAACCCACCGTCACGTCCTACCCACACGCATTCCCACAGCATCCCCACTCCCGCCACGGCACATAAGTCCTCCTTTTCTGTCGCCCCTCGCGCGACCCCACCACTCCTTTCCGAACTCCTTCCCCGATACAATCAGTTCCCCCTTTCCTCCCCCGCGCACCGATGACCATGGTCTCGTCCGGAATCTCCTCGATGAAACATTTGCGTTCCGTTTCGCCCAAGTGGAAGTAAAGGCCCCACGCGCTGGGTGCGATCCCCGCCACCAGCAGCAGCCACAAGAGCACACTTAACCAGCCGCCGGGATCCGCCATGATGCCGCGCTTGCGTCCTGCCTCCGCTCTCGCGCCACGTAATCCCTGCTCGGCAGAGGGCAGGCACCGCGTCGCCCAAGGCCGAAAGACTACAACTGCCAGTCGGAAGTTGGGAAAGCCTTGAGCGCGGATTGGAGAGCTTTCTCTCGCCTAGTCAGCGGAAACGCCGCTATGTTTAGTAGTTGGTAGTGTGTTAAAAGCTAGGAAGTAGCAAAGTACTCGAAATATTCAGGTTCGCAGACCTGCGCCCTCAGCGGTCTCGCTTCTCTCCCCTGTGCTCGACCTGTAAATAAAAGAACGTTCCAGAATTGCGTTCTACTGACTTGTACCAGCTACGAAATGTGATTATTTTGCGTATTGTGAAGACGAAAGATAAATCTATTGCACTTCAAAATTCAAATTCTGATTAAAATATGTGCCCGTTTATTTTATGAAGTTGAGTCAGTTTTGACTCCTGGTACTGTCTGAACTAGTCCCTACATAGTTTTCTTGGCAAGGGTTTCCTACGGTATGCAATTTGCCATTGCCTTTTTCCTAGGGATACAGAGAGTGACTGGCCCCAACTCATCCAGTTGGTTTTGCTTAAGGCAGGACTAATATTAACAGCCCTATTGCAAACTCTGAAAATATGTTCATGTGAAAAATATTTTTTTTTAAAAAAACCTCTGAATTACTCCATTATTAACACATTTTGATCCCTGAAATTTCCCAGCATGGAATTAGGTTTCGCTTTCCCCTCCCAATCTAGTAATACCAAATACAGCCCATCCATCATTAACCATAAAATTAAGACAAACCACAAGGATAAATTTTCCATTTTATTTCACATTGTCTTTCTTCAATTTATGATCTTCCATATGCACACATAACAATGTGGCTATGATACACTTCAATTCTGCCATTGGAATCAACTAGATGTTTAATAAATGGGACACATAGTCCATATTGTCTAGGAAAATCAAGGCCCCGTTCTCCCAAGCTAACGCAGTCACAGATATCACATTTCATGGATGCCAGTTGTTTTGGTGTAAGTCAGTTTCACTCCCAGCAAAACAAAAATAGCTGATATTAAAAAAGAAGGTTCTGGAATAAGTGAAACTCTGAAATACATTCAGTTCAAAAAAATAGTTTTCTTGAATTAAGTTTATAGGCCACAGCAAGAAAACCACCCTCCACATAGCTGCACTACCAAAATACTCTTAAGAGTAACTATCTGGAAATACTATCTGAAGTGCAAAACATGCCTCCCAGAGAAGAAGCAACATTTTTTAAGTTTGAACCATACTGTTATTTGCCTGTTTTCCATAAAAAAGTTTTTATAGAAGGACTGAAAGTTCTAAACAACTTTCAAAATGGCAGGCTCCCAAGTACAGAACAACCTATATTCTGGATTGTTTTGACACAATTACCTATTGTTGCCAAGAAAAAAAGGGGATATGAAAATATTCCATACTTTTCTCTGAAAGAGCCTTTTAGAAACCAGAGTCTATACAATTCTCCCTCCCCCCTGTAAAAAAACATCCCCAGCTGCCCCAATTTTCAGCCTCCTGCACCTTAGTAAAATCGCTTGTTCCGCTCCTGGCGTTTCTGGAAAACCACAGCCCCCACCACAGCACATACAATGATGCCAAGTAGAGAACATAGTAACAGTAAGAACACTTTCCAGCCTGTCAAGGGCCCACTACGGAAGTTTCCTGTTGGATCATCTACATTATCTGAAGAGAAAAAAAAAACCAGAAAATTGAGTTATAGTACATATTACATCCTTCTACTACATAAAGGATAGCTTAATATAGATCAGCATAATTCTGGATTATGCAGATTATACTGAATATCTGTCCTCTTCAAGTTTCTTTGTGGAACACTTAATAATCATTAGAAGGGTAATGAGGAGAAATAACTTGAAACAGAATTTTTAACTTTGCTCTCTTAAGATCCTGCTCCAATACAGTACATGCAATTGCAGACAAAACTATAGGCATTCTTGGTCAAATTATATATTTAAATAAATCTAAGTAAACAAAAACTGATTATGTTGTACCAATATCTACATGGTAAAATTTAAACACAATATCTTCTTGCAAATCTGAATGCATACCAGTATTTACTATTTATGAATAGTTTTCAAAAATTCAAAATAAGAAAACAAATATGGCAACTGCAGACATCTGACAGACGTTTCTGTTGTATGCCACCTAAACTCACTCTTTACGTTGGGTATCACTATAAATCCAATAAACATATAACTAGGTTATCTTTACTTGATCACCTGGTGCTTAAATCAAAAAGATTTCCTTCATTAGTCACTCTATAGCTTTAAAAGCGAAGTACTTTTATGAAAAGTGATGCTTGTTTCTATGGGAAACTGATCTCCCATTTGCTTGATTGAACATTGTTAGAAGCATTAATAAATCACCTTTGGGTGATTTGAAAAGACTGACGCTGGGCTCAATCTTTGTCCAATCAATGTTTTCGTCCTCTGGGGAATGTTCCACCATCAACTGAAATAGCTTCATCGAAATGATATCATGATTATCTGGAAAAGAAACCAGCTGATTAAAATTCAATGATCTTACTCTAAGTAAAGGTTTCTTATTTTAAAAAATTCTCACAAGTTTTCAGCAATATAGGCAACTGACAAGTAGTTAATACTAATTCAGGTGATAATTCAGGTGTTAATCCTTTATTTACGACCAATTGTTCAGCAACTATCCACACTTAGAACAGCACTGAAAAAATTGATTTACAATTTACAGCCACTGCAGTATCCCTGGGGTCATGTAATCAAAATTCAGATACTTGGCCACTGGTATATGTTTACGATGGTTAGAGTGTCCCAGGATCACGTGATCACCATTTCCGATCTTCCTGGGCAGTTTCTGACAAGCAAAATCAGTGGGGAAAGCTGGGACTCTCTTAACAACTGGATGATTTGCTTAGTTTAACAACCATGGCAAAAAATGACATCAAATCAGGTGCAACTATTTTACAATCCTCTTGCTTACCCGCAGAAATTCTGGTCTAAATTGTGGTTGTAAGTCATGGAGTACCTGTATCTTGGGCACTTTACCAAACACTGTCTCTACTTTATGTGAAATAACACATGCAAATAACACAGCCACTTTAACTACTAGCAAGTATTTCTCACCAGATAGATCTCCTGTACCAGCAGAAGCCCCAAAGAAATAACCAGTGGGTAACCGAACTCCTGCAACATCAAAGCAGTTTTTCCATTCATTTTTATCCTCCACATCAGTCATCACCTGCAACATAAAAGTAATCTTCCACATTAAGGACAACTTAGTTTTCAAGTTCTCAGACAGTTGAAAAATCCTATGGAAATGTAGTAGAACATCAATTCTGAAATATATAAATTGGTAAACTCAAACTACATTGTTAGGATTATTATATTCATGTTCACTTTTTACATTTCATTGACTAGAGCTGTAGAAAGCATGATGCAACTTATTCATTCTAAGTTAGTATGGAATCTTCATGGACATTCATCTGTTATTTGTGTAATGTGGTAGAATGTCATGTAATTCATTTGTGCATTTTGCCCCCAGCACCCATCATCAGGCTTACCGTCAGACGCCCCCGAGAATATCGTACAGCCAAAAAGGTGTCGTGGTTCTGATTACGAATGTCAGCTGTGCAGCCTGCCAGCTCTGTCGAGCGACCATCTTTACTATGGTCATAGGTCAGGGATCCATTATTAACCATACCAGAAATGTAAGGAAACACACGCTGTAGAATAAAATAAATTTGAATCAAACTTGTCTCCATAATGCTCAAAACTCTTACTTTAAATATTTTGAAATCCATACACATACAGAATCTCTACTTATATGGGATTGTTCCTGCAGGAAAAGCCTTCTGTTAGCCTTCAAACGGAAGCTATTATCATTTACCTCAGTAGTTTCCTCATTGGGATAGGTATCCAGGTAAATGGCCAATCCATGGAATTTGTCTTTACTGCCAAATACAGGGCCTGAAGGTGATAAAACAGAAAAATATGAATATGTTTTTAAAAAACTAAAATCAACCAATCTTCAAACTGAACAGTGATCAATTTAAACATTTTACGTGAAGTCATTTGGGAGTAGATGGCATATAAATATGTATAATGAACAAATAATGCTTGCTAGACAGAACAAATGTTACCCATGTAACAAAGCCATTCCAATGAAGGATTCTGGAGATTATCAACTAACATTCCATCAGTGGATAACCTACTAGTTCATGGCATAAGACCAGGTTATTTGTGGGAATGCTTTTTCCTGATTGTTTTTACCTTTCCCATGAGATCTGGCAGGAGAAGTAAATTGTGGGACCAGTTAATTAAAGAATGACATCTTCAGGGACCCACAAAGTAGGCCTTTTTGGTTACTGCCCCTGCCCTACAAAAAAGTATTCCCTGAGATGAGAATGGCTTTGACTCTTCCAGCCTTTCAGAAGGCCCTTAAGACATTGATATATTCCTGGACATGATGGTCTAAATACTAGTGATTACGTGCCTACTGTTTCAACTAGAGTATGTTCTGCCAGGCTGATTGCAACAACTGGAAAAGAAATCTATTTACCGTATTAAAAGTTCCAAACCCATGACAGTGGAATATATTCCAAATTATTAGGCTGATCACAATACCTGCAGTAAGGCGCTCCCGAGTGTACCACAGGGCAAAACCATCTCCATGGAGATTCTTCTTCCCTGCCCCATGAACTTTAAAATGAACATGAAGCTCCCAGTCCTTCAGAAAACAGGGCTAGAAAACAAAATAGAACCCCAACAGCTTTTGAAGAATTCCAACATGGAAAGCGTGCAAGCTGCAAATTACATCTAGGCAATATCCCTTAGAGTGTCACCCCATTGTTTCCATGTAGAAATAACACTCACCACCCGGTTCCAGATAGAACCTTCCTTGCTGCGCTCATCAGGGGTCAGTCGAACATACTGGCTAGTCAACATTGTACTCCCTTGAAAATCCCAGAGAGGCATTGAACTGGAGCCAACCCCTAAAATAGAGGATACTAGAGAAATAACGAACTGTGGAGTACATTATTTTTTTGTTATTTTTTTTGTTTGATGTTACAAGCGAGACGTAGGCAAGAAACAGATTATCTGAACTAGGTTTGAGTTCCTTAGAAGTGGGAAATGTGTTCTTTGCATTTCTCCTTTTGCTACTATTCTATGGAGATATGACAGAAACTGAATCTTATTTATTGCCACCAGGATTTTCTTAACTGGTGAAATTTATATAATTTTTAATACATAAAACAGTTTTACCTGCTATTCATAATTATCATTATTGATGGATAAGTCTGCTTAGGGCCAAAAAGGGTTGTGAAGTTTTACGGGCTAGGTATCCCTGAGATGTGTGTGAACGGGCAGCGCTGTCCCCATAGCCTTTCGGGTTTTCTCCCCCTTCATCAAGGGGCAAAACCAAGCCCAGCCCTTGGATCCACATAGGCGAGCCTTTAACACAGGAGAGGTCGGCGACCAACGGGCTCAAGCGTGAGCGCGGGAGAGGAGAGAGCAGACAGGTCACACAGGGTGGCAGCCCCTGCCCTCCCCACGCACCCTGGTAAGGCTTGATAAGCGAGTGTTCCCGTTTTAGATGCTCGTTGTTGCCATCTGTGAGGTCTGCGGCTCCTCGCGGCGGGGTCTCGGCCAAGAGGAGCAGAAGAAACAGCAGGGGTGACAGCACCATGCTGGTCGTCAACCCCCGCAGACACCAACTCCCGGACGCTCTACCCTCCTATTGCTTCTGCACTTCTTCCTCCTTCCGGTTGACTCCTAGCCCGGAAGTAAAGTCGACGGCTGTGAAGCTGCATGTCCACGCCACCTGTTCCCTTGGCGGTTAGGAGATAGGAAAAGGAAGGAGGAGCGGTCCCGCCTCTAGCTCCGGTGTTTTGCCCTGGTGCTGCGAGAACCGCGTGTCGGTATCTAAGTGGACGGAGTCACGGGGTGAGGAGCGCTCGCCCCGCCTCGTTTACTTTGGTTCTTCGCTGGACTTTTGCATGGGGGGGTGGGTGGGTGAGTAGCGTCGACTGGAAATCGTTTCTCGTTTACTTTTCATTAGCCTCCGCATCCTTCTCCCCAGTTTCTGCTGTGAGAATGTTAAGGTTGTTGAAAGCCTTGCTGCACCTTTTGTAAATGGGATTAAAAACGGCAGGCTGCGTGTTAAACTTTTAAAACCATTATCTCTTGAAGTAATTATAATCCTCTTGATGGATATCCCCCGGCAGCCGTCCAATCCCATCGGTAGTGGGCGGGGGGGAATACATAATACTGTTTGTTACAAAATTATATATTCGGAAAAAACAGTGTATCTGAAAAACTTTTTTTTAAAAAATTCACTCCCCTCCCATTGAAATCTGAACTTTTATTTAATTTACTTTTGATAAATACGTATCAGATTTATATTGTGAAAGTGTTGCTATTTTTTTGGTTTTTTTCCAACTATTTTATGCATTAAAAAAAACCTTAAATGTTTGAGTGCTTTTTGAAAAAGCTGCCAGTTTAAGGAACACATAGTACTATATGCCCTTTTAAGATAAATAGTAGTGACATGGAAAAATGTGTATGTTTTAGACTTATTTCTAGGAAGAGAAAAATGACCAAAGACTATATTTTTCCAATTAAAGATTGTTTTTATTAAAAAAAAGGTGGTTTATTGGAGTGCATACACCACTAACTACATCCACAGATCCAATAAGAGGTTTTTATTGCCTGATTCTATATATCAATCCCTTTCTTCAGGATGGTGGGAGCTGGTGGGTACATTTTGAATTTGGGAATATGGCTCAAAACGGCTGCTTGCGGAGCTTGCACATTCACCAAATGAACACCAGCATAATTAGTTTCAGAGGTATTACAGCACCCACCCCCCAATGCATTACCTTTGGTTATCTTTGTCCAGCTTGGGGGCCATTGGCATACTTCCAAACAAGCACAGAAATATATTTACCCATGGTTTCTGTGAGGAATAAAAATTCAACTCCAAGGATGTTGGAAAAACAAAACAAGTTTTATTAAAGCTTTTGCAAAAGCGGTGGAACTCTTGATAATGGCAAATCCCAGAGTCCACACTTGGATCAATTTTTGCATAGGTTTTTATACTCTGTCCCGTGCATCATGCCATATCCTTCCAAAGCAGTGGTTCTCAACCTGTGGGTCGGGACCCCATTTGGGGTCGAACGACCATTTCACAGGGGTCGCCAAACAACGCAGTCCGCCATTTTTTCCCCCTTTTCCTTAGCTGTGCTATTCCCTTTTATTCTATTGGCTTTTGAAAGCCAATAGAATAGACTCTCTTGAATAGAGTCTAATTCTATTGGCTTTCAAAAGCCAATAGGAATTGTCCAGGCTGTCTCTGCCTGCTGAGCCCGCCAAAAGTCCCATTCTGCAAATGGTGCTGCACCAGTTGAGTAGTCCTCGACTTACGACCGGTTGAATAGTCCTCGACCAGTTGGGGGTCACGGCATTAAAAAGGTTGAGAACTACTGTTCCAAAGAGACCTCAGTTGATAGGCCCACCCAGTCACTTAGCAATCATTACAATTACCAGACCCTCCAATTATTAGATCAAATGCCCCTTTTGTTCCTGTCTTATCTTCACTCCCTTTTCTGTGACATAATTTGTAACATCCTGATAACTCCGGGGTATAGCCCTATCTACAAGATGAATTGTTACCCAAACTGGATAATTGCAATTATAAAAGATTTATGTCTTTATCTGTAAGAATGCTTGCTTTGCATCTAGAAGCTATGTGTGTAACAGAGTTCATGCTTTGGTTAAACATGGCTGCGCTTTGGTCCATAGTTATACTTTAAAATACTTTCTCTAAGCAGTTTTTATAAAGAATAAGCCTTATATAAATTGAATAATATGTTATTCATAAGCTATATGCTATTCTACAATAGTGTGCACTATTCTAAAAGTATACTTTAAGTCAGTATATATAGTTTCTCTCTATTCCTTCAGCTTATTATATCTCCTTTCCTAAAAGTATCTTAGCTAAGTGCCTCTATATGCCTATTCCTTTAACAGAAATTGAAAATTACAACATGTACATTTCTTGTGCACCTCACATTTCCATCTCAAAATAAGATTATGTCTATTTAAAGTTTACAGGTATCTGTGAGCTCTACAGCTGTTGAGGTGTGTTGGGTGTTTTCCTACTTTAATTAAAAATTAAACCAAGTTTTCCTATTTTAATTTTTAAAGCTTTACAGTGTAAAAATTCACTCAAGATAGAACTCTTAAGTGAAGAGGGGTATTTCTGGATACATTGGCATCATTAGGTGCCACTTTCTAGCACTGAAAATATCAGTGGGAGTTTGGCAACAGCCACAGCTGTTGTGATATCATTCATTCTCCAATGCATGCATCCACCCACCAGCACATGCATGCATGCACACCAATCTGAAGTCCTTCAACTATATTTGCCATGATCAATCCTATAATTTTAAATCTTCCATGAAGCACTTCAGGTGCAAGGGCAAAACAGGGTTTCCTATGTTCAATTCCTTAATGTAGCAGCATGTGGTAAAAGGAATTCAGACAAGTGCTTTATGGGTACTCTTATAGCCACTGTATTTGCCAATCTCAACAATTATAAGATGTTGAGGCTTCATCTCCCAGAATTTCCCAGCCAGTAGAGGAACAATACCCTGCTGCAGAGGATGGCAGTGCTGAGTCCTGTGTATTAGCAAATATCAATAAAGAGATACCATGATAAGGTTCTCCTTTACTATCAGTTCTGATAGCTGCTATCAAAAGAAGAGAGATAAATTGTTTCTAATTTGATTTATCAGAATATACTCAGGTCAAAGGAAGGATGATTATACTGCCAGTTGTTGACATTACTTTTTTTCTATCATCCTTTGTTCATGAGAGCATTTTAATCCAGATAATACAGTATAACAGAGCTCTGCAATTCGTACAATGATCTCCTGAGTTCTTACAATAGGATAAGATTGAGTTCTGGCTGTAGGGAATTATCACTTTCCCGAGATAAGCCAAATGATGCTGCTTAATAGTACTGTACTAAAAACAATCTTTACACTAAAAACCTCTTATAACTAAGCCAATATAGCTAGATTGTAAAATAATACAACTTGCAACATTATATCATGTAGGTTTACTAGAAATATATCCCACAGGTTTCAGTGAAATTTACTGTGCAATCTTACATATTACTATTACAATATTTACTAAATCCAATGGGGCTTACTTCCAGTTAAGTGTGCCTAAAAGCCTTCCCCTGCTTGCTGCTCTCCAATTGTGTTGTACTGCAACTACAGTTATTCTCTAATAGCATGGCCAATTGATGGCCATTACCTCTGGAGATCATTAATCTTGATGAAATCTGCTATACAAGTAGTCGTAGATCAGGGGTCTTCAAACATGGCCCTTTTATGACTTGTGAATTTCAACTCCTAGAATTCCTCAGCCAGCATGCCTGGCTGAGGAATTCTGGGAGTTGAAGTCCAAAAGTCATAAAAGAGCCATGTTTGAAGACCCCTGTCGTAGAGTTATGAGAGTTTATTTAGTGACCATTCAATGGCACAGAAAAATGTGACTTATGACTGTTTTTCATAGTTATGACCTTTGCAGCATCCCCATGATCATGTGATCAAAATTCAAATGCTTGTCAACTGACTCATATTTATGACAATTGCAGTGTCCTGGGGTCATGTGTGATCACCTTTTGTGACCTTATGACAAGCAAAGTCAATGGGGAAGCCAGATTCACTTAACAACCGGGTTACTAATTTATCAACTGCAGTGATTCACTTAACAACTGTGGCCAGAAAAGTCATAAAATGGGGCAAAACTCACTTAACATGTCTCGTTTAACAGCATAAAGTTTGGGCTCAGTTGTGGTCGTACGTCAAGGACTACCTCTATTGGTCTGTTCATAAAGAGTTTAGGTTTAAATACATTACATAGAAAATCATCAGCCACCACCACCTGGTTGAAACAGAAGTAGCAGGGTAGGGTTAGGGTTAGCTTTTACTTCTCAGAAAAGAGTATTAAGGGAAAATGATTTTCAGTGGAGAAGTGATGCTTTTGTGAACAGACATTCTTCATTACCATTGAGGCAACTTTGAATGGACGTTTTGTATTTTGATGTGAGAAATCTGAATCGTTTGCATTTTCATCAGATTTTTAAATTGGATACATTTACTCTTCCATGGCAATGTCCTAGGACAGGGGTAGGCAACCTTGGCTCTTTTATGACTCATGGACTTCAACTCCCAGAATTCCTGAGCCAGCATAGCTGGCTCAGGAATTCTGGGAGTTGAAGTCCATGAGTCATAAAAGAGCCAAGGTTGCCTACCCTGTCCTAGGACCTAGGTCAGGGGTGTCAAACTGCCGACCCATGGGCCGGACACGTCACGAGGAAACTACGCCCACCCCATTGCTGGCAATGGGGAAAAAGCTCCAATACGCCATGTGATGTCACATGACGTCGCAAGTTTGACATGTCTGACCTAGGTCCTCCCCCAAATTACTTGCATAGAGCATTAATAACCCTGTATAACGGTGAAGCATTTCCTTTTGTCCTGAAGAGATTAACAAAAGAATAACCAAAAGGACCATATATTACTGGTTAGAATCCTGTTTGCAGTCTGCTATTTTAACACATTTTATTATTTATTATTCACTAGCTTTTGATCCCTTAGTACTGCTTTTCTTTTTGCTTTAATACTTATTCATATGAGGGTAATAATGCTGACATCCCCTGTTGCCTGGCACTTTGGGTTGGTTTAGGTTTAGGTTGATCCAGCACAAGAATAGGCTAATGACCCATTTCTCAAGGGAAGATGTTCACGACATTTTATCATCATGGTGATGCTAGGTGATGCTAAACAATGTTTTTCAAAAATGACCCTTCGATTCAAATGCTGCTTTACATATTTCTACCTAACTAAGCTCTGCTGTTTCTTAGAATACAATCATACCTGAGATAGCCCATTGGAAAGGCATTCTCTGCCCATTCTTTGCCATGTAACACCAAAAATAATGTTTTCTGACTTGTGCTGGCTCAAGCAATGCTATCCAGCTTGCATGTTGCCCTTTATTTCATAGTAGATACACTCTTTCACTCTAGTTGGCTACTGTGTACTGTGACAAGAATGTCCTCTCTAATTATTCTTCCCCCCCCCCCAACATTTTAGCAATACACTAGGAGTAAATCTTTCCATTACTTTTTATCTGCTTGATCTACTTAGTACAGGGGGAAAATACTATGTTTTCCCATACCCGGAATACCATCTCACAACCTTCACAGTTGAAGACAAACTGATTTTATCCAGGTGCTTTGATTATTGTTTTCAGAGACAGAAATGGGAAGGAACTTAATCATAAAAGAAAAAAAAAGGTGGGATCTATGTCTGGAGATTGACAATACGATGGTTATAATTGGGCAACACTTGCCAATTCTGAGAATATTCATACATCTTATATTTATTTTGAAAAAAAGAGAGCAAAGCTTCAGAGACAGCTCCAGTGCCCTAAAATGAGGTTCTGATATAGGTTAATGGAGTTTCTAGAAAAAACAGTATTAAGGTTTTACAAATGAAATGGCAACAAATTGAATAGTGATTTTTTTTAATAGCAAGCATGCTGGCTGTTGGATAATTTCTACAAAGAGAAATCAGAACTCGGTTTCACCATCTGCCCAGTGGGAAAACATGCCTCTTCACTGGTAATGTGTAAGGTGAGGTGGCATCCTTTTGGTTTTTTCCCCAAGAGATGCAAGTGTCAACAACGTGCTGGTACGGCTACCTAACCAACAACACTAGTAGTTTTTAAGATGGGAATTCTTCCTGAAAGTCAGTCTCTGAAGTTTACAATCCATGTCAATCATAAAAGATTCTGCTACTCAAATTTATGGAAAGAAAAGATTAAGCTTATTTAATATTTTTACCTGAACTATTAGAATAGTGCTCAGTTTTGAAAGGTAACCAAGAAATGTAAGCATTAATACAATTTGAAGGAATAAGAATGAACATGAATTCTCCAATATGTGCTGCATTGTTTTCCTTAGTGGGTAGCATTTAATTTGTCACAAAGGCTATGTAATGTTCCCTGAAAACTCCACAGTTAGCGCTGTTCTCAAAATAATCCAAATAGAAACTTCTCAATAAGGATATGGGACTGGATGCCAGAATGCAGCTCTTAAAAATTAATAGTTCCCAAAAAGAACATGATACTGATATCACAGAAAGCGTGCTTTAAACGTATGATATGCCATGGAAAGCGGGGCAGATGTCAAAGGTAAACAGAGCCAGCATAGAGGGTTATTTTAGTGCTGGGTGGAAATTTGCAAATGGCACTGTAATAAAATACAGTTAAAAGCCATAGAATAGTATATTCAAAATGGATAGACTCATCCATCATAGTTCCAATCTAAAGTAATAGTCATCGGTTTCCCATCATGCTTGTATAATTATATATTATGAATAATTAGTAAATGTGCTTGTATGCTAACTTGAAGAAAATACTTTTCTTGCATATAAAATAAAGTACAGTATATCTAAGGACGGGAAATACCTCTGTGAAAGCAAAGCAGATCATAGAAGGAAGTTTGCTTAAATACTGTATAGCAAATGTCTTAATAGTACAGGAACGCTTACTGGCACTAAACATTCTGATTATCCAGTCCCAGTTTATAGCATCACTCAAGCTAACATTAACAAAGGCAGGCTTTTTATCACCATAGTGTGCTGGGTGATGCTAAACAATATTCGTGCAAAAATGGCCCTTCAGTTCAAATGCTGCTTTGCACATTTTTCCCTTGCTAGGTTTTACCGTTTCTTAAAATATGAATATACCTTGAGATGTCTCAGTGACACGAATACATACAACAAATTGTACTGCCTAAGAATACCTAATCATGCTACGGTGTGTTTGACTCTTTGAAGTTCCTCCCTTAGCCTTGATGAGTGTACAAATTGTTCGTTGCCTTTAAGTTCAGATTTTATCTTGGAGAACATAGTCATGGGCAAAATTCAACATTAATTGTCCAGGTCACAATATTCATACAACTTTTTCATGTACTTACTTAGCTTATTTTCTCTACAAAGATTGGCTTTTCAAAATTAATTTATTTTCTGTGTATATAGTAAAGATAGGGTAAGAAGAGAGGAAAAGAATAAGGGCTAGGAAAGGACAGGAAACATTGCGGAGACAAAATCTGAAACTCTCTCCCAGGCATTAAGTAGGTTTACATTCCTTGCAGATGTGCCAATAGAGCAGGCACATACTTATAAATATCTTGGAGTGCAATTCTAGCTTTCTTATCATGGTGCATACATTTATTAGGCAAGTGTGGCTATTGTACTATTCTCTTAAGATTCCCTTATTCAAAGGAGGCACATTTTATTCTTGCATCTTGCTTTTTCTTAAGTAATTTCTCAGCTTCTTTATGGAGGTTCAATTAGCATGTTTATAAAGTTTAATGTCTTGGAAGCTATCTAGTTTATAAGACCAATACTTGCAGTTCCAAGATGCATCAATAGTGCTGTTTAACAGTTATAGGCAGGTTTGGTTTTTGTGGATGCCAGAGCCTGGTTCTGTCTCCTTGTTTTCTGTTGAAATTGATTTTCTTATCCTGTAGGTCTGGTTCCAGTGGTGCTCTAAAAAATTATTTTAAATCAGCCTGGCTAGCAAAAACTAATAGCAAACTCTAGTCCTCAGGACTCTTTGTAAAGTCTCTGTCCATTAATATTTAAAAATGCCAGCAGTCATCTTAAACAACATATTTGAGACATTGATTTTCAAACCAGTTTAAGTCTAGTATCCCACTCTATAGTTAATGTATTCCTTTCAAATGTGCATGTGCCGTCATCTTATCTCTTTTCAATTCTAATTCTGAAATTTCATTGAGCTTTTTACCTTGGCCAGGTTGATTTCACTACTCTCTGCAGTCTTGGGTAGTGGTGGGGTGTATAAAAACATCCCTTTTCAGCAATGCTTATACCCATGTGGAGATAGCTCTGTGGAATCTGTGCTTCTCTGTTGCTTTTTACATAGAGAATCTAGGAAGACATACATTCATCTCATTTTAAGGAACTACCGTACCATGGTAGAGAGCACGATGTCTCTCTGGTCACTGTTTCTAACTGACTAGGATCATGCTATATCTTTCTAGCCTGGCTTTGTGCTACCATTCGTTGTATCTATCCTACCTAAGATTGAAGTTTAGCACAAATTTCGATGATTGCCACTGCCATCTGTAGTACAGCTATTATAATTGTCTTATGTACATTTCATTTTATTTTTTTAAAGTTTTATCAATAACGACAGGTTTACGTTTTTTTATTGTTGTGTTCTCTGGCCCAAAGGTCATAATAAAAGTTTGACAGAATCCAGATTCTAGATGGTATGTAGGATAATAATAAAGTTGCCAGTTGACTGGGACTTGGACTATCCCCCTTGATGGTAGGCCTTCCATATGCGAGCTGTGCCATCCAGTGAAACTGACACATACTGCAGAAAATCAAAGAAGAAAGTAAGTTGGGAGTAGCAACGGCAACACTCTATACAAGGCTCCAAGAACTGGATAAAATATAGTGATTGCTCAGAGGCCTCGTCTCATGAGTTTTCCGACTGTATTGGTCTCCCATCCAATTGTAGGCCAAAGACTGATCTCAGCCCAAATTCCAATCAGCCATACTTCAAGGATATGGCCTTCCTACCTGCTTCATTTCTGGGACATGGATGAGACCCTTGATAGAATCTTGATGTCCTGTGTAACTTTGCACTAGTGCTCCAGAGTTTGGGTCATAAATCCTGCAAAAATAAAAAGACAGAGTTACAAACCTATCCAAGGATAAGCTATCCTTTTTTGTTTCCGCTTCCCTTACTACCAAATGCCTTACTCTGTGGCTACCTGATAGTATCATGGTCTCCTGCAATGATACATCCATTGATCTGGTCAATGCAAATACAAGTGATTCTTCTAGGGGCTTTCATGTCTCGCACACAACATCCACCATCTTCACTCTAAGTGAACCAGATTTAAAAAAAAAAAAAACACTTCCACCATCAAGGAAGACACTCTGTTCCCCAGCTTCAGCGATATACCGCACTATACAAATATAACTTTTGAAATTCTATTCTGACCTTTAATTCTCTAAGAATCATCATGCAGAACTATTTGTGTTTGATTAGAAAATCATCATACTGTAGGTCTGTAAGGGCTAATAAATTTTCCTATTGTCTACCTATCACTACACTTAACATGAAATAAGGAATGAAGTTACTTACCCAGAGTTGAATGGTGCCATCTTCAGCACCAGTTACCCATTTGTTTTGTTGTGGGTGCCATGCCAGGGCTAGGACTGTGGTTTTGTGCTCACAGAGTTCAGCCAGGAGCTCCAGATCAGCACAATGAAAATTGAAAGCACAGATGAAAACTCCAGTGCTGGTAGAGAAGGCAAATTCCCTCCTTTCAGGAGCAGGGGGATATAGGCTGTGAATAGCAGGGATAACAGAACCTTGGTAAACTTAGATTATTAGTGATAAAAAATCTCTCTGGCACAGAGGTGGGCAATGATAGCAACTTTATGACCAATGGACTTCAACTCCCAGAATTCTTGAGCCAGCCATACAGGGACTTGTACTTCTTATGTTTGTTACTGTCCATTTTGCCATGAAAGATGCTTTTACAGTCCTCCTTTCATGCATCCAAGATGACATTCTTCTCTAAGAGCACATTGATGCTGGGTTTTTTTTAAAAATCAAATTAATGCAGAAAGGTTTACCCACCTATTTTGGGAACAGGCCACATCCAGGATAGGCTCGTTATCCCCAGGCAGATTGGAGAAGGTGTTTTGAAAGGAGCGCTTTTGAAGATTCCAGAGGCACAGCCTTCCATCCCATCCCCCACTGAGCTGCAATGAAAGGAGGCCAGGTGAGAACTTGCTTCTCAGGGCTCTGCTCCCTTTACTCCTCTCTCTCTCTCTCTCCCCCCCCCTCCTTTCATACCTTCGTTCCTTGAAGACTGTCTCTGCTCCCACTCTCTCCCTTCTCACCAAATGAAGAGATTGCTGGAAAGAGTCTTAGAGGGTTATGGGTCCCACTTTACAGAGAACACAATGCTTGCTTTGTGGGGATTCTTTATGAAAAGGGTAGTGCAGGGCTAGTCTGCCCCCTGTGGTGCACCTCTGGATAGCACGCAAGAGTGAACCGAACAGATCAGCAGTCTTGGGCAGCCAAACAACTACTCTGCATTAACACTCTACTTTCCTGGCTAATGTACCATCACCATATACGAAATAACTAATGGAAAGGTATTTAGTTCAAGGCCATTTTAAGGTCGAAGAGCCATCAAATGGGAGACCAGCAGGAAATTTTATAGTGAACAGACCCAGTCACCCAAACTGAGTCTGGTATACAAGTTACTACAGTAACTTGTATACCAGACCCAGACACCCAAACAGTTTTTTCTGATATGGTACACTTAAAGGATACAAAGTATTAATTTCATTTAGTGTACAAATTGTATATAAGTTTATATAATATTCTCTTTTCACGGGTCATATATAAGCACCTACCCTATATAATCTTTCCCCAGCCATTCACTTACCAGATAAGGGATGTGAATGCCATTCATCTCATTTGTCACTAGGGTAAGTGCTGTAATCATGCCGGTGTGTCCACACAATACTATTCTGCATGTGAGGTCTATTTAAGGTAATGATATGGGAGACAGCAATTGGATGGAAAAGAGAAAGGAGAGATCACTCCACCATGATGAAACTGAACTGATATATTATTATAACAAATATTAATTCGATTTATATTCTATTTTTCCACCCACAGGCCCTTTTAAAATACAGAAACATTAGCCTGGCAGTGACAACCTGCTAAATTCATTTGCCAAGATAAACATAAGGTAGACCCCAAAGGAGAGAAGGGAAGATTTCTCAAAGTTGCATATGAAAGAAAATTACAGTGCTATATATTTGTAGTATGTTGTACGGTAGTTCTTTTGTCTCATTAGATCCACTGTCATATAATTTAGTCACTAGATCAGTTTGATCAGTCTAACAAAAAAAACCCAACAACAATAAGTTCTTCTAGAGGCCCTGTGTTCTTGGTTTTCTTTGTTCATGTCTCCTGGTTTATTCTTCACCCTGTTTCAAAATGGCTCAGACAATTGATAACAGCCCACTTTTTACAAGGCCTCAGTGTCTTCCACTAAAGAAAAATGCCCTTGAACAGCAATAGATCATTTGGGATGTCTCTGAAATTTCTATCCCATTCTGAACGGGATATTTTTACCTGAGATACAGCTACTTGAAGGTTCACAGACCATCTCACTTTGGGCACAACCTTTTGCTAGTGTTTTGGACTCTTGATCCAATGCAGACATATTTTGCTACAGCACAGAGAAAAATATGAAATAGTAAATAAAATGTTTCTGAATCCTGTTTTGCAATAAATCTTCCACCTGGATTTTGTTGTTATGCACCCATGAGTTTATTTCAGCTTTCACCAACCTTACGATTACCAGATTTGTTGGACTTAAAGTCCTACAGTTCTTCGTTACTATGGCAGCATTTCTATAATAACTAGGAAGTGTAGGAATTAAAATCTAAGTAAGGAGATTATTAAGTTTATCGAGTTAGGGAAGGCTTGTCAGTTCCATAAATGTTAAAGTAAGCAGCCTGTGGTCCCTGGGAGAGAGTTCAAGGTACTAGTTGGGCCACATATTCCTCTGATTACCGTCCCATTGTTCAGAGTTAACTATTTCCCCCCCTAAAGCTATATGTCTTTTCTGTCTAAGTAATCTCCATATTTAGACTTCAATTCCGACACTTCCTAATTATCATAGAAATGCTGCCATAGTAACTTTTAAGTCCAACAGCTTTCCATTGTAGGAAAGTAAAGGTTATTACTCTTTGAAGATGACCTACAAAGTGATTTTGACTGCCTTCCATCCAGTCATAGGAAGACGAGTTTGCTCTTACCTGGGCAGGGGGCTCAGTACCTGGGATGAAGGTCTCAAATTCCCAGAGATAAATATTCCCGTTGATTGCTGACATCACTAGAATATCCAGCTGTTCGACAAAGATGACCCTATCAAGGCCAGAGTTTGGTTATCAAGATTGCTCTAAATCAGCATTCAAGTTCTGATTTGAAAACCCAAACCCAACATTTCCCTCCTTTTTCTTTTACCCCAGCTAAGAAAGGTGTCTTTAAAGGTCCTTGGCAAATGTCACCAGGTTTTAAGCTACTTGCTTTTAAGTAGCAAGCAATAACTCTATCTAATTCTTAGTTAGTTTTGCTATAATGTCCTGACTACAGTAACATGTATCCAGAGAGACCACAACCTGATATTTACCTAGTGAACCCTATTTTTTCTTTTCCTATGTCTTTGGCTGTGATCAGGGATCTACTGTAACAACTTCGGAGCCTACTGCAAGTCCTCATTTTTTGTGCAGAATATGGACAAGGTTCCAATTCTTTCTGATGACCTTTCTCTATCTGATCAGCCAAAGGTCCTCGTCGCTCCAAGTGGCCTTTGTCTATATGGAAGGACTCCCTGCTGAATGAAACAGACACACAATCCGTGTTTACATAATGTACTTAATCAGATTCTTAAAAAATAACCAGCAGATGCATTTGTACAACCTGCTAAATTGGATTAGCATTAGTGGTAGATGTTTAATGCCTTAGCATGATGTGTGAACCCAACTATTCAGTTAATTTATATAGCAGTCAACAAATCTGCAAACCCACAAAATAGATTAATTCAGTAACAAGTTATTGTGTGAACACAGCCACAAGACAGGAAAGACCAGGACATTGCGGTGGAGCTGGGCGATAGGTGTGAGGCTGAATTGCTGTATGACTGGAGCAGGTAGAACATGAAGAGAGGAGACAGGAAAGAGGATGCATAAGACAAGCAGAGCTAGCTTGTCTGTGAGCATATACTTTTTATAAGTACAAATGAATGAGGCAGACTGATCTAAGTGAGAGATGGGAGTGAGGTACTTTGCAGATACTTTTCATGAACAAGTGCTCTTGAAGATAATGATCTAAGATAGAATGTTTAGCAATTAAGCTACATAAATCTGGAAATTAGCAAAAACACAGATTAATATGCTAAACATCTTATCAGCAAGGACTATGTTTCCTCTTCTTAGCAGCAGAAGCTTGCAGGTTTCAGCATATAACTAGTTATATCACTAATATTCCATTACTGGACAATGGAAATCTCTGAACAAATTATATCAGTGCCTAAATGTAGTGATAAACCTTTACCTGTAAATGAAGGGAGATATGTAGCTTCTTTCCCATTTTTGCAACATTCCATTGGTGTCCCCACTGAAGAGCAAAATGGGCTCCTTTTTGGCTAATAAAGATAATGAAAAGGTGAACCAAAAGTAATTTGGACTTGATAAACCAGACCAAGAGTTTACTGCTGAACAGTTGATATAAAGATTAGCCCAAATACTAAGTAGCTAGCTTGACTCTTTAGGGAGGTTATTTTGGCTATGAGTTCTTGCATCTGATAAAGCTTATACTCCCTGATCTATTGCAGGCTGAGGCTGAGCAGATAAGAATTATGCCTGGCTACTTACCATAAGCAAGACACTCCAGGGAGTGTTTGCAAGGCAGCAGCGTTAGACATCCCAACTCACTGTAGCGCCAGATCACAACTTGCTGTGGTTTTGCTATGCCTCGAAGGAGAAGAGAACAACATTTTATGTGTTTTACCTAAAATAATCTTTTCGGGATTGCTTAAGGTTACTTGGATTACTCTAAAAGGTCTTACCATCCACCAGATTATATAATACCTTGAGAAAGAGAAAGGATGTGGCTGGAAATGTTCTACTATACTTAAAAAAAATCAATTGAATTTATATTCCCGCAGAACAGAAACCTCTTATTGAAAAAAATATCGAAAGTGGGATTTGTTGATGTGCCAAATTTATCCCTGCAAAGCAAGTGAATTGAGGGATACTCATTCAGCTGGAACAGAGAAATTAGCCTGGAATTGCAGTGCCAACACTTGAATATCATTCCTAAACTGAGACTCAGTTCTCGAATCATGGTTCAACTTAGTTGCCTCGGCTTGTGAGAAAATCGTATCTTCTCCAAGTTAATTTCTGCTAAATTAATTGATGGTGTGACTTTATATTCTTCTTGCCTTTCCTCCATTATAGAAGTATGCATGTTGCTCCTTCATACTATCCTCTCATTAAATCCTATAAAGTAACTATAGAGACTATTAGGGCTGAGAAATAGGGACAGATTCAAGATCATCAAACATTATTGCTGAATGGCTTGAATTAGATCTCCAGCAGTTTTCATACAATACTCTAACCCAGGGGTAGGCAACCTTGGCTCTTTTATGACGTGCCTGGCTCAGGAATTCTGGGAATTGAAGTCCACGAGTCATGAAAGAGCCAAGGTTGCCTACCCCTGCTCTAACCTAACTCTCTGTAACTTGATGCACTCTAGGTCTAATGAAGCTGTAACTCCCAGAATACCCAGCCAGCTTGTCTGTGCTCACAAGGAATACTGGGAGATGTATTTCTAGCTAGTACATCGGGAATGTGTCAGATTAAGGTGAACTGGTTTTCTCATTACAAGTCTTCCTTGACTCTTTTACAAATATAATTTTATGTTAAGAACATGAAACGATTGGTTTATAGCAGGGGTCTCCAAACCTGGCAACTTTAAGACTTGTAGACTTCGACTCCCAGAACTCCCCCAGTCAGCATGGCTGGTTGAGGAATTCTGGGATTTGAAGTCCACAGGTCTTACAGTGGCTAAATTTGGAGACCCCTGGCTTATAAGATGTGAAGACGGAATCCATGGTAAGAGGTTTGGAAGGCCAGATGAGATTTTGACTTGTAGAGGTGAGAGACAAGCAAAGGTCATGTGCAGAACACTGCCCCTCCAAAGCTTGTGTTTCTCTTCTCTCTGCATCTATCTCCCCCCCCTTCACATCACCATGGTGATGTGAAAGTGCGCAGGTCTGTGTGACCTTGCTTGCCTGTCTGATAACAGTTAGCTCGCATCAATAAGATGTTATTAACTATTCCCTGTTTCTGGCCTCTGGCTTCTATATTCTTGAGGATTGGTTGGGAGTTTAACCAATGAAATGCTATTGCCATGTAGAAACTTTTGCTTCTTGTGATCTCTATATAAACAATAAAAAGCTGTGTACCAGCGGCCATTTTTTGCACCCTGCAATGACTGAGCACTGATTACTATACTGACTTGCAAATCTGAGGGAAGAGGTATCAGTGCTTTGCTGGGGTACTCACCAATCACATGCTTTGAGTCTGGCAGGCTGAGGAGCTGCTGGAGAACCAGCTCATCCTTCTGATTGCCCTGGAATGTGGATATGAACTGTGAAACCTGAAAGAGAGATTGGCTATTTAATATGGGTTTTTCCTTCCTTTTGCTATTTATGGGTAGGCAAAACCTTTTTATCTGTGAGGAAATGAAAAAGATAAATTTGTGGCACTGCTCTGAAAAGCGCTTGTCAAACGAAGTTGCACAGCTACAGAGAAGAACTCCAGAAAATAAACAATATTCTTGAATGGTAACTTTTTATTTTAAAAATATGAGCTTTCAACATATCTTGGAGCAACTGGAAGATCCCCAAAAACAATGCAAGGAATCCAAGTAGCCTTTGAAACAGCGACTCAATAGAAACAACGAATGAAAAACACTGTCCAAATTAATGGAAAGAAATGTCAGCTAAGCCATAGCTTAGGCAGCTAGAATTTAATTTTAATTATATCTGCTATGATATTTGAAAGAGCATCATAATGTTTCAATATAAAATAGTTCTATGCAATCTTTATGTCATTTACATGGTACCATTAATCTGGCAATCTGGGTCTAAGCTCTCAAAAGGCAAGGAACACACAAGAAACATCCTTCACAAACAGTAAGATGAGGTCATTAATGTGAAGGGAATTTGCTGCCTAAGAATGGACAAGGATGAAATGTTGCCCCCTCACAGAAAAATCCTCCCTGGTGAACAACTACTAAGAAAAGAAGAAGCTGCCTTATACTGGATCAGAAGTCAAGATTCAGACAGCAGGTCTTTAAAACATCTAATACTCAACATCCATTTGGTATGGCTAGAATTTATATTGGGAGTCTCCTGTATGCAATGCAACATACAGCAAATGACCTCTGCTCTCAGGAGATCCCTTATTGATACTAACCAATAAGTTTAAGAAGGATCTGTAGGTTCCTCCAGCTCAGAATCCTGCAGCCTGGCAAATCCAAAATATTTGTAAATGGGTTCCAGATTGGTAGACGGTTTTTGCCTAATAGATATTTAGATTCGTCTCATATACTTTCACCCCATGAATTTAACAAAACATTTGGGAAGTATTTGTACATCCCCCAGATTTGGGCGACTATTGTTTTATGTTATAAATATGAGTTCTGAAAGCAAAATGGCCAAGTTTAGTTTACAAAATCTTTCTGTGTGGGAAGGTACTGTGGCTGGCCACTTTTACAGAAAGGTTTTGAACTGATTGGAAAGCAGCTCAAGAGTGGTGGGGGTGAGCACCACTAATTCGTTTCCTGTTTGGTTGCAGCGTAGCTAGAATGGCCATGTCTACATAGCAGAGAAATCTTGCCTCACTTCTCTTACCCGCTCTACAGATTCAAGGCCTCTAAGGAAATGTAAGCTTAAGGGCTTGGCAATTCTTCTCAAGGGGGCAAGACATAACAAACAGGGTTGAAATCTCATCAAGAGATATGTCATTTCCTCTTTGCTTTGCTGTGAAGGAGCCAGCACTCACACAGTGGGGTGATGGAGGTTTTGTTTTGATTTATAAAGAATCAGGATTTTTGTTACTCTGCTTCACTTGGGGCAGAGATATTTGCCCTTTGTTCTCAGCCCTTCATTTATTGTACATGGCAGCAACTAGTGCAGACATGTCAAACACAAGGCCCGGGGGCCGGATGAGGCCCGTGAAGTGGTTTCATGTGGCCCGCAAAGCCATCCTGGAAACAGTGAGGGAACGGCCCCTGCTGCCTTGGCCCTGGCCGGCCGGGAGCCAATGTACAATTTTGTGGTGGCCATCTATGTTGAAACGCATTCAGTCTTAGCTCCACAAGGCCGTCCAGAAACAGTGAGGAACCAGCCCCTGCCGCATTGGTCCCGCCCCCTGGGTGCATGCTGGGGAAGTGTCATCCTTTGTGAGGAATGAAGAAATGGACCATGCCTTGGTGCTTGCCCTGATCCCACCCCTTTCTGCCAGAGACCCTCAGATCTGTCCCACTCCTGCCCAGGCCCCCACAGGCACCCTTGACGCGAACGATGTAGAGCTGGCCATGCCCACTCCATCCACGCCCACCCAGTAGGCTGCACCCACCCTGGCCACACCCACCCGGCCCCCCAAGGGTAACCACAATGCTGATGCGGCCCTCAATGAAATTGAGTTTGACACCCCTGAACTAGTGACTTCAAAAACAACCCTAAATTGAAATGGTGTGGGAGGTTCACAGTTGCCCTTCATTCTTTTTTCCTATTAACTGTAATATCAAGCATTGCCAGTAGAGGGCTCCTTATAATTACAAATCCATTCAACAGAGTCTGAGTTACTGCTGATAGGCAAAATTGCGTCAAATACTCTTGTGTCACTCACTATTTCTCCAGACTGCGGCTCATAAAGGGTGGGCTGGGAAGTGCCATTAGCAATCCAAATGACGCCAATAGGTGCTACATAGCACAGTCCAGTTATGTTACTGATGAAGGGGCCGAGGCGCTGGATCAACTTGCCATCCTGGGACCAGATGCCAACCGTCTGGTCAAAGGAGCCTGAAAGCACCCTGCAAATGAATTCCCAGGTCAGTGTTTCAAAAAAGCGGGAGATCACAGTGAATGGAGGGACAGTGGACTTTTCCAGCAGCTAGTTAATACCTCACACTCAACAAATGCTGTATTTCCAATACGTTGGAATGAGGGGAGAATCCTTTTCCATCAACAGTTCTCAGTTTGTATCTTTCAGTTGTTTTCTCCCTGCCAGCAGTTTTATTTAAACCCTGAATTGTCCACTTCCTCTTTGTGGTAAATACCTTCCTTCCCCAAACCTCTACCTCTTTCATTTGTTATAGTCCAACCATGACAACACAATTCAGAGGAAAAGACACCTCTTTCTGCCTGCACCTTCACAACAACAGGGGCAAAGTTCCTATTAGAAGCATGTACATACGTAGAAGGATGAAAAAAAAAAAGGCCATATGCAAAACACCTTCATCTAGCTTATACCTTGTGGTTTCTTGCTGGCGCACCAGAATCAAATGGGTGATGGCTGCATTATGGGCACGTGAGATGCACTGCTTCTTTGTCAGGCCTTTTCTGCCTGAGGTCTGGTAAGTGTCAAAGATCAGTAGTTTTTTGTCATACCTGGAATTGGTAGGAAGGAATGATCAATTGAAGATGAACTTGATTTCAGTTGGCTTTGTTTAAATTTTTCAGCAGACAGCTCAAATCATACTAGTGAGCCTTATTGATAAAGGCCAAATAAGGTTTCTATTTTCAGAAAAGTGTTGCAATTCACATAATTGTCCTTCAGAGCAATCCAGTAGGCACAGGACTGCTTTTTTTGCAAAGCTATTCTGGGCTCCTTTTGATAAGTCTCTTCTTGTAACATCAGCAATGGGCATAGAATTTCAAATTACAAGGCAGCTACACTGACCTTCTCCAACATATCTGGTCCTATGACCCCCTATGATTGTTGAAGTGGTCACAGGAATTTGGGAAGAGTCCCATCTTAGAAATCTGGAGTTTTCCAAAATGTAGAAAACACATATACCAATGACAGTAAATATTATTGGCATCACAAAATATTTAGGTTCTGAACTTGCCTACAGGGGGAAAACTATCCCCACTTCCAAACTCACCCAGCGGTATAAATATGGTTATCAAGGCAGGTGATGCAGGACACAATGTCTTTGTGGGTCCATTCAGAAAAGCTTTGGGTTATGTTGACTATATGCCCAGATTCTCTTTTTTCATCCAAGGGGAAAACCATCAGGCGTCCTTTGCTCCCACAAAGAAGGAGATGCCGAGCCAGGCTGATTGCCAAGGTGAAGATGGGATAGCCCAACTGAAAAGAAAGAAGGGGGAGGTTTACTTAAAGAGCATAAAGTAGTGGTGGTGAACCTATGGCATGGGTGCCAGAGGCGGTACTCGGAGCCCTCTCTGTGGGCATACGTGCTGTTGCCCCAGCCTTGCCTCCCCCTGTGACCCCCTCCTCTCCAGCAGCCCCCCGAAGGAGAGTTGCCCTCGAGCATGGCCCACCCGGAGCAGCGCAGCCAAGGACATGGCAGCCAGGCAGCATAGACAAGACTCTGCCCTCACATCCCATCAAGCATTTGATGCTGCAAGGCGCAGGCAGAGGGTGTGGCCGCCATAGTGCTGTTGGGCTGCCTGGGCAATGTGTGGCGGGCCCTGGAGGCGATGAGTGGTCCTGTGGGCAGGCGGGGTGGGGGATGGGGGGCAGAGTGGGGGCGGGCAGGGGGAGTGGAGCAGGGGCGGGGCCAGTTTTTGGGCACTTGGTCTCTAAAAGCTTCGTCATCACTGACATAGAGACTAAGAAAGGCATCCCTGCCATAGCACAATCTAAACACAATTAATCTCAGTGGAAGGACCTGGGAGTTTTCAAAAACTGACCAATAGAAAACTTGAGTTCTGCAGGCAGACAAGACATGTTTACTCTGTTGAAGGAATAGCTCAGAGACAAAAAAAAGAAGTTTTTATAATCCTAATGGTTTCTAAATGCTTCCAAGGCAGATTTCTAAGATAATTTTAGTGCCCCAGAATCCTGAGGGTATCATTCTCAAGGGTGAGATACGCTTGAATGGCAAGTGCCTGACATAATCATTCTGTAACCTTATGATGTCATGTTTGCCATGAGCTGGGGATTATGGGAATTGCAGTGCATGGTGAATGTGACTGGATCATTGGTGACTGGATCATTGGTGAGCTCGAGGTTGGGGAAAGTTCTTGAACTCATGCAATCAATTCTGTGCAATAGCTTGTAATTTCAGAAAACGTATTACTGATCTTACTATGATTGGATTCCTAGTCCTAGGGTCTCATGAGATGCCACTCTTACCAGAATACGGTCAAGCACTGTACCACCTGGAGCCCAAACCAGCACAGAGCTGTCATTGGAGGCAGAGAAGAGGAGCCGTGCCTGTATCCAGGAAAGGAAGTGGGTGACCCAGCCGGCATGTTCTTTGGTGCACAAGGTCATGTGCCCACTTTCCATGTCCCACCATTTGATCACTCCATCTATAAGAGTAATAAAACTGACATGCCACTTATGTGGACAGGAGTTCAATTCAGGAAGAACCTGGAATTTTTATTTTTATATACATATAAATATATATTCCATCTATATGCATAGATGGAACAGAAAAGCAGTCTCTTGGTACATACAAATTTTGTTCTCTTTGGTGGATAGTAACATCTAATTTCTCTTAGGAAAAATTAGACCTGCTATACTGATGTTATTATCCACCATTCATACATAATTGGCCAGGGCATGACAGATGCAGGAAGTTGGCACAGGAGTGGAGTTAGATACAAATATTTAAAGTTAGCAACCAAGAAAAGATGTTCCTTCCCAGCATGGACTCACCTTCAAATCCAGTGAGACATTCCCGTCGAGCTGAATGGTAGCCAAGAGCTGTTATTGAACAGTGGTGACGTTCCTTTATTCGCAGGTGCTCTTGCATAGCCATATCTATAGGTGGAATGAAGGATGGTATGAAGAACAGGGATTAGAATGAGGTCACACATGCACATTCACCCTGGGATATTGTTTAATGTATCAGTCTCAGGTTTTTCAAATCAACAGCCATGCTCCTTCCAAAGGCAGAGTTGAGTTTAATATTGATAAGAGTGAGGGGTGGAAGAGGATTTTATTTTAGAAGGCCTATGAAGGCTGCATGAGGACAAGAGTGAGATGAGATGAGATGAGATTGTGTCTGTGTGTGTGTGTGTGTGTGTGTGTGTGTGTGTGTGTGTGAGAGAGAGAAAGAGAGACAGAGAGAGAGAGAGAATATTTTGCAGGGTTAACAAATGTGAAATAATTTTAACTTTAGATTGAATGTTGATATGTGCCGTACTGCTTTCCTACTGCATTGTATCTCAATCAGTGGAAAAGCGCATCAGTCTGATGCGAAGAGAGGGGAGATAAAACAAAACAGAGTGCTTCTAGCTGAGCCTTGAATGGCAGATAACAAAGCAGATGACAAAAAGATGGATGCAACTGTGCGGTGCAATCCAAGCAGTGCTAAGATGCCACCCAATCCTTTAAAACCACAGTATATGCAATCATTTGTGGAAGGATGGCTCTGCTAATCTGTAGCAGCCAGCAATGGGAAAGTGGCATCTCTTAAAACTTCAATCCATCTCAATAAATGACCAGGTAATGATTATCCATGTCTTGGAAAAAGGAAGTTCTCTTATCCTCCCAGCCTCTTTTCAACATTCTCTCAACACTGCAACTAACTATTGTATCACGAATGGTAATAAATCCCCCCGTTTTCTTTGGAAACATCCAAACATTCAACAACGAACAACGCTGCTGGCACAGGTTTTGCAAAACACACAAAAAAAACTTCAGCAAACATTTTAACCACTCTGTAGAAAGGGAATGCCAGGAAACAATTTTTTTTCTCCTGAAGAAAAAAGTTGCATTGCCGTTTTAAATGTAAATGTTAAATTGTAAATGTCAATTTTTGTGTACAGCAGGGCTTCTCAAACTTGTTCTTTCATTCCCCCAAACCGCTGATCAGAAAGTCCTCATTTAAATGTCTCTGTTGTGACGGAGTAATGGGTTCGTGTGTCCTTACCCAAAAGGAAACATTTCTGCCCAAGTTGGGGTAATTTACCCAAGGGTGGGAAGCACTAGTTTATTTACCACACAATTTCCCAGCTTCGCCTAAGATTCCTTGCAGTATGTCCTCCCATCTCGGTTCCCTAAGAATGACAGACGACCGTGATTCAACCGCCCTCCTGTAAGCCCCCCTCCTTTCTCCGAGACTTGCCCAGATATGCCTGGAGGATTTATCGCAGAGTTCTTGGCGTCTCAATCGGTGGCGGCGCCTGGGAACTCGGAGTTAGCTTCAAGTCTCGTTTACTTCCTCCGCCTGTCGCTATGGAAATGAAGTGAAGCGAGGGCGGGAAAAAGCTAATCCCAACACAGCAAATTGGAGTCGTGAGGATGCGATGTGCCCTCAACCGGTAGCCGTGGCTTGTCAGAACCAACCCGAATTTCCGCTCATTCCCTACTTTGTTCAGAGTAGTGGATGGAAAGAGTTGCATTTGCAGCCCTCTGGCTTGCGAAAGCATGCGTGTTTTTAAAAATTCTATAAGGCCTTTTTTTCAAGGAGTATTAGGGAGTTTCCACGTTTCTCCGATTTTTGTTTCTCACACCAATCCTTGCAAGCTAGGGAAGCTTGAGAGACAGTGATTAGACCGCATTCACCCAGCACTTTTGGGGCTCAGTGGGGATTAACCAACTTGGGTCTCCATATTTTAAGATACCGTATCTCTTCCCAATCTGAGTCACATATGTTGAGTTATAATTAACATTTCAACATTTTTGGGGAAATGCAAGGTTAAGGAAGTCACTCCAGCCAGCCTGTGCTCCACTCTTTTCCATTGAATCTTAGAGTTGGAAAGGGCCACTTAGATCACTTGAGCCCAACTCACAGCTCAGCACAGGAATCCAAAATTAAATCATACTAAAATGATTTCCTAATATTCAGTTCAGCTGGAATCTGCCTTCTAGTAATGTAAAACTGTTACATCATGTCCTGCTCTCTGCAATGTCAGGCAAATAATCTGTAATATTTATTTAATTATTACAATTTTTGGATCCTACCCAAATATGCACAACATACTTCCAGTGTTCTTAGTTTCTTCAGTCCTCCTCTGAGAGCTAAACATCCCCAGTTCTTCCAACTTTCTTTGTAGGACATAATTTCCAGTTCCCTGATCATCTTTGTTATTTTTCTCTGAATGTGGTCTTGAATGTCTTGAAAGATGTGATCAGAACTGGATTTCTGGACATTAAGGGAGAGTCTGGCTAATGCAGAATATTGTGTAACCGTTACTTCCTGTGATTGGGAAATTAACCTTCTAATGATGCAGTTGAAAATTTTGTTTGTCTTTTTAGTGGCGATGACAAATTGCTGACTCCTATTCAGAACAGCATTCACACTATTATGAAGTCTGATAACTGTGTTTATTTCTTTTTCTAAATGAACTTTGATTTTATGTCTGTTATTTCAGTTTGTTATTTTTAGCCTATGCTTTACCCAAAGTATATTTATCTTTTGTTTTTATCTTCTAAAGTATTATTGAAAGAAAAGTCTTCATCAGGGTCCAGTCCAAGCCAGGAATAAACAACATGGCAACCGCTTTAGAAAGAAGGTTGTAGTTTATTGAAGAGGAGAGCCAAACAGAAAGATGGCTCTGGAAGAAAAGAGTGAACACATGTAGTAGGGAGTGGGTTTTTATACTCTCTTGGGCTTTTGTTTGGAGTTGTTTCCCGTTCCTGTTTGAGGCTTTGTATTTCCTGTGTCATATACTTTGACCTGAGTCTGAATGTACCCCTTTGGCATCTGTGGGTTAATCCTATTATGTCCTGTCTTAGAGTTTGGGTGGGGTATGTAGATTTTAGGTGTCTTTGTCTTCCTAAGCTTCTAGCTGGAGGGCTCCAATCTTCCTGAATAGATTATTACATCTGCATTTCTACAGAGCTGGTTTCTGCTTGGGGGGGGGGAGACTATTAAGAAAAACTGGGCATGCTTTTCTGCCTCTTTAAGATCCTTTGAGGAAATATAATATTCTGCCCTTTTAATATTTCCTTCTGGGGGGGGGGCTGACTTCCCACAGTATTATTCTCCTATCTCTATATGTGTTGGAAATTCATCTCGGCCCATTTATAATTAGATTGGTAATTGCAAGATTATGAACAAATATCAAATATTTAGCTTAGGTCAAATATATATTATGTTCATAGTATTCTGACAAACTACTAAAGAAGACATCCAATTAAAAAAATGAGAAGTAAATCTGTTTTTCACAAATCTATGTAGACTTCTAGTAATCACTGCATTGTTTTCAGTTCTTCACAAATCTATGTAGACTTCTAGTAATCACTGCATTGTTTTCAAAGTACTGACAATTTATTGTGTTAGAGTTTGCTGTAGAAATTTCCTAAATATTATTACAAAATGGGTTGCTCAGAAGTTCTTGGGTCCTCTCTTTGACTATGTTTGAAGATACAGGCAACCTTTCCTCTTCTCTAGGCATGTGGGAAAGCAACCATTCTCCAGGGTTTTCAAAGATGATACAGATTTGACCAAATCATCAGTGCAAATTCTTTCAGTATTTTAGGATACAATCTACCAGACTTTGGTGATTTGAATTCATAGATGACCAGGAGGTATTTCCTGACTATGTTTCTATCAACTTCTGAGTTAAGTAATCTTTGCTTGGTGCATCATGCACGTGATTTTGTCTTGTTTGTTTTAGAGCTATGTTTTATAATGCCTTAGTAATTTCTAAGAGTAAGAGGCTTTTTCTACAAGACATTATGAATGAACTTAGTGCTTTAATATCCATAACTGGAGTCTAGACTGTTTTCCTTAGCCTGGGATCTAGGCACAGAGAGCTTATAAAGCAGAGACAGCTCTAGGAATGGAAGCAGCTGTGGGAATGGAAAGAACAACTCAGGCCTCCCAAAACGTCTGTAGGAATAACGATGATGACGACAACAACAACAACAACAATAATAGAAAGTAAAATGGGTGTCCCGATTTACCTTTGTAATTCAATATCCCCAACCCCCACTCCTGTACAAGAAACTTTTCCTGGGCAGCATTTTACCCTGTTTCTTACCCAGTAAAGAAAAACAATCAGAAATGAATGGCTGAAGGAAGTGGTGACAACAGCTGGTTTTGTTTTGTTTTGTTACTAAGGTATACATTAAGAAACAAGCAGCATATAGACAGGAAATTCACTTAGATTCTCAAGAAGCATTTGTCTCCGGAAGAACAAGAATCTGCTTCCAGATTCTCTTCTTCTTTCTCTCTCTTTTATTATTAACTGAGGGAAGGAAGGAAGGAAGGAAGGAAGGAAGGAAGGAAGGAAGGAAGGAAGGAAGGAAGGACTTCCCCAATTAGAAAGGCCGAAGCTAGCGCTAGCAATGACAGTGCAATTTTCACTCCAGATTCCAGTACATTGTTTAGCTAACATTATTTTTTTTACTTTATAATAATTAAGTAAGCTTTTAAAATTTTCATAACTACATTAAGAGTAGAGAAAAAAAACTGATGGATTACCAAACACAGATTAAATTTCTGATGATTAATTGGGAAGTGTCATGACTCTTTATGGTGACAAAGTTATAATAGTCTGATTTTTGATATTTTTCTGATAAAAATACTGTTTTGCATTAGACATAGAGCAGAATGATAAGAGATACAAATTGAAATTGCATACTATTGCAGATCGTACTCTCTTGACTGCATGAAAATTTAGAAAGGTGGCTTTCTTTTTCCATTGACTTGACAGAACAATATATGAACAATGGTAAATTGTGCTGTTAACTTTCTGTAAGTAGGAAATATCCCTAGTGTTCTCTGAAAAAATTGGTCAGAAGTTTCAGACTGGCAAAAAGAATTACAATAGATTGGAACTGACTTTTAAGTTTTCCATACTATTTTGGTTAACAATTCTTGTTCTTGATGCAGATTAATGATTTTATTTATAAAAGGAGATTATTGGAAAATATTATTTTCCCCCATCTGAAAGGGGGGGGGGTGAGATTGTTATAAGTACTGCGCACAGTAGATTGCAAGAATTGAATGTGATGGAGAAGAGAATGCCAGGAAAGTGAGTTTTCAGGGATTTCTTTGTTTGAAAATAGAATAAGAGTATGAGAATTGAGATTCAAAACACTGGGAGAGCACTGGTTTGGGTAAGACTCTTCTATGGTATGTACTTATGTTTCAACCAACTGTTTTTAAAATAGAAAATAATGTTTGCAGTGTACTCAGAGTAATTGATCTTTATTTAAAACAAAAATCCACAGAGTAGCTTTCCATGTTTATAAACCTTGGGGTGGGGGAACTCCATGCTAACAGTAACTACCACGACCGTCTTGTTCTCAGTCAGCCACTAGCATAAACTTGCAATCAGAAAAGACCAACCCTTCCTGAAATTAGAACAACTGTTCTCTTCCTCAGATATGCAGTGTAAAGAAAAGAAATATTTGTTGCCATATTTCTTAAAAAATGAGAAGGGTGGCTATTTTTTTACAAAAGAGCTATTACTTGTAGGCATGATTAAAATAGTAATACAATGTAATGCCCATTTTCAAACAATAGCTAGGTTGACTAATGGCAATTATTCTAAGTAAACCAGTAACTATTGGGTAATCACTGTTAAATCTTCACAAGACAGGCCATTTTCCATGCAAAAGACTAATATATTTACAGTAGCCTACTGGAATTTGCAGGCCTTGTATCACATTACAGGTAATTCACTGTGCACAACAGTCACTCCACAAATCTTCATTCATTTGCCAAGACTTTAATTGGCACACTCTGAAATGTATTGAGAAGGTCACAGACATACAGGCAAACAGACATATAGGACCTGAAATTCTATGGAAGCCAAGTTAATAGTATCAGAAAATATAAAGCAACTAAAATATGGGAAACTGAAAAAAAAAGTCCCCTGATTGCTTCAGTTCTAAAAATGAATTCAGTACATAATCTAAACATTTGCTGGAATATCAAGCCTGAATGCTAAGTGCTTGCTGGAGGGCTATATATAGATACAAAACATAGCCAAGTGAGAGAGAACCACCCACAATCATTGTCCAAAACTTTAACAATTCAGACAAATGTGTTAGTGAATTAATTCCTGCTGCTGTTTTTTTCTGTGATTGCTTGAGAATGATTTAGTGTACCCATTTGGGGTCAAGTGGATTCTGTTTGCAGCAGATGTCACAAGAATAGAAGGAAATAAATAAGTTAAGAGCATGAAGAAGAGGGAGTCAAGCTATTCTCCAAAGCACCTGAAGGCAGGACAAGAAGCAATGGATGAAAACCAACCAAAGAGAGAAGCAAACTAGAACTAAGGAGAAAATTCCTGATAGTTTAGAACAATTAAAGAGTGGAACAACCTGCCTCCAGAAGCTGTGAATGCTCGAACACTGGAAGTTTTTAAGAAGAGACTGGAGAGCCACTTGTCTGAAATGGTATAGGGTTTCCTGCCTGAGCAGTGGGTTCGACTAGATGACTTCCAAGGTCCCTTCCAACAGTATTATTATTATTATTATTATTATTATTATTATTATTATTAGTAGTAGTAGTAGTAGTAGTAGTATTGTAATTATTGTAATTATTATTATGGATAGGTGGAACCCATCTGTGATGGCAGATACATAAACAGCAACTTCTTGTTTTCTGTTGGATAGTACCCCTTAAAATGGCCATAAGGAACTAATATGACACTAGTGGATTCTATTTTGTTTAATTAGCAGCTATTCACAATCAGTATCATTTTAGAAATTTAATAGCAATAGCACTTAGACTTATATATTGCTTCACAGTGCTTTAAAGCCCTCTCTAAGTGGTTTATAGAGTCAGCACATTGCCCCCAACAATCTGGGTCCTCATTTTACCGACCTCGGAAGGATGGAAGGCTGAGTCAAACTTGAGCCCAGTGAGACTCGAACTGTCAAACTGCTGTCAGACGGCAGTCAGCAGAAGTAGCCTGCAGTACTGTATTCTAACCACTAAGCCACCAGGGCTCTTTAACCATTGTAAGCAACATTTTTCTTTTTAATATACTGCAGTCCATCTAGAATTATTTACAATAATTCCTTTGCATGTTCTGTAATGCATTATGACCTGCAGTACAATTTGCATGGGTGTGTGCACAGAAGGGACAAATGGTGTTATGTGCAATGACTCTGTTGCACAAATACTATATGTACTTGCACTAGGTATTATGTCATCACTCTATAATTATACTATTTGTGCAACAATGTCATGGCATGTGTGTCATCACTTGGATGTGACTGTAATTTTTTAGAGACACCATTTTTGAATTACTCCAAATAGGTGAAACGGTGATCACTCTTTGCTGCACCTGAAGAGTTTGGATTCTCATTCATTTTACAATCTTGCATTGGATTATGGATGTCCATAAAAGTTGGGAAACAGTTATATGAAGTATATACAAATAGTACCACAAATAAAAGTAGGCAAAGCTTGTTTTCTTTATGTTAGCTTTAATTAGAATCCTTAATTTTAGGCAGGGAAAAATCAGAAAAAGACAGGTAAAATTGTGACTGATTTCAAACTGGTTTAAAGATTGCCATTTTTTCCAGTGAGACCCACTATGGCATGTGATTAGAGCATTGGATTAGGACTTTGGGGATTTTGGAGCCAATCTTTATTCAACCATGATAAACGTGGGTCACTTTTTTATTTATATATTTGTATCTCGGCTTTATCATTTTTACAAATAACTCAATGCGGCAAACATATCCAACACACCTTCTTTCTTCTATTTTCTCCACAACAACAATCCTGTGATGTGGGTTGGGCTGAGAGAGAGTTACTGACCCAAAGTCACTCAGCTGACTTTCAGGCAGGACTTGAACTTTCTAGCCTGTTGCCTTAACTACTAGACCATGGGTAGGCCACCTTGGCTTTTTTATGACTGGTGGACTTCAACTCCCAGAATTCCTGAGCCAGCCATGCTGGCTCAGGAATTCTGTGAGTTGAAGTCGACGAGTCATAAAAGAGCCAAGGTGGCCTACCCCTGCACTAGACCAAACTGGCTCTCTCTTTTTTTTCCTTCAGTCTAATTAACTTACCAGGTTGTTATAAGGGCAAATGATGCCACTTAAGCCACCCTAAACTTTTAAGAGGAAGAAAAAAATGAAAATGTAATACATAAAACAACAAAATTCAGCCATTCCTTTTTTTCACAAGGCAGACTAGGGGCTCTACCTAATCCTAGGGTCTTAATTTGTTCCAGCAGGGTTGTCCCTGCTCTTGATATGATAGCAGTGTTCCAATATTTGCGGGGCTGCCATAAAGAAGAGGGGATCAACCTATTTTCCAAAGCACCAGAAGGCAAGACAAGAAACAATGAGGGAAACTAATCAAGGAGAGAAGCAACCTAGAACTAAGGAGAAATCTCCTGACAGTTAGAACCATTAATCAGTGGAACAAGTTGCCTCCAGAAGTTGTGGGTGTTCCATCAGTGGAGGCTTTTAAGAAGAGTCAGGACAGCCACTTGTCTGGAATAGTATAGGGTCTCCTGCTTGAGCAGGGGGTTGGACTACACCTCTAAGGTCCTTTCCAACTCTGCTATTTTGTTATTCTGTCTTGTGTGCATAATACCCACAGCTATTGAAGAATGGTAGGAAACACTCATTTTTAGGTGGATGGCAGTGTGTTGACTATGGAGAGTGCCACAGTCCCTGTCAGCTGATTGCCTTTGTGCTCAGCTGCCGCCTTCGATGTATCTGCTGGAGCTTGCCTTTGTTCGTTGCATCCCCTGAGGGCTGTGTCTGAGGGTGCTAGAAAAATTCTTGGCTCCAGCCACAGATGGTCCTGGTCCCTTATCAGGGCGTGGGTTCCTTTAAGGAGCCTTTGGCTGCAGCCTTGGACCATTTTCAAAGCTTTGGGCTGGAGGTGTCAGTGAGGCTGTGCTCATAAGGAAGGAGACTCTCCCTTCCAAACCCCATTTTGAGCTGTGGTTTTGGTTTCCATGGTGACACTTCCTGTGGTAGAGAAAAGAGGTAGTGAATGCTGCACTGTGAGCGTGGCAGGCAGCTCCACTCCTTCTTTCTCTCCCAGCCAGGGATGCTCTGAAAGCCGGCTGCAGCCTCAGGGAGGGGCTGCTCCCAGCCTGATGGTCCTGGGTTTTAAAGTCTACCTGTGACAACCGCACGAGAGGCATGCTGGGAAAACCCAAACATCTGGGTGTCCAAAATGGCCGAATGGTGAGTGAACATACTTCAGCTGCTCCTGGGGAAAGGCAAGACCAGCAGCTGGAACTTGAACTGGAAGGAGCAGCTTGTCTTCCTGATGAAAAGGGCTCCTTCCTAAAATCTGATCTTGGCATTTGGGGGCTCTTTCCTTCAGGGGGAAGCGTAGGCCAGTTGAAAACCTTTCCTGGTTTTCGTACCTCCCCAAGCTGTAGGTAGAATGGTGAGAGGGATTTAGCTCGGCTGTAAGGGACGGTGGGATGTTCTTTTGTGTGCTGCCTTGCGGTCTTGCCCTCTTCTTTGTAAATCATCTGAGAGAGAAAGGGCTCTTTTCAAGGTGAAAAACAACAGCAGCTGTTGTTTTGCTCTAGCTGGGGCATGTTTTTGCACGTTGAAGAGTTGCTGTGAAATCACGGTGCCTTTCAAACTCACCAGGTTATACTGCACAATCTTCTGGGGAAACAGAACGGGCAGGCATGAGTCTGTTATCAGATTGCACAACTGAGCATGACTGGCAGACACAGAAAGAAAGAAAAGAATATAATGAAACGATTAGATGGATCGACCTCATGGAATGCAGGAGCCTCTCGCTGTCAGCAAAAGCTGCTGCAGGTTATGGTGACTTGCCTGGGGACCTTTTGCAACAATGACTTTTTTTTTAGATGGACATTACTGTAAATGAATCTCATGCAATCAGGTTGCTATTTGGGAAAGGGTACGGTATTCCCTCCGGCTGGACTAAACAGGAAGAAGCATGAAAACTATGTTTTCATAGTGTTATCTCTACAGAAATCTCTCTGGCATGGCCCGTGCACAGATTTAATGGACTGAGATCAAAATAAGAAGTTCTTTCATATAGTATGTCCATGATCATTTGGTGTTCAGATAGACTCAGACCAGTTTCAACAAGGACAGCTTTGGTCTTCAATGGAAGTATAACTGTTTGTGTTCTAGTTTGGATTCCTTGGCACTGACCAGGTAATTACTAGGCCTATCTACTGCAGCCTATTTGGGCTGCAGAAATCCACTAGATGTCAACAGAGAGTTAGTATTTTCTGCATTTCTTCACTATTATCTAATGGTAATTCAAACCTTTGCGATCTAAATACTAGTCTTGTTCAATCTATGCAACTTTCATTAATCATTTTTAGAATGATTAATGTGACCAGAAATGCCTCAGCAGAAATCTATTAGGAGTCTTCTGATAACTTGTGTAAATTCTGTCAGCAACACTGGGAACAAACC
This sequence comes from Crotalus tigris, assembly GCF_016545835.1. Taxonomy (NCBI): domain Eukaryota; kingdom Metazoa; phylum Chordata; class Lepidosauria; order Squamata; family Viperidae; genus Crotalus; species Crotalus tigris. The sequence goes on from NW_024096520.1 coordinate 5,661,242, forward strand.
AGAATGTTTTTACCATGGGTCAGGGGAAGAGGAAACCTATGTCTCTAGTCTAGGTTTTGGGTAATCCTCTGCGTAATATGGATTCTGTGTTCCTTCTATTACTGTTTGCTCATGTGAATACATAGACAGTGACCAGTAAAACAGGATTGCTCAAAAACAACAACAACAAAAAACCTGATTGAAAAAGCAGTTATTGTAAAATACAAAAATAAAATAAAATAATATGTTATACCCAGAATGATTGAAGCATAACAAATTAGACAGTTCACCTTAAAGCAGGAGTTTTAAACTCCTATCATCAGAAGTGCTGCACCAGGACTATTTCCTTTGCTCAACACAGAAGCCTTTTCCTACACTGATGCCAACATTTCTAGTGAGTCAAAAATGAAGATGTAGTATCATGTATGTTATTAAAAATAAATATATTAAAAACAACTTTTAACATGAAACAAATCTGCATGAGAAACAGCTGTACCACAGCACTGTTTCCTTTTTATCTCTTAAGTAGTAGTATTTTTTGTTAACGAGAACGCCTGTATTTGGTTTTAGTATTCGGCTGATGTATAATCTTTTGTTCAAGATCAGATTACACAGTCTAAGAAAGCCATCCTGGAGCTGCCTCAATCCTGCTATTTTTTTTCCTGCCTCAGTCTTTTTCAGCTTGCCTTTTCTTGTCTGGCAGAGCCCTTTGTTCTTCCTTTGCAGAAGGATCTTTGTTCATTGTCTTTGTCTGGCAAAAAGACCCTTGTAGCATGGCAGTCAGAGACAACCCTCCTTCTTAGCTGCCTCTTCCTTCTCTCCCTTGGGCAACCATACCTTCTCAGCCCCTCTCTTCTGGTCAGGCCTCCCCTCCCCATGGCCCTTGTCCAGAGACCCTACTGCCACCTTAAAAGTAGCCTCTTTCATGGAGCATCTGTAGGTTCCCAGAGGGTGGTGTAAAAAGTGCCAATTGCATGGGCCAACTGAACAAGAGTCCCATCACTGGAAGGCATGTGGCACTGCCGTACTCCTTTGCCCTGGATTGGCCCAGCCTGGGATCTTCGTGGCCCTCAGCACCTTGGCCTTTCTGGGCAGCCTTATCAGTGTCTACAAATAAAAGACTGTCACCAGGCACAAAAAATGATGGGAAGGTCACATAAGGCCCTTGGACTGCAAGTTCGGGACCCCTGCTGGAAACGATAATAAAAGCTTTGTGATGATTAGAAATGATAACCGAAGGAAATATATTAAACACGCCCCTGATTATATTAATGAAAAGTTTAAACGATGAAAAAAGAAAAGATATATTGACAAAGTACCAATGCTGGCAGCTAACATATTCCAAAATCTGACCACAATAGAAATACATTAAAAATTAAAGTCATCTAGTTTCATCTGAACACATCCAGTAAACGAGACCCCATTCCCTCTCTAATTGACCACAAACATTTTTGTAGGAGAAAACAGGCATGCCAGTTCTTTTATTTTGAACTTCCCCAAAACAACCCTTGGTATCCTTTCTAAATTCAGCTTAGGTGGCTTTCCTGACATCAGATCTACAATTCTGAGCTACCTATTCGTAAATTTTTCTTTCTGATCAGTCTCCTCTCCTCTTTTTTTTCTTTCTCTATGTGTCCTTATTTGTTTTCAAATCATTACAAAACCCCTTAGATTTTTCTACTGTCTTCAATTTTAGTATTTTTAGCTTCTTTTCCTATTAAGTTCTCTGCTATGGGTGCTATTAAAATCCCTTTAAAAAAAGTCTATGATACATATTTGACTATACTGAGGTTTAGTGTTGTTAAAATCAGGAATTCCAGCATGAAGTGGTCACCTTCTACTTTCTTATATTTCCTTAACTAATCAAGCATATTTGACCCTCTTGTACCCTCAGAGTGTAAAGGAGAAAGCTGTGAAAAAGTGAGGAATTTATCTCTGAAATGCATATTTTAAAAACAACCAAAGGAGTAATTCCAAATAAATGACTGATGGAGGACATTTGAAAAAAAATCTCTTGTAAGGAAATAAGCACAAAAAAGCAATAGAAAAGAAATTTTCAGTAATCCTGGTACAAGTAAACAAATAAACTAATTAAGAAATAATTAGAAATAATTTTCTGACATAATTTACAATGAGGCAAATTATAGGAACAATGCTAACTCATCATTGGAAATAAAACTTACTTTCAAATAGACATTTAAAATCAAACTACTATCAATTTCCCATCAAAGAAAAACTTTCTATGGCAATTTTTCAAGCTGAGAGGAATAAAGGAACACATTTTTCTGCTTTTTAATTTCATTGTTAAAAACCTTCTTCCTCAATTGAATTAGTTTTTAAAATTAAAATTATCCCAGTCTTTATAGATTCGGCAGCTCTTGATGGTATTTTCCTTCAGCTTTCATCTATCTTCCATGAAATATATGCAACTGGAAAAAAAATATGTTCATTGTGATTTCTTTAAATCAGAGTTTCATTTTTGCTTTAATAGGATCTGTTAATCATTCATAATCCACCAGCTCCAAGACAATGCACCCGGTTTAGTAATCTGTAACATATTCCTTTGTCAAAACTGATACGTTCTTTCGCTAGTTACATGCTTAGAAGAAAGCAGAACATTTTGGAAGAAATACATAAAGAAAAATGTAGCACTGCCCCCCTTCACTCATACACGTATACTTTGTTCCCAAAGGAATATAGTACAGCCATCGACACATAGGGGTTTTTTTTATCCTTGGATTAAGCTACGGAATTGTAATCCTGGCCATAGCCTGTCAAATTCTCATGGATTCTCTTTCAAATGAAAATCTCTAATATAAAATAAAAAAAAATACTGCTTGTAGGATACTTTTTAAACCATAGATTTCCATATTAGAAATTTGTACCTAGGAGATGGAATGAGGCATAGTTAGACTGTTCTTTAAAAGAACAGATGGTCATCTTATATTTGCATCAGAATAGAATAGAATAGAATAGAATAGAATAGAATAGAATAGAATAGAATAGAATAGAATAGAATAGAATGGAATGGAATGGAATGGAATGGAATGGAATGGAATGGAATGGAATGGAATGGAATGGAATAAAATAGAATCAGGAGAACCTATACCATTTCAGATAAATGACTGTCCAGTCTCTTCTTAAAAACCTCCAGTGATGAAGCATCCACAATGTCTGAAGGCAAGCTGTTCCACTGGTTGATTGTCCTCACTGTTAGGAAGTTTTGCCTTAATTCCAGGTTGCTTCTCTCCTTGATCAGTTTCCAACCATTGTTTTTTGTCCTGCCCTAGGTGCTTTGGAGAATAATTTGACTCCCTTTTCTTGGTGGCAGCCCCTCAAATACTAGAATACTGCTATCATGTCACCCTTGTTTCTTCTTTTCTTTAGACTCACCAAACCTAGGTCCTACAGCTGTTCTTCATATGTTTTAGTTTCCAGGCCTTTGATCTTCTTAGTTGCTCTTCTCTGAACTTTTTCCAAGGTCTCTGTATCTAGCTAAGTAATATGTAAGATATCTGATACTGGAAAAGAAACTGTACATTTTGGATACCACCGTTGGTGCAAAATGTGGCATCCAGACTGTTAATTGAGTTCTTTCAGGAATTGGGTCAGGATACTGTGAGAGCCAGCAGAATATGCTAATATTTGTGAGATTGATATTGACACCAGCACTATAGGCCTTTATATGTGTTATTTTTTTTATTTTCTGGATTTTTACATTAGCTACTTGGAGTTGCTTGGCAAATAGGCAATCACATAAATGGAATACAATAAATAATAAATTAATAAAATAAGAAGTGCAGGATATGATGATGCTTACATTGATGGTTCTGCAGCAGGTGCCGATGACCTTCTGGACAAGTTTAAGATGTTTATTTTCAGTCTTAGATAATTTGGGATCTGATTTAGTGATGGGCCACATCTCTTGCTATGATCCTGTCCGATGACTTAAATCAGCAGGAATGGCCTTTTTGAAGTATCCTTTCTGTGGGATACTTTGACTGTCTGTAGGCAGAAACGGGTCTTCTCCTTTGAAAGTTGTCTCTGAGGGAGGAGGATAATTTGATCTCTACTGGTTTAGTATTTTGGGAAATTTCAAATTGATTTTAATTGTCTTGATTTTGATTGTGATTTTAATTATATTGTTTTTGGTTGTAATTTAAATGTATCTTATTTTGTTGGCATGCTTATTTAAACAGAAAGCCTGGGTGTAAATATCATAATGACAATGAAGATAAAGATGATGCCTCTTTTGAGTTAATCTCTCTCTCACTGACAAAGTACTCTGACTGCTCTCATCCTTCTTTTGCAGGGCCTGGCGGTATCCGATGGAGGTACGTGAGATATGTGACTGGGTAATTTTAAGGGAGTAACATTGAGTATCTAGAATTAAGGATAAATTTCCTGAGAGGAAGAACAATTAATCAGTGGAAAAACTTGCCTCTAGAAGTCGTAGGTGTTCCATCACTGGAGATTCTCAAGAAAAGATTGGATAATCATTTGTCTGGGATGGTATAAGGTGTCCTGCCTTGAGCAGGAGGTTGGACTAGAAGACCTCTCAGGTCCCTTCCAGCCCAATGATTCTATTTTTATTTATAATGCTGTTCGACTTATGGAGACAGTGTGTAATAATGGCCACAGGATTTTGCTGGTTACTTGGAGATATGTTTGATGTTGAGGTTGATAAACACAGTAACAGGGAATTGCCAGTTATACTCCCTCATTATAGTTGAATATTGGCCCTTTGAACTACATAAAACAACTTCCAGGGATCAGATGTTAAAACAAATGTTTGGCCAAACTAGGATCCTTGACTGGTAAATAAATCCTTGGTTTTATACTACCATTAGTAATAGGAAGCTACCGTATCAAGCTAGAAATTTGTTCTTCACTAATGAGCTGATGAGAACGAACAAATCACCAATGATAAGAACAAACCAGATCTTTGCACAGTGTCACCGGGAGGGACAGGAATAAGGTTTCCCTTCTCTCTATTGTTCTGTTCAAAATCACTGGTTTACCTGTAGAAAATCAGCTATCTTCAAACAGTTTCTGGGAGAAATGAAGTACTTTGTCATTTTTCCCTTTTTCCCTGTGGTTCCTTCAAGATGCTAATTCCTTGCTGGTATTAGCAGAAGGAACTGGTGATTTTGAGCAGATCCCTGGTAGATGGGAAACAAGGCATTTTGCCTCTCAGAGATTCTGCTTAAAATCTCTGATTTCCAACAATGGGAAATTAACTATGGGCCTATAGCATATCTAGCAAGAGAAATTGCTCATGTATAAAGATCCCACTCAGGGTCACTATCCCATAACCAATATTGAATTAAGAGCCAACTAGTAATCTGGTAGGCTTTGTATATGAAGTAGCTGGTGTTGGTCATTTCAGACAGCAAAATGTTTTGGCTTAGCCTGGTACTTCAATAATTGCCAGTTTAGGCAGGCTCAGATTCATAGCACCATTCCAGATATGAGGCCTCCGAAAGACTTGAAACCTTTCTCTGCTTCACAGAGTTAAACAGCTCTGGCATCCGGGGTAGTAATAACAGTGTGAACAGTCTGCCGTGCACTCAGAGTGTCACTCCCTCCGTGGGGCATTCCGTGGCCCGCTGGGCTGAGTCTTTTGAGACACTGCTACAGGACCAGCTTGGTGTTGCATACTTCACTGTGAGTTCCGTATCATCTTTCTGTTTCCTTTGATTTTTCACTGCACATTCTTCCCTTTTTACTATTGTTTATTTTTATTTCCCTTCTAAGATGGTGTGTATTTGGAGCTGTTTAGAGTTATATGATTTATAGCCGTCTGAAATTGTGCGGCCATATCTCTCCTCTCCAGTCCTTTTAACCTTGAAACAGGTCTTCTCTCTTCTGTGCTGTTTTGCTAGAGAGTAGAGCTGTTTACTGATGGCTATTTTGCTACCCAGTACAATGTATATAGCAGCGGTTCTCAACCTTTGTGTGACGGCGACCCCCGTCACACGGACGCGCTGCGCATGCGCGGCGCCGCCCCCTGAGGGGGAAAAATGGCGGATCGCGTTGTTTGGCGACCCCCGTAAAATGATCGTTCGACCCCAAATGGGGTTGCAACCAATAGGTTGAGAACCGCTGGTATATAGTGATCTTGCACTTTGGACAAAGATAATAATGATGCTTCACCTGAATTCTTTGATTCCCCCCCCCCCGGCTGTTCTAGAGTTCTGGATTAGATAGAAAATTATCCTTTTCTTTCCAGGAGTTTCTGAAAAAGGAATTTAGTGCTGAGAATGTATATTTCTGGAAAGCCTGTGAACAATTTCAGCAGATACCAGCTAACAGCACCCAAAAGGTAAGAATTCTTCTTCTATAGGAAGACCAAATTTTGCATTATAAGTGGACTATGTAATTTGAATAAGTGTATGAGATATGTTTGATCCTAATTCAAATTCTATAGAATATTCAACCTTTATCTTATTATGAGATTTGGAATATAATTTATAAAATTAAGACTTTGATCCTCATAAAACCAAATTTGGTGTATGATTGATAATTCACTGATTTCACAAGAGACAGCAATGTATCAAGGAATAATATAATGCCCCATAGCCTCAAACTGTATAGAACAGAATTTTGTATAAACAGCAAGCATAATGAGGAGGAAGACAAGACAAGAGTGATGATTATTTAATATGTTATTTAGGGAAGTCATATTCTTTATCCAGGGAAAAATATATTTCTCTAAGATATATTCATTATTGAACCCTGTTTGTTTTAGCTACATTTTTTCCTTTCCCATATCATTGGGGGGATGCAGTGCAGAGTATTAATTTTCTCCCATTTGTGATTGGAAACCCTACTTAACTGGTCTTGGATTTAGATATATTATTATCCCCGCCCTTTTCAAATTTATTGACGTATCCATACTGGCACAAATTTTGCTTTTTTTTTCCTTTAAAGCATGGGGGGAGATGTATGGAGACAAGAAAGGAAAGAAGTCTTGTTGAATTTTTCACCCAAACAAATAGCATTCATATTTCTTTATTTTTTTTGTTTTAGAACCATTGAAAGCACACTAACCTGTGAGATGAATAGAGCACCCAGATGGTTCTCTCTATATATCGTGTACTTAGGGAGAAAATACAAGCAATGTTGATTACTGCAGCTGGCCTGGATATTTCTGTTCTTTGCTATTGTGGTATTATGATTCTCCCTCCATGTACTTTCTTTATAGCTGGCTCAGGAAGCTAGGAAGATCTATGATGAGTTTCTGTCAAGTCATTCAGTAAACCCAGTGAACATTGACAAACAGGCCTGGATTGGTGAGGAGGTGTTGTCCACTCCCACTCCTGACATGTTTCATGTCCAGCAACTGCAGGTGAGAACAGTCCACATCTGCTAGCTGATATCCAATATAAGAGACATGTTTATAAAAAAAATAATAAAAGTGGGATATAAATAAATAATAGGTATGAGTAGTATAGCAGCTATCAATTTGCTTCCCAGTTAGTAATTACATATACTTCTTATTCAGAATATAGTGGATGAAGTCACCTAAGTGCCAATGGGGTTCTGCTTTAGAGACACTAATGATACTCAGCTTTGCTTCTTTCAGATTTTCAACCTGATGAAATTTGACAGCTACGCACGTTTTGTCAAGTCTGCACTGTACCAAGCATGTGCAAAGGCGGACAGCCAAGGGCAGCCCTTGCCAGAACTGAGATCCAGCTCTCAGACTGGCAGCCCACCCACCGAACATAGTAAGGTGGGAAGCCTTTACTTCCAGCCTAGAAGATGGTGTGATTTGGAGGGATTTGGGAATCCCTCTTAAGCAAGTGCAATAGATCTAGAGCTCTTACACTCTCTGGTTTTCTCTTAGAAAACAAAACTAAAGGCAGGGAAATCACTACCGTTAGGAGTGGAGGTAGCTGGTAACCTGGCTGGGAGGAGTCCTCGGAGATCCTTTCGGAAAGGAGACCGGAGGGACCGTCCCTGGGGAGGTGAGTTCAAAGCTGAAAGTAGGGATACTGTTGAAAGAGGTAACAGAACAGGAATGATTAATAATTGGCCGAGTATTCTCCAAAGTCCTAACTCCTTGCTAACTATCTGTCTTAGAGGAGAGAAATGGTGGTGAGGGACCAACCCCCTGGCGTGAATCCCAAGGCTCTTTGAATTCCTCAGCTAGTCTGGACCTGGGCTTCCTATCTTATGCAACCAGTGGCTTGCATGCAGAGGTGAGTGGTGTTTAGCTAGATTTTGAGCTGCAGCGTGTGAAAATATTCTCTGCTCTGTTTGTTGCAATGTGGGCGCTTGGCTCTTGCTTAACAGTATGCCATGCCTGTTACATCATAGGTTCTACCCAGCCTCCACACTCTCTCTATAATAGGCTATGACTGTGCTGTGTGGAGGAGTTCTCTACAAAGTAGAGATCTCTGCAGTTGCTATTGAGAGCATGCTGGCATTTCCATGGCTGTAGCCTCTTTCTGAGCCTCTCTCAAGGTTGCCCTATCTTGAAACTGTTGAAAAGTTGTTGCTTAGAATGCCTGAGGGATCTCAGTTGGTGGAAAAACAGCCCTTCTCCTAAACATTATGGCCAATAAAATAAAAGTGAAGAATGAAATTATCCAGAGGAGAATACTGCTAGCAGAAGTCTAGAACCACCCAGCTGGATGATATATTGTAAACCACTTTGTGCTCTTTGACACAGCATCTTCCCGCTCTGTTTCCAAACCAAATCTATCCACATCATCGGGAAGATGGCCACTGATCACTAATCTTGAAATGCTGAGGGGGACATTGAGATCACCCTAAATCAGCCAGTGTTCCTTCCAGTTGACTATTAGAAGATTGCATACTGTATGTGTCATTGTTCAGTCAATACTCTGCCCTGAGCTATTGTTGCTTTTCCCGTAATCAAATTCCTTTGTGCATGTACACACAGACACACACAGACACACCTACAGGACAGCCTCCCATGTTTCTAGAACATGTTTTGTGTATTCTGGTCAGCTGCCCAAAATTCTGTGCTCCAATTATGAGGGGAAGTGTTCCTGGCTTCCCTGCCTCCCAAATGAAATGATAGGCTTCCCATTTTTTTACAGTCAAGGCCGCAATGAATGAAGGGGGATGGGAGCAGTGATAGGAATTGGGTCAACCTGGGCCGGAATACTTCTGCAGTTATCATGGCCATGCAGCCATCTACAAAGCCATGCTCCAGGCAAGCAAAGAAGAAGACTGAAGCAGCGGTAGAGCTAACACAGTCACAGTGCCAGATGGCAAAAGATATGAGACCGGGCAGGAAAATATTTGTCAGGTGCTACCTGTATTCCTGCCCCAGGGTCCCATTCCATCATTGTTAACAAATTATTCTGTCACCCATTCACATCGCATGTTTCCTCCTCCCCCCCCCGCCCCCATGGGGCAAGTTAAAGAGGCAGTTCTGTGGCTGCAACTCCCACTTTTGCCAGTGATTTCTTTGCTACTTGCTTACTCTGTTTCTTCCCCGAGCCCCAGAAGGAATGGCAGAAAGAAAAAAGGCTTTCCATGTACTGTAATTTGAGAAGGAAAAGGAATGTTAAGTTCTAGCTTTGTTCCAGTTTCAAAAAAAAGGCACAAACAAGAAAGATACTAATTTTGTTTTCCAAGCATATTAATTTTATGTAGTGAGACAAGTCCAAAACTGTCTCTGGAATGGCCAGAGATGCCAGGTAGAGCCTTATACAGTATTGTCAAAGTTTTTTTCCAAATAAATTATCCTTGGGAGCAAACAACAACAACAACAACAAAAAACTTGCTCCTTGGTTGTAGGTGGTTATTTTTTTTTGAGGTAAGCCTACCATGCAAATAAAGAATTAAACATTCTATTCACATCCCCATCTGCCACAGTAGCTGATAATAATAGGCTTGCTCTCAGAGAGGTACAGCTCTTGAAGCTGAAAGCAAATGCTTCCCACTGTCTAATAAACAGATTAGCAGACAGTTCTATGGTTTTACAGCAAGTGACGCAGTACATTGAGTTGGGAGAATTCTGGCTGAATTACTTCAAACTGCCGATGGAAAGAAAGGAGCATTTCAATTCTGTTCTCAAAATGGGAAAACGTACATATTTACATAAAGTGTAATTACCACGAGATTCACTGCCTCACGATTCAGTGCCAGCTGCTGGCTTCCATGTGTGTGTGTATGTGTATGTATGTATGTATATATATATATATATATATATATATATATATATATATATATATATATATATATATATGTGTTTTCTAAGGTTTTCGCGGGTATTGTTCGGGTTTTCTCCCACGTAAAATTGGAAGTGTCTTGGCGACGTTTTGACGAAGTCCCATTCGTCATCTTCAGGCTGGTGCTTTCAGCTTCGTGCCTCGAGCAGCAGTGTGTGGTCTTGGCTGTTTCTTCCTTTTAACTGCCAGTGGAGGTATGAACTGATTGGGTGGGAGCTTGGCTGTGTTCTGATTGGGTAACCAATCAGAACACACCTCCACCCAATCAGAACACAGCCAAGCTCCCACCCAATCAGTTCATACCTCCACTGGCAGTTAAAAGGAAGAAACAGCCAAGACCACCCACTGCTGCTCGAGGCACGAAGCTGAAAGCACCAGCCTGAAGATGACGAATGGGACTTCGTCGAAACGTCGCCAAGACACTTCCAATTTTACGTGGGATAAAACCCGAACAACCAAAGACCTACATATATATATATATATATATATATATATATATATATATATATATATATATATATATACGGTATATATATAAAGAAATATTAAAAATTAACCTAAAAATTGAGGAACGTAGTCTCCTGGGTATATACATATTCAAAAGATAAAAACGAGCAGCAGGAGATAAAACAATTAAATGTTTTAAATAAATAGATAACCTAGCTTTCGATGGCTGTATTGCTGCCATCATCGTCAGGATGTAAAGGAATCATCATCGTCAGGCTGCCATCATCATCAGGGTATAAAGGAATATATATATATATATATATATATATATATATATATATATATATATATATATATATATATATATATATACTGGCTGGTACAAGTGCTCTCAATATTGTTTTCAGTAGTTATCATTGATGAGGAATAATAGGAAATAGTTTGTGCTTATTGAGTTCCTTCAAGCAATATTATTGGTCACTATGTAAAGTGGGAATATCTGGACTTTTTTTTTGATACATCAGGCTTTCTATAATACTAGATTTTCTTTTTGATATGCAAGTTTTCTTCACTATGTGGCTTCATATCATAAACCAAAAATCCATAAAGGAATTTTCTTTAAAATTTGCATCTTAATTGTGGCCCGAAGTCCTACTATCATCTCATTCTCTCTCTAGAGAGAGAGCAATTGAGAGAAGAGTTTTGATTCATTACTGTATGTGCCATGAAATCACTGTCAACTCTTAGCAACCATATAGATAGATTTTTCCCCCCCAAAATGATCTGTCCCTGACTTGGTCTTTCAGGTCTTCCAACTGTACAGGAAGGGGGGGGAAGCATATGTATTTTGTTTTAAATTGCAGGCTTGGATAAAAGCCTCACCAAGCCCACACCTACCATAAGGGCAGGCATTGATAGATATACAATATTACTGATCTTTGATCTCAAGTAATTGTCTGTTGTGGACACTGAACTTTCAGGTTGAGATTGTAGTAGGTTAGCAAATGAAACTGAACGTGATAAGTTCTCTTCTCTACAGAACCACAGGAAGAGTCTGACTGGCTCAGAATCTGACAGTCAGAATCATCCCATTAAGTATTGTTGCATTTATTTGCCTGATGGGACTGCATCTCTGGCCCCAGTACGTTCTGGCCTCTCTATCCAGGAGATGTTGGCTGGAGTTTGTCAGCGCCGTGGCCTCAATTTACCTGATGTAAAGATCTACCTTATGGGAAGTGAAAAGGTAGGTCCAATTTATTTTAGGCAAAAAGGAAACATTAAGGGAAGAACAGCACTTTACAAAACTAAGAGAAGGGGATTTTTCTGGGTAAAATTTAGATTGGAGCATTTGTAATCTCTCTCATTATATATCATAATTAAAGTTGTGAATTCAGAAATTATAAACAAAAGTATATCGTGGTTTCAAATTCACTTTAAGCCAATTTACTTGTAATCTCCAACTGCAATATTTATTTACTTTATCTAATTTAATTGAGCAGAAATTGGGCTTTGGGTGTAAAGTGGGGTAATTCCCTGTTGGATTGAGAGTTCACTGTTATTGGCTGAGCTTTCTCTGAAATTCTGTTTCTTAGTCTTGTACAATAGGGCTAAGGAATGTTGGCCCTCAGAGATTGTTCATTACAACTTCCAGTATGCTTCACCATTGGCCCTGCCAGTTGGGAGTACTAGGGTATTTTAATCTATATATTTTATATAACTTCTGTTTCTATGTTCTATATAGCTTCTAACTGCCTGGTTGGCTTATGAAGATAGGTCGCTGGAGTCCCTTTTAACTAGAGATAGTAGTTATATTCTCTAAGTATCTATTCAAGTAACACATATTGTTAACAAGCCAGACAAATAAATATTGTTCAAATGAAATTGAATTCATTTCAAGAAGTATTTTGATTTTGTCTAGGCTTAAATTGATATATAGTTTTAGTGTCTTTTAAATGCATACAGCTTTATTGTTTTTCCTCTTTGAAAGGGCTAGAGAAAAATATATTTATCCAGATATCCAAAGATATAATTCAGATATCCAACATGATTGTACATTATTTTTTTTCCAAAGCATATTTATATTGGGCAAATAAGTTTTAGTTCACAGATGATTATAGAACATGCATATATTAGGTGAAATCAACAGGTAATTTCAGTTTTCAAAGAATATTAGTATCAAAATATTCCTGATTAATAATATTTTATCTGTTTCTTTGTTTAGAAACATTTTTATCCTATCACAATTTTAAAAATCTCTCCCCAGTATTATTTGCAGATTTTTGAAAAGCTGTTTTCCTAGAATTGCATCAATGATCTTAATAGTTTCATACAAATAGTCCTTAGACTTACCGTATAACCACAATTGAGACCAGAATGTGCATTGCTAAGAAATGCAGTTATTGAGTTTCCACGATTTTACAACCTTTTTTTGCCACAGCCATTAAATCAATCACATGGTCATTAAGTGAATCCAGCTCTCCTCATTGGTTTTGTTGGGACAGTCATAAATGGCAATCTTGAGACCCTGGGTCACTGCAGCTATCTTAAATTCATGCTGATCATTAAGTAACCACATGTTGAGCGTGTGACAGTAGGGATGCTGTGACAATTGTAAGGGCAAGAACCAGTTATCACTTTTTTTCAGGACAGTTGTGACTTCAGATGGTGGTTAAATGACCCAAGTCAAGGACTAGCTGTAATGTGGGCAACGTAGAATCATATCATACATTAACAAACATTTCTATTCTTACACCAGTGTCCTTTCTTTGCACTGTATCGATATTTCCATATTTCTTTGGCTTTTCACAGAAGCCGCTGGCATTGAACCAGGACAGTTTAGTACTGATGGACCAGGAGGTGAAGCTGGAGACCAGGGTCAACTTTGAGTGAGTGTGATCTCTGAAGAGATTCTGTTGTGGGTTGGCTTTGCTTCATCTTTCTTAATACAAGGCTGAGAATTCCTGCCCCAGAAGAGTGACCCGTTTGTTTTTACAACACAGATTAAAACAACTCTTTTGCTGTTTGGGGGGTGGGGCATGCATGCAGCAGTTCAATAGTACTCATTATGGATTGTATGTGGCTGAAGTAAAAGTGAGCTTAAGTTGCCTGTCCTTCATTTTGGCACTGATAGTTGAGTAAGTAGACTTCTCTCCTTGCTGAGTCTTCTCTCCTTGCTGAATTAAAGCGTTATTTGTTATAATTTGAGTTGGCAAACGGCAACAACAGCAACAACAACCCCACCTTGGCATAACATTTTCTATTTCCTTGCCAATCTCTGTCACACAGTTATTATTTCTGTTTTGGCTGGCGAACAAATAATAGTGTCCTGATTTCGGGTGTGCAACGCATGTTAAGCAAAGTTGTGTCTTAATCACTCTGATTATGGTGCCCTCCCACTCGCTGAAGTCAGAAGGAATCCATCCATCAGTCACAACAGGGAATGGGAGGCTGGCATTGGGATGGGGTTTCAGGATAAGAAAAATGCCTTTGCCTGCCTCTCTTGTTTACTGTGCCTGGTAGACCAGGAGATTACGGGTCTGTTCTCCAACTTCTAAATCCACCGAACAGCAAACAGACTTATTGAGGCAGATAGGAATAAACCGGTGTTCACAAGTAAGAAAATGCAGTCCTTTTAAAATGTAAAGCTGCCCAGAGTCCACTGCATGAATGAGACGGGCGGCATAGAAAATAAATAAATAAATAAAACCAGCCACCTCTCAACAATTTCCATAAGGAAGAGCAGGGAGGAGAATAGTGGTACAGAGGAGTGCTTGGGGTTTGGAGGGAAGGGTTGTGCCCTCACCAACTTCATGTGGCCAGTAGACATCTCACCTCAAAATAACTTCAGATGTCTCACACATGGGTTGAAGACCCACACCAAGAGATGTTCATGTTTATAAGAGCCATGACAGCGCAGTGGGCACAAATTGTGCCCACACACCAGGAGATCAATCTTGACCAGCTCAAGGTTGACTCAGCCTTCCATCTTTCTGAGGTCGGTACAATGAGGACCCAGATTGTTGCAGGGGGGGGGGCAATATGCTGGCTCTGTAAACCGCTTAGAGAGGGCTGTATAAAGCACTGTGAAGCGGTATTTAAGTCTAAGTGCTATTGCTATTGCAATATTTCTGGTTGTGTGCAAACTAGAAAAAGCCTTTAGTGGTTGAAAGTTAACAGGCCAGAAATCCACTATCTATGCTACTCTATGACATGCTATTTCTCCCTGGCTATGTGACCATTTTAGCATCAATGTCTATGCCACTATAAACAATTCAGAGCTCATAATTCATTTCAGTGGATCCACGGCATATGAAGGTTTTTCTTCCTGCTGTATTCATATATACACCTGCGGTTGGAGATGCCATTCTGCCCCTTTCCTAAGCTGCTTTCTCATTTTCCTTTGTATTTACCACGATTTGTAAATAGGCACATAGAAGTCAGGAAGGATTGAAGCGATGCAAAAGATGGCTGCGATTTGGCTATGACGTATGTAATGTGTTATACCCATTTAAAATATTTATAGTGGGTTTTTTTTTCACTTTGTGCTATTAAGTTGATGTTGACTCTTAGCAACCACATAGATAAACCTTTTTTTTCTCCAGTACTATCTCTCCTCAACCCGATCCTTTCTTTTTACAGGCTGCACATTATACCTATCAATAAGACAGTCTGCATTCTGGCAAAATCGACTAAAACCTTGCAAGAAGCATTGCAGCCCATCTTGGAGAAATATAGTCTTGATATTAAACAAGTGTCACTCAAACGGGTGAGAACCGTCATGAAATAGGGTGTGTAAATATAGGTAGTCCTAGATTTACAACACAGTTGGCCCCCAGATTTCTGTTGCTAAGCAAGACAGTTGTTAAGTGACTTTTGCCCAATTTAATGACCTTTCTTGCCACGGGTTGTTAAGTGAACCACTGCAGTTGTTAAATTGATAACACAGTTGTTAAGTGAATCTGGCTTCCCCATTGACTTTGCTTGTCAGAAGGTCACAGAAGGTGATTACATAACTCTGGGACACTGCAAATGTGAGTCAGTTGCCAAGCATCTGAATTTTGATCCCATGACCACGGGGCTGCTCCAATGGCTGAAAGTGTGAAAAATGGTCACAAGTCACTTTTTTTCAATACCATTGTAACTTCAAACGGTCACTAAATGAACTGTTGTAAGTCGAGGACTGCCTGTAGTGTTTGACTAAGCTGGGATTTGTCAGTATGACAGGGCTGCTTACTTTTGGACCTTCAGCTCGCTCCCAGTTGCATTCTGCAATTCGTGAACTGCATTAGAGACACTGCTTCCACTTTATTTATCAAATTTATCGGCTGCCTCTCTCGCCACAAGGTGATTTATCAGGAGTAAGAGCTGTGAAGCTAAAAAGACAGCTACCGAGATTGGAGTTCTTGGTAGGCTTCTGTCTTGTTCTGTGGGTTAGAAGAAAATGCCCAAGTTCTCTGGGTCCATGCTTTTTAGTGGACTACCATTTTCAGGTGGCCATTTTTGTAGAGCTTCTGTTGAAAAGCAGTGCCCACCCTCTCAGGGTACGTGTACACTACTGATTGGGTCAACCGGGAGGGTCTTTGTTCTTCTCCCTGCCCCTGGGCAATCCTAGCTTTTTAAAAATCTATTAACTTTGTTCTCTTTCTGCAGTCTGGGGAACTTCAAACTTTGAAGTTGGAAGAGAAGGTTTGTGCGGTGGCTGCTCAGAAGCTTGTTCTAGATTCAGATGCAGGTATGTGATGCTCAAAGGAACATAGTTCTTTATGTAGGATTGTAACTCCCAAGCCAGATTTATTCTATTGTAGACAGCTGGAGCAAAACTCTTTTCCCCTGAGGAGAATTATTTGAAGATGGTTCCCAAAGAAGAGATTACTACATATTCTTTGTAACTTTTTCTTTCCCATGAGTGCTAGTGAATAGATGCTCTTATTTATTCACCGTAAGCAATGGTTGAAATCTACTTAAGTAATTAATTTATTAAATTTGTTGGTTGCCCATTTCGCTCTGAAAAGTGACTTAGGGTGGCAGTTGTGATGCAAAAGTTGTGCATCTTGCCCTATTAACCTGCTCAGTGTTGGATGCAGTGTATTTCTGGAGAAAGTTAGTTATAGACCACTTACCCATAAGCAGGTTGGCTGCTTTAAGAACATGAAGCATCTTTCCCACGTGAGGCATTCATCTGCTTACATGCTGGGATGTTTGCCATAAAAAACGTGGAAAGGAAAATTCTTGTCATTTATTTATTTAAGAAAATGTATATGGCTGCCCAACTCACTCTCAGTGACTCAGGTCAGCATACGTGCATAAATCCCATTACAAAAACAATACAAAAAGCAATGGCCCCCAGCCTCTGGCGACAACAATCAAGCCACTTGATGGTCTCCATATTATTCTCGGTTCCCCAGGCCCATTGGCAGAACCATGTCTTCTGGATCTTGTGAAAGAGTGTCAAGGTGGGGGCTAATCTAATTTTTACAGGAATGATGTTCCACAGGGAGCGAGCCACAGCAGAGAAGGCCCTTCTTCTTGGTCCTGCCAGATGGACCTTCTTAGGAGAGAAGATGTCAACGCTGCAAATATTGTATATTCTTGCTTTTGACAATATGCAGAATTGTCTGGTAATTATGGGGTTAATACAGAGCAGAAGGGGGGGTTGGGGGTAAAGTCTGGGAAAGAAAGAGGAAGAAAACATTTGACCCTCACACTAATTGGATAATGTGAGATATGACGGCTAATTTAGGGAGGGAACATGCTGATAATTTAACTGCTCAGAGGAAGAGAACTTAGATCCTAGCATCCTTCCATTGTGCCTGTGCCGACATTTTGTAACAATAAAAGACTTTTAGGAAAATAATGCCTGGAAGTTCTTTGAAATGCTTCATTAGCCGGAACCATAACAGAGGACCTGTAGCATTCCTTGCTTCCCCGCCCTAGTTGGGCGGGTTCTCCTCCTTCTCCATCCTCTTCCCTCTTCCATGTTCCCTCTAATTAATAATCACCAGTCTCACATGGTAGACCACAGAGAATGTTACCTGCTTATTTGAGAGAAAACCAGATAGTTTATAAAAATGTGTGTTTATAAAAGCTGAATGGAAGGAAGAGAAAATGTGATGGAATATGGTAGACCTGCTGAATAGGTTTATACAGGGGAACCTTGGCAGCATAAAAATGGTAACTCTGCTTTTCTTTCCTTCTCCCTATTGGTACTCTTAATCCACAACACACAGTATTTCTTTCTGCTGACTGCTGCTGTCCTTTAAGTCATAGATCAACATCTCTCATGCAGCTACCTAAAGCAATTATCTTTCCTCCAGAAATTCTAACAGTCATCTCTTTTATTGCAGAAATAAAACCTGTTGTGGCAGCAGATGCTTCTTGCGAGCAGATTGAGGTGAGCACTGATCATGAAAGCAATAAAACTTTTAATAAATAATAAATATGACTCTTCCACAACTTTTAAAATGCATCACTGCGTCTAAACAATTCTATTCCTACTCTAGCATTCTTCCTGATAATGATGAATGTGCAGATAATTGTTTTATTTTATTTTTTTTCCATAAAGTGGATGCCATACATTTACTGGGAATGGTCACAGGCTAGGAGTGATGTTTCTAATCCCTTGATGACACACTATGTCGAGGTTGTAGTTGTGACTTACGTACAAAAGGATCATTTTCTGAGGCTGGCTTTCTCCCACTATGGTTCTAGGATGACAGTACTGTGGAGACAGAATCTGAAAGTGACCCATTCCCGGCGATGTCCTGTCCTTTTACCAAATCCATCAAGAGTAACCAGAACCGCCACACGTATGACATGGAAGGTAAAGCATGTTGGTCTTAGCTTGCAACCTAATAAAGTTGAGGAGGTCAGGGGGATGCTTATAAATTAGGGTGTGTGTGTGTGTGTATGTGTGTATACATACCTTTTGAGTCAGTGTTAACTCTTGGGGATGGCCTTGACTAGTCTTCGCAGTTTTCTTGGTAAGGTTTTCAGAAGTGGCTTGCCATTGCTTGTTTCCCAAGGTTGAGGGGAATGACTGGCTTAAGGTCACCCAGCTGGCTTCGAGCCTACGGCAGGACTAAAACTCAAAGTCTCCCAGTTTCTAGCTTGGTGTCTTAACTACTACACCAGACTGGCTCTCTAGAAAATTAGTAACTCTCAGAAATTAAGCAGAACCAAGCCATGATAATTTGGGTATATTTTTATAAATTACACTTTCTGGCAGCAAATAACCAGGTGTACAGCTCTGGAGCACTTGGTTTGGAAAGCAAGAAGAGAGGGATCTGTTCATAGTAGCTTGGGAATTTAAATTGGAATTTAAACCTACATCTCCCTGATTCAAGTTCAACACTAACCACTATATCACATTGCCTACTGAGATATAGATGGGCAGAAAGGCAGGGAAGAAATGGAAAGAAAACTGGAGAGGTCATAGGGATTAAATTGCATTGAAAGCAAGTTTGTCATTTCCTGTCCCAAAGGCGCTGTTGGCATACAAGTTAGCACACACCCTTTTTAATATTCAACATTTATTAAATATGATTAATTATGTGCCATCAAGTCAATGTCAAAACAATTATATAAATAGCTTTTCTTCAGGTCTTCCAATGGTGGACATCGCCAGCATAACCGAGTCTATCCGCTGTGCTGTTGGTTATGCTCTTCTCTTTCCTGTTATCTTTCCCAGCATTAGAGTCTTCTCCAGAGAATTGGGTTTTTGCACAATGTGTCCAAAGTAAGATAATTTAAGCCTGATTATTGTAGTTCAAGTGAAAACTCTGGATTTATTTTTTTTTGATAGTCCATTTATTTGTTTTCTTGGCTGTCCATAGTACAGTATTCTCAGGAGTTTTTTCCAACATCAAATTTCAGAACAATATTCTTTCTATCCTGCTTTTTTCAAAGTCCAACTTTTCTTGCCATAAAGTATCATGGGGAATATCATTACCATTGTAGCTATTGGCACATCACAGCATCTGAATAACTTTTCTAAGGCCTGCATGGCTATTTATTAAGTGCTAATTTGTGGCATACTGTATTTTTTTGACTGCTTGGTCCGTTAGTGTTGATAGTCAATCCTAAAAGGCATAAGATATCCAGCACTTCAATATAGCATCTTCATTGTCAGTTCTAAGGCTGATTAGGTTGATCTTCTAGTCTTTGTCCCCTTTTTCACTGTGCTCTTGATTTTTATTCCTAGACTTTGCAAATTCTTTGCAGTTTTGGCTATTAGAGTAATGTCATCAGCATAGTATAGGCTACTGATGTTTCTTCCTCCAGTTTTAACATCACCTCTTCCAGTTTCCCTTAATATAGACTGAGCATACAGGTCATCTTGGCTAACAACCACTCATTCAACAACAATCTGAACTTGTTGTTCAGCACAGAATGAATGGTATTTAACAACCAATCTTTGGAGTTCCAGCCATTGCAGCATCCCACAGTCTTGTGGTTGCCATTTACGACTTTCTTTGTTGGCTTCTACAAGCAAAACCAGTGGGGAGGCTGCTAGAAGGTCTCAAATGGTGACCACATGACATTCTTGCTGTACAACTTGTGGTGATTCACTTAACAAGGGCAACTGGGAGTGCCAGAATTACCGTTGCTAAGCAAAGCAGTTAGATGATGTCACACTTTATGTTCATGTCGTTAAGCAACAGCAAATTCTGATTCCAATTGCCATCGATAATTGAGGACTACCTGTACTATTCTTGCTGTATCTTTACTAGCTATAAAAAAATGTGGTTCCTTCTTTGTTTTTCTTGTCCTGTATAGTAAGCTGTATAATCTTCTGACTGAAAGTATCCTTCTCCACATCTGAATTTGCCGATTCCATAGATATCAATTTGTAGTTGCTTCATTTCATCTTTCACCGTGTTGAGCTTTCCCAGGTTCATGCTTCTTATGTACCATGTTCCCACTAATTCTGCCTTTGCAGCTTTGGATTTTCATACCTATATGGCAAAGCAAACAAGATGTCCCAAAGAGTTTTAGTCTAGCCACATCATAAACACAATTAGTCTTCTGAAAGATTAGCAGCTTTTCCACAGTAAAATGTTCAGTTCCAGCTGAACTGAGGGGCCATCATCCAGCACTTTATCTTCAATTTTATATGTTCTGTCAATGGGTTCTTTTTGGTAAAATACAGTAGAGATTTACTATTGTATTCTTTTGACATAATATGAATGGATGTCTACTAAAGTGATCATCAGCATCTTTTTATATTGCTGCCCCCAATATAGGTGCCTGTTAGTCTTACTTGGGATGACCTTCATGCCATGGGTGACCCTGCTGGGAGTTTATACTCCCAGCTCTGCTCATCCTTCCAGGAATGCTTCCTTGCCGTAGTGAGGCAGTACAGCAAGATGTGGGTGGATTAAATACAATTACATAACAAAAATTATGCAAGGGCCTGCTGGATTGTGAATATAGTCTCTATTACTGGTCTCAGTGGCTGGGTACATACGCGTGAAGGTGCAAGCCTTTGTTGTTGGCATTGCATCTCCTGTGTCTCTTTCCTGATGCCCCCTTTCATGTGGAGCACTTGCCAGGTGCACAATTTGCAAACTAAATGGCAATAGCTATGCCAAGGGATCTGGGATTTGTAGTATCTTCTTTAAGACTCTAAGAGCTCTGTGAGAGTTTTAGCATCCTCTTCAAGATTCCTTTAGGATTCCTAGGGAAACCAAAACTATTAATGGCATATTTAATTAATGTAAGCAAGTTGAAAGAGTTAAATACTGGTGTTTGTAGAGTGACAGTATGAAGAATGGCTGGGTGGCTCTCCAGATGTTATTCAATTCCAGGTCCCATCAGCCTGGTTCATGAGGAATGATTTAGGTTGCAGACCAACACATCCTGAGAGTACTCAGCCCCCAACAATTATCATTTTAGATACAATGAAGTACTTCTTCTCCCCTAGGGCTACTGGAACTGCTGAGTCGTGCACAGAACTGCAGGGTCAATGACCAGCGTGGGCTACTGTCCAAGGAGGATCTAATACTGCCTGATTTCCTTCAGGTGCCTGAACAAGTTGGCATCGCCTGCACAAGCCATTCCCCATCCAGCTCTGCCACTGAAAATTGCACCCTCAAGGCAGCCAATGCTGACACCTCTCAGTGTCAATCAAAGGAGCAGTCACAACCCCAGGTTTCTTCTTCTTCACCACTGCAAATACCAACTTCGTCATCATCGGCTGCTGCTGGGAAATCTGACCTGTGATCTACTCCATGAGAACCCCAGCCCACCCTAGGCCCTCAATTGTATGTTGTTGTTTTTTGCTGTGAAGCCAGGCCTTTCCTGTTTGATATCTGTTCTAGTATCATGATCTGCCTCTCACAGACTTGCTCCCCTGGTCTAGGTGGAAGCCTGGCTAGACCCCATCTAGCTCTTGGGACTTTCAGGCTGTCTTCAGGAATGGACATGTGTACTCCTAATGTTCTGGCCGACTTTCACTAACTGCCCATGCTGGCTGGGCAGCAGGGTGCCAGTTATTACTTACTTGCTGTACCAAACTATTGTACGGTGTTGCTCTGTGTCGTAAAACAACTGCCAATGGCTGCTCCAGTGGCAACTGCAATCCTGTGGCTAGTGGTGATGCTGCTTGTATATAGTTTGTAATTTTCGGTTTCTGTAAAATGTAAGATACACTACTGATTAAGTTCTCAGTTTTTGTTTTGGGGTACATGGGTTTCAACTGGTGGTGTAGGGTGTGGCATGGTTTGGCATTAACATACAAGCCCACAAGGCAGACACACATTTTTTGTTCAGATGTGAGGACAAAGCCTTTAAGGAATCCATGTTTCCTCTTGAAGCAACAGAGTGAGTCCCAATTAGCATCAGCATTTGCTTCCAAATTCATATATTTTAACGCATATGAGTAGGGATCCACATCTACCAAGTTTAAGATGGCCTAGGCAAGCTTTGCTTTGTAGAACTTGCAAATTATTCTTTCTGAAACATACATAAGGATCTCCGTTAAATCTTGATTTAGGGTCTGGAAAGAACTATGACTAACAATTTTAAAAATTGTTTTCAATATTTTGAGCTCTTGGCTGGAAGCATGACATTTGTGGTTGGCTGCATTCCCCCACACTGGATCCTTTATGCTATCCTTAAACCAGGGGATGTTTTGCATGCCCTGCACTGCCGTGTTGAACTTGAAATACTGTACAGGTAGTCCTCGATTTACAACAGTTCATTTAGTGACTGTTCAAAATTACAACAGCACTGAAGAAAGTGACTTATAACCATTTTTCAAACTTATGACCGTTACAGCATCAGCACGGTCACGCGATCAAAATCCAGATGCTTGGCAATTGACTCATACTTCGGACAATTGCACTGTCCCGGGATCACACAATCTCTTTTTGAGATCTGACAAGCAAAGTCAACGGGGGGGCGGGAGCCAGATTCACTTAACAACTGTGTTACCAATTAACAACTGCAGTGATTCACTGTGGCAAGAAAGATTGTAAAATGGGGCAAAATTCACTTAACAAATATCTCACCTAGCAACATAAATTTTGGGCTTTATTGTGGTCGTAAGTCGAGGACTACCTGTACAGGAAAAAAAGGAGCAGGATCCGATTAGAAAGAGCCTTCTTCCCCTTTGCCCCCTAAAGACGGAACTGCTGGTGGAGACGCTGCTTCGCATGCTAAGAACGGCGGCGGAAGCCGTTGTTTCCCCATTGGCTGCCCCTAACCGCATATGTTGGCTCCTCAACATCTGAATGAGAGGAGCTGGGGAGGAGGCAGCGAGGAAAGGAAGGAAGGAAGGAAGGAAGGAAGGAAGGAAGGGTGAAATCACTGCAGATTCCGTCCTGGGCGGTGGGAGCCGCTGAAAGCCGCCACAGGCATTCAGGCAGGTGAGCGAAGATAAGCTGATTCGGAGTGGGGTGGCTGCCGTGGGCTTCACGTATGCTTGTTAAGCGGGAGGGCCGTTCATTCACGCCACGGACTTCTGGCGGTTAACATTGCTGATCCTGCAGGCCAAGCGCAACCAGATAGAGGGCGCTGGGTTTGTCACTTACAATAGCTCCAGTGCGCTGACGTTTCCGCAGTTCAGCGCTAGGGGGAGCCGTGGCACGAAATGGCGGAGAATTCCGCTTGGGGTCTGGTTATGAGTCCACGAAGGGGTTTTGTTACCCAGAGGGCTGCCGCCTGCTGCTGGGCAGATTGACCGCATGTCTGTTCTGTTTCATGGAGTCCTGTGCTCTGCTGTCGTTAGCCCGACGCCTTAATTACTGGATTGTTTTGCACTGGGCTACCTGAGAGCCTCCGGACAGCCCCAGATATCGGTGGGATTTTGCTTTCCGACGAAGGTCTCCCTGCCCGGTCACATTCCATCGCGATTATTCCTCGTTCTGACGAGAAACGGAAGAAAAGTCAAACGTTTCCTTCAGTTGCAGCTTTCCCAAGTGGGGGTTCCTCAGATATTGGGGTACAATTACTGTATCACCATCCCTAGCACAAATAGGAAGGAAGCTGCTGCAGGAGAGATTTGCATAGGATGAAAACAAATAGGGAAGAGGAAGAAAAGAGCAGCAAGCAAGCTTCTGGGTGGAGCCCCGACAGATGCATTGGGGGCTTTGATGCCATTGTGACGACCCTCCAAAAGACAACATTTTTTTTTATTTCAATGCTCCTTTTTTATTTGTTTTAATCACGTTCTCTTTTTCTTCCATTCTTTTTTTTATTAAAAGTTTTAAAAATTTTACACAATATATATCCCAAATCCCTCCCCCCCTTCCCACCTCCCCTACTTCCCAAAGCTGATTACAGGGTTAAAAATAAACAATCATAATCTAACTAACATTACCCAACTATATTAACAATCAAATCCATAACATACTTTAACTCCTTTTCAAGATAAATATTAACAAATTAAAAACAAAAATAATAATATAATTAAACCATAATACTAAAAATAATATATTAAACTATTAATGGTAATCTAAAATTTACTCATAAGCTAAATAATACTTTTCAGTCTCATATTTATTCTGAATATAATCAATCCATCTTCTCCCAACCGAAATATATTTTTCTTGTGAATAATCCTTCAAATAAGTGGAGAATTTTGCCATTTCTGCTAAGTTAGACACCTTAAGTATCCATTCTTCGATAGTAGGCAAAGAATTTTTCTTCCAATATTGCCCCACCAATAATCTTGCAGCTGTTATGATTCAACATCAAATTAATTTCTTTAACATCAAAATCTACAATAATACCTAACAAAAATAATTGCGGCGTAAACTTTATCTTTCTCTTAAAAATCTTTTGAATATTCCACCAAATCTTAATCCAAAAAGCTTTTATATCTGTACAAGTCCACCGAATATGAAAATAGGTTGCATCCAAGCTTCCACATCTCCAAAAGACAACATTTTTGAACGACTTGGTACCTGAGTTGAAAACATATTCCCAGACAAGGAATTTAATGAGTGGTTTGAATAGCTAAAGATAGGAAAGACAGGTCCTCTCTCTCTTACCCCCACCCCACATTTTCCTATTGAGGACTTCATTTCAATAAGTTTTCCTCCCTCCCATTCTATCAGTCAGAATTTAAAACTTCCCTTTTTTAATTAAAAGACTCGTGGATAGAGAAGGCTGCAGCTTTGCCCACAGAATTTACAGTGATAGAGATTTTAACCAAAATTATGCCACCATCTTCCAATGAATGCATGGGGAGCTAACTCTGTGTTTAGCTTTCCCATGCAAATTAATGTGGCACGTATGTTTAAATTACAAGTCAATGGGACATATATGACTTATTCCAGGCTGGGTTACATACAGCATTTGGCTTTTTAAAGCTCAACCTTATTATTTGGCAAGCAATCAGTTCATTCTTCAAAAAACAAAAATATATGTTCAGATGAATGATTCATATGAATATACGGTAAAAATCTCCTTTCATGTCTTCCTCATCACCCAATTCTCAATGTAAGGCAAATCTCATTCTTCAAGAGGTGACAGATAAGATGCCTTAGTCACAGCACATCTAATTTGTGACTAGTGCTAAACTGTGCATTGAGGTGTTATGAGTGAGCTTACTTAAAATGGCACTTCTGTTATAAGGAATTGGCATTCTCCAGACTCACGATGCATAAAAGCTGGCTGAGAAAATAGGCAATTTAATTTATGTTTCTTCTTCTGCTAATATTCTACAAGATTCCTTTCTCCTCCTAAGTGCATTATGCTTCTCCCCAAAAGCAAAATGGATCGTGGAAAATGATGCTTTCTCCAATGGTTTGTCTCTTCTTTACAGAATTTTTTTGTCTGATCAGAGAGAGTTCTCAAAATATCCACCAGGAAAGAGCCATGGAACTGAACTCAAAGGTATTTCAGGAAACATATAATACTTTGGAGGTCCAAAATTATGTTTCAGGATAAATCTTCCCAGAAAGGCTATTCCTCACACACTGCTCCTATACTGCCACTATTGTAATACTCATCAGGTCTCACTGATGTCACAAGCCATTAAAAAGATAGACCCCAGTTGTCTATTCCAAAGACGGTGTACTATCATTAGGTGTGTAAATTCTTCTACTCAATGTAATCTACTAGGAAGCTAATGTATTCTTCAAAAAATATTATAATTGGATCAGTTCCATGTTTCAGTGTATTTAGGAAGCAATTGAACTCAGAGAAAAAATAAATATGATTAGCATGCCAAGGTTCTTAGATTAAATCTCAGATATCTATAATAAATTGTGATCTCAAACATGAGGATTGGCATAGATCATTTCCTTGTGGTCTAAAGATCCACTGTGAACCTGTGTAAAATTAGACCTCCAACATTTTTATGTTAATGGACGTATCTGAAATATAGAGAAAGAGTTGTGCACATTTCTATCTGCCATTGCAGCTGACCCAACAATCTAAGTAGAGGCTTAGGCTTTTAAGCTTCAAAGCATAAAAACTAGTTTTCTGCTCCCAACACCCATTTCATAAGAAGGAAATGTTGAGTTTGGCTAAGTAACTTGGCCAAAGAAATGGAGTATAAGCCTGAGGTAGCCAAATCACACAATTGATTCATAGAAAGCAAACTGGTGATTCTAAGGAAAATTACACACCCATAAAATAAACTAGCCGATACAAAAATGTAACAGGCAAACCATTTAAACAAATAAGACAGAGCACAAATACACATTTCACCAAAGGTAACACACGAAAACCACTTCTTTGCTTTCCATCTCTTTTCCAGAATGCTGTTTGCTGTCCCCAGCGTTTTTTGAGTATGCTTCTAAATGTCATAGAAGGCAACAGCCATATTTAAATGCAGTCACCTCCAAAATTACAGTAATTCAATGGTGGGGTTTTTTTGGAAATAAAAGTGCTTTGCACCACAGGATACTAACATTCTAGTATCTACATTTATATAATTAATAAATTATAATAATTAAAAAATAATGAGGGTGGGGACTCTCTTTCATGTTGGAGCTACTTGAGCTCCATATCAAACAGAAATGAGGTTAATTTATTGGGGCTACAGGAAACTAGGAAACTGCAGGTGGATGTCACAGGAAACTCACATTGCTAAATTTTGATCAACTAAGTAAAGGAGCAAGGACGTTGACAAAGAGTAATGGGGTGTTGAGTTCTACTTGTTGGACTTTCTGTCAAGCCATCCACAGTTCTTCAGCCTTCACTTCCTATCTACTAGATGATACAATTGTTTCCATCCAGAGGCTCCCTCAGATACCTCCAAAACGTGAATTATTGGTCATATCCAAATTTTGTTTATATAATGATCAGGGTTGCTGGGATTCAGTTTACACTTTGGACATGATGTCCATCAGTTAACTATTGCACAAGTTGAGAGTTGTGCTCCAGTGTTCTCTGTAATGTTGTATTTCTGCAGGTCATCTTAGATATTACATGCACCTAACTGCTGCTGTCATTCACACTGAGCTAAAGGCCTGCTACATTGCAGCACGTTATCGTTTTATATAGTAGTTCAAGAGAGAACACCCAACCCAAGCTTTTATGAAAAATGCCAATGCAGGAAAGTCACTTCTGCTGTGTGTGGCTTAGGAGATGACTCCATGTGGTAGGATTTTATGTTACTATGGTATTCATCTGAACCCTGGAATTATGTGGGCACAGTGTGAATCTCTCTCATTAATTAAAGAGGGTTGACCTGTAAACATAGCCTTTCTTAATATGATTCCTATGCAGTGATGCAGAGACAGGCTGTGTAGAAGTGGCTTCATGAAAGAGATTCCATAATGATATCCTCAACCTTTTCAGAAGTGCTGTATCAAATCAGGCATTATGCAGGTTTCAGCGCAGGAGAATGACATAATAATACAGTACATTTCCCCCCTTGGATGTGCCCCAGGAGCAGCCCAGCTCTCCTCAGAAGGAGGGAGTGAAAGCTTGGTCCAAATCCACAGAGGAGATGCAGCCTGCCAAGAAGGTAACTGTACCAGCCAAAGTCCACTTAGACCAAGATTCCACCATGCCTGTTGAGATTCACAAGTAGTCTGTTGGCTGTCTAGAAGCAGGCAGGGGGACCCAGTAAATCAAGAAGAAGCAAAACATCAGGTGAGGTTGTCTGAATTTAAAGGATGTGCAGAGTCCACTGATTCAGTTGCAAGGATGATACTCATTAACAAGCCCAGCAACTGGGTTAACTGAGGCTGTTGGATTGGTGTTCTTGCAGACTATACTTAAGGTCTGCCATCAGCCATTTTGCTTTCCCTCAGTGATCCTGAATTCACTATCTCTTGATCCTGGGTGACTAGGCCCTGTTTGCCAGGTTAATGGGGTGGTCAGCCCCTCTGAGCTACCCCTTTGTTTTTGCAGTGTTGTTCTGTGAGGTGATTGGGAAACTTCAAGGCCAAAAGGGAGTCTGACATCAGAGGCTGAAGTCTTTGTTACTTGAAGTACCAAACCTTTCTTCTTTGGAGAGGAGAATGGAAAGAATCCAAAGCTTTGAATTTAACTTAATACCTTAAGCCTTTTGTGCCAGTGGAATCCTTTGGAAATTTTAGAGCCATTTTCACAAGTAGATGCCATGGGAAAAATTTTCCCATTTATAAAATGGCTGCTAAAGTGGGCTGGGCCAGTGAAAACAACCCATCCATTTAGCAAAAATCCAACTATTCAGGCTGCTTTCCACAAATCCAATTTACCATTGTGGTCTTTCCACGCAGGTAGAATCACAGTTTCAAGCCTCAGAATGAGCTTCAATTGCTCACCATTTGCTTGTGGGTCTTACATGAGTCAGGAGACACATATAGAAATAAATATAGTGCTTGAAAATAAGGCTTTGCTTTGCAGCATGGTTGCCTTCTTTTGTTTCCTTTCCCAGTTAAAAGTCATTTTAAAAATTAAGTCAGGTGGGATAGATAGCTGCTGCTAAGGGGGATGCCTATGAGCACATTGATGTCCACAAGCACCTGGTTTGCCCACCCAAATTCAGAGTATTTTAAGATCTATGACTGCCCAGTTAAAAGAATCAGTAGCAGATGATGCATCTGGTTGTGCTTGCTTGTTTATTAATTTGTTCATTTAAAACAGGGGTCTCCAAACTTGGCAACTTTAAGACTTATGGACTTCAACTCCCAGAATTCCTTAACCAGCCATGCTGAGTCTTAAAGATGCCAAGTTTGAAGGCCCCTAATTTAATACATGCCTCTTTCCATACAATTGCATCTCGTATAGATTTACAAAATCTATGTCAGCTGAAAGCAATTGGATGTTCAGAAATTCAGTCCAGAACATATTTTCAGAACAAAACTTCAATAGAAGCTTCTCCAACTTCTCCCTCAATAGCATCCAGAAACCTTAAACCTTTGAGAGTTGCAATCCCAGCCCATTTGTAGAACACCAGGTCGGGGCTGGCAGGCAAAAGAAGACCCCATCCCAGTTAACCTGTATGGTTGGATGGGAAGGCCTTGCACTTATTCACATAATCTGTCATGATTCCGACTAATGAAACACTTCAAAGAACTTCCAGGCAAGGTTTACCCTAAAAGCCTTTATTATCAGTGTAACAGATTGATAGCACTTCATGTATGGCTTATGCCAGAATCTGAATTCCCCTTGCTTGTGTCTAACTTTTCTTGCTAAACCCCTCCCTTATTTTGCAGTCATAAGTCACATCTTCCAATTAGCCTGGAGGGCAAAGATTCACTTCCGTTCCTTTCCCGGGCTTTCCTTATAAATCTCCTCCCGTTCTCTGTCATCTGAATTAACTCTAAAAATACCAGACAGTTCTGTATATTTTGTCAAAGCAATAATATCCTATATTAACAGCGTTGACATAATTTCTGTCAAGTTTACTTGATTCAACTCAGAGTTGACTCTCTTTACAGGCCTTCTACACTCCACAGAAGTCATTACCCAATCAGATGGATGAAAATGAGTCCATGGTATGTTAATCATCAAATAATTAGAATCTACTCATCTCCATCCTGATACAAGTTCATGTACCGAGGTTAATTTCTTTGCCTCTTCTAGAATTCTCACACATCGATTCTATGATTTGGTATGATTCTGACAAAAATGCACACATTTCAACTTGGTTTTCAGCAGTTAGATGAGCAACATATCAGCATTTGGGATAGTCCTTAAGAAGGTAGCTTTGTGGATTCAAAAAACAGAGGAAGAATGTGGGAGGAGGAATCTGATAGGTGGTAGTAGAGTTATGTTTCAGGTTTCCATGCTAGTAGACATTTGTGAAACCTACATAACAAAAAGCAGTACACACAGTTAAAAATAATGAATCAATTATTCATTAATGTTTAAATTTTTTAAAAATAAGAATACATATTATAAATAAAATAAATAAATAGATAAAATAAAATAAACAAGCAGACTTGTAGGATCCTTTCCATAGGAAGGTGACTATAATGATCTTATGGAGAGGATGGAAGAATCTAGGTGTCAAACTCGTGATACGTCACGTGACGTGTCGTGACGTATCACAACTTTTTTCCCATTGCCAGCAATGGGGTGGGCGTGGTTTTGGCATGATGCATCCGGCCTGCGGGCGGCAGTTTGACACCCCTGGTCTAGATGAACAAGCTTCTGAGATGGTCTCAGGGGACCTGCCTCCTTCCCTTTCCCTTCAGAGATCCTTCCCACTCAATACAGTTCTGGGTGGTAATGCCCAGGGAAGGAGTTGGGTAGAACAATCCACCTAAGCAAGTTTCTAGAAGATGGTCTTCACTTTCCTTCCTGTGATACACAAATTCTCATATCAAGAAAAAATGTCCGAGATGATCATAAATGAAGGTACCTTTGCAATCGACATGTTTTACTGTCACTTAAGTTTTTATTCAAAATATTCACTTTGTCAGGTATTATGAGAGAGAGATGGTGGAGATTTCTGAACTGTTTTTCCTGCCTCTGAATCTGTCCCATTCTGCTGTGCTCCTCAGGGCTCCTGTTCTGTCCCACCACCCGATGCCTCTCAGCAGAAGCAGACCTGAGGAGCAGGAACTACTTGGTGCCTGTAAAAAAAATACGGAGTCGTGCTGCTCTTAGGCTTTGCATTATTGCTCCAACTTCATGTGGATGTCATTGTGGGTCTATCCAGCTGTCAATGTTTAATTGTTCTATCAGTGGACTGAGAGTTAGGTAAATAAAATTTGAACTTCTTTATTTTCAGTTGTTGCAGATATGCAGGTGCTGCTTGCATGATGACAGCCTCTTGAAGTGTAAGAGCAGAAATAGAGTCTAAATTTGTTCAAGGACTTTGCCTTTCATATTTTATATGCTGATGGATATGTATCAGGAGTGTCTCTGCAAAGATGGCTGTGGAATGACCCAATAGTGATCACAAGTGTATCTGGGGTGCATTTGGAGAGAAGGACCTTTCCGTTCCTTATAGTTAATGAATAATGTCTCATTATCTCTAAGTTAGTTTTCATTGAGAGAGATTCAATACCTGGAGACTACATGCTCCCATCTACCCACTATTGTCTCCTTCTCTCAGCCTTGTCAAGTATAGTTGCTTTTCCACTCCACCCTTGCTTCATTTCAAGCTCACATTATGTAACTTTCTGCTCATTAATCATCACATCAAGGGATCTTTATTACATTCAGGATCCATTAATTGGTTCTTCTTAGCATCCGCATTAACATCTACAAATCTGTCATTTGGAGGCATCTCTCTTCCTTCTCTTGGTTGCATCCACAGAGCTGCTTTTGATAGGTTCCTCTCCTGTCTAAGCCAGAACAAAAAAAAAAAAGTTGCCCTTGCTGTGTACACAACACCCTTAGTGTTGTGTTGTCTCCTTATACCTTTAACATGTATCTCTCTTCTTTCTCTTGGGTCATATCTGTATTTTTTAAATTGCTTTTTGGTTATACTCTCAACCAAGTAAACTTTTAAAAAATCTTTGAAACCATGAATTAGCCATTCAATTAGATGGCAGCAAAGAGATAATATCTTGGCTGCCATCAAGTAGTCCTTTGTGCAGTTGCTTAGTATGTGCTACTGAAGAATTAGACTTTTAAAAAACAGAGCTAGCTGTGGGGATAGAGACAGAGACATTGGCTTTTGGACAAGATAAGTGGGCAAGAAGGCTGTGTGGATTTACCCTTTCTCAGTGCACAGCTTTCATACTTTTAACTATCCTGATCTTTTCTTACTCTCATTGTATTGAAATACCGTTAACACTTTTGGTATTATTGTCTTATTTCCTAGCATGAATTTTGTCTTTACTTTTACAGTACCCTGTCCATCTTAATGGATTCTTGAACCTAAGAAGCAAAATTAATCTATTGCCATGACTTCTTTGTTTAATCTGTAAGTTCCCTAAGCCTCCAGTCTTTAATTTTCTTAATATTTAATTTAACCCATGATTACTTTTATAATGCGCTTTTCCAAATCTTATTTACTTTCAGGCTAACCAAGTGGCATTGGCAGAATATCCCAAGTTATTTCTGGTTTGCCCTCCAGTGTTGATTCCAGCTGTCATCTTTGTCGATTCTGGTCTTCTTTCAAGATATGCATTTTACAAGTTAAATAGATATTACCAACCCAACCACCAGGGGGCATTAGCACATCATATTTAATTGGCCCCCAAATGGCCCTGAAACGACCACCACATCGTCTGTTTTTGATTTCGACCATGAAGGAGACAAAATGGCATCTTAAGGAAAGTCCAGAACAAACTCTGCCAAATCACCAAATGATTGGACACTTCATGTTATCTTGGGAGTCACAGGCCTAATTTGGAGACTATAAACCACACCAGACTGCACTGTCCATCATTGGTAAAGGCCAGGAAACCATCATGTTGCCGTTGCCATTTCCTGTGTCACCCCTTGTGCTGCCAAAGCTACAAATGCCAACATATATTCGCCAAGCAATCTCTTCTTCAGGGAAGAAATGTAAATCAAGTTGTCTTTAGATCAGATTTGTTCTATGTTTGTTGACACACAGCTATTAGCACTTTAATTGTGTCCTTGTAGATTTAAGCAGTTCAGTGAGCATTTTATCTAACCCTGGTGCTTTTCTCTTTAACAGTTTTTCTGCTGTCTTTCATACTGCCCTTTCTAGAAGAGAATATATTCTCCTTCTTCATTTTTAAAAGTTCTATCTTTCTGTTTTTAAAGGGCTTCAGTGCAGACTTTCCATTCTCTTTGGCTAAATTTTATTAACCTTTCTGTTTGCTTTATTAACCTTTCTGTTTTCTTAATACAAATATTCCTGTAATTAAAGTTCCTCCTTTTCTTCCTCATTCCAATCACCTATTAATAGATGTATTTTTTAGATGTTGCATTTAAATGTTGCATTTAGAATCTCTTTCAGTTTGCCAGAGGATTTCTCAACTTCTTCCATAAATAGACACTTAGAGTTATTTAACATGAATGTTCATTAATTCTAATAAATATCCCGTTGTTTATCAGATTATAGCTGAACATATATTGTGGAATCTTTTGATTTCAAAGTGTCCATTTATGGTGCATCAATTTGCTTTTACAGTATTTAAAACATTCAATTTAGCGCACTAATCTTCTCCTTAAGAACTTCCAAGTGTTTCTGGATTCATGCTTAACAAATTCCATGCCCCAGTTACATGTGTACCTGGGAAATGAGAAATTCCTCTTTAAATATTGGAACCATCAGGGACCCAGCTGCCTTGTGGCTTTGATCTGGTCACTTCCCCTCAAGTTTTACAGATGAAAGTTCACTCACTGTTCTTCTCCAGTAATTAGAAGAATGCCTTACAATATGGGCAGTCTGAAGAGTATCCAAACATACCCAAACCTTTTAGTCATATCTATACAGTTTTCTTGGCAAGAGTGCAGGAATGAGTTACCATTGCTTTCTTCTTCTCTTGGGTAGAATTCCTTCTCTATCCTGACCACTTTGTGGATTACCCTTAGTTTCACTCATCCCTTGGCAGTTTTTGCTTGTTAAAACTGATAGAAAATCCTGAACATTGAGATTCTTGCATCAACCCCTTTCAGAACTAAGTGCAGACACAGACGGACACTTCATGATTATGTGCCAGCTCCAGATACATGTAAAGCATCACCCCTCAAAGCCTGGAAGTGGAAAATTATCTTTCTTCTTGGAGAAACAAGAGCTGTGCCAACTTCCTCCCTGCATTTGGAAGTGATAATGTCTTACAAAAGGGCTACCACATCCCTATACAGGCAGTCCTCGACTTACAACTGTTCGTTTAGTGACTATTCAATTTTTTCATCCTTACGATCATTGCAGTATCCCTGTGGTCACGTGATCAACATTCGGACGCTTGGCAACTGGCATGTGTTTAGGATGGTTGCAATTTCTTGGGGGGGGGTCACATGACCACCTTCTGCAACCGTCTGACTAGCCAGTCCATGGGGAAGCCAGATTCATTTAACAACTGTGTTATTAACTTAAAAACTGCAGTGATTCACTTAATAACAGTGGTAAGAAAGGTGGTTAAATGGGGCAAAACTCACTTACCAACTGTCTTATTTAGTAATCAAAATGTTCAACCCAATTGTGATCGTTAAGTCGAGGATCATCTGTATACGTACCTTAGTTTTCAAGCACCCATATTTGTGCCAAGACCAATGCAAACAAAGTATTTGGTAGTTGAATGCCATATATAGCCTAAAAGAAGAATACATGAAGCCTTTATGCAACAAAGCTGGCACGGTTGTCTCCTCAGAGCCCCTTGACTCAGCATGCTGGGGGCAGGTCTGTGCAACCTTCCCTTCCAGACTTTGGTCTGGCCCAGTCAATGAGTGATGGGCTCAGGCGGGTTTGATTAATTAATGATTGTGACATGTTGCTGGCAGAGAAGCATCACATGTAGCTCTTTGCCCAGACTCTCTGCTAGTTTATAAAGTGCTTCAAATGCCACCACATGCCAGTGTCTTGAAACCTCTACAGAAATAAATGACTATAATTATTCTTGTGATGGTCTCAGCAATTTGAAGAATATCACATACTGCATGTGTCTATATGGAATCTAAAACTTTGATTCATAGCTCTGTAGTGGATAGTGCATTTATAATCATTGTTCAAAACCTCTATATGGGATAAGCCTGAATATTTCTAAGCACTACTGTACTTCCCTAGAGATTGAGTCAATATTTGTCAAAATAATAAAAGCAGCATTGCACTCCTTTTCGGTGTTCATCAGAATCACAATGTGTGGACCAAAGAAGTGGGGCTTCCACTGAGAAAGTGTGACATCACTTTTGTCAGACTGGTTAGTTTGAACACACACACGCACACACACACACACACACACACACACACACCCCGTACCACTGGATCCAGTCTTTCCCATTAACCGTAGTACCGATCACCAATGTCTAGAATAATTTAGGTAAGAAAAGATATGTTTATGTAGCCCATAGGGATGGACTGTATCCACTGAATATATATAAAAGTGCTTCTTTCCTCTCTTGGTTCAAATATCACATTAAGCCATAGCTGATTTTGAACAAGGTTTTGTTGAATAAAGCATAATGATTCAATTCACACATTCTGTCTTTATGCCTACATATTTACCAGATGCTTTTTCCTGAAATCTTTTGTTTATTTCTAATTTTGCACACGGCCACTTATTTCACACTCAGTGAGCATATCATTTCAAGACAGTTTTTGTATTTTTTTGTTTTCAGATGCTTGTTCCTGCAAAGAAAGCTGTGAATTAAATAGGCATGTGTCTGGTTAGGTAACTGCATCTAAGAACAAATCAAAGCCTAAAATTGCCTCCAAAATCTAAAGAACAATCCAACTATGGAATAATGAAGCATATGTGATATAAACCAGATAATGAACAAGATATGTCCAAAATCATACAAACAAATAACATAAGCCATGGAATAATGTAATAAAAAGGAGTTTTAACATATGTGCAAATGCACATGTATCTCAAATTTAGTGTTGTTTTAGCTGCATTTTTAGCCACTTCTCACCAAGTCAAGGCTGCTAAATCTAAACTGCATATATTCTAATGATCAATAGATGGCAGCAAAGAAAGTAATAGTAACAACAACAATAAAGTTGGAAGGGACCATGGAGGTCATCTAGTCCAGCCCCTGCTCAGGCAGGAAACCCTACACCATTTTAGACAAATGGCTCTCCAGTCTCTTCTTAAAAACTTCCAGTGTTGGAGCATTCACAGCTTCTGGAGGCAGGTTGCTTCTCTCTTTGATTAGTTTCCATTTGTTGCTTCTTCCATTCCCCCGCCCCACCTGCCCGCAGGGCCTCTCACCGCCTCCAAGGCCCGCTGCAGATCGCCCAGGCAGCCCAGCAGCGCTATGGCGGTCACGCCCTCTGCCCACACCCTGCAGCATTAACTGTGCACGATGGGGTGTGAGGGCAAAGTCTTGTCTGTGCTGTCTGGTTGCCATGTCCTTGGCTATGGTGCTCTGCGTGGGCCATGCTCAGGGGCGACTCTCCTTCAGGGGGGCTGCTGGAGAGGAGGGGGTCGTGCGGGGAGGTGAGGCTGGGGCAATGGCATGTGTGCCCAAGAGAGGGCTCTGAGTGCCGCCTCTGGCACCCGTGCCATAGGTTTGCCACCACTGTTATAAGCCTTACAAAGGTCTTCTATCTAGGTGCCATGATGGCACAGTGGTTAAATGCAATAGTGCAGGCCAACTCTGCATTCCACTGCCAGGAGTTCAATCCTGACTGGCTCAAGGTTGACTCAGCTTTCCATTCTTCTGAGGTCTGTAAAATGAGGGTCCAGATTGTTGGGGGCAATAGGGTGACTCTGTAAAACCGCTTAGAGAGGGCTGTAAAGCACTGTGAAGCGGTATATAAGTCTAAGTGCGATTGCTATTGCTAGATCCTTTAGACTATACTTGGAGGTGCTGCTTTACTTTCTGGTAAATTGATGTTTTATCACTGGCCATGCCTGCTATACCACAATTTTGTGAACCCACTACAGATGCTATCATATCATTTCAAATGAGCCAATGGCCAAGAAAGGTTCCCAGAAACTGCTTTATCTTACTGAAAATTAATTGGAAACTGTTAAAGCCCACCAGCGAGTTCTTTGAGAAGCAAAAACTAGGCTCATTTCTGAGGCTTAAGCACTCCCATATTTAGAAAGGTAGCTTAAGTGACCTGCAGCCAGGACTAGATTGGTATCCTGGGCTGTTTGGACTTGTACTGTACCAACATGGCAAGCAGGTCATTTTTTTCCATAACTGTGAATGATGTAGAAGTTAGCAATTAACTAAAGGAATTTCTGAGAAGGTTGGGGGGACTGTGCAACTGATATAAGAAGCAACACACAGCTCTTTAGACTTTGCTCCTGTCTGGAGTATAAAGGACATAGTGTTTCTCCGCTCATTTTGTCTGCAAGGGGACTGTGGATCTAGCCTGTGACCTTGTGATGTTTCCCCTGAGTATCTCACCTGCAGCAGGTAAGGGAACACATAGGGACAAGAGCCTGGAGCAGCACCAACAGACATGGATCAGGTAGCTGAATCCAGACCATCCAGGTAAACAGTTCTTAACTCTTAACCCTAGCACTGAATCAACCCAGAGTATTTCCTTAGGGTAAAAAAATGCCTGTATCAAAACAGGCATAGATCCAGCCCAGCTAAATCTTTCTTACCTTTTGGCTAACATAACACCTGTCTAATCTCTCTTCCAAACAATGAAGAACCAAATACAGAATCTCCCCGGCAGTTTAGATATAGTCACAATGGCAATAAGAACATAGGTGGAAGCAATAGATATGCGTCTATCTGCAATAATAATCCATTACCTTGGATAAATGATTAAAATATATGGTTTCTTGGCTGCTGAATATAGGGGAAGCACCTGGAATTTCCTTGAAACCAAGATAAAACATATAAGGAACGGTTGCGAGAATTGGGTATGTCTAGTTTAACGAAGAGAAGGACAAGGGGGGACATGATAGCAGTATTCCAATACCTCAGGGGCTGCCATAAAGAAGAGGGAATTAAGCTATTTTCCAAAGCACCTGAAGGCAGGACAAGAAGCAACGGGTGGAAACTAATCAAGGAGAGAAGCAACCTAGAACTAAGGAGAAACTTCCTGACAGTGAGAACAATTAATCATTGGAACAGCTTGCCTCCAGAAGCAGTAAATGCTCCAACACTGGAAGTTTTTAAGAAGAGACTGGACAGCCATTTTTCTGAAATGGTGTAGGGTTTCTGCCTGAGCAGGGGGTTGGACTCGATGACCTCCAAGGTCCCTTCCAACTTTATTACTATTATTATTATTATTATTATTATTATTATTATTATTATTATTATTATTATTATCATTATTATTATTATTATTATTATTATTATTATTATTATGTCAGGACAAGTGTCACATTTATCATTGGCAATGTCTTTTTTCAGCTGGCAGGTTATGATGCTACCTTATGGGAGAGATAATCCAGTACAATGCTGTCAATCCACAGGAGGAGGAAGACTCTTGCAGCCACCACCTTTTTCCGTCAGCCATAGCATCCCAGGTACTCAGCCCAAGAGTCTTGTTTAGCCTCCAAGCTCTGCAGCTGAAGTTCTGTCCTTTCGGTCCTTTTCTTCACTTCACTTTCTTCATGCCTTTCCATGTGTTCTTGGGCCAGCTGGGTATCTTTTCTCTTCAATGAAACTACCATGTTTTTAAGGGGATTTTTTGTCCTTAAAAAAGTGGATATAGGATAGACGATCCTATTTACAGAGTACTGTAGACGTTCTTGGGGTCTTCTATACAATTACTTCGCAACCCACACAGCTAAAGCTACATGCTTCAGAGGTACAGATATTACAAACGTTCCAGCAGGAGCTGGTACTGGCTCTTCATGGGATGGCACAGTAGGCTTTTTTGCCTCTTTTTTTTTTTTTTTTTTGAAGAGTGCCCTAAGCCTAGATAATCTCACAAATGATTCAGGAAGCAGAAGATCCTATTATTTGTGAGATGCAGTTTCTTTAATAAACATTTCTTTCTCCATAGTTTTACAGATGAATCTGAAAACTAGAGAATATTTGTTCCCCACTGTCAGTTCTAACCTTGAGCACTTCCCCCCTGGCTCCTCAGGGAGGCTGGCAGAAAGCATGGAGAGCCATGAAATCAACACTGATTTTTCCAAGATGTGGAACCCCTACTCATGTTGGGATGAAGTAGAGAAACCAGGTAAGGGAAATGAAGCTAGGGATATAAACAAGCAAGCGTACCAGACCTCTCATTTCTTTGTAACATCATGTCACTTTCAAGCTAGGTTTGGCTCTGGTGACTTCAAGGACATGTATATGCAGAATTATTGGCAAGTTGTATTTTCATTTCTTTCTTCTGGTATTACTTTTTACTTTCCAGTATCCCTACAAGCTAAGTATTTCTTGGTGATACTAGCCAGGACCAGTCCTACTTAGGCTTTCAAGATCAGTCAAAATGACCTGGGTCCTGCCATTCTATATTGGCCACTTCTTCAAAATATTTCTTTTCATCCTTTGCATTCAATCACATCTATTTCTCTTGCCTTGCCTTGCCTTCTATTCTATTCTATTCTATTCTATTCTATTCTATTCTATTCTATTCTATTCTATTCTAAATTTAAAAAATGATTTAAAAACGTCAGATTAAAATCAAACTGAAAAAATCCAAATTGTAGCACTATTAAAGCCAGACAAGGTGGCAAGATAAGGTTAAATATCAAACAGGATCATTCTGAATTTCAGAACTAAGATGGCTTCTGATACTGGTCAGAATGTTAATAATTCTTGGAAGGACTTTACAGAATGTGTGTCTGTGTGCTCTTTCTTTTAACAACTACAAGGATGCACCATTTCATTATTTTTCCTATCACTTGAGGTAGAACAATTTCATACCACCTACCAAACAGATCAAATGGATGGTGATCCATGGTCATAAAAGGGCTACCTGCCACTACAAATATGGAGTAAATTTCCAGTGCTTAGGGCTATCAACTTTGCACTGTAAACAGATGATCACTGGACAGCAGCAAGTAGATACCAAAAATGTTAACTCTTTTCTTCACGTGCTGGTTGGCTAGAATTTGCATGATGTGAACAGCTAGCCCCAACATAGATTTACTTTTCATCTCTAGATCTTTGCCATGAAACAAACTTAAACACCAAGAAATTTTGGCAAGAATAAGTTCTAAAATGGTTCCTTTCTCTAGAGTGGCAACTATTGTAAAACCATTTATTCAAGAAAAATCACAACAGGAGATCAGATCTGTAACTTTCACAGGCTTTCCCAGAGAATAGCTAGATCAAAGATTATTTCATTTCACACCATAGAAAGTGGGAGTGTGGCATGTGGTGAAGTGTCAGGGAAAAGGTCTAAATTCAGTGATTTTCCCAATATTTTAAGATCCAAATTTTTAAGTAAAATTTACTGATATTGCACTGTTGTTCATGCATTGGCCTGGATCCAAATTTCTTTCCTTTAAGCTAACATTTTTACAGTATGAGGAATGTTCTGCATGTCAGAACTCCAACAGAAATGATTTGGTGCTTGAATCATTGACGTCTAATGGTCGAGAATGTTGTATGCAGTATACTTGTGATTGTTAACATCAAGTGTTCCTGTTAAATACTGGACTATGACATGGTTAGTGATTAGAAATGGATTAGTCTCCCTTATGACATTGTTATTTTAAAAAATTCTTAGAAGCTATGTGTGCCTCTATTGTGTACATCTAGGACAAGTGTACATATATAGACAAATGTTAACAGGTCCTCTTGAGAGGAGGAAGGAAGGAAGGAAGGAAGGAAAGAAGGAAGGAAGGAAGGACCATTTCTGAAAGACAAGACAAAAAAATCACTGACTTTGGCCAATGAGAAGAAGCTCTTTAAGGAATACACTTGTGTTAATCAGGAAGAAATAAAATAGGATTAACTGTAAATGAGAAAATCTTTAACAGACATGGAAATCTTTTGCATAACAGGAGAGAGAGAGAGAGAGACTTATTAGGAGGACCATGGCCATAAAAACAATTATCGCTCATTAATAGAGAGATTTTATGTGCATGGAAGATACTTCCATATTAATCTTCTGTCCAGCAAATTGCAGAAAAGTTGATCTCAGTAATGTGAAAGAACTCTAATATGGAATCAGTTTTTATGGATAAAGATTCAAGCAACAGACAAAAATACTTTTAAAAAAAGATCAGATATTATTTACCAATGTTTCCAAGATAGATTGTGCCTTGCAATGGTGTTTGCTATAAATCAGCTTTCTATTTGTGGTAGAATTACTTTAGCTATTTTGGTACTGTTACTTGGTAACAATAAAAAACATGCCAATCAAGTCTTCATTCCTCCATGGAGCTGCCATTTGACAGCTTCCTGCTGCCCCTGTTGCTGTGTTTTTAATGATCCACAGTTGCAGCAGAAGAAAATGCTTACCACCCTGTTATCCACAGCTTTCCCTACTGATTCCTTTGGGTCACACCAGCTCTCCTTAAGTTGACACTGTGGTTTTTAACCAACAGCACTTTGCAAACTCAGCATCATGGCTTTATTTGTCATTTAAAAGCACAAGAACAAGCAGCCAAGGCAAAGACATTTGCAGCCAAGGGCAGAAACCTCATCTTCCCTGTTTATCTTACAGTCTATTGTGCCTCAAAGTATGACCACATCAGTTTGTTTCCTTCCCAAAAGAAATATGCCAATTAAAACATTTTAAATCAGGGTCAAATGGTTAGAAAAGACAGAGCTATAAAACATGAGAGGCTGAGTGGCTAAAAATCCATCTAATAATAATAATAATAATAATAATAATAATAATAATAATAAAAAAGTTGGAAGGGACCTTGGAGGTCATCGAGTCCAACCCCCTGCTCAGGCAGGAAACCCTACACCATTTCGGACAAATGGCTGTCCAGTCTCTTCTTAAAAACTTCCAGTGTTGGAGCATCCACCCCTTTTGGAGGCAGATTGTTCCATTGGTTAATTGTTCTAACTGTCAGGAAGTTTCTCCTTAGTTCTAGGTTGCTTCTCTCCTTGATTAGTTTCCATCCATTGCTTCTTGTCCTGCCTTCAGGCGTTTTGGAGCATAGCTTGACTCCCTCTTCTTTGTGGCAGCCCCTGAGATATTGGAACACTGCTATCATGTCCCCCCTCGTCCTTCTTTCCATTAAACTAGATATACCCAATTCCAGCAACCGTTCCTTATATATTTTAGCCTCCAGTCCCCTAATCATCTTTGTTGCTCTTCTCTGTATTCTTTCTAGAATCTCAGCATATTTTTTACATTGTGATGACCAAAATTGGATGCAGTATTCCAAGTGTGGCCTTACCATGGCATTGTAAAGTGGTATTAATACTTCACGTGATCTTGATTCTATCCCTCTGTTAATGCAGCCCAGCATTGTGTTGGCTTTTTTGGCAGCTGCAGCACACTGCTGGATCATATTTAAGTGGTTGTCCACTAGGACTCCGAGATCCCTCTCACAGTTACTACTATTAAGCAAGGTACCCCCTATACTATACCTGTGCATTTGGTTTTTCTTGCCTAAATGTAGAACCTTACTTTTTTCACCACTGAATTTCATTTTGTTAGATAGCGCCCAGTGTTCAAGTCTGTCCAGGTCCTCCTGTATCTTAAACCTGTTTTCTGGAGTGTTGGCTATTCCTGCCAGCTTGGTGTCATCTTGGAAGCTGTGAAGAAGCTGTCCCAAACTGTCTATGGTTTTTGTGCCAACAAGAGACTAAAACAAGATGAAAGTTTTGACTGGCTGGTGGGAACAGTGGAAGCTGTCTGATACTATTGGTCCACCAGGCCACTATTGATGGTTTGACTTATGTGCAGAAGATTTTTCAGCCCAGCCTTATCTGGAATTGCAGCTGAGGTGAACTTCTAAATTCAAAGCATGTGTTTTACTTCATATACCTGACGGAATATCCCACAGAAGATGCTGTTGGTTTTTTTGTTCCATATTATGGCAAATAATGGTTTAAACAACATGAAAGCAAGATTTTGATTGAAAGTGAGAAAAAAATTCCTACCAGTAAGATCAATGGAACCAATGGTCCAACGGAATGATGGCTTCTCCTTCATTGGATGCCTTGTCTTGCCTTTTAGCAGAAACTGGACTATCTGGAATTCTTTCATTTGGATTCCTGCACTGAGTGGCCTTTGGACTCCGTGAGCTAAATGGGACTTTTCAACACTATTGTTCCATCGTGTACTCTATGATTCTAATTGTGTCCCATGGCTCTCATGTTGCAAGGGAATGCAATGCATCTTCCTAGCAACAGAAGGCACAGATGTCTGAACAGAGGAGGCAAGCAGGAACCTCAAGACTGGGAGGCAGAGAAAATGTCATTGGCTGCTTAATAAGCAGTAGGAGTTGG
Source organism: Crotalus tigris (assembly GCF_016545835.1). Lineage (NCBI taxonomy): Eukaryota > Metazoa > Chordata > Lepidosauria > Squamata > Viperidae > Crotalus > Crotalus tigris. Next base: position 5,704,651 of record NW_024096520.1, read on the forward strand.
ACACTAATGTACCCTGAGTTGAGTTCATCACTAGGAGAACAGATACAGCTGTGGAAAAAAAGTCTAATAAACTGTAGGAGAGATCAAGAAGCTAGCCCATGTGGAGATGATCTAACTCTGCAAAATACTTAGAGTCCAAACTAAGTAACTAAATTGATCCAGGTTGCATATAAGAATCAAACATAGCAATCTGATTCCCTGAAGATAGGTTGTGTTGAGTCCGTGGCGGGAAGCAGACACGAGAAGCAGTTGAAGTTCTCAGTTTTCTTTATTCTGCGTTCAGCTTACAAGTAGATGGCTTCAGCAGCTCCCCAAACCTCCCAACTTCTTATATAGACATTTCCCGGGTAAATGCGATACTTTTCCCGCGCCAGCACTCGCGCATGCGCACGGTGCTGGCGACAGCCTGTCTGGTCCTGGGCAGCTTTGCACCTGCCCGGGACTGCCTGCAAATGCCCGAGCCGTTTGCAAGGCTCGGGACATAACACCCCTTTCCCCCGGGCTAAAACTACCACATATAATCATTTATTTTATGCAGTGTTCTGCTTCTCAGTGCTCCTATCGTTACCTGGCTTTTGTTTAGCCAGCAATGTTATGTAATCCTCGAAGTATTTAGGAGACTTCTTTGCTCTCTGTGACCTTCTCAGCTCTGGGTTACTAGCATGAGTTCCCTGACTGGAGGGAGATGTGAGCCTGTTCTCCTTATTTTGCCTTGGTGCCTTCCAAGGACTGTGCCCCGCTGCCTGGCCTGCTTGCTCGCCCACCGGGCTCGTCAGGCCAGGGCTTCTGTCACTTTGTGACCTGGTTGACCTGCCTAGCTGTAGACCCTCGGGCCCCTTGAAGTGATAGCCACTGCTGGGCGTCTCTGTTGAACCTCCTAGGTCCATCCAAGACCTGTCAGGAGGCTGTCCATTCCCTGAACCCCGTTCTGTGTCCGGGCTTGTGTGGGTTTCTGTACTTTCCCAAAACTCAGTTACTCCCTGATTTGGGCTAGAGGTGTTGTAGTCGGGACTTGGTTCCTCGACCACCTCCCTGTATGTTTGACCCCCTGTAGGATTTGGGGTAAGGTCAGGCCAACCTTGGGAATTGTGTGCCAGCTCTCTTGCGGGGAATGATTTGTTGGGATGCCCCCGGGTATCCTCCGTGACTGGAGTGCTGTGTGATGTGTGTGGAAAGTGAGTATGCCCCCGGGGTGACTCCCTGGCTGTAGTAGGCGTGGATGCCTGGTAATTAGGTAGGCTCATAGAATTCTTGTTCGGAGCTCTCGCGGAACCCTGGGATGGGCCGTTTGTAGCTCCATCAGTGGAGATGGGCAGCAGCTCGTGCCCTTCCCTTTGCTCCAAAGGGTCCCCCTCCCCCCCTGGAAAAGACCCAGGAGTCTCATCTGAAAAGTCCCGCCTAGGGCGGAGTTGGTCGATGTGCCGACGCAGGACACGACCGTTGTCCAGGGCTACCTCGTAGGAGAGAGGACCTGTGACCCTGGAAATAGAAGCGGGGACCCATGTATGACCAGGCCCGTAATTGCGAGCCCAAACCGGGGCACCCACAAGTAGTTGTCTAGGTGCCCTAGGATGTGAGGTAGATGAAGGCAGTCTGTCCGGATGCAACAAGGTAGTAAGTTGACGCCCCCAACGAAGTTCAGCTGGGCTTCTCCCTGTAGAAGTGGACGGTGTGGTGCGATAAGAAAGGAGAAAGTCAGCCAACCTGTGATGCCAGTCCCCGTAGGTGAGTCTTTTCAATGCGTCCTTTGTGATGCGCACCATACGTTCAGCCATACCGTTGGTGGACGGGTGGAAGGGTGCAGACGTGGCATGACGAATCATGTTTGCCTGTAAGAAAGCTTGGAATTCGGAGGAAGTGAATTGAGGGCCGTTGTCGGACACAATGACATCTGGCAGCCCGTGTGCAGCAAAAATCCCCCTCAGTACCTGAATAGTCTTTGCAGTGGTGGTGGATGAGACAGGTACAACCTCAAGCCATTTCGAATGGCTGTCAACAAGGACCAAGAAGAACTGGCCCTGAAAGGGTCCAGCGTAGTCAATGTGCACCCTAGACCATGGGGACTGTGTTTCCTCCCATCTATGCACGGGAGCTTGGGGCATCTCTGGGCGAGATCGTTGGCACAGGTGGCATGCATGCACCTTAGCCTCAATATCTTTATCTAAACCAGGCCACCACAAGTGGCTGCGCGCAAGAGCCTTCATACGAACAATGCCAGGATGACCCTCGTGGAGGGATTCTAAGACCCTAGTCCTCATTGAGGTGGGAATGACAACTCTGTTTCCCCAAAGCAGACAACCCTGAGAAAGGGACAGCTCGTTCCTTTTGGACCAGAAACTCTGAAACTCAGGACTAGGGCAGTGCTCAGGCCAACCAGACAAAACCCAGGAACGGACACGTGAAAGTGTGTGATCTGTACCTGTTTCAGCGGCAACATCCCTGGCACTAAGAGGGAGCTCGGGCAAGGCTTGGATTGATAGAATGTTGACAGCTGGCGCAGGGTCAGCTTCTACTACTGGCAGAGGCAATCTACTGAGGCCATCAGCATGGCCCATTTCTTTTCCAGGCTTGTGGAGTAAAGAAAAATCATATGCAGACAAAAAAAATAGACCACCTAAGCATTCTAGGGGAAATGATTTGGGGAGTCTGCTTACGTGTGGTAAACAGTCCCAGCAGAGGCTTATGGTCAGTGAAGACCGTGAAGTGCCTGCCATATAGAAAGTCATGGAATTTTTTAATTCCAGCAACAACAGCCAGAGCCTCCCTGTCTATCTGAGCGTAGTTGCGCTCAGCAGAAGACAATGTTCTGGAGTAATATGCAACAGGAACCTGAGTTCCATCAGACCTGAGGTGGCTCAGGACAGCTCCAACCCCGTAAGGGGACGCATCACAAGCGATGCACACAGGAAGAGACTCGTTGAAATGTGCAAGTACACTGTTAGAAGTGAGCAAAGCCTTGACTTTGTTAAAACAACCCTCATGCGTTTGTGACCACTGCCACACTGCTTGCTTGTCTAGTAGCCTGTGAAGAGGCTCAGCTACACTAGCTTTTTGTGGAAGAAAAGAATTGTAGAAATTCAGGAGGCCCAGGAAGGCCTGAAGTTCGGCCTTGGACTTTGGCCTAGGTGCTTCTAAAATAGCAGTCAGTTTGGATTCAGCAGGGTGAATCCCAGCAGCATCAATTTTGAACCCCAGAAATTCAGTAGAAGGCACCCCAATCATGCATTTGTCTTTTTTGAGCTTGAGGCCTGATTTCCTGAATCTTAACAGAACAGCTCTTAGCCTTTCAGCTAGAATGTGTGTGGAGTCTCCTGCAATTAAGACATCATCAAAGTAGGGGCAAACCCCCGGTATGCCCCGCAGTGTGTTTTCCATTACGCTTTGGAAAATCCCAGGAGCGACATTCACTCCAAACTGCAGCCTTTTTACCTTAAAGGCTCCCCTGTGGGTCACAATAGTCTGAGCTATAGCAGCATCATCATCAACAGGCAGCTGTTGATACGCTTGAGCTAGGTCAAGCTTTGCAAAAACGCGCCCCCCCTTGAGGGAGGCCAGAATATGACTGACCACAGGAACAGGATAGGCATGTTGCTGCAATGCCTTATTCAGAGTGCATTTGTAGTCAGCACAAATGCGAATGTCCCCATTTGCCTTTAGAGGCGTGACAATGGGGGTCTCCCAAGGACTGGAATCAACAGGTTCTAGGATTCCCTGTTGAATCAGTTTGTCTAACTCAGTGTCAATTTTACTCTTTAAAGCAAAAGGGACCCTTCTTGCTTTAATTCTAATGGGAGTGACAGTGGGGTCTAGCTTTAAGGACACAGGGGGTCCTTTGAATGTGCCCAGCTGGGGGCTGAAAACATCTGCAAATTCTTTGCAGACTTCCTGTAGGTCGAGTGTTTGTAAACTGTTGAGTCCTGTGACGTGTATCCCCAGGGCCTCAAACCAATCGAGTCCTATGAGACTCGTTCGTTCACCCCCTACTACTAATAAGTCTAGTGGACCTTCAAAACTCTTGTATTGCACGTTAAGGGTGGCCTCCCCCTTAACACACACTCTTGAATTTTGAAAATCTGTTAACACAATGTCAGAAGGCCTTAACTTGGCCTGAGTTCCACTACCGGAACAAATCTTCCTAAATGTATGCAAGGAGATAATTGAAAAGGCAGACCCTGTGTCTAGTTCCATAGATAATGGAACCCCTTGTAGCTTCACCTTGAGTGACAGCTTTTTCTTAATGGGCTTGTGTGTGCCTGTCCTAAGGATGCTTCTTCGCGAAGCGCAAAACCCTACCCTATTCTGGCTGGGGAATCTGGTACCTTTCAGGCGCAGTTCTTCCTGAGGTTGTACCTTTCGTCGGCCCAGACACACAGCTGCAATGTGTCCTTGTTTGCCGCATGCCCGGCAGGTAGCGGAGCGGTACTTGCAGTCGGTTCTCCTGTGGCGACCTCCACAGCCGATGCACTTGAGCGGAGCTGAAGAGCTTCCCTTCTGTTTTTCTTCCTTCGTGGGGTGGAGACGGTCGACTTCCTCGTCCGGATCCTCCTCGGAGTTTCTTTGGACGTCTTCCTGGTGCACGGATGCAACCTCTGGACTGTTTCTGATCGGCCGCATGTTCTTGACAGCGCCGCCTGCTGCTTCTTCTGCGGTGACTTCCCTTAAGGCATCTTGGTAGGACAATTCTTCTTTAGCGAAAAGTCTCTGTTGTAGATCTCGATGCCTTAACCCGCACACGAATCGGTCCCTCAGTCGTTCTTCGAGGTCTTTGAACTCGCAGTGCTTGGCGGCCTTCCGTAATGCGGCGATGAATTCTTTGGCCGACTCACCGGGCCGTTGATCCCTCTGCTCGAAGGTGTGGCGCCATGCGATGACGGACATCTTGGGGTGGAAGTGCTCCTTCAGTAGCTTCTTCAGATCTGCGTAGCTTACAGACTCTACTGGAACAGGTGCTGCAAGGTTTTCTGCGATGTCGAAGGCGTCTTGGCCACAAACACAAAGCAGGGTGGCAGCCTTCAAGCTCTCTTCCCTCACTTGGTTTGCCTTGAAGTAGTTCTCCACCCTGGCTACGTATGACTCCCACCGCTCTGGATGTGAGACGTCGAATTCCGAAAGCCTTCCGATTTTTGCCATCTTCAGGAGACGGGTCTATCAGCCAGCCTACCCCCGAATGCGCACTGGATTGGCGGGTAGCTGCCGAGTCGACGCCGTTCCGCCGCTCAGGACTCACTTGGGTAAGCTTACACTTCTTCCTTTCCAGGCGGTGTAAGGCAATCCCACCCTCGTCGCCAGTGTTGAGTCCGTGGCGGGAAGCAGACACGAGAAGCAGTTGAAGTTCTCAGTTTTCTTTATTCTGCGTTCAGCTTACAAGTAGATGGCTTCAGCAGCTCCCAAAACCTCCCAACTTCTTATATAGACATTTCCCGGGTAAATGCGATACTTTTCCCGCGCCAGCACCCGCGCATGCGCACGGCGCTGGCGACAGCCTGTCTGGTCCCGGGCAGCTTTGCACCTGCCCGGGACTGGCTGCAAACGCCCGAGCCGTTTGCAAGGCTCGGGTCATAACAGGTTGGACGGTCATTCTTATTAATACTACCTATATTAAATTGATATTTCTCTCAGAGAGGCTTTGGATAGTGAGATGGATGACATGTAGATATAATAAATAAATAAGTAAAATCCTGGACTTAGACAATATGGAGTGAAAAATGTTTGAAAGAAAGAAGACTTAATGTATATTAGTTAAGAATGCCTAAATCAGGGGTAGGCAACCTTGGCTCTTTTATGAATCGTGGACTTCAACTCCCAAAATTCCTGAGCCAGCATGGCTGGCTCAGGAATTCTGGGAGTTGGTCCAGAGTCATAAAAGGGCCAAGGTTGCCTACCCCTGGCCTAAATTGAGTACTTTTGATGACCATGGATTACAGACTGTCTTCCTCAGAACACAGAATAAGTTAGACATACTTCCTTTTGTCATGTCATCCTGCCATCTCGCACAGAAAATCAAAATGAGCATAACTCCCAGTGAGGCGAGGCTTCTTTTCCTTTCTCAAGTATAGGAAAATTGGACATCTCTAAAAGCGACCAGTTGGTTCTCAAACTAAGGAGACATTTACTGGAGAGGAAGAGAAAGATCATACTATGAATCAATTTTAAGCATCAAACTGAACCCCAGAGGCCCACAAACCAAGAATGAAAAATGCACTATGTTGCATGTGGTAGCTAGTTTGAGCCCACTTCAAGGTGCTGGCAATTACCAGTTTATTTGGAGACCTGGCCAGCCTTCTAGATTAGCTTCAGACTCAAACACTCTGCTTGGGGTGTTATGGACACATCCACACATCTCCTAACTTCAGCTCAAAGGTGCTTCTTTAATCGTGATATAAGATCACATACTCATGCTGCTGCTTTCTTCTCATCTTCCATAGCCACGACCACCTAATGTTGGATTTTACTGATCTAGCGTGAAGTGGTGGTTTGCATCTTCTTCCAGCACAACCTTCCTATTTGGTGATGATTGGGGTCTGCCTAGGATCTGTCCAGTTGCTCTGCAGGCTGTGTGTGCTGCGGATAGCCTGGACTGCCCCATTGAATGATTTGCCTGTCCATCGCGACTTATTTCTACATGGATCATCACATATAAAAATAAATCTTTGACTGACAGGTAGATTGCTGAGCAGTAAAAGTACTTTTCTCCTCCCTGCACAGGTCACCTACAATGTCTGATTCATGGGTGGCAGAAGGTACCTAGTGAAGCAGGATTTACAAAACTGTTTCAGTCACCCGACTCCTGTAGGAGATCCATGGAATGGGCAGGAGTTTCTAGGTAAAGCAGGAGCAGAAAGTCCCTCCCTATCTAATGAATTAACTTTTGAGAGATGGATAAATTACTAGTCATTTCTTAAAAGTCATACTTACCCCTGCCCCAACCCCTATTAGGGAGAGCAAATGATGAATGTTTCTCTATCTTAACTTCCTCTCCTACCCTGAATATTGATCCATCATACATCCTATTACTCATGGTCAAACTCAGAATCTGAAATACTGTAGCATTGCAAAAGCAATGGTCAGAGTACTTGAGTAATTTTTGTGCAATAAAAAATCCCTGCAACTTGGTCATGAATTGGTAGTGACTCTGTATGTGTCAGAACTAAATCATTAAGGTTGTATAACCACCATCACCACCACAGCACATACTATGTGTTTCCAACTGATAAATCACAGTGTACAAGGAGAACATTGGAAGGGTCCTTCCACCTTCGTTCAAAAACTCTGCAAAATTTGTATGTTGGTATTCAACGGTGTCATTGTTTAAGGGTAGTTCTGCAGTTTCCTTCTCAATTATCTCTTCTGACTGTGAGAGTGCTGTTCCCACTTCAGGCTCCTTCTGCGTTGCAAAGCCTTTGCCATTTATAGAAAAAGGACTGGCACGTTCTTTTCCGTTACTAAGCAACTCAAGCAAGAGTCACAATTGTTAGGTTTGTTTAGGGATTGGAATGCCAGGCGGATGGATGGATGGATGGGTACCTCTTTTTCACATCCCCCTTGCTGACAAAAAGTTTCTTTTTACCCTGAGTGCAAGCAGAGACAGGGGCCATTTCGAGACTGAAAGCAAAGTCTCCATAGCAATTCCATGTTTCCTCTCAGGGTTTGGAATTTGGGGATGTGGAAATCAGGGGCCTTTCAGATTCAGCTCCTAGTAGCACAACCACATGGCCATTGTAAAAGATGAACTGTACTTTCCGTGTCTCAGGAACATAAGTTTCCTAATCCTTTTATAAATTATTGTATTTAAAATAATCATATAGTCTTTCCAAGCAAACACACTTCAAAGCACAAAAAACAGTGAAAGTAATAAAAAATAAAACCTGCATACATTAAAACAATATTTAAACAATCCATGTTCAGTAAAAAGGGAGTTGAAGGCCAGGGCAAGAAAACAAAATCAAACCATTCATCCCACATTATGATTTACCAGCTCTGTAACAGCAAAGGCAGTTTCTTCCATATCCTGATCCAAAATTGCTAGGGTCTGATCACTGAAAGCAAAATCTTGAGGCTGGCTTGGTAGCTAATTAGCAGCTGCTTTAGGCATGGTTTAATATGTGCACCACAACCAGGTTGTCATATCCTCTACAATTAAGGGTGGGCTACAGAGACCACTTGAAGAAATTAAATATGGAGTTATCAGTATGTTGATAATACTGGGACTCAAGAAAGACATTAAGTTTAGGTAAATGTAGCCCTTCAACAACAAGGTAGTGACTTAACATGGTGGTTCTATTTGCAAATTCAAACAAGATATGAAAAAGACATAAAAAATAATGGGATTTTACAAAGAGCTGACTCCACTTGATAAAATACTTTTAAAAACATTTGATTAAGAAACTTTATAAATACTTATTAAATTGGAAGATGGAAGAAGAACAAGTAAAAGAGACAATGATAGTATGGGCAAAGAACTTGGGATATTCTATAGAACTAGAAGACTGGCAAAAACTGGGATAAAAATATCAAACTTACTAAAGCAGTAACATATAAAGAAAATTTATATAAAATGTTTTATAGATGGTATATGACACCAGTCTGCTTAGTGAAAATGTTTAAAAATTTATTGGATACATGTTGGAAATGTAAGCAAAAAACAGGTACTTATTATCATGCCTGGTGGACATGTTCTATTGCAAAAAAATATTGGTCTAAGATTCATAGATGGTTAGAAAAGATGATGAAAATCCAGATAGAATTTAAACCAGAACTGTTCCTGTTAGTTATATTAAGACCTAATTATGGCAAAGAAAATGATTATTTAATATTATATGTATTAACAGCTGCAAGAATAGTATTCGCCCAATTTTGGAAAAATGAAAACCTACCATCAGACAGATTATAATTTTGAAAATCCTAGATTGTGCAGAAATGGACAGATTAACGTTAGAGATGAAGGAGAAAGAAAATTCAATCTTCTATAAAACCTGGGGAAAATTTTATTAGTGGGTTGAAACACGTTAGAATAAGAAGAGATTTTAGAGTTTTATTATATTAAGTATTAAGCCTGATGATTGGAAATAGTTGTTATGCTATCAATTATGTTAATTATTTAAAGGAATATTACTGTTTAAATGTCTAGTATTATAAACAATAATACTCAATATGAAGACCCGGACGACAGCTTGTTCGCTGAATTACATATTTACTGTAGTTATCCATACCCTGTCCCCTTTATCCCGATTTCCCTGTATCCGCACCGACCCCACCTTTTCTTTACTCATAAAAAATCCAATAAAATATATTTTAAAAAAAAGTTTAGGTAAATATAGAGAAATCTGTTCTCCTGAAATTCAGGAATAGATTCAAGATATACTGTATGTTGTCAATTTTTGAAATGTCAGCATGTTCTAAAAATGTGACAACCGAGCAATATGTTTCTATGTGGCCTAGATTTAATTATAAAATGTAACTGACTATACTAATACTACACAGATCTTTCCCCCCCTTAGTTTATTTTTCTTCTTTTATCTTTAGTCCCTGTGATTTATGTAGGTTCTTTTTCTGTTTTTGAGGCACAATCGCTTTTATATCTTTTTGTAGTTGTTATGTATTTGTTATGATGAAACTTAATTGTAACTGATTTAAAAAGCTTGGCCCCTTCTGGAGCGCCCACATAAACTTTCCCAGTGAGCAACAACTACATGGAAAGCTTAGTGTTGTGGAAAAAAACAAAATGGAGCACCAGCAGGTTACAGTTGGATAGTCTGTGGGTGACGAGAGTTGAAATGAATCTACTGCATGACTGTATTTAATCTCTGTTCTTCTTTTGCAGCCCTTGGTAAATGTGCAAGAACTAGATCCATCCTTATTTCCTTTCTCAAGGTCCCCTTGATGTTTGCCTTTTTATACCTGTTTGTGTGCTCCCTTGATGTGCTGAGCTCTGCTTTCCAGCTGGCAGGAGGTGAGGTCACCCTGATACTTGCCTGCCTCCTCTCCACCCACCCTCCAGCCCAGCCCAGCCCTTCCTCCCTAATGATGAAAGTGCTACATGTTCTTCTGTGAGGCGTTCCACCTCCTGTCTGTCTCTCTGCTGCTGGTGTGGGTGCGACTGGAGTTGGGCTGTGAAGAAAGAGGCTAAGAACAACACTGGAACATCACGGCACAGCTTTGTGGTAGTGGGAAAAAATGCATGGAGTGAGAAAGATGGAAGTTAGGAGGAGTATAACTGTTGTAAGGAAGTGTCCTTGGTAAAAGAAGATAAAGACAAGATTCATTTAGGGAATAACAAAGTGATAGGAAAACTTTTGTTATTTAAGTCCAGCTACAGTTTAGACCAGGGGTAGGCAACCTGGGCTCTTTTATGACTTGTGGACTTCAACTCCCAGAATTCCTGAGCCAGCCATGCTGAGGGGAAAGGGAGAGTTTCCAAGCTGAGCCATACTGGCTCAGGAATTCTGGGAGCTGAAATCCACGAGTCATAAAAGAGCCAAGGTTGCCTTCGCCTGGTCTAGAACCTTAGCATAGTGCCCTCCATTGTGGAAACAAAGCCAGTCAGTCAGGGAAGTGCTGTTGTTGCTCAGATCTGGGTCAGAAGATGAACAGAGCTGAACTGAGAGTAGAAGGAATGGTTGAAAGCCCTGGGAGTGTGAGTAGGAAGCATGTTATCATGCAAAATAAGTCTTTTAGACAAAAAAAAGATCAAAGTGCAGAAGATACCTTAGTTAATTATTTCCACATCAATTGCCCCAGGGGTCAGTAAGTTTATTAGGGCAGAAAGCTGGTGTGCATAAAGTTGAATTTCCATAACTTTACTAAAGATTCTTGAGACTGACCCCCTTCCCTTCCTTCCAGATGTTTTTCTATACCTAATGAGAAGTCCATAATCTCTTTTCCAAAATGGTAAATTTTGTTCACCAAAGGAAAATGTCATTTCTGATTAGCAAGCACTTTGAGGCAATCCTCATTGGTTTAGCTCTATCACATGTCAACTACAGTATATTGCAATAATTCTACCATATTTGCCTGATGTGTCTTCTCTTTCTCTTCTCCTCTCCTCAAACTTTCAGGATCTCTTTTTTAACTAGAATTTCAGTTAGGCACAATAGAATTAATACAATATAAGAAATCTGGGTTTGCTTTTGGTATTATTAGTACTGCTCACAATTCTTATATAGAAAAGCTGACTTCGTGTTTTCTTTATTTTAGCAACCAGACTAAGAAAGGAGAATTTTCTAATGATTTTATGTGTAGATTTCCTGTATTTTCCCCCATCCCATTTCCAGAAAGAGCTCATTCTAAACCAGTGGTTCTCAACCTGTGGGTCGGGACCCCATTTGGGGTCGAACGACCATTTCACGGGGGTCGCCAAACAATGCAGTCCGCCATTTCCCCCCCTTTTCCTTAGCTGTGCTATTCCCTTTTATTCTATTGGCTTTTGAAAGCCAATAGAATAGACTCTCTTGAATGGAGTCTAATTCTATTGATTTTCAAAAGCCAATAGGAATTGTCCAGGCTGTCTCTGCCCTGCTGAGCCCGCCAAAAGTCCCATTCTGCAAACGGTGCTGCACCAGTTGAGTAGACCTCGACTTACGACCGGTTGAGTAGTCCTTGACTTACGACCGGTGGGGGGTCGCGGCATTAAAAAGGTTGAGAACCACTGTTTTAAACCTCTTAACTGGGGAAATAATGCATAAGCTATATGTTCAGCATTAATTAACAGACTCTAAATAAAAGTTGCTTTAGGAGCAAGCTGGACTAGAAACTTGATGCCCTATATTCAGATCTGCTTTGCTACTCTCTGGGTTTTTTTTTTCAGGTAAAGTAGCTGGAGATATTTTCAAGGACAATGCTATCCTCTCTAACCCAGTGGCAGGGCTTGTGGTAGGAGTCCTTGTTACTGTCCTTGTACAAAGTTCCAGCACCTCCAGCTCCATCATTGTGAGCATGGTTTCCTCAGGATGTGAGTAACATCGATGAACTAAAATCAGACTGAAGAGAAGGTATATACCATCCACGGCAACTTCAAGCCAGAGTTCTCACCAGGTGCTCTTTACCCTTTGCTCTCTAGTGCTGGAGGTAGGTTCAGCCATCCCCATCATCATGGGCTCCAATATAGGGACCTCAGTCACCAACACCATTGTGGCACTTATGCAAGCTGGCGACAGAAATGAATTTAAGAGGCAAGTATTATTGTGTGTGGGGGGGGGAGATGGAGACCGAGAATGTAACCGGTTTCTGCCCTGGAAAGAAGGCTGGTTATGTGGCTGGCAGAACTGGATGAAGACAGGAGCAGATTGGCAGAAGGAGAAAGTGTTCATCAACCATAGGAGGATGCCAGTAGGTTGTGAGGGTACTGGGGCTACAAACCTAAGACAGGAGTAATGAAGAATAGGCATACGTTAAACCAGGAGTAATTGGTAATTCAGGTAAACACAACAAATAGGCAGAAGTGGGTCTCAGAGACACTTCAGCAATACAGGTGATTTGGGTGGATGCTCAGGTAGGACCCATCCATATACCCCATGACACAATTCCGATATTTCACAACAGCAAAAGCTTCTCTTCGTTGTCTAACAGGGCCTTTGCAGGGGCCACCGTGCATGACTGCTTCAATTGGTTGTCAGTACTGATTCTGCTGCCTCTGGAAGTGGCCAGTGGCTATCTGCACCACATCACCAAAGTTTCCGTGGCAACTCTCAACCTGCGCAGTGGACGGGATGCTCCAGAGCTCCTGAAAGTAATCACGGAGCCCTTCACTGGCCTTATTGTCCAGGTGTGTGTGTGTGTGTGTGCCAACTAGAGGATTATGACACTGAAGATCTGGAGGGTACCAGATTAGGAAAGGCTAATCTAAACACAACTGCACCCTCTTGGTCTTTCTCCTGGGAACTCCTTCTCTGTTTTCTATACAAGCGGCCCTCAATTTATAACCATTTCTTTAATGACAGTTCGAAGTTACAACAGCACTGAAAAAGCGACTTACAATCAATCCCCCTGGTCACATGATCAAAATTCAGGCACTTGGCAACCAACATGTGTATTTACAATGATTGCAGCATCCTGAGGTCAAGGGATGGCCATTTGCAACCTTCCCAATTGGCTTCCAACAAGCAAAGTCAATGGGGAAGCTGGTTTCACTTAATATTGCATGATTCACTTAACAATTGCAGTGATTCACTTCACGACAGTGGCAAAAAGGTCACAAAAACAGGCATGACTCATTTAACTACCACCTTGCTTAGCAATGGGAAGTTGAAGACCACCTGTACATTAGCCTTGGGAGGCAGGGATGAGAGACAGGTATCTTCCACTCTTGCCACACTTTAAGGACTTTTCTTGTTCCCTTCAGCTGGATAAGTCAGTGATCACAGGGATTGCCACAGGCAATGAAAGTTTGCACAACAAAAGTCTGATTCGGATGTGGTGTGAAGCGCCAGCTCCACAGGTGAGACTTGTGCCAAAGGAAAGAAAGGATAGAAGGGGGAGGGATGTAAGAGAAAACAGCGGATATCATTCAGAAGATGTTCAAATCTCTGTTCTATAAGGATGCCACCACTGAGAAGGTTTTTCTCTGATTGACCCATTCTATATACCTCATTTGGTGGAACCTCTAAAGCAGTGGTTCTCAACCTGTGGGTCGGGACTCCATTTGGGGTCGAACGACCATTTCACGGGGGTCGCCAAACAAGGCTGTCCGCCATTTTTTCCCCTTTTCTTTGGCCACGCCCCTGGCACCCGGTGATGTATAAGTGGTTGGGGGTCACCACAACATGGGGTATTATGGGGTCGCGGCATTAGAAAGGTTGAGAACCACTGCTCTAAAGGTAACCTTGTCCTAATCCTACTCTTAGTTCTAGCCCTAATCTGAGACCTAGTAGTTGTATAGCCAATATAGTGTTATAGGTAATCTTTCAGGTATCCTAGGTATGGAGGAAAGACAATTGCTTTGGGCACTTTCAGTTCATTGTCTTTAAAATCGTGCCTCTCTATAGATACGCACAAATGGAAAACATCTTGAAATGCGGTTCAGCCACCAAAGAATTCAGTTTGCTTTTTCTCCTAATAGACTATATTAATTTTCACTTATGCTAGTTCAGATTTTTTTTTTCATTTGATCCAGAAACTAAATGGGTGGTTATGCCATGATGAAAGGATATAGATTTAAAAAGAAAGACATTCATGGTTATTTATAGTTATGCACTTCTGTTATGGGGGAACAAAGCTTACAGCACTTCTGAATGAGGATTGTGCACACATTTCAAAGCACCATGGCATCATCTGAGCCAATCTATTTTCAGCTCAGCTGTGTTGTAACCCAAACTGTAAAAACGTTTTTCTTTCATTTTACAATAGTGAAGTTTTCTGGAGAACGTTGATGGTCTGTTTCCCCACCGGGGGCGGGGGGGGGGAACTCTTGCCAGCTTCCTCTGGCTCCAAAGCATCAGCCCCCCAGCAGTCCTTTCTGATCCTGCCCAGATCTCAAGCTCAAATTGCTATGGCAAATGGCTCACTAGGAGTAGGTCCTTGGACAAAGGGCTGCTGTGCTGAAATGTTTATATACATTGATCCAAAAATCTCTAATGAGTCAAACACGAATATCATGAATATCATGGCATGTTATTAAACATATAATTTATCACACACACACATATGTGTGTGTGTGTATGTATGTATATATGTATACTCACAGAGAGAGAGTGTGAAACAGAGAGCAATGAAATTAGTTACAATACTCCAATGTCCTTTTGGTCACATAGGTGCCAGTAGTTTTCATTAAATAGTATACCAATATTTGGTGTTATTCCTGGGTTGATATGTTCCCCCCCCCTCCAAGAATGTATCTGGGACCAGAGAATCCTGGAAACCCCTACCAGAACTTCCCAAATACCCCTATGCGTTTTCTGGTGCCTCCTTGCTGAAGAGAGATCATTGACCCTATTCTTGTTCATGTTCCTCCTCTCCTCTCCTCTCCTCTCCTCTCCTCTCCTCTCCTCTCCTCTCCTCTCCTCTCCTCTCCTCTCCTCTCCGCTCCTCTATTTTTCCTGTCTGGTAGAGTCCTGCTGCCTTTCTAGCAGAGAAATCTTCCTTGTATCCTTGCTTGCTTATTTGCTCCTAGTCTTTCTTGGGAATGAGCCAGTCCTGGCAGAAAGTCCCTCATTGTGGGATGATCAGGCTTAGTATTCATCCTTCCTCTCCTTAGACAGTTCCAGCACCTTGGCTAGATCTTGCCTTCCTACTGCTCTGCCCAGAAAGCCCAGTGTCATCCAGTACCCAGTTCCCAGAGACTCTTGCTAATTGTCATGAGAATCCTTGGGCACTAATTATGGTAAACCAGCTGCCCAAGCCCCCCCCCCCCGTTGTTAGGAGGTTATCAGAGTGAACCAAAGTGAACTGTGAGGCTTTGCTATAGGTTTTTATGAGGAACTCAGTGCTCCTCTTTTGCCAGCAGCATCAGAGCTCACAGAGTATCACTGTAGACTGCCTTACATGGCTTGGGTAAGATTGAAGCCCCTGTATTAAGAGGGATTCAGACTTGATTCAGCACAAATAAAATTCTGCAAGGGCAATGGCCATACAAAGGGCCAGGCTGCTTGGGGGATTCTTTCTTTCTTTCTTTCTTTCTTTCTTTCTTTCTTTCTTTCTTTCTTTCTTTCTTTCTTTCTTTCTTTCTTTCTTTCTTTCTTTCTTTCTTTTTTTCACTTACTTACTTACTTACTTACTTACTTACTTACTTACTTACTTACTTACTTACTTACTTTTTCTTTCTTTCAAGGGGACACTGGTGGAGAAGTGTCCTTTCAATGGGTTCTAGTTCTTCCAGCCCAAAAAGGATTCATTTTACTTAGATCACTGTCACTTGGTTAAAAATGCTGGAAAAACCATCTGATTGTAGAATAGAAAGTGACTTCACGTCACTCTCATAATTCTTGTGGGATTTTTAATACAGAATGCTGGTGTTGTAGGCAGTTACTTTCTATTTAAGTTACAAATGCTCAGAATATTTGGGAAATGACCAAATGTGTATAGTACGGCATATTCTGATGTTTGTGATTTTTTTTATCTCTTTTTTGTCTGGAGTGAGGCAGGGTCATTTTCTGTTGCTGTTCCAGATGGAACAATAGCTGAGGAGTGGAAGGGACTGAATTATGTTTTCATTATATTTCTATTAGTCTACTGGAAGGACAATATAGATTGGTGTATTGTGTTTTCTGCATTTGGAGGCCTATAGGAAAGGAAAGGATCTGCTTCACCCTGCTTTGGGAGAGATTTGGAGAGGAGGAATGGTATCTTTGGGAAGCACCCATTAAACCACAAAATAGAAGTGTGACCTTGCTGCCTGCAAATTTCTTCACGGTCAAAAGTGGCATAGGGCAGTTGTTGCCAAACAGGTGCTTAGTTTTAAACTGCATGCACAATACACAGCAGAGCGCTGCTTGCTTGGAACATGTGTAACTTTGGGAGTGCAGTCATTGCAAAAGTATTTTGGGAAAAATGAAGCTCAAGGAAGGAAGCAGCAGAACAAGAGGTTGGAAAATGTATTTTTTCCTAAGGGAATTAAACTGATGTCACTATCCTGGAACTAATGCTAAATGAGTGCTGATGGATGAAATATGAAGAGTGTTATGGAGGCTAATTGGTGTTAGAATTAACATTTTAGCAATATTTTGCCTGCAAGGAACATTTTTGAATGAACAAAAGGAATGAGATGGAAAATTTGACCAGCCACATGTAGTAACGGCATTAGAATAAGACTGTTTTTGACTAGGAATGGGCGGGGGGGGGGTTCCTCACTCATCTCCCTAGAATTCCTACCATATGTTAGGATGACCCTCTTTTTTTATAGGTTTCTTCAGCAGGCACAAGAGGAATATCCCTAAACTGCAGCTCCCTTATACCAAACAGTCTGGAAAGTGCTGGAAACTTCAGCAGTGTCATGACACAGAAATGTAAGCACCAGCAACTTCATACAACAAAACTCTGAAAGGAATGACTATAGCCACAGATGCCCCATTCTTCCTGTCAGGCCACAAAAGTAGAAGAGGGGGGAATAAGGCAGGGCTCTTGCACTGACCACTGCTCCTTTGACCAGGCAATCACCTGTTTGTGGACTCCTCTCTGCCAGACTTGGCTGTGGGACTCATGTTGCTGGCTGGATCCCTGACTGTACTGTGCACCTGTCTTATGATGTTAGTCAAACTGTTGAACTCTGTGCTCAAAGGCCAGGTGGCCAGCGCTATCCAGAAGGTCATTAACACAGGTAGGCTCATAGACTGGTTCTGTCCCACTAGACTGGAGATTTCTTGGGTCAAAAAGTTTAGATGTCATGCCTCTTGTAGTAGAGTCTAACTGTGTGAATCTTCATCTCTCCTTGCTGTTTCTGACATTACACTGGTTTGGGCAGATCTTCCATCACCTTTTGGATGGGCCACCGGTTACTTTGCCATGCTTGTTGGTGCTGGGATGACGTTTGTTATGCAAAGTAGCTCTGTCTTCACTTCAGCAATTACCCCTCTCATAGGTAAGTCCCCTATATCTTCCCTTCCCCCCAAATCCCAGTAGCAAGTTCAAGGTGGAGAGACTGTGTTGTACAAAAGAAACTCAGGATGAGATTTACTGTAGATTTTTAGCCCCATGCAAGAGGAGAAGAGAAACATCCATCTGCTAACCATGTTTCTTAGCTGCATCTGTCTCATTCCCCATGGCAGGAGAAAGTCAGCCTGGGGTTTAAGGGTGTAGCTGCTCTGGAATATATGGAATAAATAAGCAAGATGTTACTATCACACTTAAATGGGATATAATGATGTGATGATGATTTGAAGCATACTGTAGCTATCTCAGAAATGCTGAGATACAAGATGCTGTGTCTATATTCACATAACATATTTAGCAGATGCATGAGCAACAACCTTGTTAAGTAATCAGTTTGGTGGTTTTTCATGGCTTAATGTGAGTGCAAGTCCATCTTGCTTGGACTGTGTTTCAGAATATACCTCATAGAAACATGGAAGGAATAGCTCATATTAGTCTAATCTTCTCCTTAGTATGGGATGCAAAGCCAGATAGTTTATTCAGTAACCTGGTTAAATGAGTTGACTGAACAGGGACAGTGAGTAATTGGACTCATCTTCAGGAAGCCTGCTTTTGTGGAATAAGGACGGCTCCTTTAGCACTGCTTTTAGTGTGTATTGTGGGGAAGAAAGTTGTTGTTTTCTGACCAGCTACTCTTTTCTTTTGTGGGACAGGTCTTGGGGTGATCAGCTTAGAACGTGCGTATCCCCTCACCCTGGGTTCTAACATTGGAACTACAACCACGGCTATCCTAGCAGCCCTGGCCAGTCCAGGGGATAAATTGGCCAGTGCCTTGCAGGTGAGGAGATGCCCTCTTTCTATTCTGTTGAACTAGAGATGATGGCTTAGGACAATACATTTCCCAGCCTAAGGATTTCTTTACATGCCCCTAAGCACTGCTGTTCCCACCCTCTACCAAAAAAAGCCAGGAAGGAAACAGCAATGGTAAAGCAGAGAGGCACAAGCAAGAATCAGACGTGAAAGGGATACTAGGTTCCTTTCCCTGCTCTCCCCCGAAACCCAGTGCGTGGTATGCATTTCTTCCCAATGTTGCACCCCAGAGAACTGCTGTGCTTCTGGTTTCCCTTCTCAGATTGCTCTCTGCCACTTCTTCTTCAACATCTCTGGGATTTTGCTGTGGTATCCCCTGCCTTGTACTCGCCTCCCAATCCGCATGGCTGAAGCAGTAGGTGAGCAGACAGCCAAGTATCGCTGGTTTGCCGTCTTCTATCTGATTATCTGCTTCCTCTTGTTGCCGTCGCTGGTTTTCGGGCTCTCTGTGGCAGGATGGCAGGTGCTGGTAGGCGTGGGAGCTCCATTCCTGATTCTTCTAGCTTGTGTGGCCATTATCAACATCATGCAGGCACAGAGCCCTGACCGGCTGCCCAGGTGGCTTCAGAATTGGGACTTCTTGCCATACTGGCTTCACTCTTTGGAGCCCTTGGATGGGCTAATGACCCGAGCCACAGTGTGTTGTGCTGCTCATTGTTCGGGTAGCCAAGAGGAATGTAAAAAGAAATCGCCAGGAGTTCATGTCAGAAGAGGCTTGCCGAAGCCTTCTGTTGTCTTCTTAGAGGAATGGTCCCCGCCACCAAGACTCTCACCCCAGCTGAACATCCTGCCAGTGCAGCATGCTAGCCGCCTGTGATTTGTGCTAGAACACAGCTCTGTTGCGGCCTGCGGACAGTGGTGCTCAGCAGACAAGCAATAATATAAAGAAAAAACACGACAAGAAATGGCATCAATGCAAATACTGGAGTTTGTGCTGATGGCTGCCCTCATCACTGCAGCTCTGTCATTGCCACGTGTGTATGTCAGCCAATATAGGTTTATGTCTCATTGGGCAGAGCTTTTCATAGGAAATACGCCTATAACTAGCATTTGATAATCACTGTGCATATCGTTTTGTTATGAACATCAAAGAACGAATGCAAAATCATCAGCGTAGGGACTACTTACATACAATGCAGGAGAGGTTATAGTGCTTATAATGTAACAGAACCCCCAGTGGTGGGATTCAGTCAGTTCGCACCAGTTCAGCAGAACCGGTAGCTAATTTTTTGTTGTCCAGGCCCAGAATGGACTTCCAGAAACAGCATCCACACAGAGAACCGGTTATTCACATATTTGAATCCCACCATTGAGAACCCCCATTCTCGATTGCCCGTAGCATCTATGTAACAGGAGTTCCATATATTCAGTAGTTATTTTGTAGCAGAACTGTAGGTCTCCCTGAGTAGTGTTGTCTCAATGTACAACACATTTGCAGAATTACACATAAGGGTGCTTAGAAGATTTTTTCCTTTTAACTTGACAAACAGATCCTCACATCATCTCAAAATCATATATGTGCTAATTGAAACTGATGAGAATTGGAAGCAAAAACCATCTAAAGGTTGTTTGAGCCTGTACTCCATTTTATAGTATTGTCTTAATAGATGCAGACCATCAGATTCTTTATGAGCAAGAAAGTAATATATAGTAATAGTCCCTATACAGTAATAATTTTGGAATAGCTAAGAAACAGATGCTACATTTGCACTGCTTATATTTCTGCTAGGAGGTAGTTATAAATCACTTCAATTTGGGTTCCAGAAAAATTATAGAAATAGAACTGGGGAGACATTTGTTTCTGTAGTTTTTACTATATAATTATTCTTATAATTTTCATTATTTCAGTGAAAATCCAGATTGTGAAGGATTTGATGTGTATTATTTATAAAATCTGATACAATATTCTTTTGGCTGCTGCTGAATCTCAGCTGAGTTGAACCAATACTATGATGCAATCAGCAACTAGCAGTCTAAAATCGGAGCCATTTCCTTTGATTTTTAAGTTTTTAAGATTAGAAAATCCTATGTTAACAGAGAATCTGATCACATAAGAAAATGCTTTGGAGGAGAGGGAGTAAATCTACCCCGTTAGCAGAATCTGAATTCTGTAGTTTGGTGCAGACCCTGAACATGGTTTGAATTAGGAGTGCAGCCACCACTTTGGATGTTTTGCTTGCTGTTTATTTTTTTTTAAATTGCAAGCAGTAGCAACTTTCTAATCTTCCCTGAATCTCCTCCATATCTCATGTTCACATATATTTTATGATTATGTCACCAGAATGTGCACTGTGTCACTTCTGCCTTTGCATTAGCACACAATCCCAGGACACCTTGTGTTTCTGCTTCTGTCAAGTTTGAATTTGCAGAGTTTCTTTCAGGCTTGTGTCCCCCGTTGCATAATTTGAGCATCCAGATGTGTTTCTAAGTCACTACTTCAAAAATAAAATTCACTGATAAATCTGTTTTTTAAGTGAACTAGAATATTACAGTATATAATTTTCTACTTCTTGAATGATGAGGTCCCAGGAATAGCATTACTTTTTTGGAGAAGGAAGTACACTGGACTTTTATGGGCCAATTCAGGCATAAATAGAAATCATTTGTTACTCAGTATATTTATACAGTGCAGTGTTTGATTTCCAAACTTCTCTTTCTTTTTTACCTGATGAGAAGATCAAGCTTTTCTTCCTGGTTAACCACAATTCTTAGACATCCCAACTCAAGAAACTGACATTTGTTTATACCATGCAATGCTTGTGGATGGTATTGTGCTCACCCAGCCATATTGTGCAACTCATTCCACAATTTACAGGTAGTTCTCAACTTAAGACCACAACTGAGTCCAACATTTCTGTTGCTAAGCAAGACAGTTGTTAAGTAGGTTTTGCCTCATTTTATGACCTTTCTTGCCATGGTCGTTAAGCAACTCTGGTTTCCCCATTGACTTTGCATGTCAGAAGGGTGCAAAAAGTGATCACATGACCCTGGGACACTGCAACCATCGTAAATACATGCTGGTTGCCAAGCATTTGAATTTTGATCACGTGACCCTGGGGATGCTCCAATGGTGGCAAGTGTGAAAAATGATCATGTCACTTTTTTCAGTGCCTCAAATGGTCACTAAACAAATTGTTGCAAGTCAAGGACTACCTGTATTGTTGTACAAGTGACTGGAATGATATCATTTTGAAAAAAATGCCTCCAAAGGCAAAATCCTACCCCATGTAATTGGGCAGCAGAATCTTTGATAGTGTCTTTTCATTAAGAAGTTATTCCCACCAGTATTCAAATATACAGAGGTGTTTTATTCCAATAAGTGAACTTAAGGAGGAATACATTTCCAAATCCACACCTTAGACAGTCTTGTGAATTGCTTGTAGGTTTCTTCTGAGCAAATCTGGTATTTAATATAGCATGAGAATAATTCCCTGAGATACTTTATTTGCATTGCTAATGCCCAGCTTGGATTTGAGAAAGAAACTGCATTGCTATAAATGGTTCCTAAAGACCCTTGGCAAACAATTTCTTTAAAAAGATTCAGCCACCCACTCCTAGGCGAACTATATTTTAAAATTCAACCTACTCCTTTATTTGGCAGTTAACACTATTTCTGTAACACTTTAGCCAGCCTGTTTTGGAAGTGAGGCTGGTGCACGGACAACTCTGGCCACTGGGTGGCAATGTGGGATAACGGGAATCTGAATTACAGTCCTGGGAGAGCCAGCCAAGGGGCGGAAGCTGAGGGCCAGAGGGATCCGCCAAAGAATTTGGGTGATGGGCCTCTAAACTTGCCAGTGAGGAGGCAAAGGTGGGTTTGGGGCTGTGTGTAAGAACCCTGCTGAAGAAAAACAAGATGAAAAGAACCAAGGGAATAATTGATCTATTTCAAACCCTGCTAATTTGAGGTGGTGGTTGCCCCCCAAAGCCTTTAAAATACAGCCTTCAGTTGAGGAACTTGATGGATTAATGAAGATGATTCCTCTAAGCATGGGCAGAAGTACTTGTTTAAAGTCTGGGCAATCACAGCTACAGAATCCAGGAGGGTTTCTTCCTCACAAAATCTACCATCTTTTTCCTCCTTTATTCCCCCCCCCCCACTAGAAGCATAATGAAGTCTCCTTCAAGTTCAGCCAGTGTACATGCTTTGGGAGGGCAATAGCATGGTTGTGGCTTGCCATTACTATCTTCCTGGAAGTCTTTATTTACTTCTCAAAGGAGCCTCTCTGGAGGGCTCCCCTCCAAATCCTAATTGGACCTAGCTGTGCTTAGCTTCTGACCCCAAAGTTGGCCAGCACTGCCAACTTCCAGAGACAACACCTTCTCTACGACTACAACTCCTACGATCCTCAACCAATGTGTATACTTTCTGGCTTTCCTTCCAGATGGATGTGGGCTTCTAACAGATTGAAAGAGAAAGACAATACTCAGAAGTTAATGCTTGTTTCTGTAATTAAGCCAATAACATATTTCTGTTCCAGAAGAAAGTTTTATTGGTAAGGAGAAACATTAGAAAACAAAGATCTCAATTTTTTCCCCCTCCCTGGCTGGACAAACCAGGATTGCAGATCCCAATACATTTTCTTAGAAGGGCTTTATGTTGAGATCAGTGATCTGCACAGTGATAATTTCAAAACTAGTTTGAAATGGGCGACTGAGACAGCCGGGCACAGTCCTTCCCCTCTTTGTTGCCAGTTTGCACTTACCAGGTGGGGCAATAGTAAGCAACCCAGGGAGACTCTCCGAAGCTCATTAACATTAGTAGCAAACAGCCTCTCCCACCACCAGCCAAATCTGGCTGGGTGCCTGCAGGCCGTACTCTGTCAGCCCCTCCCTTCCCTCCTCTACGGGGAGAGCAAAGACCAGACTCAGAGAGACTCAAGCTGGAACAGCCCAGCTGAACTTCACATCATTTCAGCAAAAAAGAAGTATCCAAGAAGACCGGAGTTTTCTGTCTGCCCACCAATATTGTCTTGGATATTCCCAATAACTCAATCTGGAAAGGTCGCAGCAACTGGTGACAATAGCTGGAAACTATCAGATCTGCCGCCTGTCCCAAAATATTCTGGAATCCAAACGGCCTCTCCAGGATTCATCTTACTGCTCAAGGTCCATCATGCCTCCTTGAAGACCCTGATTCTGCTTTAACATCCAACGTGACAGCCTGGATTCGGCAGTGCCGCTGCAGGTTTGTGCTGTTGCCTCCTAGCTTAGAATGGTGCCTATCGAGAAGAAGGTTGGTGGCAGTGCCATCGTTTTCTGCAGCTATCCTGACAATACAACTTGCCCTGCCTGAGCAAGACTTGGGAGCCGGTGAACCTTGCACAGGCAGTCAGGGTATGGCCTGGTCTGGGGGTGAATGGGATGGAGTCACAGCAAAATGGATCTAGCAATCAGAGTGAGCAGGGACCCACCATCTTTCCATACTCGCCTCTGGCCACAACTCTCATCCTTGTGGCAGGACTGACTGTGGCTCTTGTGACATTCATAGGGAATGTGCTGGTTGTATTAGCTGTGTACACTAGCCGTGCCCTTCGGGCCCCACAGAATCTCTTCCTGGTGTCTATGGCTACAGCCGATATCCTTGTAGCCACCCTCATTATCCCATTTTCCTTGGCCAATGAGATCATGGGCTACTGGTGCTTTGGGGGTCTTTTTTGCAGTTTCTACTTGTCGCTGGATGTCCTGTTCTGTACCTCCTCCATCATGCATCTGTGTGCCATCAGCTTAGATCGCTACTGGGCAGTCACCCGAGCTGCCCGATATAATCTGAAAAGGAGCCCCCAGAGGGTCAAAGGTATGATTGGGGCTGTCTGGGCCATTGCCGCTGTTGTATCTCTGCCACCACTGTTTAAATCTAGACAGCAGGACCAGGTCTGCCTCCTGCATGATGATACCTGGTATGTTCTGGCCTCTTGCACTGCCTCCTTCTATGCCCCTTGCCTCATCATGGTTGCAGTCTATTGCCGGATTTATCATGTGGCCAAACACAGGAACTCCATGGTCACTGCAGCACGGCGGGTGTCCTATCCCAACTTCATCCCTGTGGCTAAGTACAATCCCTGCAGAGGGAGCACCCAGCCTCCTGGGGAAACACAGAAGATGGGAATGGAGTCCGGCCAGCTTCCTTGTCCCCAGCCTAGCTTGCCCCGGCTCTCTCGGCAATGGAGAGTAGATGATGGTGGCAACAGCGGTGCTCGGCCACCAAGGACTCCAAGGCTTTCTTGGTCACTTCCCTCCAATCTCCATCAGCGCAGAAGCAGGGACATGTCTCTCTCCACCAATCGGCTGATGCAGGCCCGGGAGCGCAGATTCACCTTTGTCCTTTCTTTCATTATTGGAGCTTTTGTCCTCTGTTGGTTCCCATTCTTCTTTACCTACAGCCTGGAATCTGTGCTTGGAGAAGGCTGCTGCATCTCCGAGCCTCTCTTCAAATTCTTCTTCTGGATTGGGTACTGCAACAGCAGCTTCAACCCCATCATCTACACGGTCTTTAACCGGGACTTTCGCAGAGCTTTCCAGCAACTCCTGTCTCCTGCCTACTCATTCATGTGCCGAAAATGAGGACTCTGCTAGAGGGTTGTTGGAACCTGGGAGAGGAATGATGGACAGGGGGCTGGCTACAGAACATCCCCTGGGATCACAGAGAAGGTAACCAGCGGAAGTTGGGGAGCTGAATATTTTTGCAGCTGCATTTTAATGAAGACTTCCCCATCCCAGACATGCATGTAACTTGAAGGGCAGAAGTGCCACAAGAAGCAAGATTTCTGTGACTTGTTGGCAGGTAGTTGGTTGCCAAGAGTCACTCTCACACTCCTGCCTGTTTCTCCAGCTTGTGGTTGCCTGATCTGTTGGTCAGCAAGCTAATTAACTGAGGTAGTGGGAGCAGAGGGTGGCTGAGGTAAAATTATTGATGTACTGTAAGGACTACTATAGCAGCTTTGACTCCCCATGCAGACTTGCTCCAAATTTTGACCGTTGCTGTAATAAACCTGCAAGTTTATGTTCTTGGTTTTGCTATCCCTAATCCTTGGTTTAGGGGTAGAAGTTATATTGAATCACCTCAGCAGTTGGGCTCCATCCTTAATCCTAAAAGGAAAGGTCTCCTCCAAAACCAGTTCTAAGTGAGAGAAGCTCTGGAAGGAATGTTCATTTATCCCAGATGCTCTGTGGGAAGAGGAAACAGAAACAGATTCTATTAAAGGGGATTTAGCGGGCTGACTATTTTGGTACTGGAACTAAAAATGTACAGCTGAGTGTTTCTGTCTCACATATATTGTCCCTTGTCAAGACAAGGGCAGTGGCATGTGGAGGAATTGGGGCCCTATTCAAGTCATAAGAAGATCCATCTAGTGGTCTAATACTCCATCAGAAATATTGGCCAGCTAGGGGTCTTGAAGGAAAAACCCGCAAACAGAATGTGATATACGGTAGTCACAATGATAATCTCATTGCATAATTGTAGCAAGAAGCATTCTTCCTCTGAATATTATTTCCTTGTTACTTTGGGTCTGAGCAGCTTGAGGTTTGACTGATGTCCTCCACAGAAAGAAAGAAGAGGGGAGGAGCAAAATCATGGACGTCCTAAGATAACTTTTCCCAGTCCCCAGAGCCTTCTCTACCACAGTTCTCATATACTCAAGCATTGGTCTCTCTCTGATTTTGAGAGTTGATGGGCTATCAAGATGAGAAGAACTTTCCCAAGGACAGTAAGGAACCGACTTATCCTAGGGAGGCCCTGGGATTGCAGAAAGATGGATGGACCAAGAAGGAGAGGGAGAATACCGGTATTTCCTGCAGAATCAGGAAATGGTGGTGTGAAGCTGCCGGTTTCAGTGTCCTTTGCCTAGCCTGCCTGCCAGTTCAGGCGAAGCGGAACTAAACAAGGGACATAACTGCAAAGCTTATTCAACCACCTGGTTTGAGGAAACATTACCCTGATCCTGCTTCTGGGCAGATGCCAGGCATGGGTTTTGGCAAAGAGGCTCCTGTCAATCATAGTATAGGTGTCTTCCATATTGCCTCCAGTAATTAAGTTTTTCCTGTTGTTCCAGTTTGCTGAGATTAGTTTCTCAGGCTGAAGCTGGTGTCACAGCCAAGCACCTGCCATCTCTGAGGCATTTTCTTCCCAACAATCAACTCTTTTTTATGTCTCATATGCTTAGCAGGGTAACTCATGCCATTGCCTTGAATCTCAACTGAGGCATATTACCTCATATTCCAACCTTAACTCTGTTGTCTTTAACAGGCATTCAGCAGATGATTTTCTTCCTGGTACTGTTAAGGGAGTGGGGTGGGGAGGGAAGCAAGGCAGGTTCTGTTTGACAGGAACTTAAATTAATGTTTTAGAGACTCTTTAAGGACAGAAAAAGAGGCAACCATTATAACCCAGGGCTGATTCCCAGAGTATACTTTTCAGTCACAGGCCTGCTCCTTTAATATGCTTCCCTGTGTGTAAAATGGCTTTTCTATTCATCTGTCCTTTGTGACTGGATAATAATCTGCAGACATGGCTTTAAACCCCCAATAGGCCTAAATTAAGATTACTGCCTTGTCCTATTGTGATAAATAATAGTTATCAATGAGGGTTATATTATGTGAAGTCTTTCTTCCTCTAAGCATTACTGATTATGTTGCTAAGGAGACCAATCAAACAATAAAACTACAAACAAGGCAAACATTTTTACTAGCTAATAGAGTGACATCTGGTAGCTCATTCTTCCCAGAAAACAGAGCAAACCAAGGATGGCGTAAATTAGGCAGGTATCCACGGAGATAGGCCCGTTTTTAGTACCATATTACTCACCCCAGTTCCAGACACCTAGAAGGGCAGCTGGTGTCTATTATCTCTCAGAGAGTTTGGGTAAACTATGTTCTCATGTACAGATTGACCACTGAGATAAACTGGAAGAAAAAAACAACCTGAAGGAAGGAATGCTTGTTTCTTCTAATATCTCAGTGAACCTGACAGAGTTACCTTTTCATTATAAAGCATATCATGCTTCAAATGCACTCCAGCATCCAGCCTGGAAACCTGCACTGCTTGCTTTTTTTTACCCAGAAGTAGATTAAAATGTTTCCACCTTTCACATTTCACTTTCATCTTCCTGGGATACATCTTCTGTATCAACAACCCCTTCCACTAATTCTACAGGGTTAAAACTTTGCACTCTTCCACAATGCTTTGTTTAGTCCTAATAAAGGGTTGGTCTAATTTTGGGGGTTTTGTTCTGTATTTTGGTGTTGTTTTTTTTAATGGAACAACTTTGGCATTTGATAAACATGATGGACAATCCTTTCAGGGCAGCCTGGGCAGGTCCAGAAAGCATCTTCGACAGAGTATTGCCCTACACTATGCTGGGATCAATGCAAGGAAGTAGAGGGATGAACTTGGAATCTTTAAAGGGTAGAAACTTGCATCCAGAACCACTGTGTGGTTGGTCAGTTTAGCAAATTTGTTTTTTTACAGACTGGCCTGTGCAACACTGAGGAGGGGGAAACAGCAGTGCTCCAGATAAACTCAACTGATTATCTCCTGCTACCACATCTTCTGTGAGATTGTGGATTCCTGGATTGTCTGTGCTCTATTTTCAACTGGATGGGGGTTGTTTATTTTTTTTTAATAGGCAAATTATACCTGCCTACATTCCATCATTTAAGTATAAATTAAGTGAAAAGGTTGCATTTCACGTGATTTCCATATGACCCTTGGGATTGTCCAGGATTTGGCCAAATATTAAATACCTGGATGATGCAGATTGGAGTAAATAAAATTCTATCCTAGGTAGCAGGATGGAGCTTGATTGGGTTGCACTAAAACATTTGTGGCAATGTATATCCATCCCTATTCTGCAATTTCCCTATGGAAGTATCAACTTGGGACAGAGAGTCCTGAGTTTGATAATTGGACAAAGATGGGAGATGGGGATCCAGCTTTTTGCAGTTTTAACGTTGGCTCCTAAGACTAATCATGCAGGTCATTTAATCATTTAAAAGATGAAATTTGGATGGCTGTATGTCAGGGAAAGGAAGATTTATTTTTCCTTTTCAGGTTTATTTATTTATTTATGAGACTTATACCGCTTTAAGTGCAAGCACTCTCTAAGCGGTGTACACCAGTAAGCAATGTGTGTATATATATATATATATATATATATATATATATATATACACATATACATATATATATATATATATATATATATATACATATATACATATACATATACATATACATATACATATATATATATATATATATATATATATATATATATATATATATATTTACATTGCCCCCAACAATCTGGGTCCTGATTTTACCTACCCCGGAAGGATGGAAGGCTGAGTCAACCCTGAGCCGGTGAGATTTGAACCGCTGACCTGCTGAACACAGTCAGCTGCAGTGGCCTGTAGTACTGCACTCTAACTGCTGCGCCACCTCGGTTCATTTCCTCTCTTATCTGTTGATGGGCTATTATCACTATAACCCTTTTTGTTTTATTTTCCACCAAATGGAAGACTAAGAAGTTAGAGGAAGATGGACTTATAGCTACTTTGTGCTGTTGGCATTAGTGCCGTTGGTGCTGTGTTTCGAGCAAAGCCCCTTTCCAGGAAGTTGCTGGTAAGGCAGCTGCTGGAAGGGCAGAAGGTGAGAGATGGTGAGTTGGCACACGGATGGCAAGAGGCAGCCCAGAATTCCTATGAAGGAAGACTTTGCAGCAAGGGTCCAATGACATGGGACTTCTCACTCAACATCTCCACCAGGGCAATGTAGCTGAGGTTGACAAGGCTGTGATGTACACGTGGAAAAATGGCAATGCAAAGGCCCATGAGAAGATTAAGTCTCCTCAAGAGGCAAGATGGAATGCGGTTTGGATCTGAAAAGAGCAGACCGGCCAGCTCTCTTGGCTCAGACATGCAGAGGCCAGAGGCTGAGTAATTTCCCCAGCTTTGGGGCTCAAAATAGAAAAACTTGAAACACTGACCCTCAACCTATCTAAAAACAGCTGTTGGCGCCAAGGGAGCTGGATTCCACAAGCCAGAGGGCCTAGCTCCAAACTCCAGCCCTCCCTTTAGTTTCCAAGCTTTGTGAGGTTGTATGTCCGAGCCGTTGGTCCTCAGAAGAAGATTGTGCTGAACAACCATCAGAGTGCAAGTTGGGTTGAGGCTGGGCTGCGTGATGGACTCTACTGTCTTTCAGTTGCGCATATCAGAGAGGAGCTCAGCCAACAAACCTTAGTGACATTTCTTCTATTTTAGAATATTCATACATATACATATCCTCAGACTGCATTTGTTCCACACTTTTAATGTGATCACTGAAATAACCAAATTTCCAGATTTATGTGAATTTACCCAAGGTGACCATTAACTAAGCTGAGTATATTTAGCAATGTTAAATGATTTCACCTAGGAAAGCATATGTGAAGGCAATTGTGATGTTTAAGGATGACTGGAAAAAAGGCAGCTGCATTCCTTTTTTACCCTCCATATGACTGAAAAAGGAATGAAAAGAAAAACAGGAATAAAGATGGATTTGGTACAGCAGCTTTTTTTTTTTTTTTTTTGCAGAGTTGTTCTATGACTCTCCCTATCAACCAGCAGCAGGAAGAGAAAGTTAATTCTCTGTTAACCCTTTCTTTCCTACTTCTATAATATGGCTAAGACCGAACAAATTAAACAATCCCAGGGATGTTTTGGTAAAATAAATTGCCTTTAAACCCAGCACCAAGTGGATCTAGCTATTTACACGGTAAACCAGCCCTTACTTGACCCAATTAAAGTTGTTGCACAATAGGATCGTGGTATTAATTCACATGAAATATAAACTTTGTGGAGGTTACATTTATTAGGGTAACAGTTGGATGCATGGGTTTGTTTTACAAAGGGGCTACCTGAAAATCCTACCTGTTAAGGGTCCAGCAATTTTTGATACTACGACATACAAAAGCTTGGATCTGACATTGTTGGCAGCATGTGATGCAAACATGTAAATCTGAGGCACAGATCATATTGAAGTTCCACAATCTGTATGTGGTATTTATAGGTAACCATAACTAAAACAAAGATCACAGCCATCTGCATACAACAACCTCATACAATTGTAATTCCAAATGTTTTGGGCACAACTCAGAACAAACATAAATCTTCACATTATTTTACATGGCATCTCTGTTGAATCAGCAGCAAATCATAAATCACGGACATCTACACGTATTGAGCTAATACAGTTGTATATGTGCCACTTTCTGCTACTTCTATAGTGTACAGTACAGATCTAAGACATGGCTTTTCTTGATCGATGAATGCTGACAGATTTCATTTATTAACGATTTGGACGAAGGGATAGATGGGGAACTCATCAAATTTGCAGACGACACCAAGCTGGCAGGAATAGCCAACACTCCAGAAGACAGGCTTAAGATACAGAAGGATCTGGATAGACTTGAACACTGGGCACTAACTAACAAAATGAAATTCAATGGTGAAAAAGCAAGGTTCTACATTTAGGCAAGAAAAACCAAATGCACAAGTACAGCATAGGTGGCACCATGCTCAATAGTAGTAACTGTGAGAGGGACCTCGGAGTCCTAGTAGACAATCACCTAAATATGAGCCAGCAGTGTGCTGCAGCTGCCAAAAAGGCCAACACAGTGCTAGGCTGCATTAACAGAGGGATAGAATCAAGATCACTTGAAGTATTAATACCACTCTTCAATGCCTTGGTAAGGCCACACTTGGAATACTGCATCCAGTTTTGGTCACCACGATGTAAAAAAGATGTTGAGACTCTAGAAAGAGTACAGAGAAGAGCAACAAAGATTAGGGGACTGGAGGCTAAAACATATAAGGAACGGTTGCTAGAATTGGGTATGTCTAGTTTAACGAAGAGAAGGACAAGGGTGGACATGATAGCAGTATTCCAATATCTCAGGGGCTGCCATAAAGAAGAGGGAATTAAGCTATTTTCCAAAGCACCTGAAGGCAGGACAAGAAGCAACGGGTGGAAACTAATCAAGGAGAGAAGCAACCTAGAACTAAGGAGAAACTTCCTGACAGTTAGAACAATTAATCAGTGGAACAGCCTGCCTCCAGAACAGTAAATGCTCCAACACTGGAAGTTTTTAAGAAGAGACTGGACAGCCATTTGTCCGAAATGGTGTAGGGTTTCCTGCCTGAGCAGGGGGTTGGACTAGATGACCTCCAAGGTCCCTTCCAACTTTACTACTACTACTACTACTACTACTACTACTACTACTACTACTACTACTACTACTACTATTATTATTATTATTATTTGCTTATCATTTCAGGAGAATCCAATATAAAAATCTTATAAAATCAGGAGAATCCCCGTTTGCTGTCCTGGGTACAATTTTCCATTTTTTTTCTCTTATATTCTTCCCACCAGTTATAAACAGGTACATCATGTAATAATAATACTGTAAGAGATGTCCAAGCTGAGCCCAGGGCAAGGGTCAAATACGTCATCAGTCATGAGTCCACACCCACAAGAGATTTAAGTCCAGCCCACCTTAAATTTTATTGACTCTTATCTACAGCCAATTTGCTTGGACTGTTAGTAGTTCAGATTAAGCTTGCAATAAATCTTTATACCCATTTGAACTGTCTGGATCTTATGATTTCCCTGCAGCTTGACAGTACAAATAACTCTCACTTACCATCTGCCTTGTTCAGGGACCACTGGAAATTATAATAGTACTGAAAATATAACTTTATGACTTTTGCAGCGTCCCTCAGTCAAGTGATTGTTATTACAACCAGTATGCATTATACTGTGTCTGACCCATTTTGTTCTTCTCCCCCCCCCCCCCATTACAGAGTGAAGAGATTGGAAAGGAAGGGATTACAAGAGAATAAGCAGGCACACAATGTAGAATAAACAGAGCTGTTTGCACAGTAAGCATGAGACTCCCAGCCCCAAGCACACTCAGGGCTGACAGGGCCACTACATTGCTTTCAATATGCATTTCCCACTGTGTGCTTGCTTACTCTCTTGCAATCCCTTCCTCTTCAATGAATGTAAATATAAACAGAAATACTCTCCTTGATAATTATTCCAGCACTGAGGTGAGCATTCCAAAAGGTAGAGGAGTGAGGAAAAAGAACAAAGTCACATGATTTCCCACTTAGCTGTTGCTTCACTTAGTGATGGAAAACACCTGTAGAGATGGATTGATCTTGAAGATCATATAATCCAAACATCTACTAGTAACTTATCTAGTTATCTTGCCCAGGCATTTGACTGCCAGGTTATAAGATTCTATTATTGACGGATCACACCCAGTGATGATTAATGGATATCATTATACTAAATCCGTTAAGATCTTTCTAAGACACTAGAGCATAGGGTGACTGGGAGTGGAATTTTTCTATATCCCCAGTTTCCCTACTAGTTTAGTTTTCTCCAGACAAATCTTGCATTCTTGACCCTCCAGTCTTGCTCTAAATATCTCCAAACAAGGAGAGACTGGTGCCATTCAAGTCTGCCTGTTCCCCTTTCCAAAAGTCATACAGTAGGAAATTTCTTCTAGTGTTTGGCTAGATTGTTGTCTTGCCCACAGACTATGCTCCTGCACCTCCAAAAATATTTATTCTTTAACACAGCTTTCCGAGTTTTTGAGAATTGTGCTCCCAAGTTATCCTTAATAGATAGGCTGCCTCCAGACCAATGGTATTTAGATTTTTTTCCCCTTTAAAAATAAGCATTCCAAAATTACTTATACATTTGCTAAGACCTTTGTCCAAGGTCTGGCTAGGTTGATCCTAAATAAGAGAACCAAGTAATTTACTTAATTTATCAGATTTTGCTGCGTTCTCATATCACATTTGGTTGTTTTAACTTTTACGACTAATAAAATGTTTGTTCATTCCTTCATTTTCTTGCCATTTATGTCCATTGTGTCTTCTTTTCCTACTCTCTGGACAGAGAACCAACCATGTTCTGGGTGACAGCTCTCAGTTACTTGAAAACAACTAGCTCATAAACCCTACATAGTCTTCTCCAAAATTTAGACTTAGTTTTATGTTACGAGATAAGCAATAAAGCCTGCCTTTGAGGAGTTTCTCATCTGGGCCAGAGCAAATTTGCCCTCCCTGCTTTTGATTTTCCTTACAGAATTAGTGTGGACCTGGGGTGCCCTCTGCTGTTCAGAGTCTATGGAGATTAATAACCTCTGATGAAAAAAAAAAAAGACATTTCTTCCCCTCCCCAGCACATTTCGTGGTTCTGTCCATTGGAGGAAAAACCTACCTTTTCAGTATCTCTTGAAGAATGATACTGTTGGAAGTCAGCAACCACCCTCCCCGCTAGAGAAGGAAATATTTTGGGGGATATTAAAAAGAGGCAGAATATTATATTTTTCCCAAAGGAATAATGGAGGGGGGGGAATCTTAAAAGGCTTTTCTGCCCAAGTTTCACCCGGCAGAAACTGAGCAGGCCAGCTCTGTAGAAATGCAGATTTGATAAACCTATTCAGAAAGACTGGGCCACCATAAGCAAAATGCCTTCACCAAAATGTCTTCAGAGAAGTAGGACTTGACCTTTAGGACATAACCCACCACTATTAGAATGATGATTTTTCTTTCAACAACACCAAAGAGATGCCTGTTGCTGAGATGTATTGAGCATGCATGAATAACAAATGTGAGGCTTTGGGAGACAGTACAGACAATTACCCATCTGGCATTTATACCTTCCTAGCAGGGATGAGAGAGCAGTATGTCTCAAGCGGTAGCCTTCCCATTGTCTCAGTAAAGGTTTTTTCAGCCTACAACATGGAGTCTGAACATTTGGTGCAGGATGGTTTATTATCCCAAAAAATAACCCACACAACTGGTATCCTCCGATTCTGTAATGTTCAGCATCTAGCCTAGAGAACTGCGCATACAATAAGAGAGAAAACGACGTTCAAACCCCTGGGGAGAGCTGCTGCATGGCCCTGGATTTCAATTTCACTGGCTTTCTGCTCTCTGCCTTGCTAATGCATGTTGCTCTGAATCCAGCTGAGGTAGTGA
This sequence comes from Crotalus tigris, assembly GCF_016545835.1. Lineage (NCBI taxonomy): Eukaryota > Metazoa > Chordata > Lepidosauria > Squamata > Viperidae > Crotalus > Crotalus tigris. The sequence continues at coordinate 5,739,079 of NW_024096520.1, forward strand.
GCAACATTGGTGTAAACCCCAGGTTTGTTCTTTTGGGCACACCCTGTGCTCCAGCTGACAATGCCACGGATGGTAGCCTTGCCTTGCTTTTCACATGCCAGGGGCCCACCAGAATCTCCCTGAAACACAGAAGGGGAGAAAGATAGATCGGCAAAGGGTGGCATCAAATGTATTGCCTTTTCAACTTTTCTTAATGAAATTGGTAGGCTGCCGTACACTGCTCCAGTCCCTTTACTTCCTGAGACCATTTTGTGGCTCTTGGATGTGGGGATTCTGGTTGCAGTCCTTTTGTTTTGAAAGCAGACTCCCTACTGGTCTGAACCCTGCCTCTGTCCTCTGCACGAAATTGCTGCAGTGCTTGTTCTGAAGGGGGACCTTTTCTTACGTCCTCAGAAAACCATAAAAGGGTGCCTGATTTCACTGAAGCAAAAATCTCAGAACAGCAGGTATGCAATAATCCTATACCTCTTCATTTCTACTTAAGATAATCATTCATTAACAGTAGGGAGAAATAATTGATAAAACAGGATAATCTGAAGGAACATTGATGGATATGCTTCAGCAAAATGAAATATTAGGTCCATATTTGCCATTCATACTTACTCTTAGTTTAAGGATGGAGTGTGTTGTTTTCTAATGTGAACAATCCATGAAGTTAGAGTGGGATACAATAATCTTCTGCTCCTCAACATTTGAGACCAACTTTTAAAGCACACACAGATTCTTCCAAGAATATAAGATCATCTTTTCTGCTACAGTATGTCCAAAGCTCTTCATTTGTAACACAGAAGTTACAAATATGGAAATATAATTTAATAATACACGTCTTTATTATTGGCGACTTGGTTGATAATAATATTAAGGAAAAAAAGTACTAATAAAGATGAACGTAACCAAAGCATATACTCCAATGTTCCTTTATATTTCACATCTTTAGAATGGGAAAGACAATATCTTTTTAAAACATTAGTTGAATCCCCTAAACCTGGAAAGTATGTTTTTTTATTGTTGTTGTTAATGTGGCATTATCCTACTTTTTAAATGTTTCTTAAAACTGAGATCATAAATTTGTCCCCACATTTTACATTTAATACAATGGAAGGGGAAAAAATTAAATACATGGGGATTAATCATATGAACTTATTTAATTATATATCAATTTTAAATCTATTTAATTTTAAAATTTATTTATTTGTTCAATTTTTATGGTCACCCATTTTGTTCTGTCCTTACTTTTGGAAATATTTGAATTTGGTAATGAAGGACAATACTGACAATCCCTGGCAAATTGAATACCTTGCCAATTCACATTTTGGAGAGAAACAAAATATATGTATACAGCATAATCAGATGTAAAGTTTTGAATGTTAAGAGCAGGGTTTTTCCAAACTTTTTGAGGTCATGGAACCTGTTAGTTTAAAAAAAAATGTAATCCTTGATCAAGAAGTAAAGGTCTAGTGCAGTGGTAGCGAACCTATGGCATGGGTGCCAGAGGCGGCATTCGGAGCCCTCTCTGTGGGCACACGCACTGTCTCCCCAGCCCCGCCTCCTCCCATGGCCCCCTCCTCACCAGCAGCCCCCCCCAGAGGAGAGTCGCCCCTGGGCGAGGCCCATGCGAAGCAGCACAGCCAAGACATGGTAGCCGGGCAGCGGGGACAAGACTCTGCCCTTGCGCCCCATCGCGTGCAGATGATGCTGCGGGGCATGTGCGGAGGGCGTGGCTGCCATGGCGCTGCTGGGCTGCCTGGGTGATCTGTGGCGGGCCGTGGAGGTGGTGGGTGGCCCAGTGGGCAGGGCAGAGCAGGGACGGGGGTGGGGGGCGGTTTTTGGGCACTCGGTCTCTAAAAGGTTCGCCATCACTGGTCTAGTGTATAAAATGAGCAATAAAATGTAAAATAAATTATTGTAAATGCAAAATTAGCATAACCAATGTACAAAAAATAAATCTTGACTTTCACAATTATTTGGGAGGTTAATGTTTTAACCAAATACATCAATGCTTTGGGCATTTTTCTTGTTATTGCACAAAAATGTCCAAAATGCTGTTCTCATAGCATTCTGGATATTTATTAGGCCTAATAAAAAATAAAATAATCTTGACTGAGTTTGATTGCCTTCACACTTGAACCGTCTTCCCTTGATTGATTTGGTCTAGGCTCCTCAGTCAACCAAGCTCTATATGAGTTAGGGGTGTCAGACATTTCACAATTACATTTCATTGTAATGCTGGCTGTGGAATTCTGGGAGTTGAAGTCCACATGCCTTAAAATTGTCAAGGTTGAGAAACACTGCTCTATGGGAAGTTCACAAAAAAAAAAAAAAAACGCTTCCTGGCCCACTTGACAGGTTCTGTCCCAAAGGCTAGACTTCCAGAAGGCTCCTCTGGAAGCTCCTTTGCTTCAAATAGGTTTACCTGACATGAATCGATTCTTCCTTCCAGGTATCCTGCACATAGCATGTATTGGGTAATCTGGGACCCATGTACCTCTGGGGAATGACACTGCTCATGGGGAATGATGGGCACATCTGCTTCCTGCAGATATACAGAGAGTTTGTCAGCTCCTAAAGGGGAATAGAGAGAAGCCAAAGAAGGAAAGCACATTGATACACATGAGACCTTGCTCCGTTTTTTGTCAGATGTCAGGACAACTAATGGCATTTATTCAGTTTTGGTACTGAACCCACATACTTGTGTTCCACAAAGTTGTCCCCCTTGATCACCCCCTTTTCTTTTAGCTTGGCTGCAATGCAGCTCAAAGGGCAAATCTTCTGCTTTACTATTTGCAGCACTCTAGGAGTTGGGTTGTTTTGCCATTCACCAGACACCTTGCCTGGTGGCCTGAATTCAGAGCTCTCTGGTAGGTTTCATAAGCAATATTTTAGCAAATGTGGTCTTAGTTCTCTATTCAGATTTTTTCCTTCACACTTTCTGTAAAATAGCCCTGCTTGACATTCCTTGTTTCTTTAAATAGGATGCATCAAGGTCTTGTCTCATCATGCCTTCCAGCTTCTGGGCTCAAATGAACCCTTATTCTCTCCCAATCACACACATACACATACACAGAGGCTCTTCAGTGAAATCCTACATTCATGGATGAAGCTGTTAAGGAAAACACCTGGATGCAAAATTGCAGTATGCCATCAACAGTTTTCAATTTAATCTGTCTAGAAGAGAAGGAAGGAGGACATCTGGGTGTCCAGTCTGCTTTTTCTTCATACCCATAGGTCAGGCTTGCAAATTGCTCAGACAGCATGAAAACTGAAACAGGGAGACTGGGAAGAGATGGGTGCTATTCTTTTTCCTTTCTACAGAGAACACAGACAAGGGGAGTTTTTGTTATTCCAAGAACTGCTTTAATTCTTGGAAGGTGGGACATTCATTGATGATTTTTGCTTTTTTCTATTTGTTTATAAGAAAGAGAAGTGGTTGGCTCCTGGTAATCTCTGCCTGTTCTCAGAATTCTGAAGTCTCTAGGAGTGAAAGCAATCAAAACAAAACATGTGAAAACACTCAGAGGAGACTGAAAAATGGAAACTGCACTACATGGAAGTTCTCCTAGAGAGTGTTGAGCATCAGGATCCATCACTGGGGAAAAAATGATCCCCTTTCAGTCAGCTCAGCCCTGTCAATTTCATTTACCATATGGCCATTGCAAAAACACATGATTGCTGACAGCCTCAAACCACGACTCTTGTAAGCAAGAATTTAGTTTAGTTCTTCAGGAAATGTTTTTACTAACCAGACAACAAATGAAATTACTGCTGCTTTTAAAGCAACTTTCTTCGACATTGTGTTCCCTAGATGTGTCAATCTAGTATTCCTACACTTGTTAACTAGCAAAACTGGACTTGTTTTCTAGGAAATATCAGAGTGGCAAACTGTTTCAAGGATATTGTGTGCTAGACCTTAAAGCAAATATCTCAGCAGAAGACCAGCAGTTTTCACCGAGTCATTGTACCGGTATAGTTTAAGACAGAAAAAAACCATTCTGTAAATTGCAATCTGTAAGCCCTATCTTGTTCTGCTTCGATAAAAGTAATGGCTACATGCCTTGTCTAATATTAAATCAAAAGCAAGTTGCATCTGGATGCCAATTACTGGAAAACACAAGCATGAGAAGGCTATGGCCCTTGTGTTCTCCTGTACGCATTGTATCTGGCTCTGCATCTGGGAACACAATATTGGGTTACATAGGCTCATCAGACACATTATAAGAGGCGGGAGACAAAATAAGAAAACATACTTTTCCCCTAACGAAGTTCTGGACGATGCTTGAAGTAGAATGATGGTCAGCCAATCAGTTCACCCTCTAAGTCTGGCTTCTATTTATCTGTTATCTGTTTACCAGTCGGTCCTTACCTTCATACATATGTCCCCATCCTGCAATCTGGCAGTGTTCACTGCTATCAGCTGCCTCGAAGGAACCAGGCAGACAAATAGGTGAAATAGAGTTTGAAAATTCAATACAACGTCCTGGGGACTTTTCCTTCAGTTGCACCAGAGCTGGGGATAACAGGCCAAAACTGAATTAGGGCTCAAATATGAGGATTTCAAGAAGCAGGCAGACTGAATGAAAGAGAAAAAAAGCTGGTATTGCTCTTGATGGAGTATGGCTGAAGGCATGGAGACTTAGACTGAAATAAGATCCCTCCCTCAAGAAGCATATCATGAGTTCTGCCAAAAGCCAGCATTATTTTTTACTGCCCCATGCTACAGCTACATTGCATAGATTAGGGTCTAACAATAAAACTGTGCCACTCTAGTCAGACCCAGCTATCATGGGCAATCCAATTCCACCGATTCCTCCCCCATCCATTAGGCAATTGAATTGCTTCTGAAATTGCTTGCCCTTGATGGAAACTGAGATATGCAATGAACACCTTGTGGAAAATCTAAGATGAACTAGGCATACTTTTTACTGAGTCTGGGAGACACTGGAAGCTAGGAGATATTCTTTTACAAAGCTGGAGAGAATGAATGGAATAGATATTTGTAACCCTTGAGGGCTGGAGTTAAAAGAAGAGGTCCTCACCAATGTCATGCTCCTTAGTTATTTGTGAATAATTTGCATGCACTTGATACTTCTGTACCTGGAACTTCACAGTGCCTTCAGTGCTGGTGTTGTAGAAGATCTGGCCAAGCACCACTGAAATTCTAGACACATCTGGCCTATAGTACAAAATGTATGATCAGCAGAATTTTTTGAGGTGAGGACTAGATCAGTGTTTCTCAACCTTGACAATTTTAAGGCATGTGGACTTCAACTCCCAGAATTCCACAGCCAGCATTGCTGGCTGTGGAATTCTGGGAGTTGAAGTCCACATGCCTTAAAATTGTCAAGGTTGAGAAACACTGGACTAGATTCTCTAAAGGAGCTTTAATAATGCACCTTCAGATGTGTTAATTAGAAACGCCATGATTCCAACATCTTAGAAAACTTCTCTGGAGCAGAAGTAGACAAGTCTTTTGAGGCAGGGGACAAGAGGCAGGGCCAAAGCTAGAAGTGGGGGCAGAGATTCCTTTTAATCTCTCCACCCAAAGTAGCAGACTATGAAGAAAGGAAAAGATCAGTAATGCCAAAGATCTCAAATGAATGCTTCAAGGGCTTTTGAATTAGACTAATGGCCTCATCTACTTAGGCCAAGGGGCAGAGACACTCAGCTACTTTTGTTTACACAACAGTAATCCAATGCTTAGATCAGTGGTTCTCAACCTTTTTAATGCCGCGACCCCCAACCGGTCGTAAGTCGAGGACTACTCAACTGGTCGTACGTTGAGGACTACTCAACTGGTGCAGCACTGTTTGCAGAATGGGACTTTTGGCGGGCTCAGCAGGGCAGAGACAGCCTGGACAATTCCTATTGGCTTTTGAAAGCCAATAGAATTAGACTCTATTCAAGAGAGTCTATTCTATTGGCTTTCAAAAGCCAATAGAATAAAAGGGAGTAGCACAGCTAAGGAAAAGGGGAAAAAAATGGCGGACTGCGTTGTTTGGCGACCCCCGTGAAATGGTCATTCGACCCCAAATGGGGTCCCCACCCACAGGTTGAGAACCACTGGCTTAGATAACTGTCATATGTTAAATGCCAGGGTTGTCCTTCCAGTTGATCAGGAACTTGCAGCTAAGGTAGAATGTGGTAGCTAGATTTTGAATAGGGCACCTGGCTGTGCAGGAGTTACACTACAGCTAAAATAAATTCATGGCTGCCTGTTAGCTATTGAATCAGGTAGATCCTAAACAACTTGGAATTTGGACAGCTTCTGGCAGTCTATCTTTGCTATTACAGCACAGGCCTGGTTAGTCACTAAGATCAGGGGTGTCAAACTTGCAACATCATGTGAAGTGTCGCGATGTATCGCAACTTTTTTGCCATTGCTGGCAATGGGGTGGGCATGTTTTTGCTATGATGTATCCGGCCCACGGGCCGGCAGTTTGACACCCCTGACCAATATCATCAGTAAGATCCTGCTGAAATTCCAAAATTCCTAACAGGTGAGTAATAGTCATAGCATGGAAAAAATACTGAGACTTGCCTGAATTCCAGACAATGTGCAGCAGTCAGGATCCAGCAGGAATCAATGAGGCTTCCTCCACAGAACTGCTCTCCAATGTAGAGAGCAGCAAGATAGGGATGGGCACCAGGAAGTGCCACCATACCCCCGACAATACGGCTGCGTGAGGAAATGACTTTTGTATAGCGCTGTCCACAAACTGGTGCTGAGCCAGTGGGAGACCAGGGTTTGCTATCCGCGTGGCTCATGGTCATCTCCTCCAGAGGTGGTGCTCCTGTCACTTTTGTTATCAGTTCACCTATGTGAAAAACCACCTGAATCATTCACTTTTGCGGTTCAACCATACTCAGCTCTTTCAGAGAGGATGATTTGCCTTACCAGCAGTTTGGGGTTGACAGCGAGTAATGTTACAGTATTCCCAAGTGATTCGCCTGTCTTGTAGCAAGAAACACCATGGTTGGGTGTCGTTATCTGGATTTCTGCCCAAAGAAAATATTTAGGATTTTTCAAGTTAGACTAATATTTCATTACAATATAGCTTTCCCTCTCTTAACAGTTTCAATGTTCTTTAATCTGTTCCACTGCTTAGGAACATCCCTGGATATTTGCTTTCTCTTATATTTATTTATTTATTTACTTTTTATTATTATTTTTTTAATAAAATTTATTGACTGCCCATCTTACCACAAGGTAACTCTGGGCGGCTTACAATACATTGTCTCTCTCTTTGATTCTCATTAAATGGATCTACTTTCCCCATTTGTACTCCTTAACTACCGCATATAAACCTTGTCCTGTCCCTGTCCTTTTTTTCTTGTGCTCCAATGAGGTTGCCTTCAACTGATCTCCATTTCATTGATGAGACTGACTTAGGCCATCCTTAGCTGGCATACTCTAGAAGTATTTCCCTCCTTATTCTGATGGGATGGCGTCAAAGTATGTACACTCTGTTCGGGCTGGTCACACTTAGAGGGTAGTGAAGTGGGCGCAGCAACTTGAAACAGAACCAAAAGAAGATTGGCAGTGGAGCAATACTGTTTTATGACAACTCAAGGGTAAGTGGATAGTCCTTCGACTCACCGGTGGAGAAAGGTCCACATTAAAACTTTGTCTCACCTGCAGAAGGCATGTTCCCCTAGACCCAGGCTTACTGCATTCCTGAATTTGAAAGAATACTCCATAAGCAGGATTGGAGAGTCCCAGGGTAGGCAAGGTGCCCCCGAGGAACTCCTCTGAGCCATGCCTCGGTATAGGTGCCCATTCCCACTGTAGCAGATTTCAGTGTGATCTAGGGCATGAAGAGATCAGAGATGGATTGTAAAATGTTGAAGGAAAATGTTAGGAATCTGATTCCTTAACATGAGGTCAGAATGCTCTCAGTCTTTTGGGTCACATAAAGGAGGCAGCTCAAAATATTTTGTTACTTGAGAGAGGGGCACTCACAGGGAGAGCTCAAAAACAGATGGTGGCCAAGATTGTGATCTTGATTTTCTTAATAACTCCTCCCCACAATGTCCCTGGCTTGAAGTGATGACCCACATATAGAGACTGACTAGCAGTTGAATTAGCAAGTAGGTACTATCCGATCAGGAATATGGAACAAATACCTCTGTTTTCTTCCTTGCCAACATTTTATACTACGAACTGCCAGCCTTTGAGGCAATCATTCTGCTGCCTGCTAATAGCGCTAGGGCTTGATTTTTGTGTTCTTTGAAACAGCTTTTCAGCAAGTGGATGCTAATGCTGGGCCCAAGGAATAAAGTTGGCCCTTTAGAAAGTTTTTATTGCATAGATCATCCTAATCAGTTCTCTCCCTCTTCTTTTACAATTAATGAACACAACATGCTTTTGTAACTCACAACCCACAACTCAGATTCAAAGTTTCTTTGACTTTATCATACTTCCAGCAGTGGGAGCCCATCTGTCCATAACAAATCAGCCTAGGAAACTATAAAATATAATTGCAATGACTGAGTATTATATCCAGAATCCAAAACCAAGACAGAAATATATAAAAAAATATTTTTCTCTCAATGGGCTCATAATTTCACCTTTGTTATTTTATTTTATTTTATTTTATGCTGCTATATGACATATCTGCCAATGTTTTGCCTTAGTGCTGTGAAGATGGATATATGAAAAATAAGACTGTAAACATACCTATGTCACACAGTGGTCCAGAAAATTTTTCAGGGCAGCTACAGACCAAGTTCTGGCCCAGCTGTACGCACTGACCTCCATTCAGACAAGGGTTGCTTCTGCACGCTGTGGATCCCAATAGAGAAAGATATAGAAGAAGCTGTCATGCCAGCTCAAGCAATGGTAGGCTCACATTTGGTAGCTTGTGCTGACTTAGCACCTGGATCTCCAACACGTCCACATTCCTTGATGCCTTCCAGGGTCCCTGCCACTCCTGATTTGATTTATTTTATTTCATTACTTTTTCTTTTATATATATTTTTATATTAAAATAAAATGTTATTTTAAAAACTGGGGGAAACTAGTGTAGGAAGTCAGCACCTCCCCCAGAGAAGGAAATATTTGGGGGGATATTTAAAAAAGCAGAATATTATATTTCTCCAAAGGAATAATAGAAAATCTTAGGCAGAAACCTCCCCCCCCCAAGTCTCTCTGCCCCAAACAGAAACCATCTTTTAGAAATGCAGATTTGGTTATTCATTCAGGAAGACTGTGGCCAGAAAGCTTGGAGCTGATGGGATTAGAAAGACAAAGACCCCTAAAATCTACATCCCCCACCCAAAATCTAAAGACATGACCTTTAGGACATAATAGGATTAACCCATCACCATTAGAATACCAAAAGGGCATACTGAATCTCAGGTCAAAGTTCATTGCACAGGAACAGGAACAACCTCAAACAGGAACAACTCCAATCACAAAGCCCAAAGCTCCATTTTGTCAGCCACCCCAGAAACATGCTGCTGTCACTGCAGTTTCTGGCAACTAAATAAACCGAACCTTCTTTCCTAAGCAGTCTCCATTTTGTTTATTCCCAGCTTGACTGGACCCTGATGAAGATTTTTAGTATTGTAGAGCAAGGCAACACTCTGAACTTCCAATATGTCTTTGGTCCACTTAGACATTCAGAAGCTTTCTTACAAAATTAATTAATGGGTGGCTTGTTCTCATGTGGCCCAATTACCCAGGAAAAAAAAGACAAAATTAAGCTGAGGTGGTAGAGAATCTCCAGGAGAGCATACTTATTTTGAGGCTTAATTTGTTATGCAAACCCAGCCTGTTTGGCTATTTTACAGCTCTATATTTTTTCTTCCTAGCATTTTTCCTGCAGGTGCAGAGTCCATTTCTTTAGATCAACCAAATGTCTATTAGTTGTAACAGGAATTGGCTGACCAGCTTGTTGCCCAAGCTGACATCATGGGCTGAGAGAAAGAGAGAGAGACTGGCTCAAAGTCACCTAGCTGGCTTTCATGCTGAAGGCGAACACGTAGTCTCCTAGTTTCTAGCCTGGAGCCTTAACCACTAGACCAAACTGGCTCTCACAATTCAATATATTGTATAAACCAAGAAAATCAGTTTATTCAATAATGTTGTGCAAACATGATCTATAAATAGCATTACTGTAATACTGGGGCCTAAGTACACATTGCACACAGATGCACATAGCAAAATTGCAGCAGTCTTTTAAAGTGTGCAGCTGTTGTAAAAAAAGTGCAGATTCCATGCTTGGGGTATTACAAAGGGATTCAAACATACAGCTGCCAGTAGAACTGTGCCCTAAAGGAACTATATAGTGAGACCACACTTGGAGCACAGTCCCTACCCCTTAAAGCAGTGGTTCTCAACCTGTGGGTCGGGACCCCATTTGGGGTCGAACGAACATTTCACGGGGGTCGCCAAACAACGCAGTCCGCCATTTTTTCCCCCTTTTCCTTAGCTGTGCTACTCCCTTTTATTCTATTGGCTTTTGAAAGCCAATAGAATAGACTCTCTTGAATAGAGTCTAATTCTATTGGCTTTCAAAAGCCAATAGGAATTGTCCAGGCTGCCTCTGCCCTGCTGAGCCCGCCAAAAGTCCCATTCTGCAAACGGTGCTGCACCAGTTGAGTAGTCCTCGACTTATGACCGGTTGAGTAGTCCTCGACCTACGACCGGTTGGGGTCGCGGCATTAAAAAGGTTGAGAACCACTGCCTTAAAGGTTGTATCATAGAATTAGAAAAGGTGCAAAACTGGGCAATCAAAACAAATAGGAGGCTGGAGCAGCTCCCTTCTGAGGAAGGATTCAGCACACAGGGCTCTTTACTGTAGCTTGGAACGAAAGAGAACAAGGAGAGACGTGGTATGCTAAGTAAACTCATGCCTGGCAGAGATCATAGGGCAAGAGAAAAGGTTATCACACTCTCTTGTCAAAGTTATTCAGGAATGGCAAAAGGAAATATTTTATATAACACAGTTAAGCTGTACGGAATTTAATGCCAGAATTTATTGCCAACAATGGGATTCAACAGCTTTGTGGAACATCAGCTTCTAAATGGCCACTGTCACTGGTGGCTGTTTACTTCCTTCTGAATCATGGGCAGTAGGATGCCTTAAATGCGGATCCTGGAAGGGGACTATCACCACCCAATCCAAGCTGGTGTGCATCCCAAATGCATCCAAGTGGCCACTGTGTGGCATAGTATGCTGGACTAGAAGGAACTGTAGTCTGATCCAGCAGGATGACTTTTACATGAATTTCTCATTAATGAATTTAAAGAAAAAGATTTTTTTCAAGAAGAGACACTTAGGATGAGAAGTGATGGTAGGTATTGAAAGGAGTAAGAACATTCTCACGCAAACATCTCCAGATCAACGAAGCCCAAAATATTTTTTTCTTCAAAATAGCCTCTGGATTTTTTTGAAAGATACACTCACATGATAGAGCAATGACTTCTATTATAATAGCATATACCTGTACTTTTCAATCTTGGCAACTTTAAGGCAGGTGAACTTCAACTCCTATAATTGCTGGCTGAGTAATACTGAGAGTTGAAGTCTACCTGTCTTAAAGTTGCCAAGATTGAGAAATACTGATATATACTATTATAATAGAAGTCATTGCTCTATCACAGGGGTGTCAAACTCTCAACGTCATGTGACATGTCTCGACGTATTGCGACTTTTTTTGCCATTGCCGGCAATGGGGTGGGCGCGGTTTCACCATGATGTATCCAGCCTGTGGGCTGGCAGTTTGACACCCCTGCTGTATCATGTGTGTGTATATGTATATGTATGTGTATGTGTATGTGTATGTGTATGTGTATGTGTGTGTATATATATATATATATATATATATATATATATATATATATATATATATATGTAGGTCTTTGGTTGTTCGGGTTTTCTCCCGCGTAAAATTGGAAGTGTCTTGGCGACGTTTCGACGAAGTCCCATTCGTCATCTTCAGGCTGGTGTTTTCAGCTTCGTGCTTCGAGCAGCAATGTGTGGTCTTAGCTGTTTCTTCCTTTTAACTGCCAGTGGAGGTATGAACTGATTGGGTGGGAGCTTGGCTGTGTTCTGATTGGGTGGAGGTGTGTTCTGAATGGTTAGGGGCTTGGCTGTGCTCTGATTGGCTGGGGGAGTGTTCTGTTTGGTTAAACCCCTCTGCAACTCAGACTAACCTGAGCACAACCAAACAGAACACTCCCCCAGCAACCCCCCCCTTCGTCGAAACGTTGCCAAGACACTTCCAATTTTACGCGGGAGAAAACCCGAACAACCAAAGACCTACATACAAATACCCGCGAAAACCTCAGAAAACAAATATCGAACCTCTACGGGGAGGAAATCCACCATCTGACCAGGACCTATGAAAAACTTGAAGTCCAAAGAGCTTCCATTTTATGCGACCTCGCATTCCTACGCAACTGCCGAGATCAAAATCTAATCCCCACATGTTTCCAACTGAAATTCCACTCCAACTCTGCAGCCACCAAACGGATCCTGAAAAGAACAGAATTGGCCCTAATCAGAAATGAACTTCACACAAAAAGATTCCTCCTAGACCGAATTAACAAAGATCTCCTCACACTCCACCTCAAACTCAGCAACAAGATCCACCCCGCACTTTGGGACAAATCCAAACAACTCGCCGTCTGGAGAGCCGAAACACAGACCACCCTCAAGACAGATACACACACCAACAAACTCCGAAGACTACAAGAACGCCAGAAACAAACCCCTCCTCCCTCACAGCCACACATGAAACAAACAGTGCATAACATCTCAGATAGGATCCTCACCAAAGCCGAAACCAATGTCCTTTCCAAAGGATTCAACTTTGCAGTCGCTCCCAAACACATCCCCACTGAAACCATTATATGTGGAGTTGAAACCAGCCTGACCAAAATCAACCCCGACGACGCTAACAGAATCAGACTCGAAATCACCAACATCCTCTGCACCAGCAAGCCACCCAAAAGCAACTTACCCAAAGAGGAACAGACAGCACTACGTAACCTGAAAGAAGACACCAGCATAATAATCCTACCAGCAGACAAGGGCAACGCCACGGTGGTTATGAACACATCTGACTACCAAACCAAATTAACCAACCTACTCCAAGACTCCACATACAAACCCCTAAATACAGATCCCACCACCTACCTGGAAAAAACCACCAGATCCAAAATAAAAGCCTCCCCCATTAGCGAAGAGATCCAGCAAAGAATCATTCCCAGAGAGAAATCATCCAGATGCCCCAAACTCTATGGTCTCCCCAAGATACACAAAGAAGGAACCCCACTCAGACCTATAGTCAGCTCCATAGGCTCACCTCTACAAAACCTAGCCAAATTTCTCGCCAAACAACTACAGCCCTATGCAGAATCCATCACCTCACACGTAAAAAACTCATTCCAGTTTATAGAGATCATAAAGAAACAAAACTTACAGCCCAGCGACCTACTAGTGAGCTTCGATGTCATATCCCTCTTCACCCAAGTGCCTATCAAAGAAGCCTTGACAGCTATTCAAAACAAATATAACCCCCCCAAACACATCTTAGATCTGACCAACCACTGCCTATCCAACACATACTTCATCTATAATGGACAAAAATACAAACAAACAGAAGGAGCACCCATGGGATCACCCCTCTCACCTGTCATTGCCAACCTCTACATGGAACACTTTGAAACCCAAGCTCTAGAAAAATCGGATCACAAACCCAAACTCTGGCTCAGATACGTAGACGACACCTTCATAATCTGGCCACATGGGAAAGAAAAACTGGACAACTTCCTCACACACCTCAACAGCCTACACCCCAAAATACAGTTCACCATGGAAACAGAAGCTAACAACCAACTTCCCTTCCTGGATGTCTTAGTCTACAAGAAATCCAATGGCTCCCTAGGACACACCATCTACCAGAAGAAAACACACACAAACCGCTATCTGCACGCTCTCTCACACCACCACCCAGCACAGATCAACTCTGTAGCCAAGACACTCATCTCCAGAACAAAACGCTTAGCTGACGAACAACACCTAAAACCCGAACTACACACTCTCACCAATGTACTAACATCCAATGGATTCCATAGAAATAAGATTACAAACCTAATCCAAAAAGAAACCCCCACTAAAATCCAAGACAAAGAACAAGAAAACGGCAAAGCCCTCCTCCCATACATAAAAGGCACCACAGACAGAATCAGTAAGATCCTCCATAAACACAACATCAAAACAGCATTCTGCACAAACAGAAAAATATCCACCATCCTTAGAAACCCCAAAGATAAAATTGAATTAGAAAATCAAGGAGTATACGAAATCCCATGCACCACTTGTCCCACCACATACATCGGACAAACCAACAGAAGAATAAGTGCACGCATTGAAGAACATAAGAACTCAGTCAAAAAAGAGGAACCAACATCTTCCCTGGTCCAACACCTTAAAGCCACAGGACATGAAATTGACTTTAAAAATACCAGAACCATTGCCAAAAGTGAACATTTTAATAACAGAATAATCAGAGAAGCCATCGAGATAGAAAAACGCCCACACAGCATGAACAAGCGAGATGATACCTCCCGCCTACCAGCCATTTGGAAACCCGCCCTTATTGACAAACGACTCCCTAACACAAAAAATGATACCAGACCCACACTCACAAAAACCACACAGGAGGTCACCACCACACATCCACGCAAAAAACAAACCCAAAGCCACACCGATGACGAGGCATGACCACAAACCAGAAGCCAGACCATAGCTGCATCATTAGCCACTTTAAACCCCTCCAATCTATACATGAAGCAAACTGACACTCTCCATGAAGAGGAGGCACGACCACGAACGAGAAGCCAAAAAATAGCAAGGCAGCCCAAAATCTTAAACCCCTCTGCAACTCAGACTAACCTGAGCACAACCAAACAGAACACTCCCCCAGCCAATCAGAGCACAGCCAAGCCCCTAACCATTCAGAACACACTCCACCCAATCAGAACACAGCCAAGCTCCCACCCAATCAGTTCATACCCCACTGGCAGTTAAAAGGAAGAAACAGCTAAGACCACACATTGCTGCTCAAAGCACGAAGCTGAAAACACCAGCCTGAAGATGACGAATGGGACTTCGTCGAAACGTCGCCAAGACACTTCCAATTTTACGCGGGAGAAAACCCGAACAACCAAAGACCTACATACAAATACCCGCAAAAAACCTCAGAAAACATATATATATATATATATATATGTATATATATATATATATATAGATAGATAGATAGATAGAGAGAGAGAGAGAGAGAGAGAGAGAGAGAGAGAGAGAGAGAGAGAGAGAGAGAGTGTCCACCTTCCCTTAAACTCTCACAGCAGTCTGATACAAATATTATATTATATGACAGAGGCCCCCAGCCTTTTGAGCATCGAGGACCTGTGCTGTGGAGAAAGGTTTTTCCGTGGACCAGAGGGGTCGTGATTTCACGTGCTGCCTGCATCGCACAAATGGGGCTTTGCTTGTTTGTGCAGACTGGTTGCTGCATGCTGCAGACTGGTGCCAGTCCATGGACTGGGGGTTGGGGACCCCTGTTATATGATATCCTCATGTATGATGTCCTCACGTATGAGGCTTCCTGCATGGATCTTTTTGTCATTTACACAGTATATCCTCTGTGGAATTTTCAGTTAAATTGATCACCAGGAAGCACCACATGATCAGTTTCACCTTTTATTGGAACTCATCAGATATGGGTAGAATAACATCTGGCTACGCATGTCTGACAAGTTCCAATAATAGACAAAATTGGTCACAGGATGCCTTCTACTTGATACATTAAAAAGGTAGAGTTCCTCAGATCAAGCTTGATTTCTGGGACTAATTTTAGTTGGAAATATGATCTTTTTTCAACTTCCCAATCTAGACAATAGCCCTAGGGTTGCTTACTGGTCTTCTGTTCAAATAATAACTAGGCCTAATCCTGCTTAACTTTTTGAGATCATCCAAAGTCAGTTAGATGCTGCCAGCTACTGTTAACACTATTATTTTTGATATTGCCTACTATATGAAAGTAACTCTTACTTCATTAGATTCTTCAAGTGGTCCTACTTCATTAGAAACTGAAGCTTAGACTTTGGGCAACATGCAGTTGAGAAGTTTGTCTCTTTTGTTTCAACATAATTGGTTTATATCTTGCATCTGCCACTTCTGACCTTTTCCATGCACCGTCTTGCAGAGAATCTTCTTTCTGCTACAGTGACACTCCTTCAGTCCAGTAGAGGGAAAATATTGCAGCCATGTTTCCTTTTTGCCCATATGCAACCATCTTTGTGATCCAAAGCAGCCTTCTGTAAAGTCAAGCCAAGGGGTGAGGCTGGATTCTGCTCATACTAACCTTCAGCAATACTGCCTGATTATCAAAGAGGTTTACAAAAACATCCCATCTCTCCCCACCCTACAATTCAGAGGAAGCCTATAGCCTCATTAGAATATGGAAGAGTTTCAAAGTTGACCGGCTTCTTAAAACCCCATTCCTACATAATAAAACTCTTTCTCTTTTCTTTTGGGCCCTCTATGCTGCCAGGAAGAAAAATATGATACTATGAAATCCAGGAGTCCTTCTAAGAGGGAGTTATGGCTATTAGTCAATCAGTTTGAAATGCCATTGGCTCCTGTGGGTGCAGCAAGAAAAAGCATGTTCTTTTTTTTTTATAATATTAGTTTTCTAATTTTACAATTAAGTATTTAAAAAGCAACGTGGTGACTGGATTAATCAATAATTCAATAACATACATAAATCTTTAGTACAAATCTCAGGTTACAACATCAGATATTTCCTCTCTTTTTCCCTTAATATCTACTATCTCATATTAGGCCAATATAGTTATTATTATCAACTAAGTAAAAACATCATTGTTACATTTATCAATAATTTTTAGCTTATACATATCTTATGTGTTTTACATTCAAACTTTATATACAATCAATGTCCTGTTATTGCTTTTTTCCCAAGCTTTAATTTCCCATCAATATTCAAATTAACATTTGGTATTTATAATTTCCAAGCTTTAGGTAACCAAAGTTTCCCTTATCTCAATTTCTTCCTTTTTCCCTTTTCATAACAAAATCCAATATTCTAAATACACATCTTATCTATTTGCACATAGTCTTGTTCTGTTTTCTAAAAGTTATCTATTTTCCACCATATTAAACCAAAAGTCTATTAATCTTGTTACACATCTTACCTATTCAATTATAATGTTACTTTATTTTCTAAAAATTATCTATTTTCCACCATATTAAACCAAAAGTCTATTAATCTTGTTACACATCTTACCTATTCAATTATAATGTTACTTTATTTTCTAAAAATTATCTATTTTCCACCATATTCAACCCTCTAATTAGTAATTTGAAATCCCCTCTAATAAATCAAAATCCTAGTTTTCTTCAGCCTTACTCTGGCTTTCTTCCTTTGCCAACTAACTTTCCATGTCAATACTTTTAATCATCAAATAGTTCTCCCTCTATTATTATATATATTATTTTAAATAAGAAAGACCATTTGGTTGCAGGTTTTTTTTGGGAAGAACTAGCCCACTTGTATTCATTAGATCACCTCCCTATTACTCCAATTTCCCACAATTGTCCTGATAGGTTTATCTTCCATTCAATCTGTTCTTCTTCCTATACCTGACAGGAAGGAGACAGTACTATAGCTCTAGAATCATACCTTTCTCACAGCGTCTCCCATGGAAACCAGCTGTGCAGGTACAATGGAATCCAATCTTCCTAGCTTCACAGGCACCCCCATTCTGGCAGGGGTTAGGATCACAGTGCCCTGAAAAGAGATGACTATAGACTATCATCCTTGGATAGATACAGCTGATATTTGACTGTGTAAAAACCACAGTAAAGCATGGGGGTAAAATTGGACACTGTGGATTGCAGCCATATCAGAAATATGGTTTCATGTAAGATACATTCACAAGGAATGTTGCCCCTGAAAAAAATCCTTTGTTTGGGCCATAATATGCAGGCTTAAAAAAATAAATAAACACCACTGACTTACCTGTTGGCCTTTCCTCTTTCCGACAAAGCTTCCATTGTTGGTCTCGGTCATAGTTTTCTGTGGTGGAGCACCTGATAGGGAAGAGTCTTGTCTCATTCAAGGTGTGCAGGGAAGATCGGCCAATGCCATAATTTGCACATTAATTTTTTTTCAAGGTCAATCAAGCCTCAAACTGTCCTTTTCTCTGCTCCCTGCATGCCCCAAGGTTCTCATTATTCCTGTGAGCATTCAATACTTTTCTAGCCAATCAATACTTACCAGTGCTGAGATTTAAGAAAGGCACGAGGGAGACAGGAGTAGTGCATTTTGCGTTGGTAACGGAAAGGGAAATGGCAGGATTCCTCACTGGATGATGTCACTACGAAGCAAAAGGAGATGGGTCTATTTCTAGTGCAAAAAAGCTGCCCTGTAGTTCTCCTATTTTAACTAGTGACCTGGCAGGGCTATTTAGCTTCCTTTCATATTTATGTACCCTTTGATTATAACAGAGGACAAAATCTTTTTATGCAATTATTATTTCATAGAATTCAGACTCCATTGAACTTCCTGTAATTGTTGAAAGGGCATCACGTTTTCTCAACAACAGATCCCAACGGATCTACAGCAAACTGGCTTTAGGGCCAGCAGCAAATACCATGGAGGAACGGATGGCTGTGAGCCACTCTTCCCCCACCTATCTTCATATATGCTAACTTATTCTCCATCACTGGCTGCCTGTTCTGATGCACCCCCAAATAGTACAATCGGGGGGTAGGGACCGCAATTTAGTAGAAATTACCCCAAAATTATAGGATAAAAATTAGTTAAGAGCAAAGCCAAGCAGCCAATGAGAAGTGAGTTTGTTGGAGAATGACTCCCAGAAAACTGCTGGAGAATATAAAATTGTAGCCTGTAGGAAGCAAGCGTGATTTGGGGTCTAGAACCCTCACTTTAATAACTGCATCATTAATTTTTTCTTTTAAAAATATTTTGATCCTTTATTATCTCTCCCCTCAATTCCTGCCAATTATTTCACAAGTTCAGATAGATGGTTGGATGGATGTATAAATATAAATGACAGAGGCACATAGAGAAAACACCAGCAGGTTATTCTTTTCCCAGCAGCAATCTTTTACTTTTTTATACCCCCCACCCCTTCTTTAGGTACAAATAGTGATCCTTCTTCTCCCATTTTCAAAAATGCCCCCACTTGGTCTATGCTTGCAAGAAACTATAAATAGTCAGTTCTTTCAAAAGCACAGGGAACAATCCTATAATGAGATTTACACTCCCTTACATCTTTCCCTGGTGAAAGATTATTGCATTTCTTAAGTGCTAATGTGGTGGTGGTGATGGGGAGATACTAGAAGCAACCTAGACTTATTCCTGATACTTTGGGCAGCTCCTGGTACATCAGCATACCAGCTCGTTCCTGCCCTCCTTACCCATTTCCTGCACCTATTAAATGTGGCCTAGCCAGAACTCTTTCTTTAGCTGTCCTGATTTCCAGCTATACTCTCAAGCAACTCTAATGGGGAGATGATGGGGGCAAGATCCAATTACTTGGTGTTGCTCATGGTGTTGTAGTGGTCCAACAGTGAAAGATGTGGTGCAGCCCTCAAGAAAACGTTTTTGGGAAACTCAGAGAAGTCAGAAGTTCCAAGCTTGAACTTGGTAGGATTGCTCCCTTTCTTTGACTGACACAAGAATCTCTGTCTCTGGGATGAGAGGGGAGGAAGGAGTAGGGAGGAAGTAGGACGGTTAGAGGAGATGGGGAGGGGAAGAGAGTAGGAGGGGAGGAGAGAAAGAGGAGGGAAGTAGGGAAGGTTTAGAGAGGGTGGACGCAGCCTGGGGGCAATGGGCAGGTGGTACCAATGGTTAATTGTATTTTGTATGAATAAATGGAAAATAAAAACTTTTTTAATAAAAAAGAATCTCTCTCTCTCTCTCTCTCTCTCTCTCTCTCTCTCTCTCTCTCTCTCTCTCTCTCTCTCTCTCTCTCTCTCTCTCTCTCTCTCTCTCTCTCTCCAATCATGTCCAACTTTCAGAGATTTTATAGACTAGGATAGCCATATACTCACCTTCATGTTTCGCCTTGTGGGGCTTACCAATTACACCCTGCCAAAAAAGCAAATGGCTGTGTCACAGCAATCTTACAAAACTTGATTTTCATTCCCTGCAAAGCAACATTCTATTCTTTTCAGGGTAACAAAACATCTCAAAAGGTGCTAAGAGGCTTACACTGAACTAGGAAAGGGACAAAGAAGTCATACGTGGTTTTAGTAAGGTCTATCTTGAAAAGCTTTCCATTTTCTTTGTAAGAATAGCAGTATAAAGTATTTACATATTTTCTATCCTATCTTTTTTTTTACAAGCTGTCTGCTTTTTACTAAATGTTCCACGTTATTTTTGTTTAGTTTTTCTTCTAACTTGCAGGGAGCCCTCATTTATCAACTGCCTCATTCAGCAATCATTCAAAATTATGACAACACTAAAAAGTAGGCTTACAATCAGTCCTTCAATTTGCAACTATTGCAGTGTCCCCATGGTCACATAATCATAATTAGAGTGTTTCACAACCAACATACATTTATGGCAATCACAGCATCTCACAGTCATGATTATTTGTGACCTTCCCAGATGGCTTCCAACAAGAAAGGTCAATGTGGAAACCAGAAATTTATATTGGTAAATCTGGACAACATAAGAGTCATTTTATCATGCTTGATGGACTTGTAAAAAAAACATACAAATTTGGGGTTCAGATACATACAGTGATACAAATAATTCCAAAGAACAAGATTTAACTGAAAGCAGAACATTTTTCTTGGGATTAATGGTCAGACAACTTGAAAAAAGCCATGGAAGATTATTTTTATATATGAGTTTTGCTGTGAGACCACTACAGTATGTGCAAAAATGAAAAGATTCTGAAACAACCTCAAATGGAGGAATGGTTGATAAAGATGATGGAATTAGCAGAGATGGCAAAATTAACTCATTTGTTTAGAGAAAGATCAGCTACTACATTTATTAGTGACTGGAAATCCTTAGTGGACTTTTTGCTGAAGAAATAAAAAAAATGAACTGATGATTTATGGATTTGTTGATTAGAAAAGTAGAATATGAAAAAAGGAAACTTTGATGTAATCATATTTATAGATGTAATACATTCAGTATGAGCATGTGATGTTTCACTTAACAATCATGCCATTTAGCAATGGAGCTGCAGGTCCCAATTGCAGTCGGTAAGTGAGAACTGCCTATATTTTACAATTCATTTGCAGCCATCCTTTTATTTCAAGACAAGCAAGCAACAACCTAGAAACTGCAACTGGTTCAGGATGCAGCAGTGCACACGGTAATGGAGGCTGCTGGTTCTATATAGGTAACACCTCTGTTGCGTGAGCTGCACTGGCCTCTACATTCTTTCTGAATGCAATTCAAGGTGCTAGTCATCACCTTTAAAGTCCTGTATGGCACACAGCCAGGTTAGCTGAGAGATCACTTTTTCCTGAGAACATCTACTTTTCCTAACTGGTCAGATCGAGTCGGCATACTGCTAGTCCCTTCCACTAAATATTTGATGGGACCTAGGAAGCCTTTTCCATGGCAGCCCCTGTGCTAATGGAACACCCTTCTCCCTAGCCTTCCATAAAACTCTGAAGATCTCTCTTTTCTCCCAAGAGACTGTATAACTTGGCACCAGGTTTTCAGTGTTTTTAACATGCTTAGTTTTATAGTTGTTTATAGTTTTATTATGGTTTTTATGTTGTTGGGGGCCACCCAGAGTTGATTATAAGATGAGCGGCTATATAATTTTTTTTAAATAAACAAATATTGTCCACTTACAAAATCTTACAACTATCTGTAAATTTTAATATAGTAAGTGAATATATGGAAAGTTATAACAGCTGTCTCTGTAAGCTGTTTTTTAAGCTGCCTTCCATAACAGAGACACGTAAAATTTCCATCCCTGTCAGTTAGAGAAAGCTGGTATGTCATTACCAGAAATACCACACATTTCCCATTCTTGCTAGACACTGTTTTCAGACTCCAGCTGAAGACAAGAACTTCATCAGAAGAGAGCTGGAAAGAAGCAACCAGGACCATAGCAAAATAACTTATGACTTAATATAATGGTATGAGGGAATGACCTTGGGAGTTGCAGGGTCCTATTCCTTCTGCTGCAGAAAGAATGAGAATGTGCAAAAGTCTCAGAAGAGATTTTCCTTATTTTCTTAGAGTATAAAAGCGAGAGGGGAAGAAATGTACTTTCGGACTTGCAAGATTCTACTAATATAACCTCACAATAATATTCCTGGATGTGCTTGTTGTTTGTACTACCTCACAAGACTGACACTTATGGAGAGAAGAGAACATGCTAGCTCTTACTGAAATGGAACCACCACCCACCACTAATTTCTATTATTTAATTTCATCCTTTATATAACACATGAGAAGGTTGCAGGAGTCCTTTTTCTGCTACTTTTCAAATTGCACAGAGAAATCACCTTTGCTGAAGGAAAAAACACACATACCTATTATGTCTCTTAAAAAGCTCACAAAAGAGTACAGCAACATTGTGCAGGAGGAAATAGCCTTGTGAAAGTTTTCCAATTCTTATCTGGAATTTAGTATGTGTGGGGGTGGTTTTATTTTGGAGGAAAAGTTACCATTTGAAAAGTCAACATGAAAGCTCCCATGAGAACAATTAAGAGCAGTGCTATTTGACCTCTGGAGTCCAAAATATAAATGCAAATGTTTAAAAATCTTCCATCTTTTAGGAAAATGGGGTAGCCATGAGGAAGGGATAGGAATGTGCTGTTAACTGTCCCTGGTGATATGGCAACAAATCCACACAGCTTCCACACATTTTTAAACAGGATCCCTAACAGTAATAAACATATATAAGGATGGTCCACAAATGCCATTATTTGAGTGCTGAGGAAATCAGTTGTTTTAAATAATGGATATTTTTCTCCCACAAGACAGACGAATAACAATGAAGCATATCTCATGTCACAAAACAATAGACAGAAAAAAACCTCCCGAGACTCACAAATCCCAGTCTTGTGCTTGAGTCACTAAACTTTAGGGCAAGTCTCAGGAACAGGTCCGAAATATTCTGATGCCTATAAGCTGGGGTAGGACACAGCTCTGCATCACATTCTTCATGATTCTAGACCTTGCCCATTCCTTTTCCATTTTGTCTCCATTCTGTCTCCCCATATAGACAAATACCTTATATGTGAAGGTTGAGAGTTGAGCATAAATACTAATAGAATGAAACAAATATGAAATTTGATGTTCTGGAATCTCACCAAGAATAAATCCTCTGAATTCAAAATCACAAATAGCAGGAGAAGCAGCAATTGCGCTGTCATAATCGTGTTCAGGGACGGATGAAATGGAGAGGTTTTGTTCACTGCTTTTGACAGAACAAACCGTTCCTGATCAATACATCTGAAAGCAAAGGTCTTTGTGTTAGGTGTACTCAGCAGGATAGAGATTGCCCCATGGGGATAAACACCGAATCATAACAGGTGGCTAGGAGCCAAAATAAAAAAGATTTAGTGTAAATCCCCAGTGGAACATGAATATTGTTGTGTCCTGAGCCTGCAAATGCTGGCTCGGGACGTTGCAATGGTCCTGGGCTTTGAAAAAGCTGCCCGGGACCAGACTGAGTGGCGCTGGCTTTGCGCGCGTGCGCAAGGCACGAAAAGTGCCTGGTTATGTAGCCATGTTGTCTGGGGATCGGGACATATAAAAGGAGGCCTGTATGCCTCTGCTCGTTGTTGGAGTTTTGGCTGAAGCACAATAAAGAGTTGTTCTACAGACATGTATCCTCTTTCTTCGCCTTCGTTTCAAGGACTTAACACTGGCGATGAAGGTCGGATGCTTCAAAAGATAAACAAAAGGAAGCTATAAGACTCACCCAAAAGAAGTCCTACAGAGGGAAAATGGCGTTAACATCAGCAGCCACCCTGCCAGTGCAGCATCGCTGGAGGGTGAGTTTGGCTAAAAGACCCTTTCCCTAAAGAAGCGAGTGGTGAAGCGCAAGTTACAATGGCAAAGATCGGCCTCTTATCTGAGTTCGACGTTGCACACCCAGAAAGATGGGAGTCATACGTTGCGAGGGTGGAGAACTACTTCAGAGTCAACCAAATTCGTGAAGATGGGCTGAAGGCTGCCACCTTGTTGTGTGTATGCGGTCAAGAGACTTTCTGAGATCTCTGAAAATCTAGTGGCCCCTGCCTCTCTGGAAGGTGTAACGTACACAGATTTAAAGAAGCGTCTAAAAGAGTACTTCCAGCCCAAGTTGTCCATCATTGCATGGAGACACATGTTCGAACAGAGGGATCAGAAGGCAGAAGAATCTGCAAGGGACTTTATTGCGGCATTGAGAAGAGCAGCCAGACCGTGTGAGTTCAAAGACTTAGAAGAAAGGCTGCGCGACCGTTTTGTATGCAGGTTGAGGAATAGAGACTTACAGCAAAAGGTATTCGCTAAGGAAGATGTCTTGTTCCAAGATGCTCTGCGAGAGGTTACAGCAGAGGAAGCAGCAGGAGGGGCAGTAAAGAACATGCAGCCCACCAGAAGCTCTCTGGAGACCATCTACCAGGAGAATGTGCGAGAAGAGTCGGAAGAAGTTCCTGAAGATGAGGTGGACAAGCTTTACCAGGCAACCGGAAGAAGACAGAAGGAATGAACAGAAAAGGCTTCAACAGCCCTTCAATGCTTCAGGTGCGGAGGACGCCACAAACGAGCTGACTGCCGGTTCCGTTCCCCCATTTGCAGGGCATGTGGTAGGCAAGGTCACGTTGCATCCATCTGTTTGGGTCATCAGAAAGCACAACCTAGAGAAGAATTGCATCTGAAAGGTACCAGGGTCCCCAGACAAAATAGGGTGGGTTTCTGCGCAACACGCAGAAGTGTCTTAAGGACAGGCACACATAAACCCCTAAGAAGAAACTGTAAGATTGCAATCTGGGGTGAATGTAGCCCCTGGCATATTCCAAAGTGTCATGGAGAACACATTGAGGGCTATTCCTGGAGTCTGTCCATATTTTGATGATGTCCTCATTGCTGGGGAATCATCTCAGACATTGGCAGAAAGATTAAGGGCTGTCTTGCTTAGTTTTAGAAGGGCAGGCCTTAAGTTAAAAAAGGACAAGTGTAAGATAGGAGTAAATTCAACTGATTTTTGGGGATTCAGGATAGATGCTCAAGGCATTCATCCTTCTGAAGCTAAACTAAAAGCCATCCAGCAGGCCCCAAGCCCTAAGTCTAAGGGTGAGCTACAAGTCTTTTTGGGGCTTTTGAATTTCTACCATGCATTTCTGCCACATAAAGCTGCAATAGCTGAGCCCTTGCATAGGCTCTTAGACAAACAAGCCTGTTGGCAGTGGACTAAGGTCCATGAAAAAAGTTTCAATGAAGTTAAAGCCTTGCTTACTTCCAGTGCTGTACTAGCTCACTTCAATGAGCAACTGCCTGTTTGCATTGCCTGCGATGCTTCTCCATATAGAGTAGGGGCAGTTCTTAGCCATCTGATGGCTGATGGGACACAGGTCCCTGTGGCTTATTATTCTAGAACACTGTCTTCTGCTGAGCGTAATTACGCTCAGATTGACAGGGAAGCGCTGGCCATTGTGGCTGGTATTAGGAAATTTCATGATTTCATATACGGCCGCCACTTCACGGTCTACACTGACTGTAAGCCACTGCTGGGGTTGTTTACCATGACCAAACAGACCCCACATATCCTCTTTCCCCGTATGCTGAGATGGTCTATTTTTTTTTGTCAGCTTATGACTACATGCTGATTCACAAACCTGGAAGGGAAATGGGCCATGCTGATGGCCTAAGCAGATTACCTCTGCCAATTTTGGAACCTGACCCTGCTCCAGCAGTAAATATTCTGTCCATTCAAGAGTTGCCTGAGTCTCCCCTCAATGCTAGGGATGTGGTTGCTGAAACAGCCACTGATCACACTCTTACACGCGTGTTGATGTAGGTATTGTCAGGTTGGCCTGACACGTGCCCTGACTCGGAGTTCCAGGGGTTCTGGCATAAGAGACATGAATTGTCTACTTTCAAGGGATGCTTGCTGTGGGGCAGTAGAGTAGTGATCCCAGCCTCATTGAGGTCTAGAATCTTAATCTCTCTGCATGAGGGATAGTCAGGATGAAGGTGCTTGCGTGCAGCCATTTATGATGGCCTGGCCTTGATAATGCCATTGAGGCCCAGGTGCATGAGTGCCATGTGTGCCAACAGTCTCGGAGTGAAATGCCTCAGGCCCCAGTTCATAGGTGGGAAGAAACTCAAACCCCTTGGTCTAGGGTACATATAGATTACGCTGGGCCCTTTCAGGGGCAATTCTTCCTGGTTGTTGTTGATAGCCATTCCAGGTGGCTAGAGGTTGTTCCTGTGACCTCAACTACTACTGCCAAGACTATCCAGGTGCTAAGAGGTATTTTTGCAGCTCATGGCCTTCCAGATGTTCTGGTTTCAGATAATGGTCTTCAATTCACTTCTTCTGAGTTCCAGGCTTTTCTTCAGGCCAACCTGATCTGCCATGCAACTTTGGCTCCTTTCCATCCATCCACCAATGGGATGGCTGAGCATATGGTGCGCACCGCCAAGGACGCCCTCAAGAGACTGACTTACGGTGACTGGCATCACAGGTTAACAGACTTTCTTCTTGCACATCACACCACACCTTGCAAAGCAACCGGGAAGAGCCCTGCTGAATTTTGCTGGTGTCACCGGCTCATCACTAAGCTAGACAGACTGCACCCTGACCGGGTGGCATCTCAGGGGTCTCATCCTCGAGCACCGAGGAGCCTGCAAGTGGGTGCTCTGGTTTGGACTTGTAACTACAGGCCTGGTCATCCATGGGTACCAGCTGTGGTCTGCAAGGTCTCTGGACCTCTGTCTATGAAGTGTCCTTGGAAGACGGCCGCGTTCTTCGGCGGCACATAGATCAGCTGGGTGTGAGACTGGACTTACACCCGTCCGCTTCTGGCTCTGCACTGGGGGGGGGGCAGGAAGGTTATAGAGTGCATTCTGATGATCAATGTCAGCAGCCAGTACTGGCAGCCAAGGAGAGCATTGATCCCCCATCTCAAGATTCCACAAGTGCTCCGAAAAGGAAGTCACAAACCCACACATACTCCAGCCAGGGAGTCACACCGGGGGCATCCACATTATTCACCCAGAACCAGTAACACTCCAATCAGGGAGACTGACCAGGGGTATCCACACAACTCACACAATGCACAAGAACTGGCAACACAGCAAGGGAGCAAGCTCAATTCTGCAATTGGTCCCAGAAGGAGGTCCTCCATAAGGGGGGCAAACAGAGAGGCTACTCCTGACTCTGGAACCTCAGGCACTAACTTGGGGTCTACTGGATACTGGGGCCCTGTAGTCACTCCTGACTATCCATCTGCTGACCTTGGGTTCGAGGGACAGTGCTCCCAAGAAGGGTCTATTGTGGATCTGGGGACTACCACCCCTCCAAGGGATGTTGGGTTGAGTGCAGAGGGCTTGGCCAACCAGCAGATGGGCAGATCAACCAGGTACTGGGGCCAGCAAAGCCCTGACCTACTGAGCCTGGCAGACGAGCAGGTAGGTCAGGCAACAACACCAGGGTATCAGGAAGCAAGTGGGCAGCAATGTCCTGGCTCACCTAGCTTAGTGGGCAAGGGAATGGAACCAGGAAACTCTCCCGGTCCGAGGAGGTCGAAAAGGGCCAAGTGCCCTCCAAAGTATCTTTCAGACTTTGTGAAATTGCTGTCCAGCTACAAGGGGTACTACCCTTAAGAATATTAGTAATAAGGTATTTTGCTTTAATTATTCTTTTAAGTGTCTTTGTTAACAAGAAAAAAAAACAAGGATAGGAAGTTGTGGGTGGTGGCAACATTAAGGAATGCCTTCCATGCTTGGCTGTCAGGATTGTCCAAGCTAGGGGGGAGGAGTGTTGTGTCCTGAGCCTGCAAATGCAGGCTCAGGACATTGCAATGGTCCCTGGCTTTGCAAAAGCTGCCCAGGACCAGACTGAGTGGCACCAGCTTTGTGCGCGTGCGCAAGGTGCAAAAAGTGCCTGGTTATGTAGCCATGTTGTCCGGGGATCGGGACATATAAAAGGAGGCCTGTGTGCCTCTGCTCATTTTGGCTGAAGCACAATAAAGAGTTGTTCTACAGAAATGTGTCCTCTTTCTTCACCTTTGCTTCAAGGACTTAACAAATATTATTTATGTGTCCCAGGCAATCTTCTATCAGCAGAAAATTGGCAATAATGCCATGTTGTGGGGATCCCAGCTACGTCTGTATAAAAGATGCAGAGAAACTTTGAAGATGTATGTTTTTAGCAGGGGAAGCTTTCTTCTAACGCTAGCACTGATGATGTTACCTTGTTTGGGTAATGAAATGTCAGCAAAAAGACAACGAAGTTCAGAGAGCATCAAGGACCCTCATTTCAACCCTGATCTACAAATATTCTGCTTCATTAGAAGCTTTTTTCTGACCTTTCAGTTACTGAAGAGGCCTACTGGGGTCCAGTTGTTGCCCACATCTCCCTGCCATGTTACCACATCTGCCCATAAACCACCCACAGGTTCCTCCTCTATGGCTATTAAAAGCTCAATGGAAAGAAATGTGGAGTCCGTATGGGAGGAAAGTCTTTTTGTCAAAGCCTGGGTCCAAATCACACTCTCTTCTGCTTCCTCCCTCCCAGAACAGGCTCGTGATTAAAAATGTTGAGACTTTGGTTTGCAGATCAATACAATGTGTTGTTTAGCTCTTATTTTCCAAAGGTTATGTCTTCTTCCCTCAAAAAATACCAGCCCCAGTTTCTCCTCAGGTTAAATTTCCAGGAGTGCCTTAACAAAGCATTCTGAGGACAAAAACAGACATTCCCAATACTTTCAACAGTTACCAAATTGGTATTGGATTTTCAGCTGCCAGTCAAATTTCACATACCTCTTTTATACAAAAATAAACAGCAGCCATGTGGGATCTGACAGATTTACTCTTGTTCTGCTTGTTTTGGATACAAATGATGGTGCTGCAGTCAGAGAATAAAGATTCTAGCTCATAAGGGTTTTCTATCAAACAACATAAATTTGTTTCTTACAATAAGAGCTGCCTCATGAGGGTCTTGGTCTCCATTACTGTTGGGATAGTCAGCCTCACCTAATATACCATAAGTATTTATGGCCATGAACATGTGGACAAGCCTGTGGTTCTTGTGTTTGTCCTGACCATAATGAGAAATTTTATGATCATAATATTGACTTCCTGGAGGCCTTCCTTTTTTTATAAGTTTTATTAATTTTTTAAAAAATTACAATCTTTAGAGCTTAGTAAACAACATGTTGTCTGGGTTCACATATTTAACATTAACTTCTTCGATATAAATCTATTCAGTACTGCACAATCCAGTATTTTTTCCTTGATCCACCTTTCTTCCCCATATTTTTTCCATTTCCCCCCTCATTAGACAATTACAATTCTTGGTACTATTGATGTATACAAAATTAGATATAGACATCTTCATTGTATTTTACTAATATTATACAAATAATAATAATATCAATTCAAAAGTCAATATCCTGTTTTTCATGCTCTTATTAAAGTTTGATTTCCCATCAATATTTAAAGTATTTTTGTCATTTATGATTTTCTCAATATTATTTATATTTATATGGCTAAATTTTATTCATACCAATCCTCCTCTTATTTTCAAATTTCCTATATCAAAAGAAGAATGCTATTTTAATTTTAAATCATATCTTCCATTCTAAAAAATGGTTACATCTAAGGATCATAAATTCTTTTAATCATTTCAAACAGGTATATTAAACAGATATACCCTCTGATAGATCATATCCTCTGGTTTTTTAAATCTAACTCTCGCTTGCTTGCTTTCTTTGCCAAGTAGCTTTCCAGGCCAAGGCAATTAAATCACCCCAAAATTTTCTTTCTATTTTTGTGAAAGTTGCTTGACATGAGGAAGACAATTTAGGTAGAGTATTTTTGGGAGGGAAACTCCACTCATCCATTTTCTAGAATCTTCTTCCTTGTCCTCAGGTATATTTTAGAGAAAGGAGTAAGGGTCTTTTGTATTTTCATTGTTATAGGTAGGTCTTGCAGTATTTTATTTGTATATGGCAGTCCATATTTCCCTTCTCCTATCTCCTCCATCTCTAGGTCCATTTCTTCTGCTTCATCCTCTGTTTCTGGTTTATTTGTTCATACTTTGTAGTCATTATCTGGGAACTTTGAAGTTGTAGCTTCAATTTGG
The DNA here is from genome assembly GCF_016545835.1 of Crotalus tigris. Classification (NCBI taxonomy): domain Eukaryota; kingdom Metazoa; phylum Chordata; class Lepidosauria; order Squamata; family Viperidae; genus Crotalus; species Crotalus tigris. Next base: position 5,769,425 of record NW_024096520.1, read on the forward strand.
AGATTTGGTCATTTATATCATCTAGATTATTTTTAGTCTCATTATGATTTCTTTTTCTGTCCTTTTTGTGTGCAACAATTGTTTGATGAATTAGCTGTAGCATGGAGAATATTTCCTTCTGAAATGTATTTGTTTTTTCTTGAGGCATCATTCTAGAAATTCTCTAGTGTCACCAGTCTCAGTAAGAGTGGAACAAAGTTTCCTCTTGTTTGCTAGTCTTTACAATAGCCTTTATAATCCAGTCCTAATGGCAGTATTTTATAATAATCCTTTGCCTCAAGTATCCTGAAAATTATCAGTCAGGCAAGGTTGTAATTCACAATGTTCTAAGTGTTCAAAATGTTCAACCTCCATGCAACCAGTGTATTCAAAAGTCAATTTTTTCTTTCTCTCCCACTTGCTCTTGAGATTAAAAGTCCAAAGTCAGTGGGTATTTATAGTCCAAGAAGGTCAGGATAATAAATATGACCAAATAGTTTCCTTTATTGCCAGATGTTCTCCCTTCAGTTGAAAGTCACCAAGCAGCCAAGGGGCTAGTTATAGTGCTGTACTCAAATCTATCACTAGATGTCAATCAAAGTGCATTTTCCACTCTTAAAACAAAGGGTTGATTTCTTATATTTCATCTCAATTGTTTTTTTCCAAAGAGAAAATCTTAACAATTATCTCAGTTCTCAGTTTATCAAAACTGTAGCTTTGTATTACTTTCACTTCAGTATTGTGTATTTCTGTCCCCCATAAAAAATTTAATTTTTTTATTGAAAGTCGTAGAGGAAATGAACTTTGGAGATAAATTTTTGTGTGCTCTCAAGGCCATATATCAGCAACAATCAGCATAAATTATAATTAATGGGGGATTAACAGACGTATTTAAAATAGGAAAAGGTACAAGACAGGGTTGTCCTTTATCCCCCTTGTTATTTGTATTAACAATGGAGATTTTACTTATTAAAATCCGAGATTCATCTAGATTAAAAGGAATAAAAATAAGTAAGATTGATTACAGGCTGAGAGCTTTTGCTGATGATTTGGTTGTGACGTTATCCCATCCAACAGATTTGGTCAAAGATTTGGTTGAAATTTTAGTACAATATGGACAGGTCTCTGGTTTTAAGGTGAATAAGAATAAAACTAAAATATTATTGAAAAATATGTCTCTGAAGGGAAAAGATTTTTTAGCTGAAGCAACAGGTTATGAAGTAGTTAATAAGGTTAAGTATTTAGGAGTATATATTACAACATCTAATGGAAAATTTTATAAGAACAATTATGAACGCTTATGGGTTAAAGTCCAAAAAGATTTAAATGATTGGCAAAAACTGCAACTATCGTTACTGGGGAGAATTTCAGTAGTAAAGATGAATGTTCTACCAAAGTTTCTTTTTTTGTTTCAGATGATACCTATTTTAAAGAAGGATGCTAATTTGGATGAGTGGCAGAAGGGTATCAATAAATTTATTTGGGGTGGGAAGAAATCAAGGGTAACGTTTAAGATTTTACAAGATGCTCGAGAAAGAGGTGGACTTAAAGCACCTAATTTGAAATTATATTATGATGCGGCCACTTTAACTTTAGTAAGTGACTGGCTTAATTTAACAAATAAAAATATTCTTGTTCTTGAAGGGTGGGATTTATTGTATGGTTGGCATGCATACTTAATTTTTGATAAGAAAGTAGATTGGGTCTTTAAGTCACACATCTTAAGAAATGCTCTACTTCGAGTTTGGAAGAAATATTATTATAAGTTAAATTATAAAATACCTATTTGGGGGATTCCTGGACAAGCAATTCAGGGGGTTTCTAAGGGGGTGAATTTTGATAACATTTCGTACAAAGAGTTACTTACTTGGTCGGGTACTGATTGGCAACTAAAGTCTTCAGATGTGTTAAGGCAAGAAAATATTTTACAATCGTGGTTTCAATATTTGCAAATAGTGCAGAGGTGGACTTTAGATAAGAAAGTGGGAATTACTTTAGTAGATGAAAATTTGGTAATTCAGATTAAGGATCAGAAATATGCCCATATTAAAAGAATTTACAATGAGTTAATAAAACTGGACTCGGAAACAGAGTTAGTAAAAGATTAAATGGGCTCAGAATATTCAGGAACCGATTTCATTGGATTTATGGGAGGTAATTTGGATTAGAAATGTTAAATTTACACAGGCTCAAAATTTGAGGGAAATTTTTTATGAAATGTTTTATAGATGGCATCTGGATCCTAAAAAGTTGTCTTATATGTACCCGAACCTGCAACCTAAATGTTGGAGATGTGGTTGCTTGGATGCAACCTATTTTCATGTTTGGTGGACTTGTAAAAATATTAAAGCCTTCTGGATTATGATTTGGTGGAATATTCAAAAGGTTTTTAAAAGGAAGATTAAGTTTACTCCCCAGTTTTGGGTATTTTTGTGGATTTTGATGTTAAAGAAACTATCTTAATATTGAATTTAATAACAGCAGCAAGATTATTGGTGGATCAATATTGGAAGAAGGATTCTCTGCCTTCTTTAGAAGAATGGGTATTTAAGGTTTCTAATTTAGCAGAAATGGCTAAAATTTCTGCTTATTTAAAGGACCATTCACAAGAGAGATATTTTAATGTATGGAGAAGATGGATAGAATATGTTCAGAAGAAATATGGAACTACAAAGTTTCACTTATTTTATGAGTAATGAATTTGTTTATAAACTTATGATGTTAAAGTTTGAAGAGAGTTAAGGGTTGGTATGATTTTGGTTATTGTATAATTAGTAAACTTAAATAGATTATGTTTAATATTTTTGTATAACCCTGTACTTGGCTCTGGGAAGTCGGGGGAGAGGGGGGTGAGGGGAGGGGGGGTGGGGAGAGGATGGGTTGAAGTTTAAGTAGCTCAGATAAGTAGAAATAGTTTTATTGTATATAATATTGATGTTTTAATTTGGAGAGAGGAATTGCTTGGGCATTTCCCCTGGACCGCATCCGGAGCGAGAGGATAGGAAGAAGGAGAGAAGCAAGTAGGAAGGTTGAGGAGAAGGAGGAGAGGGGGAGAGTGAGGAAGAGGAAGAAGAGGGAAAGAGGGAAGTAGATTAGAGGTTGGATGCGGTTTCGGGGGAAATGGATGCGCAATACCGAAAGTTGTGTGTATCAATCTGTTTTATTTTTTATCTGAAGTATTTTTATGAATGTAATGCATTGTAAAATTGAAAATAAATTTTTTTTACAAAAAAAAAAAAATTTAAAATGCCGCTTCTGTTCACATCCGGAGGTTTTTAGCTTCATGGGAGCCTTTCCCAGGAAATTCAGTTGTAAAATAGTAAAGAAAGTATCAATATTCTCACCCACTTTCAAACATGCTGTTTACAATGTGCTAATTAAAGCTTTTGTTCTTCAGTTGTCAGCAGCTGCAGAGGGTTTCCTTAGATAAGATGGAAAGACCACTATCTCTCTGTTATCAACAAGGCACCCCTCCTTCTTCATCGCCTCTTCAGGGTGACTTCAGTGCGAAATCAGGCACTGAAGGCAGAGCCCTGCCTTCCCTGCATCCATTTTACTGCGATGCAAAACTGGAAGTCTGGAGGCCTTCCTTTTTGATTGAAAGACAATCTAGATAGAATAGTCTTGCATGTGAGTTTCAAAATTAGCCAATCCAGTGTATTTTGTGCCTCATTAGATTTGTAAATGTTCTCCATATATTTCCTAGTGAATTTTATAAAAATTCATTCATGAATCTAATTTTATGCTGCAATTTTGCACATCTTTTATCGGAAATAAGTACCATGGAATTGACGGAACTTTTCATTCTCCATAGCCATGTATTGGAATGTACCTATATACAAATGTATCTATTGCATAACTGACTATAATTCATGGTGCATGGAAGACAGCAGTATCCTGCCTTGAGCAAAAAGATTGGAAACTCCATGGAGGAACAGCTGGAGCATCTGGATTGGATGTGCCTCATGGACTGCTTTCCACAAACAGAATATGTGCCAGTGTGCATTTAATTTAGTTGTGCTTTTCCATGGCCAAAGCATATGCTGGGAAGATATTCATTCTTATTGTGTTTTTTAGATTATTGAATTGACTGACTATGTTTGGATGGGGCATTTTTCCTGGAACTGCTAACATTTGGGCCATTTGGATAAAGAGAAATTTGGAAGATGGCCATATTACATCTGTGTAATATTACATATTACAATGGGCAAATTGCAATGACAGCCAATTAGGTCTAGTGTTTAAAGTACCAGGCTAGAAACTAGGAGACCATGAGTTCTAGTCCTACCATAAAAGCCAGGAAGATGATTTTGGGCCAGTCACTCTCCCTTAATCCAACTCACCTCATGGTGTTGTTGTTGTGGGGAAAATAGGAGGAGGAAGGTGTGCATTCAAATGCTTGAAGAACATTCAGAAGTTACAGGTGGATACAGAGTGTGGATACAGAGTGTGGCGGTGCAGGCAGTTCTTGGGGCCCCTAGAATGGCCCATGTTACATCACTGCTTCGTGAGCTGCAGTGATTGCCGGGTGCAATTCAAAGTGTTGGTATCATCTTCAAAGCTCTGCATGGCATAGATCCAGGCTATTTGTAAGAATAATAAAGACTGAATGCAAATAAACAAATAAAATAAATAGAAATAAGTAAGAAACTGGCTCCATAGACATGGCACAGAGCATGGCGGTGTCTGCTGATTTTTTTAAAAAATGTTACATCAGGCATGGAAGTTGAGTTTGGACTTTTGAACCTAACTAATTTCAGTGAAATCGTTAGCTTTATTTATGGAGGGATCTCATAAATTCATTCATCATTTTAAAGGTTGCAGTGTCATAAGGCTTGAGGAGTAGTGCCTGGGCATCTTCATAGGAGTCAGACTCTGCATGATGTTTTTATGTTTTGGCACAAGCAAATGGGGCTGTCTGCAGAACTCATGCAACTACCTAATGAAGGAGTGTGCAATTTTGTTAGAACTGAAGATGTTATCTAGCCAGTTCAGTCAGATTCATATAAGAATGAGATGTCACTGTTTATAGACACTAGTTACATTTTAGAACTAATCCAGAAATATTTTTTCCACCCTGCCTGGAGAAACTGACAGATTTATTGTCCAGGCACAGAAAGAATAAAAACTTGAACCACAATCTGACAGGATCAGGTTTTGCATATGTGGAATAATATACCAGGCTTTCTATTATTATTGTTGTTGTTGTTGTTGCTGCTGCTGCTGCTGCTGTTGTTGTTGTTATTGATCATGACACAGTCAGCCAGATGTTCAGACTGGATTTGACATTTTTGTCTACCTATCGAGCCCTTACCAAGGACCTGGGATAGGCAGATGTGGATGTTTGATGGTATTGAATGAGAAGGTTCTAGAAAAGTTTAAAATTTTCTACTCAGCAACAGGCTCACTGAGCATGTGCGGGAAAACCTGAGTACGTGCCTGGAACTAGGTATGGAATGTCTACATGTAGAGAACAAAAGAATACCCATATATGGTAAGGTAGGAGGTAAGGTAGGATAATTGTGTCGTCTGATAGGTTTGTAACCTGCCACGTCAGGAATAGCTGACGTAGGTATAGGAGGAGATAGGGAGGGGTATAACTGCTGTTACGCTTCTGTAGGAGGTGTGGCTTTTCCCTGCAACTCTTGTGAGTACGGGTTAAGTCCACCACGCTTTGCAAACCGTCTTTTCTGCTAAACTTGATTTTTGATAATAAAAGAAACTTTATTCTGCTACTCCGAACCTCGTCTCTGAATTTCTTTCAAGGAATTCTACAAACAAATTGGGGGCTCGTCCGGGATCCAATCTGCGCTGGGACTCTGAGGGGTCCTCCTTAGGTGCACCCCTTTCCTTTTGAAAGGAGGGGAACCACCCAGAGGACTGCGGAGCTCTTGGAAAACCCGTAAAATTTTAATAAAGACGAGTATTAGGAGAAGGGTGAATAAAGTGCGGAACAGCCTGAAGACAGACCGGGTAACATCTGCGCGCAGACCCTGGTGAGTACTGGTTTGAAAACACCAGAACACAAGAGTCCAGGGCAGTCGGGATAGAGTGTGTGGATGTGAGAACTGGCAACGGGGCCGGGTGGAAGTCCTTTTGAGGGACCTCGGGGAGGTCTGCAGGACGGAGTGAGTGAAGGGGATATTATTGAATATCCGGAGACGGTGAAGTGTGGAATTGAGAAGGAGTTGCTGGGAGGGACATAGGCACACATACTCAAGATAGGCTGAGCACCCATAAAAGAAATGGGGGGAAATACAGGGTCGACCAATTCAGGGACAAAGTGTGTTAAAAGGATCCGTAAAAACCCCAAACTTAAAATTGACCCGAATGGCCCTTTGGGCAAAATATTAGCTGGATGGGGATCCCCGCCCTATAACCGGGACATTTTGAGGTTGGGGTTGAATAAAGAAGATATGGTCAATTTATGTTGTTTTGTTTGGTGGGAGGACGATAATGTGGAGTGGCCAAGGAATGGCTCCACAGATTATTTTCAGTGTCACAATTTATATAACTATGTGAAGAAAAAGAAATGTAAAAGTTTAGATAATGAATTAGATTATGCGCTAATTTGGGTGCCAGATCTTTGGAACTCAACTGAGCACATTCTCGTGACAAAAACAGATGAAGAAGAAGAAGAACAAGAAAAGGGGAGGGATCTCTTAAAGAGTATTCCACCCCCTTATAATCCTAATCATATCCAAAACCCTCCTCATCCAGTAAATGTATTAACACCACCATTATATCCAGAATTACCAGAGGGAGTGAGCCAGTTAACCCCAGAACAATGGTCAAGCCCCTCTATGCCTGTCTTGAGTCCAGAAAGTCGGGATCCATATCGGACCCCCCAATACCCTACACCACCCATTCCTGTACTAACACCCCATTTCTCTTCTGAAATAGGGAATAAGGGTGAGGAAGTGAAAAAGAATTTGGCAGCAGAGTTGGAAGAGAGGGAGAGAGTTCGGCAGTTTCCCCTGAGGGAAACTCCAAATGGAGTCAATGCTCAGGGAGCTCCGATAATAACATATGTTCAAGAACCACTTAAGGCTTCAGAAGTAAGGGCCTTTAAGAAAGAGATGAAAAGTTTTATAGAAGATCCTCTGGGGGCTAGTGATCAATTGGATTCTTTGTTAGGCCCTAATATTTACACTTGGGATGAAATACAAAATATAATGGGAATTTTATTCAGCCCAGAGGAAAGAAATTTAATTAGAGTAGCTGCTATGGCGGTATGGGAAAGAGAGAATCCAATAGTAGCTGGTGGGAATCAGGATGCGGGGGCTGTTAAATATCCTTTGGTGAAACCAGATTGGGATAATAACGAGGAAAGAGGAAGGAGAAATATGCAGGATTTAAGATCAATAATAATAAAAGGGATGAAAGAGGCTATTCCTAAAACACAGAATATGGCACGTGCAATAAATATAGAACAAGGAAAAGAGGAAGCTCCCGCCACCTTTTTGCAGCGTCTTAAAGACGGACTGCGGAAGTACGCAGGGGCGGATCCTGACGATGCCTTAAATGTCCAACTTGTTAAGATTCAGTTTGTGACTAAGGCGTGGCCAGACATCGCCAAGAAATTGCAGAAGAGGGAGAATTGGACTGCAGAATCCCTGGAAGTATTGTTAAGAGAAGCTCAGAAAATATATGTGAATAGAGAGGAAGAGAAAGTGAAAAGAGATGGTCAAAGGACAAGCAGGATGATGGCGATTGCGGTGAAGGAAGTGATGCAAGTGCAGCCAGAGAGAGGAAGAGGGCGAGGCTGGGAACGAGGAAGAGGAAGAGGAAGTGAGTTTAGAGGAAGACCAGGAATGAGAAGCAGGGGCGGAATGACCAGAGGAAGAATGGTAAGAGAGAGAGGAACTTGCTTTCACTGCGGGAAGATGGGACATTTCAAAAGAGAATGCCCAACTCTGGCCTCAGAAGAGCAAATCAATAGGATGATGGAAGAGGATGAAGACATCTACTAGGGAAGTCAGGGGCCCCTGATTAGGAGTTCCCGCCGGGAGCCCTTGATAAATTTGGAGGTGGGAACCCAGGAATACACCTTTTTGGTGGATACTGGAGCATCTCGCACTTCTGTGTGTGTGATGCCAAGGGAAGGAAAATTTGACAAACAGACAAAAATTAAAGTAAGTGGGGTAAAAGGGGAGGCTTTTGATGTAAAACAATTGGAACCAATAAAAATAAAATATGGGGTAAATGAAATTCGGACCCTGAAGTTGTTATATGTACCTGAAGCAGGAATTAATATTATGGGAAGAGATTTGATGTCTGCACTGGGGCTTACAATAAGTTTTGATAAAAACGAAACAGCATATGTTCTAACAGAAGAGAAGGAACAGAAAATTGACCCCTTAGTTTGGGTACAACCAGGCAATAGAGGTGGATTGGAAATAGAGCCTCTGAAAATAAAACTAAAGCCCCAAACTGAGGTAGTAAGCCAAAAACAATATAACATTTCAATGGAGGGAAGAAAAGGTCTTCAACCAGTAATAGACCAGTTAGTGAAGGATGGGTTATTGGAGGGAACTATGTCACCCTATAATACCCCCATCCTACCTGTGAGAAAACCTGATGGTACTTACAGAATTGTACAGGATTTAAGGCTTTTAAATTTGATAGTAGAGACCAGACATCCAGTGGTTCCAAACCCTTATACCATTCTGGGTAAAATACCTGTAGAACACAAATGGTTCAGTGTGATAGATTTGAAGGATGCCTTTTGGTCTTGTCCTTTGGACAAAGACAGTAGAACATTATTCGCATTTGAATGGGAGAATCCTTTCACTGGAAGAAAACAACAATACCAGTGGACTGTATTACCCCAAGGATTTACAGAATCCCCAAATTTGTTTGGACAGGTGTTGGAGCAAACTTTGGAGAAATTCAAATTGCCAAAAGGCGTAAAAATGATTCAGTATGTAGATGATTTATTAATATCAGGCAAAAAGAAAACAGACACTGAGGAGGGAACTATTGCCTTGCTAAACTTTCTAGCCCAACAAGGCCTGAGAGTGAGCAAGGGAAAACTTCAATTTGTAGAACAAGAAGTGAAGTATTTAGGACATTTGATCAGTCAAGGTTCTAGGAGAATCAGTGCTGAAAGAATTCAAGGGATTGTGGGGCAATCGAGACCCAAAACGCAAAAAGAATTAAGGAAATTCTTAGGGTTAATTGGATATTGTAGATTGTGGATAGAAGATTATGCCAAATGGACAAAGAAGTTATATGAACAATTGATCCAAACAAAACCATTCAAAATTGGGTGGACTAAGGAACTTGATGAAGACTTCCAAAAACTAAAACACCTGTTGGTTAGAGCACCTGTTCTTAGTCTTCCCAATTTGGATAAGCCATTCCACCTCTTTGTTTCAGTGGAAGGAGGAGTGGCTGTAGGAATTTTGACACAAAATTGGGCGGGGCAAAAGAAACCAGTGGCATATTTGTCAGAAAACCTCGACTCAGTGGCTCAGGGATGGCCTACTTGTATTCAAGCAATAGCAGCAGTGGCCTTGTTGGTGAAAAAGAGTGAGAAAATCACAATGGGAGGGGCACTAATTGTTAGTAGTCCTCATCAAGTAAGAACTCTACTGAAACAAAAGGCAGGGAGATGGCTAACTGACTCAAGGTTATTGAAATATGAAGGGATGCTATTAGATCATGCTGACCTAGTTCTGACCACTGATTCAGCCTTGAATCCAGCACAATTTCTAAATAAAACTAGCTCATTTGAAAATGATGAAATTGAACATTGGTGTAGTGAAATAGTAGACTTAGAAACGAAGATCAGACCAGACCTGCAAGATATTCCCTTAACAGAAGGGGAAAGATGGTATATAGATGGTTCTTCACGAGTAGTAGAGGGAAAAAGACAAAATGGATATGCCATCATACAAGAAGGAACGTGGGCCCTTTTGGAGGGGGGTAGATTGCCAAATCATTGGTCTGCACAGGCAGCCGAATTATATGCTCTAAAAAGAGCTTTAATATTGGGAGAGAAATTGAATTTAACAATTTACACCGACTCTAAGTATGCCTTTGGAGTGGTGCAAACTTTTGGAAAAATTTGGAAAGAAAGGGGGTATGTGACAAGTCAGGGGAAAGATCTGATACACCAACAACTAGTGGAGGAGGTGTTATCGGCCCTTGTATTGCCACATAGAATTGCTGTAGTACATTTGAGAGCACATCAAAAAGGGGATGAAATTGAGAAAAAGGGGAATAGATTGGCAGATCAAGAAGCTAAAGAGGCTGGCATGAGTGAAATTATTGAACAAATCAAGCTCATGATTCCTCATGTAGCTAAAATAAAAGAAATCCCAACCTTTAATGAAAAGGAAGAAGACAAAATTAAGAAGATAGGAGGAATCAAGGATAAAGAAGGAAAGTGGTGGTTACCAGATGGAAGACAAATTCTTAATTATCCCCTCATGAGACAAATCTTTGAAAGACTGCATGAGGGGAGTCATTGGGGAACTCAAGCTTTGATTGATGAGGTGCTAAAAAGGTATGCAGGAGTGAAGGTTTACACTGCAGCGCAACAAGTAACCCAAAAATGTATAATTTGTCAAAGAGTAAATAGAAACCAATTGAGAGAAAAACAAAAGGGAGGAAGGCCTTTGGCCCTCTACCCTTTCCAAAACATACAAATAGATTTCACTGAAATGCCACAAGTGGGACGGTATAAATATTTGTTGGTAATTGTAGATCACCTAACGGGGTGGGTGGAAGCTTACCCTTGTTTTGATGAAACTACTAGAACTGTGAGCAGATTGTTGTTAGAACACATTATACCAAGATATGGGATTGTTCAAAGAATTGATAGTGATCAGGGAAAACATTTCACCGGAAAAATCACTCAAGGGATAGCTAATGTGTTGGGAATAAAATGGGATTTGCACAGTCCATGGTGCCCGCCCTCTAGTGGAAAAGTGGAAAATATGAATGGAAGGATTAAAACTATGTTAACGAAATTATATTTGGAAACAGGAATGAATTGGATGAAAACTTTGCCTATAGCCCTGTTTAGAATAAGAACACAACCTAGGAGGGATGTTGGGATTTCACCTTATGAGATGTTATTTGGCATGCCACTAAGAAATGCTGGTATACAAATGGGGAATCTACCTAGTAAAGATAAGGGACTGATTCAATACTTGCAAATACTGTCCCAGACTTTTGATTCTTTCAGAAAAACTGGCTATTTGATACAAACTCCTCCTCTAAGCTTCAAAGTCCACTCCATAGAAGTCGGAGACCAAGTGTGGATAAAGACGTGGAAAGATGATTCCCTCAAACCAAAGTGGGATGGACCGTTCTTGGTGTTATTGACCACAGACACTGCCATTCGAACACAAGAAAAGGGTTGGACTCATTATACCCGAGTAAAGAAGGCTAATCTTGAGGAGTCGGAAACATGGAAAGCATTTCAAAAAGAACCATTGAAACTGGTGTTAAAAAAACAATGACTTATATCCTTTTGAATATGACAATAGTGGCGATTGGGGGAAAATTATGGATTGAGCCGCCTAGAATCTTTGAACATAATGGAACTTGGACACAAATTCGGTGTTATAATGACAAAGAGAGTGAACACTGTCCCATGAACTGGATCTTTGAACCCAAAATTTGGTGGTGTGAATCTAAGTTGCAACCAAACTGGCAGCAAGTAGGTCAGGAGAAAAGCTGGGTAACGCAAAATAAAGGGGGTAAGTGTCAAAGTACTCTATATTTACAAGTAACCAGGGAGACTATAGGTAAATATACCTGTACCATGTGGGAAGGGAAAACTTATTTGACTAGTCACTCTTTAGTGGCTTCTCCAGACTCCTTTGAATTTCCTCCTATTCCCTTGTGGATATGGACAGCTTCGGCTATGAGGAGACACTTTCTGCGGAGAGAAAAGAGAGCAACTAGTACTATTATCTGTCTAAAAGGTGGGGGACATCAAAAGGGAGAGTTCCAATACTGGAAAACTACTCAATATGGATGTAATCTGACTCTGGAAGTAACACCAAGGCAAACCCAGAGAGATCCAGCTTGGACTTGTAAAAATCAAAGTAGAGAGTGGATGAGTGGAATTACCCAGATGTGTGAAAATGCAACCAGGGGAGACCCAAGGTGCCATTGGATAGGGAAGGCCTTGTGGTACAGTGGTTGTGGCACAGAAGGGGAAAGCACTGATTATCTCTACTTTCTATGTAACAATACTAGGAGTCAGTATTTACAACCTGAATGGGAAGGGCTGTGTGAAGTACTATGGGAAGAACTTGTTCAGACTCATCAGCCTGTCCATCCCTTATCCCCTCCTGTTAGAAAGATGAGAACTACTGTTACTACAAAACAGACCACAACGAAGTTCGGACCCTGCCAAGAGTGCACAGAATGTATTAAAAAGACCAAGCAAGGGAATATAGTTACTAGTACCTTATTATATCACACTCTAAAACCAGAATGTAATGCTACTAAAGTGCAACCTTGTGTATGTAATCAAACTCAATATTTTAGGTGTTATACAGCCCAAGGGATGCAGTGCTATGAACCAAAAGCAGTAGGTCCAATTACTGCTAGCATTTATGTATATGGATATAAAGGGGGAGTTACTGGAACAGAAGGGTTATTTGCTATAGCCCAAACTAAGGGAGGATACGTTGCCCACAATACCACAAGAGGAAATACCAAGCTGTCTGTGTGTTTTGACACTTGTAAAGCTATAAGGATAGGACAAGGACATGATAATAGACAAGGAATGAAGTGTGGTAACTTTGAGTGGGAAAAAGATTATATGAGGGAAGAAAAATATTTATTCCAAGTTGCTATGCCCGCTGCAAGTACAGGCCAGGTGGCTTTTGCCCCAAGTCACACTTATTGGTATACCACTAAGACCCCTTGGGAATGGAGGAAAGGACCCCAGGGGTTCAACTTGTCTATGGCCTCAGTATCAACAGATTGTAAGCCAGAACAGTGTACACGGATTTGCTTACAAATCAAGGCATCTGAAACCCCCTCTACTAATTTTTATTATTTTGGTATTGGTATAAATGGAAGAGGAAAAGATCCATATGGGTATATTATAGTAAAAGTGAGTTCAACAAAGTTAACTTCAGAGCCAGTAAAAGTATATTGGGAATATCAGGAAGAGATTGCAAAATTTAATAGTCTCCCTGTTCCACCAAAGGCTAAAAATATGTTTATCGCTTTAGCCCAAGAAGTTGCTCAGAAGTTAATGCTGAGAAATTGCTTCGTGTGTGGGGGAACCAATATGGGAGATGAATGGCCATGGCATGCTAGAGAAGCTAATTATACTGAAATTGAGAAATGGAAAGGAAATTTCACTTACCAGAACACCTATAATGAAACTTGGAGGATGTCCATTAACCTGGTGGGCAATATATGTTACTCAAGGAGTAACCATAGTGGGAGAACTAAACCTATGGGGTTCATGCGCTGTTTGAATACCTGGGAAAACAATACTTGGATATCACAAACGAATCAAAGTGTCCCTAACAACTCTTTATCTTTAATTCCCGAGCTAGCCTTCCTAAAAGATCCTGAAAACGATACCCTCCTCTGGACCACTCCTGATGGGTTATATTGGATCTGCGGAGCATTTGCATATAATATTCTCCCTGCTGGATGGTTTGGGTCTTGTATTCTGGGTGCTATACAACCCTCTTTCTTCCTCTTGCCATTACAAAGAAGACAATTATTGGGTGTCCCTGCCTATGAACATGTGGGAAATTTGGTAAGGCGATCTGTGGCTAAAGTGAGAGAAGGGTTAAAAATTGGGAATTGGAAAGATGATGAATGGCCACCCGAACGAATAATTGCTTATTATGATCCAGCTACATGGGCCCAAGATGGAAGTTGGGGGTATAGGACCCCAATTTATATGTTAAACAGAATTATCCGATTACAAGCAGTAGTAGAAATTATAACCAATAGAACAGCTGAGGCTTTAACTAAGTTGGCTAAAGAAAGTGTTTTGTCCAGAACATATATTATGCAAAACCGCTTGGCTTTAGATTATTTGTTGGCTAAGGAAGGAGGTGTCTGTGGAAAATTTAATTTAACAAATTGCTGTATACAAATTGACGATTCAGGCATGGTAATTAACCAGATAACGAAAGACATGGTTAGAATTGCACATGTACCTGTACAAACTTGGACAGGGATATTAGATGATGAAGGGTTCTTGGGAGGAATATTCAGAAATTGGAAACAGGCTCTGTTTATGGTATGTATTATATTCATTGGAATAATGATGTTACCTTGTCTGATTCCAGTAATAAAGAACCTAGTAAACAGTTCAGTCCACGGTATATTACAAGCCCAACAAAATGCTAAGTCCATAATGGTATTAAAAGAAATTGAGGACCAAATCCAGTTGTTGGAAAATATGAATACTTCACATCCAATGAAAACTACCAAAGAAGAAACTAGTAGGTTAAATGAAATAAAAGAAAATATTAAACTAGTGACCAAATAAGAAATGGGGGAATTGAATGAGAAGGTTCTAGAAAAGTTTAAAATTTTCTACTCAGCAACAGGCTCACTGAGCATGTGCGGGAAAACCTGAGTACGTGCCTGGAACTAGGTATGGAATGTCTACATGTAGAGAACAAAAGAATGCCCATATATGGTAAGGTAGGAGGTAAGGTAGGATAATTGTGTCGTCTGATAGGTTTGTAACCTGCCACGTCAGGAATAGCTGACGTAGGTATAGGAGGAGATAGGGAGAGGTATAACTGCTGTTACGCTTCTGTAGGAGGTGTGGCTTTTCCCTGCAACTCTTGTGAGTACGGGTTAAGTCCACCACGCTTTGCAAACCGTCTTTTCTGCTAAACTTGATTTTTGATAATAAAAGAAACTTTATTCTGCTACTCCGAACCTCGTCTCTGAATTTCTTTCAAGGAATTCTACAAACAGTATTACAGATATTGTCGCAGGATGGAAGCAGTTCCTAGTAAGGCCGTCTTTTGCAATTGACTAATGGCAAATTTATCAATGCCAATGGTGTTCAAATGATACTCCAGTTGTTTTGGGATTGCACCTAAGGCACCTATTACTATTGGTACTACCCTTGCTTGCCTTTGCCACAGTCATTCTATTTCTATTTGTAGGTCTTTGTATTTTGTTATCTTCTCAGTTCTTTCTCTTCTATTCTGCTGTCTTCAGGCACTGCCATAACCATTATTATTATTATTATTATTATTATTATTATTATTATTATTATTATTATATCATCTATCATCTATCTATATCTATCAAAGTTGTATGCCACCTGATTCCCAATTCTGGGTGGCTCACAACAACCCAAAAGAAGGGAATTATAGTAAAACCAATTAAAAGGAAGAAAGAGAAAAATTGACAAAAACAACAGACTGGATGGAAATGAAGGAAAGGGTCTTACTCTCCTAGACAGCTGACAGCTGATTTGTTTAGGCAGAGGGAGAAAAATATAGCCTTTTTGGTTTAGAGTTAATTGTATTGAAAATAGTGGGACGTAAAGCACCTAAGGAACCATTTAACTTCTAGCAATTCATTTTTAACAGACCTTGACATATATTTTACTATAGATTATTTTTTTCAGTTTTTTTATGAGTGCTCTACTTAATTCAGTAAAGCATTGGACACAAAAGCATTAACTAAATAACTGTATTGTTGTAAGTTTAGGATTACAGTAAATGCCTCTGATCTAGCAACACATCTACTACCAGTACATTGGTAATATTTTATAAATAGAAAGGAAAATAAAGGGAAAAAACATTATCTGTAAAGATCAACCACATTCAGGAAGGATATCAAGTTGTTTCTCCTTATGTCTTCAGTTTTCTGAATAAAGCAACTGGAGCTAAAAGTTTTATCCGTTCCTTATTAAGAAATGACATTCAGCTGAAAGAAAAATCTTTATATGGAATATTGTTTTTCTGTTTTACTTTCAAAGATGACTTCATTTCTCAAGGACTTAAATTTAGAGCAATTCTCAATTTGTGATAACAAGACAATGAGAAAGGTCAATCCTTTTTAAAATGTTAGGGGTTTGGGATACTCAGAATTATTCTCTTACGGCTGCTATGATTCACCTTGCTATTTTGAAATAATCCAGTTTCTTTAAAAGTCCTAAATACTTTTGTATTTCTCATTTTAAAGGGTCAACATGATGAATCATTATCAGAACCTATTATTGCCTAATTTAGTTAATACCTCTGATTTGGGTTTTTGTGTAGGAAGCTGGGGGCTGCACTTCCCCAAAGTTGAGAGAGGACAGAAAAAAATATTTCATTTCATTTGAATTTAAATTAATATGGTACAACTGATATGATTATTGGATACATGAGATTAATGTTCCTTTTCTGCTCCATTACAAAGAATTACAGTTTGATCATAACTTTTAGATCAGCTTGAGGACTTCATCCAAGAATTTTAAAAATTACTCTGAAGTTCTGTATTTTAGTGTCCTTAATGGATGTGTCCCATTTGTATTATCCAGAAGGTACTGTTGAAGAAGTAGAACTATTTGTATAAACCATATAAATCTCACATTATAAGAAGTCTGTATTAAAGTCTTTTTTAAACATTAATGAACAATGCTGGTTATGTCTAGCCTTCTTAACATTCGCAAATGGAAAGCTTTATATTTTCTCCAGGTCTTCTTCCCCAGATGGATATTGATTAAGATTCTGTAAAAGACCTGGTTTGGACAGGTGTCCAGATTTGGCAGTGGTAAGAACTGAAGAAACCATGTTATGCCAGTGTAACCAGGACCCCTTTAATGGGGACTTTTAATCAAGTAGTGGAGAGGAATGTCTTTTATATCTTGTATGCTGTTGTAGCTCTTGATGCTTCAATTGTTAGGTTGGGAAACGTATTGGAGACAATAACATGTAATAAATTAATCCATATCCTTCAACATATTTCCAAAGCTGATTTGTACAGATTACTTATTTATCTCCCAATCTTCTGGACCTTGAGCCAAAATGTTGCACAATTATATAAATATAAAGTAACAATCCCAACTGTTACAATGCTTCCAGTCTTGATTAACATGATAAACTTTCCTTGCCTCATATTATCCCTGAACTCTGAGTCTTGCCTGCCAAAGTTTCTCCTTGCCAAGCTTTTGTTAACCATAGTCTGTTAAATAAATTATAGTGGCTGAATTCACACACTTCACAAAGCTATAAAATCATAGTTTACAAAGCATAATGCTAACTTGAACAGTACAGTAAGCCCAAACCAAATTATGTTATGGTTCGGCACAATACATGAAATCCAATTAGAGTCACAATTGCTTCCCAAACCATTATTTTCCAGATGTCATCTGTATTAGGATGAAAGAACTAGGCTGCAGTCACCTTCTGATAGTTAGATGGGAGCAAAAGGGAACCGTTCTAAGATTATTGCAACACAAATCTGATAGCTCTAGTCTGGATTCCAGGTTTATTTTTTATTTTCTGTCCTCTTCTCTAGGTCAGCCTTTGCTCCCATTGCTTCAGACTGATTATTCTTGGGCTACAGTTCTTATCTGATCTTTAAAGAATATTCTAATCTAGTCTTCAACCTGATGACCAACCAGCATTGTCCATTGGAGCGCAGTTTGGGACAGTGGGAATTATAGAACAAACACTATGATGAATACAAGGTGGGAGATACAGTTTTATCCATTCCTCTATATCTTAATTTAGACAAGACCATGATATAGGCTGGGCTAGTGAAGCATCATGCCAGTCAAGGCAAGCATTAAATAAATCAATAACTCATAGATAAAATTTCTCTTTCTCTCTTTCTCTCAATCTGTCTCTTTGGCAAAAAGAAGCTTATAACTTAGGTTACAGTAGTATCCAGGGGAAGATACCACTTTCACCTAGATCTCAGAAAGAAGCCATAGGCAAAATTCAATCTGTAAGGATTATGTTCCTCCTAGGGCACTCCCCTGTGCTATTTGCAATCTCACCTGGCTCCATAAGATTTTGACTGACTGTGCTACAGCATGGTAGCTTCCAATTGGCAGGCTTCATGTTAAAATAGTATACCAGGGGGTCAAGAGCACTGTTGATACTAGCAAGAGCCATAGCTGCACGCTGGGCTGAGCAAGTGAAGTGCAGCAATCCTGGAGCTGAAAGAACGCCAATACGGCCCAGGGCGTGTAGCACATGGATGATATGAAAAGGGAGGAAACAGAAGGTGAGCAGGCTCGTCACCATCAAGAGGGTTTGAAGGGAATGCCTACGCAATGAAGATGCCTGCATTGTCCCATGGCTTAGATTCATAATTCGGTGGGCAATCACAATAGAACAGATAATGATAGTAAGGAAAGGCAGGAAGAAGCCCAGGGCTGAGGAAGATAGGATTATGGCTGCCAGACGTCCACTCCAGACTTGGGCTGGGAAGTTTTCCATGCAGGCGGTGTTTCCACTGGAGAAGAGATGAGTCACGGTGCTCTTGGAGAAGAAGATCAGCAACCCAATCCCTACCAAAGACCAGATAGTTATGGAGAGCAGCACACGATACAGAGGCCATTTGAGGCGCAGGTAGAGGACAGGATGGAGGACAGCCACATAACGCTCCAGGCAGATGCAGGCCAGGAAAAGGGTGCAGCTGAACATGTTGGCCAGGAAGAGGGCATTGGTGGCCTTGCACAGGCCTTCTCCAAAGGGCCAGTCATTGTGCCTGGCATGATACACTGCCTGTAATGGCAGCGACAGGGCAAAGAGCAGGTCAATGATAATCAGGTTGTAGATGAAGATCATGATGGGTGGAGCCTGAGCTCGGTAGACCCAGGAGCTCCACAAGGCCACACCATTGGAGGCTAGGCTCAGGATGCAAACCAGGCTGTAAATGATGGGTAGCAGTAAGTGCTGGAATGCTGCTTCAGCAACACACTGCAAATGTGCTGAGTTGTTAGGGAAAGAGTTTGGCACTTCCCTCAAAGGGAAGGACTCCCCTGATGCATCTGTGCCATTCCTCCACATCTGCAAAACAAAAATAAGACTTGCAGGTTAGAGTAACCCAGAGTGCAAGAAACACCAATCACAGCAGGCTTAATGTGAAGTGGAAACTCTGAGCATGGAGGGTTTCCATTGCTTTGCTGGATGCATGCAGCTGTAAGGGCAGAAATAGGGGTGGAGAAAGGTTGGACTGTCTACATTTTTGGGGGGCCTATCTGCTTGGCCTGGTGCAAAGATGCCCCCTGACTATTTCTGAAGAACATGAATGCACAGCATCTTTCTCAAACTTGTTTCCTGGCCCGCCACAGAAGCAGCCTTGTTCTGTTTTTCTCTCTTCACTTCAAAAGGGGTGTTTTTCAACTTGCACTAGCACAAGCCATGCCAAGTGGTCAGTCTAAAGCTGATTACTCTGAGAAAAGTGTAGGGTTAGGGTCTGTCCTGGTCCTAATTGCCCAGAGGCTACTGTGGACATGGCACCCTATCTGGCCACTTATTTTCAGCAGCAAGAGAGTCAGGGCTGTCCCATTGGACTAAAAAGCCACCTCACTCACTTCTTTTCCCAGCCTATGGGTAGCACATGAAACAGGGGAAGAAAGAGAAAGAGAGGGGCATTTCTGCCAGCAACAAAAAACCCACTTCCACCCATGGAGTAGCTGAAGGGATGCTACCTGTAATATATTGGCCACAACTATTTTAAATCACTTGCTTAATGTCTGACCTACATTGCTGTATTGTTTAACAGTTGCTGTTACTGAAAGCCAGACTGGCTGTCTCCAAGCTGATAATGAGGTTTGGGGCGGGAAACTGTTACTTTAAACCTATTGGTTGCCACCTAAAGGCTAACTGTATAAATAGCTGTTCAGCAGCCTTTAGGGCTGCTTCTGTTCTGAGTTAATAAACTTGTTTTCTGTTTCAACACTCTGCCTCATTCAATGCCTGAAGAACCGAAGATATAACACTACCCCTGCTTCCACTCCCCCAAAAGTCGATGAAAGGGGCCCTTCAGTCCACAATCCTTCCATAATGCCATGGCAACTTTCCCACCGAGGTGCCTGCAAAAAAGCTGCAGCTGGAAGCCTCTCACTGGAGCTTTGGGTGACTCTACTATGAGGTTGCAGATGCAGGGTCACTTCAGACCCACTGAGAAAGCAGCTCTTTAGCTGCCAGTCCACGGAGAGGTGAGGGTCTGCATAGTGCAAGAGGCAGCAAAAGGGGAAAAAAATCTCCTTCCCTCCCTTTTCTTTACCTGCCCCCTGACCGGCAGGAGAAGTAGATAAGGGACTCTCTCACTGCCAGTTCCCCAATCCTAGACTAATTGCCCTATGGCAAAGTTTCTCAATCTCAGCAATTTTAAGCATGCTGGCTGTGAATTCTTAAGGCTGAGAAACACTGCCCTATGAGATTGGAGACCATGCAGCAGAATTCCCGTAGTAGATCTTCTGCTGCCAGAAATCGGCATCAAAGAAGGCATATCCCACCCACTTCTCTTCTCCTTCTCCCACTTGTGCTGCAGACAGTCCCTCTCCTCTGCTACCTTGCTAGGGCAAAATAGGCATTTGTAATGCAATCAGCCCTTCTTCAAACCAGTATGGTTTTCTGCTGTCTCTCGCCTTGAATAATAATAACGCTTTGGTGTGGTGGAACATTTAATGTTTTCTTTTCATCATCAACCGAAGGAAGAAATTCATATCAACTATTCAGCTATTCATCCCTTCTGTCACAAGGCATGGGCCAATAAACGGTTTCAGTTCTGGCACAGAATTTACTAACCTTGGCAACATCCAAAGTGGGTGTCAAATCTAGAATTCTGAGGAAGAGCGATTCTTGATGGCGGGATTCTGGGAATTGAACTTTTCCTGATCTTGAAGATGCTCAGGTTGCTGTGGGAAAAATCCTCATGCTTTCCAGTCCATCTCCCTCCCTTTACAATCTCCTTCAATAGGCACAAAATTGCACTTTATGTCCAGGAGGACAGGATATTGCAAACTACTAGAAAAGGGCATATTTTCCCCTCCTACGTGATGTATATTCTCCTTGATTGACATGATTCTAAGAAAACTGCATATCTCAAGGACTCATAACACATGAGAGAGAAATATTTTATTTAGCTGGTTGTGTTATAAAGCAAGCTTCAGAACTGGGTGCTGGGGGAAGCATCTGTTTCATTTAGTCCTGCTGCCAGCTTCCCTCCCCCCAAGTACTTTTGACAGCTCATTTCCTCTCTGTTTTCCACACTTCCCGCTGAAGTTTCCCATGCCCCTAACTTCTGTCATAAAAGGAAGCGCTCACCATACCCCAGAGAAATTAGCTGGCTGAGAGAGATTGCAACATTTCTTACTCAAAGATGAGTATCAGTCTAGCATCTTTTAATTTTTTTTTCTTGCATATGCTGTATTATTTATTAAGCTAAACCACACTAAAATGCCATTTGCAAATTAAAGGCAGAGCATTCTGTAACTAATATAGGAATGCCTCAGAAAGCGGGAGCAAGTTGCCATATTGGTAAGGCCACACTTGGAATACTGCATGCAGTTTTGGTCACCACGATGTAAAAAAGATTGAGACTCTAGAAAGAGTACAGAGAAGAGCAACAAAGATGATTAGGGGACTGGAGGCTAAAACATATAAGGAACGGTTGCTGGAATTGGGTATGTCTAGTTTAATGAAGAGAAGGACGAAGGGGACATGATAGCAGGGTTCCAATATCTCAGGGGCTGCCACAAAGAAGAGGGAGTGAAGCTGTTATGTCCTGGGCCGGCAGGCACAGGCTGCAGCGATTGGCCCAGGCAGACCATGTGGATGCCTGGGACAAGAAAGGCTGCTCCCAGCCTTGCATGCACACGCACGGCGGGAAAAGATCCTTTGCAATGATTGGCCAGCAAGGGATTGTGCAGGGGGGCTATAAAATGGTGCGGACCCCTTTTATAGCCCCCCTGCACAATACCTTGCTGGCCAATCATTGCAAAGGATCTTTTCCTGCTGTGCGTGTGCACGCAAGGCTGGGAGCAGCCTTTCTTGTCCCGGGCATCTACATGGTCTGCCTGGGCCAATCACTGCAGCCTGTGCCTGCCAGCCCAGGACATAACAGAAGCTATTCTCCAAAGCACCTGAAGGCAGAACAAGAAGCAACGGATGGAAACTAATCAAGGAGAGAAGGAACTTAGAACTAAGGAGAAACTTCCTGACAGTTAAAACAATTAACCAGTGGAACAACCTGCCTCCAGAAATGGTGAATGCTCCAACACTGGAAGTTTTTAAGAAGAGACTGGACAGCCATTTGTCTGAAATGGTATAGGGTTTCCAGCCTGAGCAGGGGGTTGGACTAGATGACCTCCAAGGTCCCTTCCAACTTTATTATTATTATTATTATTATTATTATTATTATTATTATTATTATTATCATCATCATCATCATCATTATGGATTATCGCACAGTCAGCCAGATGTTCAGACTGGATTTCGCATTTTGTCTACCTATTGAGTCCTTACCCAGGACCTGGAATAGGCAGATGTGGATGTTTGATGGTATTACAGATATCGTCGAAGGATGGAAGCAGTTCCTAGTAAGGCCGCCTTTTGCAATTGACTAATAGAGAATTTGTCAATGCCAATGATGTTCAAGTGGTGCTCCAGTTGTTTTGGGATTGCACCCAAGGAGCCTATTACTATTGGTACTACCCTTGCTTGCTTTTGCCACAGTCTTTCTATTTCTATTTGTAGGTCTTCGTATTTTGTTATCTTCTCCAGTTCTTTCTTGTCTATTCTGCTGTCTCCGGGCATTGCCACGTCCACTATCCAGACTTTTTTGTCTTTCTTGTTGACAATTGTTAAGTCTGGGGTGTTATGTTGCAGGTTATTATTATTATTATTATTATTCCTTCCCACATTAATAAGCATATAATTTTCTTTGTATCTTTCTTTCCAATATCTCTAAGGATTTGTTTAAGAAGGTATACAGTTGTATTAAGAATGGTATCAATTTTAGACATTGCTTTTTTTGGATTATCTAATATATGTATAGATTAAATTTTCTGATGCCTATTTTACTTAGCGAGTCAATTACAAATTGCATTCTACAGAGTAAAAAGAACACAAAGATTGAGAACCCTGCATTTTTCCTATTATTTTTTTCCAATTAATGGTTTACTTCCAATGTAGGACCCTTTGAAATTAGTATAAATTTCTACCTTGCAATTTTTTTTTTTTAACTATTCCCGTAAGAAATGTATCTAGCAGATTGGGAGAACTTGAAGATGGAATTAACAGAAATGCCATCATCATTAAAATTTTATTCTCCCAGTTCCAGACCAAGAGCAATTCAGAAACACATTATCAGTTGTAAATGTGTTCCATCTTTTAGGAAAACAAAAACAGATTTTATCCAAATTTATCTTAGGAAGTAAGCTATGTTCACATTTCACCCACAAGGCAGAGTAGTCAGAGGCTGTTAAAATGCATTAAATTGAAATAATTTGAAAGGCAGATAAAAAGAAAAATTATATTGCCACCTGTTATGTCCTGAGCCTTGCAAGCGGGCTCGGGGCGTTGCAGGCGGTCCCGGGCAGGTGCAAGCTGCCCGGGACCAGACAGGCTGTCACCAGTGCTTGTGCTCATGTGCAAGTGCTGGCGCGCGAAAAGTAACACATTGACCCGGGAAAGTCCTATAAAAGGAGGCTGCGAGGTGTGGGCTTTTGCCGCCATATTCCAATATAAGCTGAACTGAAGAATAAAGGTTTCCTGAGAACTACAACTGCTTCTCGTGTCTTACCATTTCGCGACGGACTCAACACTGGCGACGAAGGTGGGATTGCCTTACATCGGAAAAGAGAAGGTGTAAGCTTACCTGAGTGAGTCCGGAGCGGCAGGAACGGCATTGACTCGGCAGCTACCCGCCAATCCAGCGTGCATTCGGGGGTAGGCTGGCTGATAGACCCTTCCTGATACGAAATGGCGAAGATTGGAAGGCTTTCGGAATTCGACGTCTCACACCCAGAGAGGTGGGAGTCCTACGCAGCCAGGGTGGAAAACTATCTCAAAGTGAACCAGGTGAGGGAAGAGAGCTTGAAGGCTGCCACCCTGCTGTGCATTTGCGGTCAAGACGCATTCGAAATCGCTGAGAACCTCGCAGCACCTGTTCCTTTAGAGTCTGTCAGCTACGCAGATCTAAAAAAGTTACTGAAGGAGCACTTCCAACCTACGATGTCCGTCATCGCGTGGCGCCATACCTTCGAGCAGAGGGATCAATGACCCGGAGAATCGGCCAAGGAGTACATTGCCGCACTGAGGAAAGCCGCCAAACATTGCGAGTTCAAGGACCTCGAAGAACGACTGAGGGACCGATTTGTGTGCGGGCTAAGGCATCGAGAGTTGCAACAGAGACTTTTCACCAAGGAGGACTTGTCTTTCCAAGATGCCTTGAGAGAGCTCACCGCAGAAGAAGCAGCGGGCGGCGCCATCAAGAACATGCGGCCGATCAGAAACAGTCCAGATGCTGCATCCGTGCACCAGGAAGAAGTCCAAAGAAACTCCGAGGAGGATCCGGACGAGGAAGTGGACCGTCTCCACCCCACAAAGGAAGGAAAACCAAGAGGAAGCTCTTCAGCTCTCCCCAAGTGCATCAGTTGTGGAGGTCGCCACAAGAGAGCCGACTGCAAGTTCCGCTCTGCTATCTGCCGGGCGTGCGGAAAACAAGGACACATTGCAGCTGTGTGCCTGGGCTGTCAGAAGATACAACCTCAGGAAGAATTGAGCCTGAAAGGTACCAGGGTCCCCAGCCAGAATAGGGTGGGGTTTTGTGCTTCGCGAAGAAGCATCTACAGGACAGGCACACACAAGCCCATTAAGAAAAAGCTGTCACTTAAGGTGAAGCTACAAGGGGTTCCATTAACTATGGAACTGGACACGGGGTCTGCACTTTCGATCATTTCTATGCACACATTTAGGAAGATTTGTTCCGGCAGCGGAACCCAGGCCAAGTTGAGGCCTTCTGACATTGTGCTAACGGATTTTCAAAACTCCAGAGTGTGTGTTAAGGGGGAGGCCACCCTTAACGTACAGTATAAGGATTTTGAGGGTCCACTAGACCTACTAGTAGTAGAGGGTGAACGAACGAGTCTCATAGGACTCGAGTGGTTTGAGGCCTTGGGGATACACGTCACAGGGCTCAACAGCCTACAAACACTCGACCTACAGGAAGTCTGCAAAGAATTTGCAGACGTTTTCAGCCCCCAGCTGGGCACATACAAAGGACCCCCTGTGTCATTAAAGTTAGACCCCACGGTCACTCCCATTAGAATTAAAGCAAGAAGGGTCCCTTTTGCTTTAAAGAGTAAAATTGACACTGAGTTGGACAAACTGATCCAACAAGGAATTCTAGAACCTGTTGACTCCAGTCCTGGGAGACCCCCATTGTCACGCCTCTTAAGGCAAATGGGGACATTCGCATCTGTGCTGATTACAAATGCACTCTAAATAAGGCATTGCAGCAACATGCCTATCCTGTTCCTGTGGTCAGTCATATCCTAGCCTCCCTCAAGGGGGGGCACGTTTTTGCAAAGCTTGACCTAGCTCAAGCATATCAACAGCTGCCTGTTGATGATGATGTTGCTATAGCTCAGACTATTGTGACCCACAGAGGGGCTTTCAAGGTAAAGAGACTTCAATTTGGAGTAAATGTCGCTCCTGGGATTTTCCAAAGCGTAATGGAAAACACACTACGGGGTATACCAGGGGTTTGCCCCTATTTTGATGATGTCTTAATTGCAGGAGACTCCACACACATTCTAGCTGAAAGGCTAAGGGCTGTCCTGTTAAGGTTCAGGGAAATGGGACTCAAACTCAAGAAGGACAAATGTAAAATTGGGGTATCTTCTACTGAGTTTCTGGGGTTCAAAATTGATGCTGCTGGGATTCATCCTGCTGAATCCAAACTAAAAGCCATTATGCAAGCCCCTAGGCCAAAGTCTAAGGCCGAACTGCAGGCTTTTCTGGGCCTTCTGAATTTCTACAATTCCTTTCTTCCACATAAGGCTAGTGTAGCTGAGCCTCTTCACAGGCTATTAGATAAACAGGCAGTGTGGCAGTGGTCACAAACACATGAGGCTAGTTTCAATGAGGTCAAGGCCTTACTCACTTCTAACAGTGTACTTGCACACTTCAATGAGTCCCTTCCTGTGTGCATCGCTTGTGATGCTTCCCCTTATGGGGTGGGTGCTGTACTGAGCCACCTCAGGGCTGATGGAACTCAGGTTCCTGTTGCATATTACTCCAGGACATTGTCTGCAGCTGAGCGCAACTATGCTCAAATAGACAGGGAGGCCTTAGCTGTTGTTGCTGGAATTAAAAAATTCCATGATTTTTTATATGGTAGGCAATTCACGGTCTTCACTGACCATAAGCCTTTGCTGGGACTGTTTACCACACGTAAACAAACTCCCCAAATCATCTCTCCCAGGATGCTCAGGTGGTCTATCTTTTTGTCTGCATATGATTTTTCCCTACTTCACAAGCCTGGGAAGGAAATGGGCCATGCTGATGGCCTCAGTAGATTACCCCTGCCGATAATAGAGGCTGACCCCGCGCCAGCCATCAATATTCTCTCCATTCAAGCTTTGCCCGAGTCCCCCCTGAATGCCAGGGATGTAGCCGCTGAATCAGGCACAGATCACACACTTTCACGTGTCTTTTCTTGGGTTTTGTCTGGATGGCCTGAGCACTGTCCTAGTCCTGAGTTTCAGAGTTTCTGGTCTAAAAGGAACGAGTTGTCCACCTCTCAGGGTTGTCTGCTTTGGGGAAGCAGGGTTGTCATTCCCACCTCAATGAGGACTAGGGTCTTAGATTCCCTCCATGAGGGTCATCCTGGCATTGTTCGTATGAAGGCTCTTGCACGCAGCCACTTGTGGTGGCCAGGGGTAGACAAAGACATAGAAGATAAGGTGCATGCTTGCCACCTTTGTCAACGTTCACGCCCTGAAATGCCCCAAGCTCCTGTGCATAGATGGGAGGAAACACAGTCTCCATGGTCTAGGGTGCACATTGACTACGCTGGGCCCTTTCAGGGTCAATTCTTCTTGGTCCTCGTTGACAGCCATTCAAAATGGCTTGAGGTTGTACCTGTCTCTTCCACCACCACTGCAAAGACTATTCAGGTACTGAGGGGGATTTTTGCTGCACACGGGCTCCCAGATGTCATTGTGTCTGACAACGGCCTTCAATTCACTTCCTCCGAATTCCAAGCTTTCTTGCAGGCTAACATGATTCGTCATGCCACTTCTGCACCTTTCCACCTGTCCACCAACGGTATGGCTGAATGCATGGTTCGCATCACCAAGGACACCTTGAAGAGGCTCACCTACGGGGACTGGCATCACAGGTTGGCTGACTTCCTCCTTTCTTATCGCACCACACCGTCCACTTCTACAGGGAGAAGCCCAGCTGAACTTCGTTGGGGGCGCAAACTGACTACCAAGCTTGACCGGTTGCATCCGGACAGACTGCCTCCTTCTGTCTCACACCCCAGGGCACCTAGGCAACTACTTGTGGATGCCCCGGTTTGGACTCGTAATTACGGGCCTGGTCATACATGGGTCCCCGCATCTATATCCAGGGTCACAGGTCCTCTATCCTACGAGGTATCCCTGGACAACGGTCGTGTCCTGCGTCGGCACATTGACCAACTTCGCCCTAGACGGGACCTTCCCGCTGAGACTCCTGGGTCTTTTCCAGGGGGGGAGGGGGAGCCCTTTGGGCAAAGGGAGGGGCATGGAATGCTGCCCTGTACCAATGAGGGAGCCACAAATGGCCCATCCCAAAATTCCGCAATTGCTCCCAACAGGAAGTCATGGAGCCCAACTAGAACTCAGGCATCAATGCCTACTCCAGCCAGGGAGTCACCCCGGGGGCATGATCACTTTTCACCTGCATCATTCAGTACTCCAGTCAGAGAGAATACCCGGGAGCATCCCAACAATCCATTCCCTGCAAGAGAGCTGGCACACACTCCTCCTAGTTGGCCTGACTTCAACCCTGTCCCTAGAAGGGGGCAAACACACAGGGAGGTGGTCGAGGAACCAAATCCCGACTACAACACCTCTGACTACACTCAGGGGACAACTGAGTTTTGGGACAGTACTGAAACCCACACAAGCCCGGATACAGAATGGGATTCAGGGGATAGACAGCATCCTGACAGGTCTTGGACGGACCTAGGAGGTTCTACAGAAACGCCCAACAGTGACAGTCACTTAGAAGGGCCAGAGAGCCTACAGCTAGGCGGGACAATCAGGTCATACACTGGAAGAAGCCCTGGCCTGACGAGCCCGGTGGGCAAGCAAGCAGGCCAGGCATTGGAGCACAGTCCTTGGGAATCACCAAGGCATAATGGAGGGAACAGGCACACGTCACCCCTCAGTCAGGGAGTACCTAGCAAGCACCCAGAGCTTAGGAGGTCACAGAGAGCAAGGAAATCTCCTAAGTACTTAGAGGATTACATAACACTATTGGCTAAACAGAGCCAGTAGAAGGGTAGAAACACTGAGGCAATGAAAATGGGGGAACTCCGAACATGGAGGGGAGCAGAGCATTGTACTAAGAGTGGGTTGTGTATTATTTGGCATTGGTCGTAGTTTTAGCCCGGGGGAAAGGGGTGTTATGTCCTGAGCCTTGCAAGCGGGCTCGGGGCGTTGCAGGCGGTCCCGGGCAGGTGCAAGCTGCCCGGGACCAGACAGGCTGTCACCAGTGCTTCTGCGCATGCGCAAGTGCTGGCGCGCGAAAAGTAACACATTGACCCGGGAAAGTCCTATAAAAGGAGGCTGCGAGGTATGGGCTTTTGCCGCCATATTCCAATGTAAGCTGAACTGAAGAATAAAGGTTTCCTGAGAACTACAACTGCTTCTCGTGTCTTACCATTTCGCGACGGACTCAACACCACCATTACTCTGGCATTCTTGCTGCTATCTGCAATATCCATACCTTTGGTGTTTCAGTGATCTAGAAGATGTCTGCTCCTTTGCTGTCTCAAGGAACTTGGACAAGATGAAAATGGGTGGGAATTATTCTGAAACAACATTATAGGCACCTTATCACTCTGTCCTGGTTTCCTGTTTCAAGGCTAGGCTGGCATAGTTTTTTAAGAACATTTGTGGTATTTACCATTGCTGAGATCAGGGCTTTTTTTGTCATAGAACGCCCAGAACGGAGTTCCGGCACCTTTTTTTTGGGATGAAACCTTGTAGGGTAGGCAAGGCGGGTTATATGACATGTGTGAGTTCCGGCACCTTTTTTTTTTTTTTTTTTTTTTTACAAAAAAAGCACTGGCTGAGACCATAGGGTTACAAGATTCATTATAGGCAGTGGAAATAAAAGATATCCCGACTTCCAATTTCTGTGCCTATAAAACCGAGATTTCTTCAAGCATATTATATCTGCTCTTGGGAAAGCTGCAACATAATAGAAATTTGTTTCTTGATTTCTTGATTTATATTTTCTGACCAATTGCATCAGAATTGCATCCTGATTTTCCTTGACGATCCCAAAGGACATAGATTATATTCTCCCTCCTCATTTTTCTCACAACAACCCCATGAGGTAAGTTGGGCTGAGTGAAAATGACTAGCCAAGCACCTAGTGCATTGCTGGGACTGAGAAAGTAGAGCTCTTTCATTGTTGCACCACACATTTCCCTTCTTGTTTTATGCTTGAAGTTGTGGTTAAGCTCATGAAACATTTCATATTCCTTGTTTCTTGTTCTTTCAGCAGAAAATCTTTAGAAAAAACTCACTGCTGCTATTCTGAGGTCTTATAGTCTGCAAAAAACCCAAACCCTGGGCTAAATATGGCTCAATGGCTGCAGGTTGCCTTCCCTGATTCCAAGAATTCCTTCTCAATCCAGGCTAGAGCATTCTCAAGAGACCGCTCTCCAGCATCTGCCAAGAGACCTCCAGCCCACCCATTATTAACAAGTAAGAAGAGAATAAGGAGAATTCTTTTCAAGAATCCAAGGCTTTTTGTACACAGTATTAGTAATTTGCACACACTGTGAATGAAGGGCTAAGTCTGAGATATAGCAATAACAATAGCACTTATAGACTTATATACTGCTTCATAGTGCTTTACAGCGCTCTCTAAGTGTCAGCATATTGCCCCCAACAATCTGGGTCCTCATTTTACCGACCTCAGAAGGATGGAAGGCTGAGTTAACCTTGAGTCAGTCAGGATTGAACTCCTGGGGTAAGCACTGAGCTTGCAGTACGGCATTCTAACCACTGCTCCACCACACCATATGATGGCACCTTTTCCATGGCCCTCTAGGAAGGAGAATTAAACTCAGGATATTTGGTTCACATTTTACCTCTCTTACTCTTAGTCATTACTGTAAACCAGTGTTTCCCAAACTTGACAATTTTAAGGCATGAGGACTTCAACTCCCAGAATTCCACAGCCAGCAACGCTGGCTGTGGTATTCTGGGAGTTGAAGTCCTCATGCCTTAAAATTGTCAAGTTTGGGAAACACTGCTGTAAACTGTCACAGCATCTTTTCTGTCTGCTGTAAATTTGCTTTCTGCAGTTCTGTTTTGGGATGTTTTCAGAGAATTTGGACATCACAGATTTAATTCTCTCCCAGCTGCCACCATACAATGTTTACCTGGGCTTTACACATACATACACACAAACACACACACAATTTGTAACATTCTCTAAGGAGATGATGGACTATATCCAACACAGCTGAAATGAATACTTTAGGTTTAAATATCCCCCTTAGTTGGATTAAGCTTTATGATATGCTTTAATTACTGTGGGTTGCTTTTTTCTCAGCATATCATTTTGCTTCTATTATCCAGGTCTGTAGGCTGGAGTAGCAAAGGGGAAAAAATATGCAAACAAGATGCAGAAGGTTTCAGGTGGTGGGAAGGGGTGAAATTCCCCTCCTTGGAAGTCATAGTAAAGGAACTCCCAGCCTTTTCTAAGCTGCCATTTTCTAATGCAATTGTGTCTTTCTTATGGCTGAAATTTTGGGGCATTTTAGTCCCAACAAAGCCACAATTTGAGAAGACTGGTATGCACGGTTGTGCTATTTTGTAAGTTCAGCTGTTTTCATGATTAACAATGTCAGTGTGGTGTGATTGTTAAGCATGGACCAAGAAGGTCCAGAGTCAGATGCTCATTTAGTGAGAAACTCCTGGGTTACTTTGAACCAGCCCCTTGAGTTTAATCCACAGGGTTCTTTTGATGACAGAAGTTGAAGGCAAAATTGTACATGCTGGGGAAAAAAGTGCATGGGCTTCTGCAAGGTGGTGGGAGGAGGGACAAACACAACACCTGCGTGATGTTGTAACCATGCAAATGCTACCATTTACACATATGTGTCAGATTAGGTGTGATTATGTCATCATCCTGCGTACCACTATTTGGGGGTCAGTGTCAATGCTACAGAAGCCACTGAAAAGCTGGACTTTTAAATACAACAAACAAACACTAACTCAGAAACAGAGTGCAGGCAGTCCTTGGCCACCATTCAGCCCCAAATTTCCAATGCTAAGTGAGACAGTTGTTAAGTGAGTTTTGCCCCATTTTACAACCTTTCTTCCCACAGCTGTTAAGTGAATCACTGCAATTCGTAACATGGTTGTTAAGTGAATCTGGCTTTTTCATTGACTTCGCTTGTCAGAAGGCCGCAAAAGGTAATTACTTGACACCGGGATGCTGTGACCATCATAAATAAGAGTCAGTTGCCAAGTGGCTGAATTTTGATCACGTGATCATGGGGATGCTGCACCCCCATGTGTGAAAAACTACCATAGGACACTTTTTCAGTGCTGTGGTAACTTTGAATGGTCATTAAACGAATTATTTGTACATCAAAGAGGCTTCCTCCCAGTTAAAGGAGAATTGTATAATATTCCCAGCCTTAAGCTACAACTGGGACGAGCTATTGAGGTTTCACTGAAAGCTTTGATCTTAATGCATTTGGTCCAGCACTTTCATTCAGAGTCAAATATCTCTTCCCCAGCTGGAGGGGGAGAGGGGTGTGCTTCCATTTTGCAATCCAGCTCCCAGCCATTTATCATCCCCTTCACACTTTCTTGCACCTCTGGGAAACTGTTATCTCCAGAGAAGAACATCCTATTTGTGCCACATCGGCCCTTCTGGGAGGCTTCTGATAAAACATAAAGAATAATGTTAAGCTCGTGGATGCAAAAAGGAAAAAAAAAAAAGCAGAAATTGCTAACAGATGCTTACCCAGGAATTAAACTTCAGAGAAGACAGCAAGGAGTGGAGTTTCATCTCTCCCATTCAGTTGAAGCTGCCTCCCCCCTCCCCCCCCCTCTTCCTTTCCTGGAGTGCCACCTGCTGCTCTAGGTCTGTCACAGCAGGAGACAAATCCATCGGGTAACCAACCACTTTGGGTTGGTGAACACCCCAGGAAAGTTAAGAATATGTCACAACATGACTCTGCGGGGAAGACCATCTTCTGTTTATAGGAGGACCATCGGAGGACCACCTTGCCCAACGATGAGGATGCTCTCTATAGCCTCCTCTTCTTCCAACCCAAGAGACTCTTTACTAACCTGGTTGACTAGCATTCCATTTTTTTTAAAGGCGAAAATTTAAAAACACAGCCGAGGTAAAGCATATAGATACAACTGTCAGTCATCCCAGACTCTGACTGCAACTGAACGTTTTGGGTTAAACCAGCCCCATTTATAATGCATGGTCATCTAAATCAAAGGTTGACACAAAACATGAGCGACTGTATCTAAGCCCTCTCCATCCAGATAACTCACATATGAGCCAAAGTTGTAAAAAGTGTGGGGAGATACAACCTGGATTCAGTCCCTGAACAAAGCCCACGGTGGGACTTGTGATTTTAGCTATACAACCCAGTAAGCTAAAATCACAAGTCCCACTGTGGCTGGGTTGTATGAATTAAACCTTTGTGGTTTATCCACTGTGTTTTATTGGAAGTATGCAAACTTATTTTGGCTTGAGGGATACACTAGAATTTGCAAAGCATGCTGAAGGTCTTTGTTCAAAAATGGGTTAGGCCAAGGCCTATTTTAAGATTTTATTTCATTTCAGTGCCTTTGTGTCAGTTTTTGACTCTTGGTAACTGGCCAAGTCCCTGCAATTTTCTTGGCAAGATTTTTGGAAGTGGTTTGCCATTACCCTCTTCCTAGGACTGAGAGAGAGTGTCTGGTCCTAAGGCATGACTACAACTCACCGCCTGCCAGTTTCTAGTCTGACGCTTTAATCACTACATCAGATTGCTTCTCTGTTTGAAGGTAGATTTTAAAAATTTAAGGGCTGCAGTGCCTGCTTTTAAGAATCGGCAGTGCTGAAGATCTACTTGATAAACCTTCACTCTGCAAACCCAGCCAGACGGCAAAAAAAGTCTACTCATTCAGGGATTGCTTAGTGAGCTGCCAAAAGTTGGTGGCAAACAGTATGTTCCCCTTGAAGTACACTTTTGAATTTTGGGTTTAATACGTGGCAGGTTATGTAAATTCAGTCTGTAAGAAATATTTACTCAGTAAACTGTGGTTAAAGGGCCCAGCTACAACCCCAGCCACTTAAGCTTCTAATGAAAGTGTTTCACCAGTAAGCAGCAGCTGACTCTGAAGCTTCCTTGGCTTATTGGGAGATGACCTAGAGCAGTGGTAGGCAACCTTGGCTCTTTTATGACTCATGGACTTCAACTCCCAGCATAGCTGGCTCAGGAATTCTGGGAGTTGAAGTCCACGAGTCATAAAAGAGCCAAGGTTGCCTACCCCTGACCTAGAGCTACACAGCAAGGTCACTGGCTCTTCTTCATTAGATGAATTCAAAAGCCAAGGTTATAGAACATAGAATAGCAGGGTTGGAAGCGACATTAGAGATCTTCTAGTCCAACTCCCTGTACAAGCAGGAGACTCTATACCATTTTAGAAAAGTGGTTGTCCAGTCTCTTCTTGAAAACCTCCAGTGATGGGGCACCCACAACTTCTGAACGCAAGTGTTGCGTCCTTGGCGGGAAAACAGACACGAGAAGCAGCTGGAGTTCTCAGTTTCTTTTATTCAGCGTTCAGCTTACAGGAAGATGGCTTCAGCCTCGCCCAAACGCCTCGCAGCCTCTTATATAGGCAACTCCCGGGTGGGTTACTTTTTCCCGCGCCAGCACCCGCGCATGCGCACGGCGCTGGCGACAGCCTGTCTGGTCCCGGGCAGCTTTGCACCTGCCCGGGACTGCCTGCAAACGCCCGAGCCGTTTGCAAGGCTCGGGACATAACACCCCTTTCCCCCGGGCTAAAACTACTACCAACATACAACATTTATTTTTATATGACATTTTGCTCCCCAGTGCTCCCACTGTTTACTGGCCTTTGCCTTGCCAGCAATGTTATGTAGTCTTCTAGGTACTTGGGAGATTTCTTTGCTCTCTGTGACCTTCTTAGCTGTGGATTACTGGCATAAGTCCCCTGACTGGAGGGAGGCGTGAGCCTGTTCTCTCTATTGTGTCCTGGTGTCTTCCAAGGACTGTGCCCCGATGCCTGGCCTGCTTGCTTGCCCACCGGGCTCGTCAGGCCAGGGCTTCTGTTACTTCGTGACCTGGTTGACCTACCTAGCTGTAGACCCTCAGGCCCCTTGAAGTGATAGCCGCTGCTGGGCGTCTCTGTAGAACCTCCTAGGTCAGTCCAAGACCTGTCAGGAGGCTGTCCATTCCCTGAACCCCATTCTGTGTTCGGGCTCGTGTGGGTTTCTGTACTTTCCCAAAACTCAGGTGTTCCCTGATTTGTGCTAGGGTTGTTGTAGTCGGGACTTGGTTCCTCGACTAACTCTGTGTATGTTTGACCCCCTGTAGGATTTGGGGTAAGGTCAGGCCAACCTTGGGAATTGTGTGCCAGTTCTCTTGCGGGGAATGATTTGTTGGGATGCCCCCGGGTATCCTCCGTTGCTGGAGTGCTGTGTGATGTGTGTGGAAAGTGAGTATGCCCCCGGGGTGACTCCCTGGCTGGAGTAGGCGTGAGTGCCTGTTGTGTGGGTAAGCTCCATGACTTTCTTTTCGGAGCAATTGCAGAACCTTGGGACGAGCCGTTTGTGGCTCCCTCAGTGGAGATGGGCAGTAGCTCTTGCCCTTCCCTTTGCTCCAAAGGGTCCCCCTCCCCCCCTGGAAAAGACCCAGGAGTCTCAGCAGAAAAGTCTCGCCTAGAGCGAAGTTGGTCGATGTGCCGACGCAGGACACGACCGTTGTCCAGGGCAACCTCGTAGGAGAGAGGACCTGTGATCCTGGACACAGAAGCGGGGACCCATGTATGACCAGGCCCGTAATTGCGAGCCCAAACCGGGGCACCCACAAGTAGTTGTCTAGGTGCCCTAGGATGTGAGGTAGATGAAGGCAGTCTGTCCGGATGCAACCGGTCAAGTCTAGTAGTAAGTTGGCGCCCCCAACGAAGTTCAGCTGGACTTCTCCCTGTAGAAGTGGACGGTGTGGTGCGATAAGAAAGGAGAAAGTCAGCCAACCTGTGATGCCAGTCCCCGTAGGTGAGTCTCTTCAAGGCGTCCTTTGCGATGCGCACCATGCGTTCAGCCATACCGTTGGTGGACGGGTGAAAAGGCGCAGACGTGGCATGACGAATCAGGTTTGCCTGTAAGAAAGCTTGGAATTCGGAGGAGGTGAATTGAGGGCCGTTGTCGGACACAATGACATCTGGCAGCCCGTGTGCAGCAAAAATCCCCCTCAGTACCTGAATAGTCTTTGCAGTGGTGGTGGATGAGACAGGCACAACCTCAAGCCATTTTGAATGGCTGTCAACAAGGACCAAGAAGAACTGGCCCTGAAAGGGCCCAGCGTAGTCAATGTGCACCCTAGACCATGGGGACTGTGTTTCCTCCCATCTATGCACAGGAGCTTGGGGCATCTCTGGGCGAGATCGTTGGCACAGGTGGCATGCGTGTACCTTAGCTTCAATATCTTTATCTAAACCAGGCCACCACAAGTGGCTTCGTGCAAGAGCCTTCATACGAACAATGCCAGGATGACCCTCGTGGAGGGATTCTAAGACCCTAGTCCTCATTGAGGTGGGAATGACAACTCTGTTTCCCCAAAGCAGACAACCCTGAGAAAGGGACAGTTCGTTCTTTTGGACCAGAAACTCTGAAACTCAGGACTAGGGCAGTGCTCAGGCCACCCGGACAGGACCCAGGAGCGGACACGTGAAAGTGTGTGATCTGTACCTGTTTCAGCGGTAACATCCCTGGCACTAAGAGGGAGCTCGGGCAAGGCTTGGATTGATAGAATGTTGACAGCTGGCGCGGGGTCAGCTTCTACTACTGGCAGAGGCAACCTACTGAGGCCATCAGCATGGCCCATTTCTTTCCCAGGCTTGTGGAGTAATGAAAAATCATATGCAGACAAAAAATAGACCACCTAAGCATTCTAGGGGAAATGATGTGGGGAGTCTGCTTACGTGTGGTAAACAGTCCCAGCAGAGGCTTATGGTCAGTGAAGACCGTGAAATGCCTGCCATATAGAAAATCGTGGAATTTTTTAATTCCAGCAACAACAGCCAGAGCCTCCCTGTCTATCTGAGCGTAGTTGCGCTCGGCAGAAGACAGTGTTCTGGAGTAGTATGCAATAGGAACCTGAGTTCCATCAGACCTGAGGTGACTCAGGACAGCTCCAACCCCGTAGGGGGACGCATCACAAGCGATGCACACAGGGAGAGACTCGTTGAAATGTGCAAGAACACTGTTAGAAGTGAGCAAGGCCTTGACTTCTTTAAAGCAAGCCTCATGTGCTTGTGACCACAGCCACACAGCTGTTTGTCTAGTAGCCTGTGAAGAGGCTCAGCTACACTAGCTTTATGTGGAAGAAAAGAATTGTAGAAATTCAGGAGGCCTAGGAAGGCCTGAAGTTCGGCCTTAGACTTTGGCCTGGGTGCTTCTAAAATAGCAGTTAGTTTGGATTCAGCAGGATGAATCCCAGCAGCATCAATTTTGAATCCCAGAAATTCAGTAGAAGGCACCCCAATCTTGCATTTGTCTTTTCTGAGCTTGAGGCCTGATTCCCTGAATCTTAACAGGACAGCCCTAAGCCTTTCAGCTAGAATGTGTGTGGAGTCTCCTGCAATCAAGACATCGTCAAAGTAGGGGCAGACCCCTGGTATACCTCGTAGTGTGTTTTCCATTACGCTTTGGAAAATCCCAGGAGCGACATTTACTCCAAACTGTAGCCTTTTTACTTAAAAGGCTCCCCTGTGGGTCACAATGGTCTGAGCTATGGCAGCATCATCATCAACAGGCAGCTGTTGATATGCTTGAGCTAGGTCAAGCTTTGCAAAAACACGCCCCCCCTTGAGAGAGGCCAGGATGTGACTGACCACAGGAACAGGATAGGCATGTTGCTGCAATGCCTTATTGAGTGTGCATTTGTAATCAGCACAAATGCGAATGTCCCCATTTGCCTTTAGAGGCGTGACAATGGGGGTCTCCCACGGGCTGGAATCAACAGGTTCTAGGATTCCCTGTTGGATTAGTTTGTCTAATTCAGTGTCAATCTTACTTTTTAAAGCAAAAGGGACCCTTCTTGCTTTAATCCTAATGGGAGTGACAGTGGGGTCTAGCTTTAAGGACACAGGTGGTCCTTTGAATGTGCCCAGCTGGGGGCTGAAAACATCTGCAAATTCTTTGCAGACTTCCTGTAGGTCGAGTGTTTGTAAGCTATTGAGTCCTGTGACGTGTATCCCAGGGCCTCAAACCAATCGAGTCCTATGAGACTCGTTCGTTCACCCCCTACTACTAATAAGTCTAGTGGACCTTCAAAACTCTTGTATGCACGTTAAGGGTGGCCTCCCCCTTAACACACACTCTTGAGTTCTGAAAATCTGTTAATACAATATCAGAAGGCCTTAACTTGGCCTTAGACCCACTACTGGAACAAATCTTCCTAAATGTATGCAATGAAATGATGGACAGGGCAGACCCTGTGTCTAGTTCCATAGATAATGGAACCCCTTGTAGCTTCACGTTGAGTGACAGCTTTTTCTTCATGGGCTTGTGTGTGCCTGTTCTACAGATGCTTCTTCGCGAAGCGCAAAACCCTACCCTATTCTGGCTGGGGAATCTGGTACCTTTCAGGCGTTCTTCTTGGGGTTGTGCCTTTCGTCGGCTCAGACACACAGCTGCAATATGCCCTTGTTTGCCGCATGCCCGGCAGGTAGCGGAGCGGAACTTGCAGTCGGTTCTCCTGTGGCGACCTCCACAGCCGATGCACTTGAGCGGAGCCGAAGAGCTTCTTCCTTCTGGTTCTCTTCCTTCGCGGGGTGGAGACGGTCGACTTCCTCGTCCGGATCCTCCTCGGAGTTTCGTCGGACGTCTTCCTGGTGCACGGACGCACCCTCTGCACTGTTTCTGATCGGCCGCATGTTTTTGATGGCGCCGCCTGCTGCTTCTTCTGCGGTGACTTCCCTTAAGGCGTCTTGGAAGGATAATTCTTCCTTTGCGAAAAGTCTCTGTTGTAGCTCTCGATGCCTTAACCCGCACACGAATCGGTCCCTCAGTCGTTCCTCGAGGTCCTTGAACTCGCAGGGCTTGGCGGCCTTCCGTAGCGCGGCGATGTATTCCTTGGCTGTTTCACCGGACCGTTGATCCCTCTGCTCGAAGGTGTGGCGCCATGAGATAACGGACACCTTGGGGTGGAAGTGCTCTTTCAGCAGCTTCTTCAGGTCTGCGTAGCTTACAGACTCTACTGGAACAGGTGATACAAGATTTTCTGCGATTTCGAAGGCGTCTTGGCCGCAAACGCAAAGCAGGGTGGCGGCCTTCAAGCTATCTTCCCTCACTTGGTTTGCCTTGAAGTAGTTCTCCATTCTGGATACGTAGGACTCCCACCGCTCTGGATGTGAGACGTCGAATTCCGAAAGCCTTCCGATTTTCGCCATCTTCGGATCTTCAGGAGACGGGTCTATCAGCCAGCCTACCCCCGAATGCGCACCGGATTGGCGGGCAGCTGCCGAGTCGACGCCGTTCCTCTTCCGCCGCTCAGGATCCTTGGGTAAGCTTACACTCCTTCCTTTCAGGGAGTGCAAGGCCATCCACCCTCGTCGGCCAGTGTTGCGTCTTGGCGGGAAAAACAGGACAGAGAAGCAGCTGGAGTTCTCAGTTTCTTATTCGCGTCAGCTTACAGGACATGGCTTCAGCTCGCCCAACGCATCGCAGCCTCTGAATAGGCAACTGCCCGGGTAAATGGGTTACTTTTCCCGCGCCAGCACCCGCACATGCGCACGGCGCTGGCGACAGCCTGTCTGGTCCCGGGCAGCTTTGCACCTGCCCGGGACTGCCTGCAAACGCCCGAGCCGTTTGCAAAGGCTCGGGACATAACAGAAACCTTAATTCTAGCCCTAGCTTAGGCATGAAAGCCCGCTTGATGACTTTGGGTCAGTCTCTGTCCTTCAGTCCTAGCGAGAAGACCATACCATATACTTCCCTTCAAATTATTTTCTTCATTTTTTATATACGATAAATATCAGTGAAGCTCACTGGCTAAGTCAGCTCCTTCCACAGAAGATATTTTCCACAAAAGATTATATCCACTCTGCTATCCAAGACAAATAGCTTGCTCAATAATGTAATTTAAATTTAGAAAAGAAAAAAACCTGCAAGACTCTTCTGAGTCTTGGAAAGTTTTGAATGTTGTTAACTCTGGTAAACACTTTGTGAGAGTTTGTGAGGGAAAGGATTTCATAAGGTAAAAAAGAATTCAGGTGGAAGTAAAAATGTATCAGCTCAGATAAACTCAATATATGATAAGCATTTCTGCTCATCTGTACTGACATGCTTCACAAACCTTGAGAACATTTAAATAATTTGCAACCTGACTATAATGCACTTCATTAGCAATTTACATTTTTAATATAAAATGCCTGGTGAAAGATTTAGCCATTAATAATTTATTACTTCACCTTTTCAGATGCCATCAAGTCAACTTTGGTGTCCAAATGTCAAGGACTACAATTAGGAGGCTTAGTCAGCAGGGCCAAGACAGTGGTGGTCCAGAATATCTGCCTGCATTAAGGAACAATCTATAAGAAGCCCCAGTGTTTAGGCAGGCGGGGAGAACTGGAGCAAGCCAGGAAATGTTGGATTTATTTTACCCTCCTACAATTTAGCTTAACATCTGTAACAATTATTGTGGCTAGCCCTCCTGGAAACCAGATCCCTATATCACAAGTAGTGAGAAGTGGAAACAAAATCAAATCAAATAAGAAAATTGGAATCAGGGCTTCAAGAAAGGAAGGGTTCAATCCCAAAAAGTGGATAGGCAAAAAAATGCCCCTCAGAATATCAGGGTGAAAAACAGAGCTGTGGATCCAAGGGAAATATGCTCAGAGTCACTTTGGGTAGCAAGATGGGAGAAAGAAAGAAAGAAAGAAAGAAAGAAAGAAAGAAAGAAAGAAAGAAAGAAAGAAAGAAAGAAAGAAAGAAAGAAAGAAAGAAAGAAAGAAAGAAAGAAAGAAAGAAATATTCCAACCAGGATTGCAGTAGATTGATAGTGGCAGGGCAGGATTGAAGAATTGTTCTTTTGCTTCTTGCTCTTCCCATTCATGCAGATGAAAAATTATTTTTAAAAGTAACAGCTGCTGACCAGCAACCCAGAATGAAATGACTGCCTAACCAACTGGTGGAGGGAGGTGGATGTTAGGCACTACGGCCAGTCAATACTTACGGCTGCTGCTAGAGTGAAGCAAATTTCTGGAAACTGTTAACTCTGCAGGGCTTATGATAGCTCAGGTTGAAAAAACAGTCATTTTGAATTGTTATTTTGCATGTGCACATTCTGGGTATATTTGAAATGAGCTGGAAGTGGGAGGGGGACAATGTCATCTGTTTTTGTACTCAGGAAATAGTACTCAGGATGGCACCTACATGCAAGGGACTAAACAGAAAATATGGATTTGCCCATACACATGCACAAGGGAGAAAAAGAAGGCATGTCTAAAAAAGAAATTTAAAAAGGTAACATAGAAAGATCCTGTCCAAGTAGATAAACGAGGTAAGAGACAATGCATCAAGTTAGGGAGAGACTAAGATTATTTTTGTGTAAGTAAATAATAGGGGGAAAAGACTAAGGCTTTGCATCTTTACTTTGCTCAGCTGGGATTCTCCTCTCTGTACGGTAGACACTTGGTGATGCAAAGGATTCAGGAGGCTGCTTTACAGATTCACCAACAGAAGAGAAGTTAGTCAAGTTTCACCAGATAGGACATTAGCCAGGGAATTAGGAGGATGGGTGGGTGGATCTAATTTAGAAAAGCCAAAAGAAAGGGAAGCAGATTAATGACCCATTAATGACATAGCTGTTGTAGCAATTATTTTGGAGACAGAGTTGGAGAAAGAGTTGGCTTAACTACATTTTGTGCTTTTGAAAAGTACTGCACCTTTAAGGAGATTGTTCTATCTGTTATGTATTGTCTATTAACTTTGAGAAAACCTCTCTGCAGGGCAGAAAATGATTCATTCCACTGAGTTTAGTAGTGTGATATACTATCTCTATATTTGTATGGATATTGTTGTTTTTGTAATGCAAGAAGTAATGGTGCTTTGTTCTTGTCTGTTCATAATTAGAAGTAGAATGCCTTTTCTACTTTCTGCTTAGATGATGTGGGAGAGAGGGAGAACATAATTCCTTAGACCAGCCCTTGAAAGATTTTGTTAGCAGGTTTTCTTTAAAGTGATTTGCAAAAGAGTTAAAAGGGGTCCAGCTGGGAAATCTCAAAGTTAGTATTATAGGTATAAAGTTGGTAAGACCCTGGCCAACTTTTGTTGGGAGAAATATAGTTTATTATACATGTACAGCGTACAAAATAACTCATTCTTTACATAAAAACAGGAAATAGATCTCTTATTAGCACTATTATTATTTCTTGCTGTTTGGGGGATGCTTACTTGCCTTAACTTATCTTATTTTCTACATTCCTA
The DNA here is from genome assembly GCF_016545835.1 of Crotalus tigris. NCBI lineage: Eukaryota > Metazoa > Chordata > Lepidosauria > Squamata > Viperidae > Crotalus > Crotalus tigris. Next base: position 5,811,313 of record NW_024096520.1, read on the forward strand.
CTTCACATCTTACAACCATAACTCTGCTTCTGTTAACTATTGCTTATTTCTTTTTTTATATTTATTTCTGTAAGTCTACACTTCATCAGGCATGCCAAATGACTGCCTTTATTCCTACTTGGCTCTGTTCATACCCTAGGAACTTCAAGCTTTGAGTTCCTTTTTTCTCAGCCTTCTTCTTTTGTCATCCTTCTTCTTTTCTTCCTCCACCTCTTCTATCTATTATAACTTTGGTAGTTGAAACTCATCATATTTTCCCTTTTGCACTTGTGTTGCAGCCCTTGTACTCTTAAAGCCAAGTGCTAGATATGTGATTCCATAATTCCCAACGCTGGCCTGAAACCCTGGATTCCTGGGTTCCTGTCCCAGCCCTCCCCGCCATGTCTTTAATCCTTGCCCTTGGCAGAAAAAACTTTTCATGAGCCAATCGGTCTGGTCAACCTATCTTTCATTTCCTCGTAATACTGAATCATCAACTCTCATGGCTCTTCTCTTTGTGTTCTTATAGAGTATAGTTGCATCCTCTCTTGTTGGGGTCCCTGGCTCTAACTAGCAAAAGTATCCATGAATCTTCATGGCTAGATAAAAATAGCTATTGCATGCTAAAATGAAGCAACTAGCATGGTACCATCTATCAACCTGAAGCAAAGACCCTTTTTGCACTCATGCCAGTTTAATTTTGGCACTCCTCCCCCCCAAAAAACAACCCATTTTGCCTTGCTCTTGAAACTAAATGGTTATTGACTATTGACCTAAATATTTTTTCTGCCTTGAGAAATAATATCTCAATGTCAGTTCCTACTTCTACAATGCACCCATGTTTCTTCCTCTCCCCCCCCCAAGTGCTGAAAACATTTTTTGTTGTTCTTCCAGTGATATAAAATAACTTCTGCATCTCTTGCTTGTGGTTGGTACTGTCATCTACCTCATTTGTTCCTTTTGTCAATTGTTCAGTTGTTTCCACTATTCATTTATTTTGTTGGGCCTATGATCTTTGCAATGACACATCCTTCTCATTTCTCAACTGAAGCCCTTTGTTGCTTCAGTCTTTTTATTTCTTCTTCAAAACCTGTAATGAGCTTGTATTTGCATCAAATATATCCAAGGCTGTTTGCAGCCAGGTAAACACACTAACAGTACAGATCACAATTTCAGATTTCTGTTCATCCTCACTTCTGCATCTTAAGGCACCACCAGTAAAAAGGCTTTTATTTCTTCTTCCCTATTCCTTTTTTAGACTGTCACAGTTCCTGAGTATTTGACTCTTGACTTAGAGGAAAGAATATTAGGGTCCTTACAGCTCCCTTTCTAAACACTCCACAAAAACACTGTAAACTCTCCCTGTCTGCTCACTCAGAGGACACTCTAAGTAAAGATAGAAACTGATGAAGCAGAATCCAGAACTGCTCAGCCAATGTCAAGGCTGGGAAAAGAATGGCCATAGATCCATTGAAAGAACAGGAGAAGAAGGTTTATAATTTAATGCCTTAGGCAAGCTCCTGTTAAGGTTCCCTGTTTGGTTATTGAGATACTAAGGATCGCTAGTGATAAAACAATCAGAAAAATGCCTAAATAATAATAATAATTGAAGCACTTTAAATTGGAAATCCATTACTATCAATTGGAAGATGTTATTCCTAATAGTATCAGAATAAAGAATATGTTCCTCCAGACTACATGGATATCATCTGGTAGTGCCATGGTAAACAAGACTTCCTCCATAATATGCAAACATAGGCTTATACTTATTACATGCCATCAAGTCAGTGTTGCTCTTTGTGACAGCATAAATAGATTTTATCTAGGAAGATCTGTTGCCAACCTAGTCTTTCAGATCTTCAAATGTTGCTCTCATTGCTACTGTCACTGAGTCCATCTTCTTTGCTCCTGGTTATCCTCTTCTCTTTTCATCACTTTCCTAGCATTACTGGCCTTTGCAGAGAACTTGTACAATGTGTCTGAAATAGGATAATTTGAGCCTGTCTTAAATGAGTTAGTTTGTTTTCTTGACTACCCATGGTATTCTCAGGAGTCTTTTTTAAAAGTAAAGTACAAAAATATCTATACTCTTCCAAGTCTGCTTCTTCAATTTCCAACTTTCAAGTGTCACAGGGAAAACTCCTAGTGTTTGTAATACTGACACATCAAGGCATTTGAATTTTTCTGAGGCTTTCATTGACATTTTCCCAACTGCTGATCTGTGGCATATTTCTTGATTGCTGGTTTATTTACTGTTTGTAGTCAGTAAAGGGCAGAAACTACCCACAGCTTCAATAACTTTACTGTCAGTTCTAAGCTGGTTGCTTTATTATTATTATTTGTTTGATCTCTTCAAAATTAATCTTAGTTCCATTTTTCACCCACTCATTACTAGAGCTTGTAGATCATTTGCATTTTCAGCTATCAGAGTAGTATCATTAGCAAAACACAGATTACTGAACTTTCTTCTAATTTTAAAACCACATTCCTTCTTCCAATTCAACCTCTGAGAATATATATATATATGCTGCATATAGGTTAAATAAATAAGGAAAGAATTTATAATTGTCCCACTCCTTTGCTGATTTGGAGCCAGTCTGTTTTGCCATGATATGTCAATTTGACTTCTTGACCTATTATAGTTTTTGCATAAGGATAATCATATATTCTAAGAACAGATCTATAAGGAAGATAATAGTTTCTCAGACAACCAGTCCCAAACTATAAATAAATAATAATTGTCTGAATATGGTTCTGACAGTAATTAATTGGTAGTCAGTGCAACTTTCAACTCAGGTATTATAAATAGGAAGCCCTATTGAACTATCCAGTAGCTGCAACCTGCAGTAGTTATATCTTCCTATTCATTCTAATTGATCTCCCCACAAAATCATATTATTTATAGTCCAGGTTAGCATGGATCACTGTGGAAAGCTATCCTTGATTGGGCAAGACATAGTCAGTTCTAGGTAGTCTTGATACTTTTTGAGGGCATTTTGGTTTTAAGCGAAGAAGGTGAATCCACAAGAAATGCTAGCTACCTATCAATTTCTGTAAAATGCTAGCTACCTATCAATTTCTGTAAAAATATGCAATCCCATCTGTATTCAATTATTAAACACACTATCACCCTTCCATAGAACTTTGTTCCTATTAGGATTCAACCTGAGATTACTGTATCCAAGCATACGTCTACTTCAATGTTTTTAATTTTGCCTGCAAGTCGATCTCACAAGTCAACAATAAGGGATTATACTTCAGATTCTTGGCAGTGCTCAGGAGTTTGGAGAGATGAATACATCAAGGATCCACAATTCTACTTCTTTGTTATATCCAATTTAGTTATAGCAAAGATTATACAAAAGTTCATATATACAGATTATACATAAGGTGATTTGAAAGCTATATCTATGAAGTCTTGATCTTCCTTTTCAACCTATTGCTTGATGTCATCTTCAATAAATGGTAAATGTGTATATCGGAAACATGTACATGGATATGTAGTTGTCCTAAGCTGACATATTTTAAAATAGTATATTAAACTATATATTTAATTGTGGAAATTGTATTTCACTTATGGTACAGTTATTCAATTATTAGTGAATCTTTTTGGTACATTTGATGCCATCTAGGTATTTTCTTCTTGACCATTCTGGCCAAGAAATATATTTTAATATCTGAAAAGTGGTATATCTTACTTCTGCTCTGTTGCACCTCTATTCTGCCTCAAAAGAAAGCCCATGTTCTGATAAACATCTTGTGACAATTCTACATACGTTTATGTATAATGAATTTCATAATTAAACTGGAGTCTACAGTGGCCAATGCACAAATCTCCTGTGCAAAAGACTCACTTGTGTTCTAGGGATGCTGGTTTCTCCCTGGCTCTTAAGGAGTGACATCATAGCTGCCAAAGGCACATAACATTTATTGCTTGCTACCAAGGAAAGTAGGATTTGATCAAAACTCCTTATCCTATTATCATTCCCCGGAGCCTAAGTTCTACTAGATCAGCAAAGCCCCTTAAACAGCAAAGGCACCTGACTCAGCTGAGCACTTGAAAAATCAGGTCAATAAGAATATGAGGATTATTTTTAAGTGAGATGATATGATAGAAGAAAAGAATCTGCTGAAAACCTTTTCCTGTACTTCAAAGATAACCATCATATATTGACCCTCAGACATTGATTCTGGGGATGAGAAAAAAAAAGCACTTACAAGAAATAAAGACAATTGAATGGCAAGGCCATGTCATTACTTGGGGGAAGGGGAGGTGGAGATAAATTCCCAGGAATGTACTGTTCTCAGAAATTTGAAGATTTGAAAAATTACATATTCCTGATTATTGCTAGTATCCTGAAAACATTTGGACACGTAATCAATTTCCCTGAATATTCTGACCAATTTTAAAGCCCATCAGAGAAAATTTGGATGGAGAAGACCATTAAAATATAGTGTTCCAGCCAAGCAGATGTTCATTTATTAAAATCCAATCATAACATTGCCCAAGAACATTAGTGAAACAAAATATAACAAAGAACAATCAATGGCTGCTAATGGAAATTGCAGTAGTCATAGACTTATAAAATAAAGATAACTGCAATAGGTTCCTAGGCTTTGAATGCCTGCTAAACCATGATCTCCAATAGATGATAGCGAGACCAATTTTTGGTCTGGCATGCTCTAAGATTGCATGCTTTCTTCCTCAGCTGTCCAATGGTCTTCTACACTATACAGTATCCTATACATTTCCCAAACTCATAGGACATGGTTGACATACAAGTAAAACAAATAAAGAAAGGAACAAAACTATTGTAGCATGACTAGTAATGCATACCTAGATAATGCTAGAGCTGAATTAGGGGTAATTAAATGCAAGATGAAAAAGAGACTTTCTTTAGCGCTTGAAATGTTGTTTCGCTACTATCACTTTTTAAACAGGATTGCCTTCCAATCTATTAGATTTTTCCGTTCTAAGTTAGACATGTAAATGTCTATTATCTTTTGTTGTTGTTGCTAATAATCATAATCTTAATCGTAATCGGGTTGGAAGGGACTTTGGAGGTCCCCATTTCAGACAAATGGCTGTCTAGTCTCTTCTTAAAAACTTCCAGTGTTGGAGCATTCATCGCTTCTGCAGGCAGGTTGTTCCACTGGTTAATTGTTCTAACTGTCAGGAAGTTTCTCCTTAGTTCTAGGTTGCTTCTTTCCTTCATTAGTTTCCATCCATTGCTTCTTGCCTTGCCTTTAGGTGCTTTTGTTTTCTTTGTGGCAGCCCTTGACATATTGGAACATTGCTGTCATGTCCCCACTCGTCCTTCTCTTCATTAAACTAGACATACCCAATTCCAGCAACCGTTCCTTATATGTTTTAGGCTCCAGTCCCCTAATCATCTTTGTTGCTCTTCTCTGTACTCTTTCTAGAGTCTCAACATCTTTTTTACATTGTGGTGACCAAAACTGGATGCATAATTCCAAGTGTGGCAAAGAGATGTAGAATTGGAAACAGTTTTATTGGACTGTAATTTTCTGGAATTAATAATGTGGAAGTACTTTTAGGCAATTTGAGTCATAAAACTTCTCAATAATTAGATATAGGAATAAAATGCAGTATTTTAATAACATTCATATGCATCATATTTCCATTCTGCAATTTCATAATCAACACTCCTCTCTCCCCCACCATTATTTTTAATTTAAAAACAGTGGCACATCCAATGACAAAATTTAAGAGTGCTTTGCTGGTACATTATGTTTTGGAAAATGTTTACATTTTGAGGAAAAATGAAAAACCAGACTGCTTCCGAACAAAGCTCTCTACTCTCTGCTTTTATCTAATTACATTTTATGGGGTATGCATTTTTTTCCTCTTTTGGAAAAAGTGCTTGCTGCCAATATGAAAGCATTCTTATTTCTTTGAAGCAGAGCTCACTGTGTCCAGACACAAGCCTTATTACTATTATTACCAGTAATATGTATTCTTCTGCCCCACACCTCTTTATAGTGTTACTAAGCAACCTTTCTGGGGCCACTGAAGAAATTAACTAATTAGTCTGCTGGTCAGCAGGTAACACTTGAGTCATTATGTAAATTAAATATCAATTACCTTTTACGTGCCCATACAAAATCCCCATTAGATTATAAAAGCAGAAAGCAAAATACCTGCCATTAATAGCAGCAGTAGAGAAATATATGATGAGAATTTTATACAGTTGCCCTAGCCTTTCCCTATTATTGCTGTAGCATTTTATAATACATCTACACACAGGCTGTTTCCGATGAGCTTCTATGAAAAAGTTAGAACAATGTTTATGTAAATTCAGTAAGCTGCAGAGTGGGTGGGTGGGTATGAACCCATACGTCCCTCTGTGGTTCCTATTGTTTTAATGGGGCCACAAACAGGCCAACGGGGGAGTATAGGGCTCTGATCAATTCCGGTTGCACCCAGTGTCTCCTCAGTAGGACCGTAGTTGATGAGTTGGGGATAAGGGTGAAGGAACTACCCACTTTCATGAGATTTGAGCAGGTAGATGGCTCCCTGTTGGGAGGGGCCCTGGCAACCCACATCACAGAGCTGGTACGGCTGGAGATGGGGGTCCATTGGGAGGTACTCCAGTTCATAGTGGTACCAATGATGACCAAGGCCATTATTTTTGGGTTAGCATGGTTGGATATATGGGGCCCTACAATCTGATGGGAGGGTGGTTACAGAAAGCTACAGATAGCGATTGGTCTTCGGCCACCTCCCCATGAGCAGGCTCAGAAAGGGGTTGAGAGCAAAGGGTGGGGGGCGCCTGGAGAGGGGAGAGCGGTGTCCAGACCCCCTTTTCCATCAGTGTATTCTGATCTTGCTGAGGTCTTTAGCGAACGAGAGTGTGATGTTTTACTGCCCCCACCATCTGACAGTCTTGGAGTATCTTCAGTTAACCTTAAGAAAAGCCTAATTGTATTAATAATCATAATACCATCAATCCAAAAATCCCAATGAGAAAGTCCCTACAGTTTTCTTAGCAAGGTTTTTCAGAACTGGTTTACCCTTGCCCTGCTTCTAAGGCAGTGGTTCTCAACCTGTTGGTCGGGACCCCATTTGGGGTAGAATGACCATTTCACGGGGGTCGCCAAACAACGCAATCCGCCATTTTTCTCCCTTTTCCTTAGCTGTGCCACTCCCTTTTATTCTATTGGCTTTCAAAAGCCAATAGGAATTGTCCAGGCTGTCTCTGCCCTGCTGAGCCCGCCAAAAGTCCCATTCTGCAAACGGTGCTGCACCAGTTGAGTAGTCCTCGACTTATGACCAGTTGAGTAGTCCTCGACTTATGACCAGTTGGGGATCGCGGTATTAAAAAGGTTGAGAACCACTGTTCTAAGAGAGAGAGACTGGCCCAAGGTCACCTAGTTAGCTTTGTTCCTAGGATGGGACTAGAATTCTGGGTCTCCCCGTTTCTAACCTAGTGCCTTAACCACTACATCAATCTGACTGTCAGAAGGTGTGCAGTGGCAGAATACTCTATCACCACTGGTAATCTGTCAGAAAACCAGATGGGAAAAAGGAAAAAGGTCGGCAGCTTATTACAAGACCTCCAAAGCCCTCATTTTCCCCAACATTCTATAGTAAAAAGATTTTTTAAAAAATGGACATCTGGATATACAGGTAGTCCTCGACTTACGGCCATAATTCAGCCTGGAATTACAGTCGTAAATCATTGTGGTTATAAGTCAAAGCATTGCAGGACTGGATTTGAGATTATGACTGGGTTTTTTGTGACGTTTGTTAAGCAACCATAGTGGCCATTAAGCAAATCTATTTTCCTCAATGGGTGTTTTTAGCTGGAAATCAGAAGTAAATGCCAGAAACTGGCAAATTTTTTTGCAAATTTTGATTACATGACCTTAAGACATTGCAAATGGCCATAAAGGTAAGCCAGTTGCCAAGTGCCCAAAATGTGATCACATGACCATAGGATATGTGAGGCCATAATAACTGCAAATGTAGGTCATGAGTAGCTCTAGGAAGATCTCTCATAGCTCATTAAGCAACTGGCCATAAATTGAGAACTACCAGTTCTTATTTTTCATTCCCACTAAAAAGGAATGTAATAGATAATGTTAGTGAAGCAACCAATAAGCAAAACAGGCAAGAAGGGGAAAGGAAGGTCCCATGCTACACAGACACACACACACACTTCTTCTGCCCTGGCCAGGAAAGTAAGGTTCTACATTTAGGCAAGAAAAACCAAATGCGCAGGTATAGTATAGGGTGATACCTTGCTCAATAGTAGTAACTGTGAGAGGGATCTCAGAGTCCTAGTGGACAATCACTTAAATATGAGCCAGCAGTGTGCTGCAGCTGCCAAAAAAGCCAACACAGTGCTAGGCTGCATTAACAGAGGGATAGAATCAAGATCACGTGAAGTGTTAATACCACTTTACAGTGCCTTGGTAAGGCCACATTTGGAATACTGCATCCACTTTTGGTGTAAAAAAGATGCTGAGACTCTAGAAAGAGTACAGAGAAGAGCAACAAAGATGATTAGGGGACTGGAGACTAAAACATATAAAGAATTGTTGCTGAAATTGGGTATGTCTAGTTTAACAAAGAGAAAGATGAGGGCTGACATGATAGTGGTGTTCCAATATCTCAAGGGCTGCCGCAAAGAAGAGGGAGTCAAGCTATTCCCCAAAGCACCTGAAGGCAGGGCAAGAAGCAACGGATGGAAACTAATCAAGGAGAGAAGCAACCTAGAACTAAGGAGAAACTTCCTAACAGAACATTTAACCAGTCGAACAACCTGCCTCCAGAAGCGGTGAATGCTCTAACACCGGAAGATTTTGAAAAGAGACTGGACAGCCATTTGTCTGAAATAGTATAGGGTTTCCTGCCTGAGCAGAGGGTTGGACTAGATGACCTCCAAGGTCATTTCCAACTTTATTATTATTATAAACAAGTTTTAAGAAAAGGACTAGATTTTTCCCAATTACTCATAGTGACGTTCTATTTATAATTTATGCTTTTTTGCTATTATTTGTTATGTTCACACAGGCTATTACAAACTACCCTTTTTAAAAAAGAAAATAATTGATTTGAAAAGATACTCAGTATTTTGTATCCTAAATGGCTTTATGTGAGCATGCTGTACCATGGTGTGAACAGTGGACAGTACCCATTGTGGACAGTACCCATTTTTCTGATTCTTTATATCTTTGAATGCATTTGTTGAACCAACAAAATACATCCTCAACAGCTTGCTTCTATCTGAGCCTTAGGATATTTTTTCCTCTGAAAGATAAGTGAAAGTCCTCTTGATTAAAGAGAAAAAAAAATCTAATCTACAGCAGATTAACTGAAAGTATAAGCTGCTGTCTTCTCAAGCATAGCTTTTATTGAAACAGTTCAAAGATTTGTTAATGACCAGGAGGAATAATAGAAATCAACCCACATAACCTTTCTGCAGCTTCATTTTATAATTATTAGTTTGTTAGTATCGTAATTGTGGGATTCACAGGTGAATGAATACATGTCTTAATATGTTCAAATAGGAGCTGGAAAAATTATATTTCTCCTCCTCTGAACAGGTAAATGAATAAGAATAAAATAGAGAACATATGAATTAAAACCGCATTAAACTATATTGGATCAACACATTGCTTTTATTGTAACAACAATAGCAAATCAGCTTTTAAGTGTGCCTGCAAGAAATGTCAGAAAAATAGGGATGGTACACAAATCAATATGATTAAAACTTTGCCATACCTACCACGAAGACTATTTCTCCTCATCAGCCATTCAGTTGTATCTGACTTTTGGTCACCCTATGGATCAGCGCCTCTCCATGCCCCTCTGTCTCGCACTGCCTCCTTCAGATCCACCATGGTCATTCCAGTGTCATCTTTTATAGTGTCCAGCCAGTTAATACTAGGACGGCCCCTTCTTTTTCCATTGATCACTCTCAGCATCATTGACTTTTCAAGTGTGTTAGCTCTCATGATATGACTAACGTATAACAGCCTCTGTTTGGTGCTCTTGGCTTCAAATGGATATTTTGGTCTATCTTTCCTATCCTCAACAAATTATTGAGACAAATACATTTCTCAACCTAAGACCATGAAGACATAGACTATTTTCTGAAGACTGAAAAAAGACCCAATATACCAGCCTCCAACTCTGCTCTGTCTGCAGAGCAACTCTACCATCTCTTGGAAAATGAAAAAGATGGCTTCTAGTATAGGCCATGGCTGACTGAAGACATCTCTGTGAACAATTGGAGACAGCAACTGCCATAGAGAATGAAAGACTGCCCACAAGTATTCTGAATGGCAGCTCTCATGAAGACGACATAAAACAAGACTATCTTGTGGATTTGAGCACCAGGAGATGAGGGAGACGATACCTTTGCTTTTAGCAATGGCTTTCCTTTTAATGAGGATACAAAAACAGTCATTTACTTTCAAATAGCTTTTGGAAATGTTCAGTTTAACTGCTTTATAGCTATTAGAGACCTTCAAAACATTCAACTCAATTTGACACCTGGTAAATTTTACTTTTTTCTGATTTAAGAAATTTTAAATAAGAGTCTCAAAAAATTAAAATATTATACATTTGGTAAAAAGCAGAGGAGAAAGGATTTTCATTTAAGAAACCTTTAAATGGATTGGGAAACCAGAGAGATTTTTAAATGTTGGGTATGTTTTCTATAAATCTTAAAAAGTAAACATATAGTGAAATAATATACTCATGGGAAAGTCTTGAAAAGAAACTAAATCCAATTAGGAACTAAGGTTTGATGAAAGTTGCAAATGGACATTAGCGGAAAGCAAAGGACCAGGCAGAAAAAAGTTAAAATGGGTAAGTGGTTTATAACCTGTTCTTATCTTAACTAATATGTCAGAGACAATACAGATTTCAATGGATAAATTTCTAATTTTTTTTTAAAAAAAAAACTTCTACCTGACATAGACATTATATAATTTCAAGGCAGGGAAGACAGCAAAATTTAAATTATCAAAATGGGAGTACAAAAATCAAGAAAAGAATCTGGATGTGGAACACATGTGACAAGAAATCGTGGCTGATGTTTCTTTATGGAATTTGCAAAGTAGCCTGGGGAAAGCTTTGAAGACTCCTTTTAATTGCCAAAGATTAAATCCTATGGTGCCAAAGGAAATATTTAAAGATCAAGATTGTGACAGAAGAAAAAGAAGGAATATAAAGTTGGACTATTTGACCAGGGGTAAGATATTTGTTGGATAATTTTGGTGCTCCTAATGGACTATTCTGCACTAAGATTGAAAAGATGATGGTTTCTGGATAGTGGGTAGATAAAAGTCAGGCTATGCAGAGAAAGCTTTGTCCTATTTGTAACTTTTAAGGAGGATGAAATGCTAGTATATTAACTTATGCTCAGTATGATTAAGATTGGAAGCCATTTTTGTATTATGTATTGTCTTTGTTATCTTTTTCTCTTCTCTTCTCTCTTTATTCTGTACTTTCTGATTTTCCCTTTCTCTTTTTTTGTTTTAGTTTCGTTTGTATTAGTTTTAACTATGTTTATTAGGAGCTAGGGCAGCACAATATTGAAGGCTAACTCTGCCCAGAGTCTGGGGTTTGATGCTGACAAACTCAAGGTTGACTCAGCCTTCCATCCTTCTGAGGTTGGTAACATAAGGACGCAGATTGTTGGGGGCCATAGGCTAACTCTGTAAACTGCTTAGAGAGGGCTGTAAAGCACCGTGAAGCTGTATATAAGTCTAAGTGTTATTACTATTGCTATTAAAGTTTTAATAAAATTATTTTTTCACAAAAAAAATGAAAAAGATCATATAGCCTTGTCACCTTTTCTGTAATTGAGAGTATGAAAGTTTTATATTTTAAAGATTGAAAATGTCTAAAACCTTGTTCCTAGCTATTAAGGGGAAAGTATTATTTATTCTAACCAACTATCACATTTTTGACAAACCTGAAATGAAATGAAGCCAACAGCCTATACAATCTATCCAGACAAATCAATAGATAAGTGACCACCTTTCATTTAAGATTCACAATGGTCAGTCAAGTATTGATTTGTCTTCACAGATGGCTTTTTTTTCTTCTCTTTGACAATGTATCTACCATTCTCACTATTTTGTGTTTTGTTCTTTGTTCTTTTCCTTTTTACTAATTAAAGAGCAACAAAGATAGATAGATAGATAGATAGATAGATAGATAGATAGATAGATAGATAGATAGATAGATAGATAGACAGACAGATAGATGAATAATAATAATAATAATAGAAATAGTAATAGATGGTAGGTAGGTAGGTAGGTAGGTAGGTAGGTAAGTAGATAGATAGATAGATAGATAGATAGATAGATAGATAGATAGATAGATAGATAGATAGAAGACAGACAGACACACACACACACACACACACACACACAAAGATACACAGATGGCAGGGATTAGAAGAGGACTATTTCCACCAGAAAAAAGATATTGAAAAATACAAAATAGAATATTTTCTTAGCTATATTCCGAAGATGTACAAACATTAATATTTCTTTTTAAATTCATCACTTTATATTAAAGAGACATAAATATTTAGAACAAAGTAGACATTAAGTCTACAGCAGTGGTTCTCAACCTTTCTAATGCCGTGACCCCATAATACAGTTCCCCATGTTGTGGTGACCCCCAGGGTGGGTGTGGCCACCAATAAGAGGGAGTAGGACAGCTAAGGAAAAGGGGGAAAAATGGCGGACAGCATGGTTTGGTGACCCCCGTGAAATGGTCATTCGACCCCAAATGGGGTCCCGACCCACAGGTTGAGAACCACTGGTCTACAGGCTCCTCAAAATGTAACCTGCTCATAATTAAGCATGAGGGACACTTTCTATTCAAAATATGTTTTTGTAAGAAAAGGTTATTTTTTTATTGTGAGTCAGGCACTTCCTTGAATACATTGTGCCAAATTATGGATTAATGCTAATATTTAAGTCATAGTCTACTATATACAAATACATGCATCATAGTTTACAAACCAGAATAGCTGGATTGACAGTGGTAAACCAGTATCAAGAATACCTGTAAATACCTGAATACCTGTAACTTTAGGAAAGGTAGGAAACAACAGTGTCAGCTTATAGGTCATTCCTATGTTTTTCACTACACAAAGCATGACATGACATCACCACACTGCAAGTTTCATCATTCTATTAGCGTCTGCCCATGAAACATAGGAGCAGAAGTGCCAATATCATGCATGAGAAATCTGCATTACCACAGAGGAAGGGAATCTATGCTGTCCACAAATTCTCTTTTGGGAACCTCTGATATCACAAGAACCAGTTTGGTATAGTGGTTAAAATATCAGACTACAAACCGGGAAACCATGAATTTTAGTCCCACCTTAGGCACAAACGCAACAGGTTGAGACTTTGGGCCAGTCACTCTCTCCAGTCCCAGGAAGAAAGCAAGGGCAAACTACTTACAAAAACCTTGTTAAGAAAACTGGGGGGACTTGTCCAGGCAGTCACCAGGAATCAACACTAATTTGAAGGCACACACACATCACATAGGTACGATGCCTTATCATGTCCCTTTTAATACGCCAATGTGCTTGCTGAGCCATGTCTGCAAATGTGCTGGTGAGTGAACTACATAGAAATGAAAACATCTGGGAACTCTTCAAAAGAAAACAAAACAAATGTGTACATTTCATTCTTTCCTCGTTAGCAACATTACTCCTATCACCACCAACTCCTAGTATGATAGAAAATGGGCAATTGTGGAGTGTGTCCCATTAATAAAAAAAGACCTGAAGAATAATTGGTTTCATACAGAGTCCCAATCTTCTGTATAAACCTGGGAAGCATAGCTGTGCTCTGTATGTGTATCTTAAAGTTTTTTTCATCTGAGACTTTATCCTACAGCCACATCTTTTATTCAATCCCTGACCTAACAATGAATAATCCTTTTCATAAAAAAAGCATCTCACCTAATGATTCATAAAATCTGAAAATGAAAGGCCTAAGGAGCAAACAATGGTTGCTTTCAGTGCTTGCTGGATGGGTCTCTAAATACAATAGCACCGCAGGATTTTAGTAATAGCTTTTTTAAAATCTAAAGGAAACCTGCTGCATATCATGATAGAAAATCTCTTTGCATTGTGTAAGGAATTGAAGCTGGGCAAAATGTAAGCCTCTTTTAGTCCATGAACTCAAGAATATTAAGCTAAATTTACTCATGGTTTAAGATCAAGGTTTTTTTTTTTTTAGTTTTTCCTCCTGCAGATTTTTCTACAGAATTTTCATGTTAGTGAAATAACAGTTAAAATTTTGCAGTAAGTGATATAATACTTAAGGGATATGAAAAGAGAATGTTTTTGTTTATCTTTTTCTATTCTTTTCAGTTATAATTTTACACATCTACAGCTCAATATTATCTTTGATTTGTTTTCTGAAATATTTCAGTCTCAGTTGTTAGGCATTTTCTCATTTCTCAGTCAAATTATATAGTTGTGTGTGTGTGTGTGTGTGTGTATGTGTGCAAACCAACCCACAGTAGAACAAATATGTTTAGCTATATATTAGCATAGGATAAGTAGTGTAGAACTGGGGAAGGGGCTGTGACTGGAAATAAAGAAGATTAAGAACAGTTCTGCCTTCTTCTTTTTCTCATTGGTTAAGTAATGGGGCTTCAATTCCTCTAACTGTGAATTCAGGCAATGAGGTAAGCAGGAATATACCCAAATAGGATACTGGGAACAAAGGGGATAACTACAGTACATGATTCAACAAATTCCAAAGCTGGCATAACTGCAGTTTTTCAGAGAGGAAATAAGCAAGGGGAAACAGCATCCTTAGTAAAAATAAAAGTGTAAAATGGATGCAATATGCTTGGTGTACTGAAGTGAGTTGCTTCGCTTGAAGGAATGGCTGACTGGAAGACTAATCGAGCCCAATTATGAAAAAGAATATTTTGTTGCAGTTTCCATTTCCTCTGTTCTGTGGTGAAAGTCCCTTTAATTTAATAATATATATGTGAGAAGTTTTATATTCAGATATATTTTATTCTTTACACTTTCCTTAAAACATTAACCAAATCCACAATGGTCTAAGAATCAACATCTCCACTAGATAATTGACAGTCAAACTAAAACTAAATTAATGAAGTAAAAAGAGCAAATGGGGGGGGGGGAAATCCTTTACCCAAACTTCTTCAAACTCCCAAAAAAGTTACCCAGACCTAATCCACATATCAAAGGATAAGGTCTGCAAACACAAATAGAGTTAATTAATTTAGGTCTCTCAGTGGAATTGGGATTATTCTTCTGACAAATGAATTAAGAAAGTAATATGTAATACCGGAATTAGAGTCTGCACAATTCCGCTTGCAATTCAATCATATAATGTTCATAAGTGAACATTATTTTGTCTACTTAAAATCTTTCTAATTGTTGTAAAGAAGAGAACAACTGAGGACTATATGTCTTTGCCACAAGTTCATCTCTTGATTTTATTTGATGTTCCCCTTGACCAAATTATAGTGTCTCACGATAAATTAGCCATTTGTGTTTGCTTGTTAATTCTCTCTGATTCTTTGGTTAAGAGCTACAAAGGTACTTTCAGACACAACCTAGTTCCACACCTATTCCATATTCTTAATATGGCACGTATAACATAATATTTTTTTTAAATCCACATTAACTTTGACTTTATCATATCAAATCATCATTTAGTTACTGAGATTATAACCTTGCTTTGAGCAATGGCAGAAAAAGGGGTGGAACTTTGTTCTGTTTAATGTTATAAAAAGCCAAAATCACCGATTCTGACATGTGCATTCTCCCACATTTAACATTAAGTTTCACCTCTGGGGGGAAAATAAGGGACCCAGAACCAAAGTCCATGAACCAAAGTTCATTCTTTTGGAAACAATATTTTATTTATTTACTTTATTAAATTTATATGCTGACCATCTCACGTTGAAATGATTCTGGGCAGATTGGATGACCCAAAAAAAAAAATCTTATATTTTACACTCAAAAAACTTGGATTGAGGAACCTGCTGTCTCTGAGCTGGGGATGGATACTATGCAGGGAAAGAGTTGGTTACTTCTTTCCCCATCAATTAATCTAATGCCTATTTAAAAACTGATCTTTATAATCACATTGTGCTAAAACACTTTATTTTACCTTTCTGAACTCTCATTATTGGATGTATGCCAAATCCTAGAATTGGAAGAGAGACAGAAAAGCTTTATCTTTATGTATTTTATCAATCCTGCACATAATTTTATAATTTTTATAAAGCATGAAAAATGTGCCCTCATTTAAGGTGACATCTTCCAAAATTGCAATCTTTCCTTGCAGGAGAAGTGCAGCAGTTCCTGATTTCCCTAGCTCCCAGCTACCGAATTTATCTCCTTCCAAGTTATTCTGTTTTTAATAAAGCTCAAAAGCAAAGATGCCCTTTTGGATAATACAGAAAGAAATAAAATCTAGCAAAACCTGACCATGAGAGCTGAAAAGGCTCATGGATCAATTTAAGGAAATGCTTTAGATATGTCTTGGAATAATTATTAACATTTATACATGTTATAAAGCTATTTATAAACAATATTTTTTTTCTGAAAGCCAGGCATAATACTGTAGGACTAAACCATACAAAACATGTAAGTTTAGCATCTTCAGCAGAAGGCAGCACAAGTGTTCTTGCCTACCTCAAAAGCACAGCTGATTAATGCTTGGATGAGGATCCACACCAAAGTTTCAGATGTGAAGGCTAGACATAGAATTAAAAAAAAAAATCAAGGTCAATTCAAGAATATTATTCATTTAATCATTTACTTAGCCACCCATATTATGAAGCCCAGCCCTGGGCAACTCACAAAACAATAAAAATATAGTTTGAAAACTTTTAACTTTTTAACTATGTGCTATTCAAAAGAAGCAATGTTTTCCATCATTAACAGAAAAGATTTCTGAAATCAGAGGTTTATATTTTGAAATCTAGGATGAGAAAATCTGAGATGCAAATAAAATAATAACATATACTGTACATGAAGTAACTCTGGCTTGAAAAGCTTTGGGGGGGGGGGCTGATATACACTGGTTGTTCCACTGGCTAATTGTTCTAACTGTCAGGAAGTTTCTCCTTAGTTCTAGGTTGCTTCTTTCTTTGGTTAGTTTCCATCCGTTGCTTCTTGTCCTGCCTTCAGGCGCTTTGGAGAATAGCTTGACTCCCTCTTCTTTGTGGCAGTCCCTGAGATATTGGAACACTGCTATCATGTCCCCCCTCGTCCTTCTCTTCATTAAACTAGACATGCCCAATTCCAGCAACCATTCCTTATATTATTACTTGGTTCTACAATCTTTTGGCTAGCCAATAAGATTCAATACATCTCTGATTGATCAAAGTGTGCCATCCAGGAGTTCCTCCTGAATGGCAACTATATGAAGGAGACAAAATGAAAGAAAATGAAGAGGAGGATCCCAAAATAACAGAATTGGAAGGGACCTTGGAGGTCTTCTAGTCCAATCCCCTTCCTATACCTGCAAATATGGCTGCACGTACGCAGCATTTATTGCCTTTTATACAGTATTACAAGCAGCAAAAGTTTTACATGGCAATAGCATTTCATTGGTTAACTCCTTATCAATCCTTAAGAATATAGAAGCCAGAGGCCCAAAACAGGGAGCAATTTGGCAATAACATCTTGTTGGTGTGAGCTAGCTGATATCAGGCAAGCAAGGTCATTGCACAAGCCTGCGCAATTTCACATCGCCATGGTGATGTGAAAGAATGAGATAGATGCAGAGAGGAAGGGCACATAGGCATTGGAAGGGCAGTTTTCTGCACACGACCTCTGCCTGGCCCTCACCTCTACATATACCATTTCAGAAAATAGTAAGATTCTATGCTTCTAACAGATGATGCTTTTCAAACGTTGATGTAATGGAATGCACGGGTGAGCACTAAGGGAAAGAGAAGAGAGATACTGCCTAGGAAACGATCAGACAAGAGAAGCCCCCAGTGGCTTAACTGTCAGAGAAAGAAACTTATGAAGGACCTACCCTAATGGATCAAACAGTTAAAAGTGTGGGGGGGGGTTGTACTTTCAGATTTGCAAGATTCTATTAATGTAGCCTTACAACATAGTAGACGTAGCTCATCTAACCATGTTTCTTTCTAGTTTCGCTGTGAGCGCAAACACCAATCTCGCAAGGAACAACCTTCTGAGCTATTTCTCTTGTATTCAGAGAACCTCCTATTGATACTAATGTGCAACTTGCCTTTTCCATTTATCAACCTCCTGAAATTAATAACTTGTGTTTGAAGGTCTGGCCTGAAGCAACTGTGTTTTTACAAATCAGTAGGCATGACCTTCCCAGGAGAAAGTCTTTATAACAAGAATGGTCATCTGGGGGCACCATGGAGTTTCCGCCTTTTATTCTCTTGTTCCATATCACTGAGGTTTCTTGATTTTCTGGAGGGGCCCTTTCTTTGGACTCTACTGCCAGCATGAAATCTAGATGTCCAATTCTCAGCCTTATTTGAGAGATGTCTGCATCAGGGAAAAAGAACTGGAACTGGGAATTAAAGTGGTAGAAAGGCAGTGGTGGGATTCAACCGGTTTGCATCACTTTGGCAGAACTGGTACCTAATTCTTTGTTGCCCAGGCCCAGAATAGACTTCCAGAAGTGGCATCCACACAGAGAACTGGTTGTTCACATATTTGAATCCCACTACTGTAGAAAGGTGTCCCTGTAGGTTTTACCCCAGTAGTCATGATTGACTTTAGGGGGCAGTGCTCATTTCTGTTTCTGAAGCCAAAGAGCCAGCGTTGTCTGAAGACATTTCCATCGTCATGTAGCTGGCATGACATCACTCTACAACATAGATCATACAGCAAAACATGGAACACTGTTACCTTTCCTCATGCTTATATATGGTTTCTAGTCATCTACTTGCATTTGCATACTTTCAAACTGCTAGGTTGGCAGGAGATGTGCTGTCCCACTCTCTCTTACACACACACCAAAGGTGGTAAGGAATCTTTATTAAGGCTTTCTAGCCAGCAATCATCTGTGCTGCAGTTCAGCTCCAATGAGTTCCACAAGCAACTCAAATGAAGCCAACACTCAAGGCAAAGGCAAGTCCAGTCCACTAGACAAAGCCAGTTCCCAAGGCAAAGGCAAGTCCACAAGACGAGGCAAGTCCACATGCAAAGGCAAGGCAAGACAAAGGCAAATCCACAGGGCAAAGGCAAGGGCACAAGGCAAGGCTGAAAAGACACAATTTGAAGTTTAAGACAAGAATCCACAGCAAGGAAATGAACACATTGTTGCCAGCATTGTCTCCATCTGTTCTGCTGTGCTAAACAGCCAGCTTCTCATGCAGCCCACAAGATGGGCGAGGCTGCCTCCTTGCAAGTAATTGGGCTAACCTTCACTGCTCATGCCTTTTCTCTGCCCTACTAGATCAGGTGCAGAAAGCAGTTCCTCTTCCTCCTCACTGATCAGCTGCAGCTGGGTGCTTTCCCCACCTGAAGCCTCAGGGCTGTCCTGCTGCAGCTTTGCTTCACACTCTCAAATGGCTGCTTGGAGCCATTAACCAACTCCCCTCCTGATGTACCTGGAACTGATTCATCCTCCTCTAAATTGACATCTGCAGAGATATCTGGGGAAGCATCTGGGGAAGTCATCACAGGAGCTGGGAAAAATGATGGTAGCTCATTCCGTCTCACAGTACACGGGTCTTGAACTGCTGAGCTGTAGATCTTTAATGGTCTAAGCTTCAGCATTCTAACCACTAAGCCACCACATCCCTTAGAACTTGAAGACCAGAAGCAGAATCAGTGGCAATTCAAAATCAAGTATGCAGATATAATATGGATGAAGGCTTGAAATGTTCCAACAGTAAAATATCTATTGAGATTCTTAATCATCCAGGTCATGGTTGTCCCAAAGGTACTTTTCAAAAGGCAACTGGACTTCCTTTATTTAATAGTTTGGATCTACAGTTCTGAATTCTAGTTCTGCCTTAGGTACAAAGCCAGTTGAGTTACTTTGGGTCTCTCTCTCTCTCTCTCTCTCTCTCTCTCTCTCTCTCTCTCTCTCTCTCTCTTTCTCTCTCTCTCTTTCAGCTCTAGGAAAAAGGCAATGGCAATCTTTTGAAATCGTATCAAGAGAACTGCAAGGGCTTGTCCAGGTGACCAGCAGGAGTTAACACTGACCTGAAAGCACCAAAAATAAAAAAGAGTAATTTTAGCCAAAAGATTGCCATTACCTTTTCCCTAGAGCTAAAGGAGAGAGAGAGAGAGAGAGAGAGAGACTGACCCAAAATCACTCAACTGGCTTTGTACCTAAGGCAGAACTAGAATTCAAAACTAATCTCTAGCCTCATGCCTTAATCATTAATCCAGTAATGATTTATATGTAATATTACTATGTGAAGGGAAAATGCACATTAAGTATTTGAAATAGTAATACTGAAGCATCAGTAGATGAAAAGTAAATGACAAAAAAATGTCTCTTTGCTCCACCTTCCCACAGATGGAAGTGGCAAATTAAACTTTTATGGGGGACAGAAATAAAATGAATATAAGACTTAAATCTGGATAAGTTTGAAATTGGTGGAATTAGTTAAGATTTTCTTTTTAAAATATTATTAATGAAAACAGAAGAAATTAATTGCTTGTTTCGAAAACTGAAAAATGAACTATACTGACATCTAGTGGTGGATGAAAATATACAATTGTAGTTGCTCTGATATAGTAAATGGCAGAAAGCCCAGAAAAAGATAACCTGTTTTGTGACCTTCAACATTTTAACTAAACAGAGAACAGCTGCAACAAAGAAAAGAAAACATTTTGGGATATCTACAAAGTGAGAACTATAAACCTTAGAAAAAATACCTGATCTTCCTTGATTATAAATACTTATTGAACTGTGACCATAAAGCTATTTGCAGAGAAAGGAAAACTTTGATTTTTGGCTATCATGGAACATCAGAAATCTGCAGAAAGAACATATCAAGAAAAAAACAAATACTTTCCAGCAGGAAATGTAGGCTATGTTGCAACTAATACAAATGACAATGACTTTAAATCACAAGGAAATTAAAAACAACTTTGAAAATATAAATGAACACATCTTCAATTTAACCTCACAACAAAAAAACTCTCAGAAAATAAAAAGAGAGAATGTTCAAATAAAGCAGACAACTGAACATAAACCAGAGGAAAGAGATTTAAAGATGAAACCCAACAATGGAAGGAATTATGACTTAACCCAGGCAGAGAAAATATCGGACATGGAAAATATAATCTACACTTCAAGATTGCAAAATAAATCTGAGGACAAGAAAAAAGATTTGACAAAATGGATTATAGAGCTATCAGGAGAACTGCGAGAACTTGAGAGACAAAAAAATGATAAGAGAAATTAAGAGAGAAAGAAAGAAAAAGATTTTCAATGAATACAAAGGGGCGAAACATACCTACAAAAACATCTTACGGAGCATACTGATTAGGAAAGATGTTTGGCAAAAAAAAAAAGGCTAAAGTTAGAATTAAGAAATTAGATGATGGGATTTATCAGATGGAATATCTAAAGATTAAATACCTGTTTGAATATGGTTAAAGAAATAGAAAAATTCTGGTTATAAATGAATTTTAGCTTAAGATGGATGGGCCCCTCAAGTAACATAGTATTTTTTTATGATATGAGATATATAAAAATGTTGGGATGGTTTATATGAGGGAAATGTTTTAAATACTTACATGTAACTGATTTTGAGAAAATTTCAATTGATAAGAATGTTTTGAATAGATTAAAAGATTAGATGATTGGATTTATTAGATAGAATATTTAAAGATTAAACATTTGTTTGAATATGTTTAAAAAGAATAGAAAAATGTTGGATATACTGTAAATGTATTTTAGCTAAAGAGGGACATGTTTCTCAAGTAGTATATTATTTCCTTCTTTTTTCATTTTTGTTTTAAGATATTAGAAATGTAAAATCGTTGGGATGGCTTGTATGAGGAAAAAGATTTAAATACTTAAATGTAATTAACTCTGAGAAAATCTTAACTGGTAAGAATGTTTTGAACATTGTGGGGAAAACAAATCTAAATAAGAACTTTGAAAACAGGATTTATGACAAGGTAATTAAGATGATCAATTAGAAAAGAAGCTTTATATTGATGTGGTTGTTACTTGTAGAAATACTAGGAAAATGTTTATGTTCAATTGTTATTTATCAAAATACAAAGAAATGTACTAATTTAAGGTTGATAAAAGAGAATATTATTGGAAGAAGAGAAAATCAAGGAAAGCTACTATATGGATTATGGAATTATAGAAATTAATTATTTGTTGTTTTTAAATATAAACCCAGACAACACTCTGTTTGCCAAATATTAGTGTGATTATGTTAAAAAAAATAATAAAATATATTTTTTTAAAAAATTCCAATGTGCTTAAATATTCCATGGTAGATATTTTTCAATTTCTTCCAACTAGATAAACCTCTTAAAAGGCAATTCTCAATGTGCCTTTGAGAACTTTGAAAATGGAAAAATCAGGTAAGCAGACAGCTCTGGTGGGAATTGGAAGAACATAAAACTGGTGTATGGCAGAAGGAAGTTTTAATGAAGTGTGGTTAATAAAGCTTTTTCCTCTGCTAAGCATATTCCATCCATGGTTAGGCTGATGCACTCTCAAAGTGCATAGCCTTTTTTCTTGTTAACTGTAGTCTTGTCAAAACTTACATTATAGGTCACCAAATGACTACAACCAAAAGTTCTTTTCTGTCCTTAGTCTATAAAGAGCTGCTAAGATCCAACTGAAGAGTTTGGCCTTTCAAATTAAGCTCCAGATTTTGTCGCTTATCTAAGTGGGTGTTTCCAATTCACACTTTCTCCTGTAATAACAGACAAGTCTCTTTTCACAATTTATAGACACCCTATTCCAATTTTTAATCATCGCTATTTAATTGCCTCATTTTCAAGAGACATACCAAAGCAAAAAATTCTATTCCCAATAAAGTTTAATGATTAATGAACTGACTTCTTCCAACTCTACTCTTAAGCTCTGCTCTAACCACAGGTGACAGATTTTATTGTTCACGCTAGCTATATCCAGCACTGAATGAGTTCACTTCTATTTACACAATGAGATGCCCTCTGGAGCAAATGTGGCATAGTCTACAGGCGGGTGGCATATTAAGAAACTATTCCATTATTGCAATAGCATCTGTTAAGAGAATGATACCACTGGATTCATCCCTAGTGAATAAGAGTTGTGAGTCAACATCACAGGAGGTAACAAACAAGCAGTAATATGCCAGCAGCCATGGATAGTATGAGATATGCACACAGTTCTAAAATGCTCCTTGAAACGTTATGTAGGACTACAATAGATTAACTTGAAAATTAATACTGAGAGATAAGAAACCAGAAAAAGTTCCCTCCAGCCAAAACAACCATAGACACAACAGAAACACACATGTGTGATTGTGTGGGGCCCAGTTACATAATACAGCAGTATTAATCTTTCTGGTAAAAACCTAAAACTAAGAGAGGTTTCAAGGGTTTTTTTTAAATCTCTGTATGACAAAACTATAAAACATATAGTCTCATACCATATGTACTCTGCCAGCAATACTTTTGTCACCCTAAGTATAGATAGAGCCACAAATATGACACTTTGGAGTATTTTAGAATATTTTCCCTTAAATTTAAGATGCTTTCAGCACTGATTTCATACCTTAAAATTCCAGAAATAAACACTGTTCCAAACACCTTTGGAATGTGGCATTTGGCATGCTACATAAAATCTGGTGGGTTCTCCATGAGATGTCTATGGAGATTCTCAGTCATGCAGGTCATAGTTGTCCCAAAGATGCTTTTTCACGAGGTAACTGGAATTTCTTGTTTTTCTTTGAAGACATTTCTCTTCTCATCCAAGAAGCTTTTTCAGCTCTGCCTGGATGGTGGGGAATGGAAGGATTTATACTTCTTGCAGACAGCTGGTCATTTGCATTCTTTTGGAGAGTTGTTGAGGCCACCTGGAGGTTTATCTCTGTCACCAGGGTCACCTGAGTAGAGCAAATGAGTGTGGAGCTTTTTTGGAACTGCTGAAAGGACTGTGTTGTAGACTGGAGATAGATGATGTCGTATTCCCCCCTCCATTGAGAGAGGGCTGTTCAGTTTTAACATAGATGGCTTCTTTGGCCCCTCTTTCAAACCAGCAGTCTTCTCTGTCCAAAATGTGGGCTTTGCTGTCTTCGAAAGAGCGGCCTTTGTCTTTTAAATGTAGATGGACTGCTGAATCTTGTCCTGATGGGCTTCTTCTGCTATTGTGCCATGCATTTATGAAGTGATTGTTTTATTTCCCCAATGTACAAATCTGCACCCGGCTCATTGCATTGTACTGTATATATCATGTTGCTCAGTTTGTGTCTGGGTGTTTTATCCTTGGGGTGGACAAGCTCCTACCTTAGTGTATTCTTGGGTTTGAAGTGTGCACATATGTTGTGTCAGCAGAAGATCCTCCTGAGCTTTTCCGATATTCCTGCAATCTATGGAATGACTATGTTGCTTCGTTTATTGTCTTCTTCTTTGTCTGTTACGGAGGAGCTCCTACTGGGTCTTTTTTTTTTTTTTTTTTTGTCCATGAGATCTTTCTCCTCATTGTGGCCTAGCCATGATGATATAGTGGGATGTGATAATGTAGCAATGAACACATTATTGATTTCCAATACAACAGTTTGGTGAAAATAGCTACTAAACTGGTCAGAGAGACAGATTGTCCTAAGGAATAAATCTAAAACTAGTTTCCTAAGAATAGTTAATGAAGCTGTCAGTCGCTACTCAGTCATAAAGTTTCAGTTCTATCAATCTGCACCTTCTCCTATTCCAAAAGATTTGGTAATTATGTTTGACGGTATTCCTTCCCATTTCTTCTTTTTCCAGCATGTAGGCATATGGGCAAAAAAACTGGAGAACTTAGAAGATGCCATCTTTGGTTTCCTAAACCACTAAACATCCTACAGAAGTTTTCATTTCAAGAACAGATAAGTTTGCTATTTGCTTAGAATTTTCCGTCCCCCTGTCCCCACCTGAAGGTTGGGATGGAAGAAAGACATCTCTGCCTTCTATGGTAGTTGCACCAGCTCATAAATGAATGAATAATCACATTCTGCTGAAATGTGTAACACACATCACTGACACTGCTTAATTGCTTTGTATAGAATCTTCTAATGAGAATAAATCATCCAGCATAATTGGTTGCTTAACATAGCCAACTTTCTACTAGATTTCTGTACCATCTGCCCTTGTATATAACTGTATCTGTGTTTGCATGCAAGGCCCTTAACTTCAACTTTTTATGCAGAGGCAATGCAATAGGGACCATGAAGCTCCTCGCCAATTTTTTTTCATGGGGAGGATGGGTCTCTATGTTTCCACTGATAGTGATGCTAAGCAGCATAATGAATACCCTGGCATTGCTTCATTCTCAATAGAATTTGTTTTCTTCCAAAATACAAAATGAGAGCATCTGTAGAATGAAGGTCAATACAATAAACTGTGCCTTTCCATTTATTTGAAGAAACAGATGTTGAAGGAAAAGTCTTCATCATGGTTCAGTCCAAGCTGGGAATAAACAACATGGCGACTGCTTTAGAAAGAACGTTGCAGTTTATTGAAGAGGAGAGCCAGACAGGAAGATGGCTCTGGAAGAAAAGAGAGCACATGTAAGGAGTGGGTTTTTATACTGTACCTCTGGGGCCTTTGTTTGGAGTTGTTTCCTGTTCCTGTTTGAGGCTTTGTATTTCCTGTGTCATGTATTCTGATCTGAATCTGGGTGTGCCCTTTGGCATCTGTGAGTTAATTCTATTATGTCCTGTCTTAGAGTTTGGGTGGGGTATGTAGATTTTAGGTGTCTTTGTCTTCTTAATCTTCTAGCTGGGGGCATCCAACCTTCCTGGATTATTTACATCTGCATTTGTACAGAGCTTGTTTCTGCTTGGGGGAGGGAGACTTGGGGCTATTAAAAAAACTGGGCATGCTTTTCTGCCTCTTTAAGATCCTTTGAGGAAATATATTTTTCTGCCCTTTTAATATTTCCTTCTCTGTGGGGCTGACTTTCCACACAGAGATCCTCAGCAAATCACTTGTTTATATAAATGTGGAGCTATCTTTCTCTATAAATGTCACACACACACGCACATTCTCATTTATAGCTGTTACTACCAAATGGAAATTTCTAAAAATTTGAGAGCAATTATTTAAATCTAACATCACTTACTTCCCAGTCTTTAGGTTAAGTATGCATGTCAGAAAATAATTAGTGGCTACGATATTATTTAGCTTCTACTCTACTTGGTTCCAGAAAGCCTTACTTTTAACTCCTGGACATGAGGACATGATTCCTAAATAATTCCAGCATGGGATACCTTTGCCAAACAAGCAAAGTCAAAATAACTTGCTTAATTTTGCTGCTTTCTCTTGTAATAAAGCAAAGAAAAAGAGGAAAAAATATCGTATTTGAGTGTATCTCTGGAGATTCTCAGGTCACGGTTGTCCCATGGCCTCTTCTGGTTACAGCTGTTTTGAAAATAGAATCTACCTCAAAAACCCAAAGAAACTGAATGCAGAAATGAAGGAGCTACTGTTGTAGTTCTTAGTTCATTACAGCTACTGAGTGTTATCGTGAAATTATTAGGCTTTCCCTGATGCCATGTTTAAAATAAAGGCAGAATGAGATTTATTTTGGGAATGGTGTTCAGTTTTGTTTCATGAAAGGTCAGCACTAAAGACTGGCTAAATTACATGTGAATAGTCTAAGCAGGCTATTTAAATAAGAACTTGTATGTTGAGGCCCAACTGTGTGCTTAATGTCAGGTCTCACAGAAGCTCTCTAGTGGTTGTAATGACAGGTTACTTAGCACTAAAGATTGCTGCCTAGGCAGAAGTTGAGTGATTGTTGGGTTCATTCCATATACTGAGATATTCTATGTTTTTCACTTAGCTTGTGATAGAACATGAAATCAGTTACTGTGGTTTATCAAGATGTGTTACCCCAGACAATTGCTCCTTATACAATAATTGCGATTAGACAAACTGAAACTTGACAAAACATATGGACCTAAGTTATTGGGTCTAGAAAGAAAGTCCCACTGAACTGAGAGAAAAAACTGCATGCTGAAGGCTTTAGAATCTCCTTCTACAAATTGTTACAAATTACATGGAGTCTTTTCAAGATCAGGAAGAAGTAATTATTATTATTATTTTAAAAAATCCACCATTGATTATTAGAAACCTCAAGATAATTTATGTCATGACCAAGCACAACAGTCGTGCCTAAAGAATTTACTGCAATATAATAATAGGAAATAGATGAATATTTAGTGGTGTGCAAACCATTTCAAATATGGAATATTTTAAGCTCCAAGGACTCAGCTTAAAACAACAGCTCCAACTTTACAGAAACTGTGTTGGAGCTGTTCTGACTACACCACATAAGTTCTAAGTCCAAAAGGACACTGTTTCAATTTCAAAACAAGAGTACTTTTAATTCAGACCCCTTTCAGCCTGGTCCAAACTCCTCCAAACACTTCCGGTGAGGGCAGAACAACTCATTTCAAAGAATGTGCTCAAAATATACATCACTAGTTCAATGTAGAAGCAAAAAAGAGCATGTGAATGCGATTCACACCACAAAGAAAATACCTAGATTGGTTTAGAGATTAAAAAAGTAATGTGTCTCTAAATTCTTTCAGGAGAGAAAACAGTGGAAAAAGCCAACAGTAGGTAACAAATTAGAGTGGGTGAAAAATAGAGTGGAGAGAGGAATGATAAAACTGAGCAACATATGGTGCATTTAATTATAGACAAAATATGAGTATTTGATCAGTAACTATTTTATTTGCAATTCACTGAGAAATGAGTACTTACGCAAGCTAATATAGAGGCAAGCAGATTCTCCTGTCCAGCGAATGGTTGTCCAGTCTCTTCCAGTGTTGGAGCATTCACAACTTCTGGAGGCAGGTTGTTCCACTGATTAATTGTTCTGTCAGAAAATTTCTCCTTAGTTCTAGGTTGCTTCTCTCTTTGATTAGTTTCCATCCATTGCTTTTTATCCTGCCTTCAGATGCTTTGGAGAATAGCTTGACTCCCCTCTTCTCTGTGGCAACCCCTGAGATCTTGGAAGACTGCTATCATGTCACCACTCATCCTTCTCTTTATTAAACTAGACATACCCAATTCCAGCAACCATTATGTGTTTTAGCCTCCAGTCCCCTGATCATCTTTGTTGCTCTTCTCTGTACTCTTCCTAGAGTCTCCACATCGTGGTGACAGAAACTGGATGCAGAATTCCAAATGTGGCCTTACCACACTTGGTTAAACTCATTCAACAGTGAGAATGAGATTTTTACCTCTTAAAAAATATTCATCACATATGAATGTTGATTATTGCTTTAAGATTTAAGCAAAACAGGCAGATAATGGCTACATTGCACACAGTTATTCTCAGATAATTCTATCCTAATGTGGCCTTGTTTTCTCTGCTGAATTGCACACTAGATCCTAAATATACTGTATATATTTTAAAGCTATAACCAGAAGCAATACCCTTTAATATTCTAGAATAATTGCACTGTACCCCCAAAAATTAAGAAATTCTAGAAAAAGGAATAAAGCATCTTTACCAATTCACCCTCCTTCACTCCACCCCATAACTGTAATCTGCTGGATCAGATATGGGTCAGTCACCAGGACCAGAGGTTTAATCTTCCAAGTGTTTGGACTCATGCTGGAGCCCATCCAGCTCAGTAGACTTCCCTGTCACCAGGATGGGCTCTAGCACAAACCTGAAAGTTTAGGAGATTAAACCTCTAGTCCCAGTGACTGAGCCAGATTGGATCCTGCAGCATTATCCTGGGACACATGTATTTGCGCAGTCTAGGGGAGGGAAATCAGAAACAAAGGCTTCTTGGGAGATTATATTATCATATAAAAATCAAAGAACCATGGAACTGGAAGGAAAGTTGGAGCTCTTCTAATACAAAACTCAGCACAAAACAGGAATCTTCAGGCTGTGATATTTTTTTAATTTTGACAAGAGCTACTCTTTACAGCAGATTGTAATACAGCTGTAGCTCAATGTTTTGACAGCAAAGTGGAAATGAAAAAAATGCAAAACAAAATTCCCTTCCTGGGGTGACAATTCCATTTATCTCTATACTCCAAAGGACCCATGGAAATTATAGCTGCCTTGTGGCCTCCATCAGATTTAATTTCACCTTGTTTGACAACCATGTTAAAAAATAATCAGTGTCTGACTATATAATTTTGACTGCCTAAGTTCATTTGACTATAGTTGTCAATATATAAACCAATAGTCAACTTTCCCTCCTTTAGTTACCCTTCAAATCCACCCCTCCATATACACATTTCGGTCTCTTTCCTCTATACATACATGCATCAACCTCTCTGTAGCATTCTATCCAGTCCAAGATGAGGTCATTATAAATTAACATTGACATGATAGAAGAAGTGTGACCTTGGCGACTTATGTGCAATTAATTACTACTATTCTCACTGAGGCAAGAAGATACTTAACCCGCTTTATACTGGGAGGAATATCTCTTCCTTTCCTGTTAAGCAGTGACCTATAAATAATACATTAGTGAACTGGGCAGGCAAGTGACTGCAATTTGTGGTACCATGAGGTTAGAGAGGAGATCATAATGTAGCATTGATTTTTTAGATGTTAGTGAGTTAATCATTAGTAACAACCTTGCTGTTGACACTAAGTGTTTTGCCAGAGATTACTTCATACTGTGTTCCAACTCATGCTGCTCTGCTTTCAAGTTTTTTTAAAGAAAAAGGGGAAAAAAGACCCCCTGGATATTCCTGAAATAGTGAGAATTCCCAGTTGGATGGGTAAGTTTTCATTCATTCATTCTGATGGCCAGAATGCATGTTGATCAGATAGAAAAAAAAATGTTCCCAGTCATTTATTATTCTGTATACATACAAAATAAGAATATTTTACACTAATCGTCATGTCTCTGTCAGATGAATTGGTACTTACAGTATTAACGCATGGTAAAGTACAAATTATGTAAACAGGCATCAAAAAGGCAAATTAGTTATGAACAATTAGCTTATGATATATTTTTTGCAAAAGCTATGAAAGTGATTTTTTAAAAAAAGAAAAGAAAGAAGGACATAAGCAAGCAGATTTTTCAAGATGGATCGTGTTGGATCACTACTATGCACACTGCTGATAATACCAAATATATAGTAAATTTTAAAACAAAGTTCAGTGCTGGGCATTTTTCACTGATGGGGTATTCAGTCTCTTAAAGGCAAGCAGTCTCTCAAGCCATTTGATTAATAGTTTGACATGTGACGATGTATTGAGTATTAAACCTTCTACAAAATGGGCTAATATATCCGATCAAGGTGAAAGAGAAAAGAAAAAAAAACCTCATAAAGAACAGTGAAAAAGAATGGCATAGCCAACACAGTCAAAACAATAAAAGAAGCAAGTTTCTTTAATTTAGGTGCAGAGATAAGTCTCTGTCTAGGGGAAAAATCTGTGAACAAAAACTGTATTCTATAAAGCAGTGGCCTATCTTGCCTGCTATAGTAGAGTAACAGGTTGAGTGATTGATGGTAACTGAACAGGAAAAAAATCTTTCAGGAAAGACAGAAAGACTACCAGAAAACTCAGCAGGTCAGAAACTGCCCTTCACGCCTTCGATCACTTGCTGAGATGCTCCCTCAAAGGACCATTCTTTCTTAGTACCAGTATCTGATTTGAATGATTTTCTTTTATCTACTACAATGTCTGGCTGAACTTGTAAGTCATTGAAGCCAAGCCAGAATGGACTTGTTTAATATTTCAAAAAGAGAATTCCAAGTTTAAAGGCTGGCTTCGGAAGTTTAAAAGAATACTGGAAGAAAGTAATGCCAAACCACTTCCGTTTTGTTGGAAAGAAAACTAGATGGATGGATGGAGCCCATCTAGTCAACTTCAAAATTATAGCTACCTTTTTTAATACAAAAATTGCTGGATCCATTTCTCCTTTTTTCCCCTCATGCCAATATATTTATATTTTCTGAAGTGGAAGATTTATTGCATGCTTCTTCCTAACAAGCTTTGGGACAGCCACCAGGCCAATCAAATATTAGCATACCTGATAAGCCAGGGAGTCCAGGGAGAAGCCAGTTCAACAGTTTCAAAAATGTCTTGCTTTCTCATTTCAAATATGTGTGGTTTTTAGCTGAGGCAAAGACAAGAATTTTCTCATCACCAATAAAATGCATGTGCTCACTTGGAAGGTTGTTTGGAAAGCAAATGAATAAAAAAGCAAATTTTTACTGCATAAGATTTGCAGTATCAGAATCTTAAAGATGGAAGGTGTTGTTCCAAAGCATATTGCCTTTCTGAAATATTGCTATTTTCAGGCCAAATTGAATGCGAGGATAATTATGTTGGTGCAATGTATACATATTCAGTCATCAGGCTGCAGTTTCTGAGTAAGCAACATTATGTAATGGTCAAGAAAAGATTAAGAAATAGGAAGCGAAATAAATTGGAAGCAGGAGATAAAGGAAAATCTAACAGAATTTAATTTACGCCAACACAATTCATTAACTCTCTATATTTGTTTTTTGCAAGCCATTTTTGCAACCCCATCTCCAAATCACTTCACACATTCCTTGAAAGCCATCCAAGATGATACAACGTGCTTAGGTAAAAAGTGCTTTTCAACCACTAACTTCAAACTGTGTTCCAATCCAAATTAAGTTGGCCATTTTTATAGGGAGAACTCTAAGCTGCAAATTTTCTCTTACTGTGAAGCTCTATCCTTATGCTTTAAATATATTTTGAATTTTTGTAGAATGATTGATCCATAATTCTTACTGATAATTTTATAGCTTCATGAGAAATCATAAAAGCAAACATAATGGATCAGAGAACAATGGCTGAAGGTACCCATAAACCATGGAAGTAGATTCTTACTTGTAGGTATATCATACTCTCCAGTATAGATCTAAACAATTCCATTTGGGAGATCTATTTCACAGGATTCAAGTTTAGCATAGAATAGAATAGAATAGAATAGAATAGAATAGAATAGAATAGAATAGAATAGAATAGAATAGAATAGAATAGAATAGAATAGAATAGAATCTGGTAGGGACTTTGGAGGTCTTCTAGTCCAGCCCCCTGCTGAAGAAGCAGAACCTAAACCATTTCAGACAAGTGACCATCTAGTCTCTTATTAAAAACCTCTAGTGATGGAGCGCCCATGATTTCTGAAGCCAAGCTGTTCCACTGGTTAATTGTCTTCACTGTTAGGAAGTTTCTCCTTAATTCAGGTTGCTTCTCTCTTTGGTCAGTTTCCAACATCTGCTCCTTTCAAATTGATGGTTGCTAGTGAATACTTTCCTAAAAAGTACAAAGTGGTTGCTTCAAAAAGGCAATTTTTAATGACAGAGAAAGGAAATGTTAAATTCTACCTTATCCGGGTTTTGTTTCTCAAGCTTTCTCATAGTTGCTTGAATGTAACAATAACGTATATTCAGTGGTATTATTTAGCTGATATAACAAAATATGTTTGTTCCTTCCCCCCCCCACCGCCTACTTTTTGGGTTGCTTCTTATGTATTCTGGGGCTGTATCCTGGGGGCTAAATCTAAAAGGGTACTCCAGCCCCTAAGTATTGTGACTCCTGTACTGCTTCAATATCTTAGAGGAAAGCCAACACCTTGCATCCAAAGGCCAGCAGACTGAGCAGCCCAGAGCATTGCATTTACCTTACAGTTAGATCTGTGACAGGCTGGTAGGGTAGAAAGAAACACTGTACCATCTTTGGGGTGGGTAAATGGGAGGGAATAAAAGCAGCATGACTTTCTTAATGATTCAGAATTGAAGTGAGCCATTGTTGCCTAATTTAGACTGCGCCCCTGCGTACATCAACTTCACCTCTACTATTAACAGTGTCATGTGCAGTTTGCTTCTGAATTTGATGGTTTATTGAATTTGACAATAGAATGTGAATATTTTTCGTATGCTCCAAGTGAAAAATAGAAGGCAATTATAAACTCCAGTAATGTAAGGCAAACTGTTTTGGAAGGAGACAGGTTTGATGAGGAGATAACATATTATCACCAAATGGTTTTAAAACAGACAAGAGCCAAATATTTTTCAATATTGTATTTCAGCTTTTCAGCATGTCATTGGAGAAGACTTCAACATTTAGTGTGCCACTTTAAGGCCTTCAGCAGTTTCAAGGATGAAATATAAATCTGTTTTAGGATTTCTAAAAAAAAAAATTCTAATTCAACAATCAACAGAAAAAAGAGCAGGATGCTGAACATCTACAAGCACATTACACAGTTAATTGAGTTCTATGAAAGTAGAGGACATCAATGAAAGATCATCAGTGAAATTCTACGTGCAGATCCACCAGTGCTACAAGTAGATTGACATGGTTTAAATTGCTTTCAAAATTCTGGGATATTTGTATTTGGAAATTTCTGAAATAGTATTTGTAAGTATTCTGAACTTCTTGTGGTCTTTTAATTGCAAAAGAATAACCATGCTAAAGTGCTTGCTCCTGACTAGAACATTAACTAAGGCATTCAGGTCAAAGTTGCCCAGAAACAAGACTATTTGGTGGCAAAAATTACTGTTATGGAATGGGAAATCTTATCCTTTTATAAAAAAAACCCCAAAGCTTATGAGAGACACTTTGTCACGTTAAAATGTTATAACCGAGGGCTGGTTCTAGGACTGAGTACTAACTGCATATTTAGATTGAATATTCAGATTTATTTTTTAAAAAAATAGGAAGATATTTATATAGAGCAAGAGCAATGAAAAGGCTACATTTAAATTCTTATTGGCCTTAGGCATGTTAATCTTCACAGGTTCTCACTGCAGTAATAATACAGATGTTTACAGTTCTAAAAATATTCCCTGGACCTATGACTCACTTTTTAAAAATAAAAAAAAAAATGATGTTGCAAAAGCAAATCTCAAAAGTATCTGCAGAATAATGTATAGTAGTAATAGTTTTTTTAACTGTATTTAATTTTAAGATATGCAAATTTCAATTTCACTGTTTCTGTTTTCCTTCCTTCCTTCCTTCCTCCCTCCCTCCGTCCCTCCCTCCCTCCCTCCCTTCCTTTGTTCTCTAAAAAATTTGTAGGCCCAAGGCACTGTACTGGCTACCTTATGGAACAGTTTCCCCCCTCCTCCCGAAGTCTGGAGGGCCCAGTCCTCCTGGATTTCTAAAAGACTGCAAAGATCTGACTTTTCCTGCAGGCAAATGTTAGATAAGCCCAATATATATTTCATCTAGTCTGTGAATTGTTATGCAATGCCTTGGTTATTATGTTTGATCATTTTAATTGTACTCTTTGTTTGTAGAAGTTTTATTGCACTAGTGTTTTTGCTTATTAGCCACCTATATTTATTTATGCAAAATAACATCCATATAAATTTTCTCAACAAAATAAAAATACATTAAATGAATTAATATTGTTCCAATTAGATAATACAGGCCTGGGAATGTACTGCTATTGAAAATGCAACAATAGTAGAGGAAAAGTCTTTGTGATATTGCACAATTCCAAAATAGTTCTTCCACTGAAACCAGCATGTTTACCTTAATGCACATAATCAAAGATAAAATCCTTCCAGAATGTATATGAGTCAATATAAAAGGAAGGAAAAAGTGGCATTGCCATAGGTGTATATTACAAGCCATCCAACCAATCAGAAGAAATAGAGGAACTCTTTGCCAACC
Organism: Crotalus tigris; assembly: GCF_016545835.1. Taxonomy (NCBI): domain Eukaryota; kingdom Metazoa; phylum Chordata; class Lepidosauria; order Squamata; family Viperidae; genus Crotalus; species Crotalus tigris. The sequence goes on from NW_024096520.1 coordinate 5,846,116, forward strand.
AGTTAAAAAATGTATGTAGGAAGCATAACACAGTAGTAATGGGAGACTTCAACTATCCAGATATCAACTGGGAGACAAACTCTGCAATGAATGGGAAATCAAATAGATTCCTAATCAACCTACCCGACAACTTTGTCATCCAAAAGAAAGAGGAGGGAACTAGACGTACAGCTATACTGGACTTAATCCTTACAGATAGAGAAGAAGTGATAGAGGGAATTGAAATTGCTGGAACCCTGGGTGAAAGAGACCATGTCTTACTGGAATTTAATATAATGCAAACACTAGTCATAGAAAACAATCCAACCAGTGTCTTAAACTTCAAAAGAGCTGACTTTAACAAACTCAGAGAGAACCTAGGAAAGATCCCACGGATGAAAATCCTAAAGGAGAAAACAACTCAAAAAGCATGGGAAATTCTGAAAAATGTAATCATAAAAGCGCAGTCCAACACAATACTACTGAAAAAGAAAAACAAGAAATTTAAGAAGAAACCAGCATAGCTGCACAAAGATCTCTCTGACAAACTAAAAGATAAAAGACAAAAATGAAAAGAGGGACACATAACTAAGGCAGAGTATCAGCAGATAGCCAGAACCTGCAAAGATGAAGTCAGGAAAGCAAAGGCTCAGAATGAACAAAGACTTGCAACAGAAATCAAGGATAATTTAAAAACTTTCTTTCAACATATTAATAACAAGAAAAAGTCAAGGAAACTGTAGATCCACTAAAGCAGTGTTTCTCAACCTTGACAATTTTAAGACATGTGGACTTCAATTCCCAGAATTCCACAGCCAGCAATGCTGGCTGTGGAATTCTGGGAGTTGAAGTCCACATGCCTTAAAATTGTCAAGGTTGAGAAACACTGCACTAAAGAGAGAAGATGGCAAGGAAGTAACAGGCAATTGGGAGAAAGCAGAGCTGCTTAACTCAGTCTTCACACAAAAAGAAATTATAGCCCAACATACCCCCCAAAAAAATCTGCAAAAGACAAAGTAGAAAAAAAAATAAGCAAAAAAATTGATAAGAGAACACCTATCCCACCTTGACGAATATCAATCACCGGGACTTGACAGATTACATAGAGTTCTGAAAGAGCTGGCAGATGTTATCTCAGATCCATTGCACCATATATTTCAAAAATCTTGGAGTACTAGGGAAGTACCTGAGGATTGGAAAAGAGCTGATGTAGTTCCATCTTCAAGAAAGGGGAAAAAAAAACAGATCCAGGAAACTACAAACCAGTCTAACATCAATACCTGGGAAGATCCTGGAAAAGATAATCAAAAAACAGATCTGCGAACAACTAGAAGCAAACAAAGTTATAACTAGTAACCAGCACGGGTTTGTTAAAAACAGATCATGCCAAACCAATCTTATTTCATTGTTTGATAAAGTGACTAAATTAGTAGACCAGCAAAATGCTGTGGACATAGTATACTTAGATTTCAGTAAGGCATTTGACAAAGTAGACCAAAACCTACTTCTTGGTAAGCTAGAAAAAGGTGGGATAGACAACATCACCACCAGATGGAAAAAATTCAGAGAAGAGCAACTATGATGATCAAAGGCCTGGAGACTAAAACATATGAAGACCGGATGCAGAACTTGGTTTTGGCCAGTCTAAAGAAAAAAAGAAATAGGAGTGACATGATGGCAGTATTCCAGTATCTGATGGGCTGCTACAAAGAAGATGGGGGTCAAATTATTCTCCAAAGCACCAGAGGGCAGGATACGAAACAATGGTTGGAAACTGACCAAAGAGAGAAGCAACCTGAAATTAAGGAGAAACTTCCTGACAGTGAGGACAATTAACCAGTGGAATAGCTTGCCTTCAGAAATCGTGGGCGCTCCATTATTGATAATCGTGATGCAACCTCTTTTTTTCCCACTGATGAGAAAAATATAAATACATCCCAGTGATCAGCTTGTTCCATCTTCACAGGCTTTTTTTTTTTTTGCTTTCTCTGTTTGACTTTGATAATAGTCTTGGCAGCTTTACAAAATGATCTTGATAGCTCAAAGAATACACTATAATAGCATCAAAATCATTCCATGCTTTAGAGTGCATTGTTTTGTTTATTTCATTTCAAGCAAGCAGGGCTATGAAAACAGATGTAGATGAATAGTAGGTAGAAAAATGTAATTCAAACTAAAGGAAGTTAAAAATACTAACCAGAGTATTATTTATTATAAGCCCTATGCTCATCTACAGCCAATCCCTCCCCTGGAATCATACTTTTATCCCAAGGATAAAAGAGTGTGACTGTCATATTTTCTTAAACTATGGATAAAATTACTACTGCTGATTCATTTCTGAACCTTCTTACCAAGTATATATCTACAAAACATAACAACGAACCATGCCAAGTTTATAGGTAACTAAGATGAAGCTGTCCTTATCAAACATCTTTCACAAGACTGTCATTGTGCTGTTTTAATAACATCTTTGGAGACCCAATGCAGTAGGTAAACTGGCTGAAGATTGCTCCATTCCAGAACAAATCATTCAATTTTACCTGTTAAAATTCATGCTTCAAAAGAAGGCTCCATACTGATGGAGTTCTGTGTGTAACTAAGGAACAACATCACGGTCCAGTGAAGCGCAACCAACCTAGATCTAGTCTTTGGATCAGCAGTTTTGATTGATTGATTGATGTATCATCAAGTCATTGTTGACACTTAATGATGGTATAGATAGATTTTCTTCATGATGATATTTTCTAACCTAGTGTTTTAGATTGTTCCTTTTTAAAAAATGAGAGTTTCTAATACCTGAACAAGTTTGAAATGACTAGCAAGTTCAGTCCAATTTGTGAAAAATCAAACTGATTCCACCAAGGCAGATGGGAAGGAAAACCCAGAACAGTTTTCACAAAAATTAGGTTTTGCATGCACTAGCATCCTGATAAGACTGCACTCTTGGCTTTACAGACAAATGTCTTGTCCATTTGAGAGAGAGAAAAATGTGAATTTACTTCTTAGCTCTAATTGCATTGAAAATGCTGGAAGGAAAAATATAAGTTCTCCATGTTTCTTTTTAACAGAATTTGTTATACCCAACAGTAGTTCACAGGTTTTGGGCCTATTTAGTTCAGTCGGACTCTGACCATAGAACTCTACTGCATCAGGTAAGTTCTAAGAAGTATTTATGATTGCAGCTGACATTAGCAGCATCATAATCTAACCCTCACCAGAAAAATTAAGTGGGAAATATGTATTCATTGTATGTTAGATACAAAAAAACCCCGGAACTATTTCTAAGTTCCTAGACAAGCACAGAACTAACTTCAATATATCTTTTCTCACAGATATCTGGCCAGTTTTAAGTAGCTAATAAAGGATCAGTAACTAAAAGAAAACAAGAGCCATTTCTTTTGTCTTTCAATGTGCACAACATGCTGAGGGAAAATTTAAAAGGTTGAACTTTGTTGACTCCTTCAGTTTAGCAAATTGTTCTGTATTCCGCTTTAAGCCGGAGATATGTTATGCTCAATTCTTGTTTCCTCCTTATCAGCTTTGACATTCAGAAAGCAACCTACCTTCAGTTTTGCAATAAAACAGCACAGATAAAGGAGGTGCACAGGGTCATTCTTGCCAGAATATTTTGTATCTCTGAGCAAAATATATTCCTTTTGAGGGAATAAATCTCTTTTTACAGAAATGCATGGCATCTCTCTCCTTTCTGTGTAATGTCATCCTTCAGCACTAATGTCAGTGTGAATTTTCCCTGTTCTCTTGCAGTCATGCTCTGTCAGGGCCTATAATGATGTCTGTAATTTTATTCTGCTGCTGCCTCTTCCATAAGCATCAGAAAGGAGGGAAAGCAGTCAGGTGATAGCAACAAATTCACACAGGCACAAGCAGCTGTAGGCTGTCGCACAAACGTGGGGGAAGAACAGCATCAAGTTAGTTCAAAGCCCTCTGCATTTATGCTTGCAACAGAACTTAACTTGTTTTGCGGAGCTGCAGGCTATTTGTAGCTCACTGGGAAAGGAAATGTATGCTAGAAAGCATGTTAAAAGGTGTTGCTGTATGATTATATAAACATCATTTTTAGGATTTCTGGTATGTTTCAATTCCCTCTTTCCACACAAATTGGTCAAACAATCATCTACTTCTCATACTACAATAATTTAAAACATGATTGTGAACAATAATTGATTGGGTTACACAACATGTTAAACTGCACTGCGGGATTTATAAACTACAATTGCTGACTTCACTGACATTTACAAACTTCAATTCCTGACATATATCAAAAGCAAACAAGTCACGTTTTCACTAAACATAATATGTAATCCTAGCTGTTTGGTCCAGTATGGCTCATGGGATTTATTTGGTTTTGCTCTAAGGTTCATCCACTGACACCCCAAAAAGTAGATATAGAAATAAACCATGAGTTGTCTCTGAGCAGATTGTAAACTCAGAAATTTGTTTCTAATCCTCGAATTGAAGGCTTTACACAGTTTTGTTCTAGTTTCCCCACAGCTCAGTTTCTTGGGAAGATTTTGTTATCATTAATATTAATCTTTTTGGGACAGAAATCATAGTTCATCTCATGTAAATGAACTAGAAATCTACCAATAAATCCAATGCTGTTTTATATTCACCACTAGTTATTCTGAATCTGTTCTCACTTTACCAGTTGAGATTTTTATCCCATCCTAAATCTGAGAATGTCTTATTATAAAATAGGGGCTTTGCCACAAAGCTATGTGTACTATCTCCCTTCACACCTTAAATGATCATGCCAAACACAGAATGCAGTGTGTTATGTCCTGAGCCTTTGCAAACGGCTCGGGCGTTTGCAGGCAGTTCCGGGCAGGTGCAAAGCTGCCCGGGACCAGACAGGCTGTCGCCAGCGCCGTGTGCATGCGCGGGTGCTGGCGCGGGAAAAGTAACCCATTTACCCGGGAGTTGCCTATATAAGAGGCTGCGAGGCGTTTGGGCGAGGCTGAAGCCATCTTCCTGTAAGCTGAACGCTGAATAAATGAAACTGAGAACTCCAGCTGCTTCTCGTGTCTGTTTTCCCGCCACGGACTCAACACTGGCGACGAAGGTGGGATGCCTTGCACTACCTGGAAAGGAAGAAGTGTAAGCTTACCCAAGGAGTCCTGAGCGGCGAAAGAGGAACGGCGTCGACTCGGCAGCTGCCCGCCAATCCGGTGTGCATTCGGGGGTAGGCTGGCTGATAGACCCGTCTCCTGAAGATCCGAAGATGGCGAAAATCGGAAGGCTTTCGGAATTCGACGTCTCACATCCAGAGCGGTGGGAGTCCTACGTATCCAGAATGGAGAACTACTTCAAGGCAAACCAAGTGAGGGAAGATAGCTTGAAGGCGGCCACCCTGCTTTGCGTTTGCGGCCAAGACGCCTTCGAAATCGCAGAAAACCTTGCAGCACCTGTCCCAGTAGAGTCTGTAAGCTACGCAGACCTGAAGAAGCTGCTGAAGGAGCACTTCAACCCCAAGGTGTCCGTTATCTCATGGCGCCACACCTTCGAACAAAGGGATCAACGGTCCGGTGAGTCAGCCAAGGAATACATCGCCGCGTTACGGAAGGCCGCCAAGCCCTGCGAGTTCAAGGACCTCGAGGAACGACTGAGGGACCGATTCGTGTGCGGGTTAAGGCATCGAGAGCTACAAAAGAGACTTTTCGCAAAGGAAGAATTATCCTTCCAAGACGCCTTAAGGGAAGTCACCGCAGAAGAAGCAGCAGGCGGTGCCGTCAAAAACATGTGGCCGATCAGAAACAGTGCAGAGGGTGCGTCCGTGCACCAGGAAGACGTCCGACGAAACTCCGAGGAGGATCCGGACGAGGAAGTCGACCGTCTACACCCCGCGAAGGAAGAGAACCAGAAGGGAAGCTCTTCGGCTCCGCTCAAGTGCATCGGCTGTGGAGGTCGCCACAGGAGAACCGACTGCAAGTTCCGCTCCGCTACCTGCCGGGCATGCGGTAAACAAGGGCACATTGCAGCTGTGTGCCTGGGCCGACGAAAGGCACAACCCCAAGAAGAACGCCTGAAGGGTACCAGATTCCCCAGCCAGAATAGGGTAGGTTTTTGCGCTTCGCGAAGAAGCATCTGTAGAACAGGCACACACAAGCCCATGAAGAAAAAGCTGTCACTCAACGTGAAGCTACAAGGGGTTCCATTATCTATGGAACTAGACACAGGGTCTGCCCTGTCCATCATTTCATTGCATACATTTAGGAAGATTTGTTCCAGAAGTGGGTCTAAGGCCAAGTTAAGGCCTTCTGATATTGTATTAACAGATTTTCAGAACTCAAGAGTGTGTGTTAAGGGGGAGGCCACCCTTAACGTGCAATACAAGAGTTTTGAAGGTCCACTAGACTTATTAGTAGTAGGGGGTGAACGAACGAGTCTCATAGGACTCGATTGGTTTGAGGCCCTGGGGATACACGTCACAGGACTCAATAGCTTACAAACACTCGACCTACAGGAAGTCTGCAAAGAATTTGCAGATGTTTTCAGCCCCCAGCTGGGCACATTCAAAGGACCACCTGTGTCCTTAAAGCTAGACCCCACTGTCACTCCCATTAGGATTAAAGCAAGAAGGGTCCCTTTTGCTTTAAAAAGTAAGATTGACACTGAACTAGACAAACTAATCCAACAGGGAATCCTAGAACCTGTTGATTCCAGCCCGTGGGAGACCCCCATTGTCACGCCTCTAAAGGCAAATGGGGACATTCGCATTTGTGCTGATTACAAATGCACACTCAATAAGGCATTGCAGCAACATGCCTATCCTGTTCCTGTGGTCAGTCACATCCTGGCCTCTCTCAAGGGGGGGCGTGTTTTTGCAAAGCTTGACCTAGCTCAAGCATATCAACAGCTGCCTGTTGATGATGATGCTGCCATAGCTCAGACCATTGTGACCCACAGGGGAGCCTTTAAAGTAAAAAGGCTACAGTTTGGAGTAAATGTCGCTCCTGGGATTTTCCAAAGCGTAATGGAAAACACACTACGAGGTATACCAGGGGTCTGCCCCTACTTTGACGATGTCTTGATTGCAGGAGACTCCACACACATTCTAGCTGAAAGGCTTAGGGCTGTCCTGTTAAGATTCAGGAAATCAGGCCTCAAGCTCAGAAAAGACAAATGCCAGATTGGGGTGCCTTCTACTGAATTTCTGGGATTCAAAATTGATGCTGCTGGGATTCATCCTGCTGAATCCAAACTAACTGCTATTTTAGATGCACCCAGGCCAAAGTCTAAGGCCGAACTTCAGGCCTTCCTAGGCCTCCTGAATTTCTACAATTCTTTTCTTCCACATAAAGCTAGTGTAGCTGAGCCTCTTCACAGGCTACTAGACAAACAGGCTGTGTGGCTGTGGTCACAAGCGCATGATGCTTGCTTTAAAGAAGTCAAGGCCTTGCTCACTTCTAACAGTGTTCTTGCAAATTTCAACGAGTCTCTCCCTGTGTGCATCGCTTGTGATGCGTCCCCCTACGGGGTTGGAGCTGTCCTGAGTCACCTCAGGTCTGATGGAACTCAGGTTCCTATTGCATACTACTCCAGAACACTGTCTTCTGCCGAGCGCAACTACGCTCAGATAGACAGGGAGGCTCTGGCTGTTGTTGCTGGAATTAAAAAATTCCACGATTTTCTATATGGCAGGCATTTCACGGTCTTCACTGACCATAAGCCTCTGCTGGGACTGTTTACCACACGTAAGCAGACTCCCCACATCATTTCCCCTAGAATGCTTAGGTGGTCTATTTTCTTGTCTGCATATGATTTTTCATTACTCCACAAGCCTGGGAAAGAAATGGGCCATGCTGATGGCCTCAGTAGATTGCCTCTGCCAGTAGTAGAAGCTGACCCCGCGCCAGCTGTCAACATTCTATCAATCCAAGCCTTGCCCGAGCTCCCTCTTAGTGCCAGGGATGTTACCGCTGAAACAGGTACAGATCACACACTTTCACGTGTCCGCTCCTGGGTCCTGTCCGGGTGGCCTGAGCACTGCCCTAGTCCTGAGTTTCAGAGTTTCTGGTCCAAAAGGAACGAACTGTCCCTTTCTCAGGGTTGTCTGCTTTGGGGAAACAGAGTTGTCATTCCCACCTCAATGAGGACTAGGGTCTTAGAATCCCTCCACGAGGGTCATCCTGGCATTGTTCGTATGAAGGCTCTTGCACGAAGCCACTTGTGGTGGCCTGGTTTAGATAAAGATATTGAGGCTAAGGTACACGCATGCCACCTGTGCCAACGATCTCGCCCAGAGATGCCCCAAGCTCCTGTGCATAGATGGGAGGAAACACAGTCCCCATGGTCTAGGGTGCACATTGACTACGCTGGGCCCTTTCAGGGCCAGTTCTTCTTGGTCCTTGTTGACAGCCATTCAAAATGGCTTGAGGTTGTGCCTGTCTCATCCACCACCACTGCAAAGACTATTCAGGTACTGAGGGGGATTTTTGCTGCACACGGGCTGCCAGATGTCATTGTGTCCGACAACGGCCCTCAATTCACCTCCTCCGAATTCCAAGCTTTCTTACAGGCAAACCTGATTCGTCATGCCACATCTGCACCTTTTCACCCGTCCACCAACGGTATGGCTGAACGTATGGTGCGCATCGCAAAGGACGCTTTGAAGAGACTCACCTACGGGGACTGGCATCACAGGTTGGCTGACTTTCTCCTTTCTTATCGCACCACAACGTCCACTTCTACAGGGAGAAGTCCAGCTGAACTTCGTTGGGGGCGCCAACTTACTACTAGACTTGACCGGTTGCATCCGGACAGACTGCCTTCATCTACCCCACATCCTAGGGCACCTAGACAACTACTTGTGGGTGCCCCGGTTTGGGCTCGCAATTACAGGCCTGGTCATACATGGGTCCCCGCTTCTGTGTCCAGGATCACAGGTCCTCTCTCCTACGAGGTTGCCCTGGACAACGGTCGTGTCCTGTGTCGGCACATCGACCAACTTCGCTCTAGGCAAGACTTTTCTGATGAGACTCCTGGGTCTTTTCCAGGGGGGGAGGGGAACCCTTTGGAGCAAAGGGAAGGGCAAGAGCTACTGCCCATCTCCACTGAGGGAGCCACAAACGGCTCGTCCCAAGGTTCTGCAATTGCTCCGAAAAGAAAGTCATGGAGCTTACCCACACAACAGGCACTCACGCCTACTCCAGCCAGGGAGTCACCCCGGGGGCATACTCACTTTCCACACACATCACACAGCACTCCAGCAACAGAGGATACCCGGGGGCATCCCAACAAATCATTCCCCGCAAGAGAGCTGGCACACAATTCCCAAGGTTGGCCTGACCTTACCCCAAATCCTACAGGGGGTCAAACATACACAGAGTTAGTCGAGGAACCAAGTCCCGACTACAACAACCCTAGCACAAATCAGGGAACACCTGAGTTGTGGGAAAGTACAGAAACCCACACGAGCCCGAACACAGAATGGGGTTCAGGGAATGGACAGCCTCCTGACAGGTCTTGGACTGACCTAGGGGGTTCTACAGAGACGCCCAGCAGCGGCTATCACTTCAAGGGGCCTGAGGGTCTACAGCTAGGTAGGTCAACCAGGTCACAAAGTAACAGAAGCCCTGGCCTGACGAGCCCGGTGGGCAAGCAAGCCGGCCAGGCATCGGGGCACAGTCCTTGGAAGACACCAGGGCACAATAGAGAGAACAGGCTCACGCCTCCCTCCAGTCAGGGGAATTATGCCAGTAATTCAGAGCTAAGAAGGTCACAGAGAGCAAAGAAATCTCCCAAGTACCTAGAAGACTACATAACATTGCTGGCAAAGCAAAAGCCAGTAAACAGTGGGACCATTGGGGAGCAAAATGTTATATAAAATAAATGTTGTATGTTGGTAGTAGTTTTAGCCCGGGGGAAAGGGGTGTTATGTCCCGAGCCTTTGCAAAAGGCTCGGGCGTTTGCAGGCAGTCCCGGGCAGGTGCAAAGCTGCCCGGGACCAGACAGGCTGTCGCCAGCGCCGTGCGCATGCGCGGGTGCTGGCGCGGGAAAAGTAACCCATTTACCCGGGAGTTGCCTATATAAGAGGCTGCGAGGCGTTTGGGCGAGGCTGAAGCCATCTTCCTGTAAGCTGAACGATGAATAAATGAAACTGAGAACTCCAGCTGCTTCTCGTGTCTGTTTTCCCGCCACGGACTCAACACAGTGGACATCTAAAATTGGGCAATATAGACCAATAACTATTTCTTTAATAAATAAAAGCCCTACTTGACATTCTACTATCATTATCCCAGTCTGATATTTTATGGTAGGCATATCTTTAGGGGAAAAAAAACCCACAAATTTCATGTATGTATGTATGTATATACATTTTTATAGAGGTCTAGCAGATAGTACACACTTGGATCAAACTGTTGGTGATACAAAAAAGGAGCATATTCTGAGAGGAAATATCAACAGGCTTTTTTCTGTTGAAAGGAAAGTTCTTTTTGAAGGGAGGTGTTTCAAAGTTGAGGTTCCTTTCAAACCACTAACTATTTTGTTGGCAATGAGTTATGTTAAAGATCTTTAAGCAGCATCTGAGGGCTATATAACTTCCTATTTTTCTGAGATATGAATACTGATTGATAAAGATGCTTTAGTTAATTTTAATTTGTTACCAACCTTTTCATACACAGCAGAAGGCAACATCATGATGCTGACTTAAATTCTACACTGAGGTAGGATGTCTGCAGGATGTAGTTTAAAAAAAAATGAGATAGTGGCTATGATGATACAATGGTTTCAACACACATGAAAAAGAGGGAGCCCTTCAATCACAGAATCCAAGCCGTCATTGCTGTTCTTATACCAAGGGATAGTAGTTGACTGAAGTTGAGTTGATCTGGTGAAGTAAAACTTTTCTTTCTCTAAATTGCAGCTCTCTTGCAGTCCCTAGCCTAGTCAAATCTGTCTTCTGACTTTGAAAAATGACTTCAAGACAGACCTGATTAGCACTTGGATGACAGAACACTAGGAAACAGCAGGAATGAGCAGGCTAGGCAGGGAGGTAAAACAAAAAAATCTGGAAGAATTTTAGTAGTAATTGCTTCCATACTGCTGCCCAGAAAACTAAGCAACAGTTTTTATGAAGCTGAGCTCAAAATAAAGCTTAAATAAAGGAGAGCCAACCAGAAGTCCATAATCTGGCTTCTTTTGCATGAAATGGCAAATAATGCAACAGATTTGTCAATGTTTGCTTTGAGAATGAAGCTAAAATATGAAAAAGCATACGTACAGTTGCAGATCTACTTTGATCTGTTGCTTGAAAATAAAAGAAAATCATTGTTAAGGGAAAGAAGAATCAGGGAGAAGGAGTTTTATCTCTGAACATGGTTCAAAACCCATTTCCACCAATAATTGTTTGGTGCAGTATTCCTCAACCTGGGCAACCTTAAGACATATGGACTTCAATTCTCAGAATTTTGGGAGTTTAAATACACACTTCTTAAACTTGAGAAATATTAGTTTAGGGTGTAATACAGTTGAATGATCATCTCATGATTGAGATCATAAACAGAAACAAGATGGATGAATAAATAAAATGTTTTTTGTACTCAAAGGAAAAGCCCAAATACTAATCCTGGGCATATTACTGAAGTAAAAATGAAAACTGGGCATTCTTCAGAAATGATTCAGAAGTGTTTTGGCTCGTATAAAAAAGTCAGTGTGGTCTAGCAGTTAAGGCACTAGGCTAGAAAGCAGGAGACCATGAGTTCAAGTTCTGCCTCAGCCATGAAAGCCTGGTGGATGACTTTGGACCAGTCACTCTCTCTCAGTCCAACCTACCCCACAGGATTGTTGTTGTGGGAAAAATAGGAGGAGGAAGGTATGTTGGATATGTTCGCCCCCTTGAGTTATTTGTAAAAATAATAAAGGAGGGAAATAAATAATAATAATATAGTACAGCTCTCCTCTTTTATTTCTTAAGTTTCTATGCTTTTTAAAGACTCATGTTAATTTTAATGATGACATTCCTTAAAGTAGCAGTATCTTTTTTTGTAGTCTTATCTGTATGCCTGAAAAAGTGCTCTGTTTTAACATAGAACAAAGAGGTTAATTATCAGCCACCTGAACAGCTGCCTTAACTTTTAACCAGTGCTGCTTATTGATCCTCTTCCTCGGTGTATTATTCAGCAAATGAGTTTATTCGTTGGCATGTTTTATTTTCCCAAGAAAATGCAACTAGACAATTATGTCTTTGTAGCTATAATATTCACACATTTAAAATCAAATGCACTGATTTTTTTTCATGACTCATTCAGCACTGGAATGCACTCTGAAATTTAAATTATAATAATTCAGGTAAAATTATTGTTCTCTATGTAGTTTACACATTTCATGTTCTGGCATGTTAAAAATTACAATTTCATAACAATAGTCAATGGATTGTAGCAGTTCCATCCAAGAGCATGGAGGTGGTTCCTAAGGTCCTGGGAACACATTAGACTAAAAGCATTTTGCATAATAACTTTACAATTTGAAGAGATATTCTTAATGTATTCTTAGGAATAAAAGTAGCATTTAAGCTGAAATGAAACGTTGCTGCTGTCATCATCACAACTTGTTTGTATTTTCTACTTGCTTTTCTGCAGAATGGGTACCCTTCAATAACAGGGTCATCTATTGGGACCTAGGAAGTGTGCTTCCTTGCCAGAGTGCTTGTTCTGTGAAAGAGCATCTCTCAGAGAGACATACAACCTCCACTCTTATGATATTTAGAAAGTCATTGAATATTTGGCTGTTTTCCAGCTCTTAGGAAAGGGTGGTAGTTGAGCCCCTGGAGTTTGTTTTTGCTTGATATACAGGTAGTCCTTGATGCATGACCATTCATTTAGTAACTGTTTGAAGTTTCAGTGGCACTGAAAAAGTGGCTTTTGGCTGCTTTCACACTTAGGACCGCTATAGCAATCACAAGGTCACATGATCAAATTCAGGCACTTGGCAACTGGCATGTATTTATGATGGTTGCAGATCCCGGTGACGCTGTCAGATCTGCCCGAGTCAGGTCCCTTAGGAAAAAAAGATCCTCGACTCCATTTGGGTGGAAGTGGTAGGTTCTTTTACTAAAGGGTGCTGGCTGCAGTAAAGCCAGGCTAAAACTTTTTCCTGTGCGGAAAAAGTTACAAAATTTCCCCCTCATCCCATCCCTCCTCCCATGACCAGTTTGTCTTCAGCCAATGAAGAGCTGCATAGGTGTTTTGAGAAAAGTTGAGTTGTTTGGGGTAGTCCCCATTCCAATCTCAGGGTGTGTGGCCTTGAATGCTGGCACAAACTGGTTCCATATTTCCCTGGTCTTCATCAAGCTGTCATTCCCCCCCTCCCTATTTCCCATCACATCCCTGTACATGTTTATTGCCCTTTTGTTCTCCTCATGCACTTCCCCCCCTCCAGCCTTGATGGCAGGATACCAGCAATGCACCAAGCCAAAGATGGCAGACCTGACATTTCCAACCTTCCCAGCCAGCTTTTGACAAGCAAAGTCAATGGGGAAGCCAGATCTGCTTAATGACTGCATGATTCATTTAACAACTGCAGTGATTACTTAAAGACTGCAACAAAAAAGTTGTGAAATGGGGCAGAACTGATTTAACAACTGCCTTGTTTAGCATCAGAAATGTTGAGCTCAATTCTGGTCATAAATCAAGAACTACCTGTAGTAAGTTTGTCTGCTGTAGATGTTGTGTGATTTGTTTTTTTATTATTATTATTTCTACTTCTTTTTTAAGTGTAAGTCACCCAAGGAGTTTGGCAGTGCTTTTTTTGTAAAAAAAAAAAAAAAAAAAGTGCCAGAACTCACACATGTCATACAACCCGCCTTGCCTACCCTACAAGGTTCCATCCAAAAAAGGTGCCGGAACTCTGTTCTGGGCATTCTATGACAAAAAAGCCCTGGAGTTTGGTAATCTCTACACTGCATTAAGCAAATAGATAAAATAGTTATGTATCTATACAATGTAGGCATGCTTATGTAAAAATTTATAATATACAATAGAACAAAAACTATTATTAGCCTGTAATGACATTTGACTTGTGTTATCTGAGACTCTGTTAGTCTGTCACTTAATTAGTCTAATCCCTAATCCCTAAGAACATTTCAGAAGCTACTTTAATGATCATTTTAAGAACTATCAATATTAAATGACTTTTAAATAATGTCACCACGATTTAAACTTGCATGACTTGCATTCTCTTGAAAAACACATGAGAAAAATGTGAGAATCAATGAGAGAAGTTGTATGTGTGAGGAAAATCAAAGGGGATGCTAATTGTGTCTGGCAAAGGAACTGCAACATCCCATCTGGAAAATGTTGATTCAATGGGCAATAATAGAGAAGTTAGCAGAAGACTCATTCTCAGATTGTCAATAAAGTGCTAAATCATAATAGCACCCTCATTGTTACATCAAAGCAACTTGATCTAAATAATATCATCAAGGAGGTCATTATGTTCACCCACAGCCGTAGGAGATGGCACACTTGAAAGAGAATATGCTTGAAATCATCTGCCTTTCTTAACAAGGAGAGCTAGACTGAATGCTAAAACACTTTACAGTAAAATTGGCACAGCAAGAGCTTTTTAAATATCAATATTTCCATTACTTTTGCTGAAACTAAAAATAGCTTTTTAAAAAATGATCCAATTATTTCCTGGTCATCAAATACTGTATCCTAGCCCCACTTCTGGATTTTGCTTATTTAATAGGTCTAATCAGGATCCTTTTGTTTCTGCTGAATATTATTCCAGGAAAAAGATCAGTAACAACTCTGAAACCTTATGCTATATTCTTACCTCACTCAGGAAATCACTGTAAAAATAACCTTTAAAAAATTAACTAGTTGTTTACCTCCTTCCCTTAAGTCAAAAATGTGTGAGACCCAGTGGTGGGATTCCACCAGTTCATACCACTTTGGCAGAACCAGTAGCTAGTTTTTTGTTACCCAGGCCCAGAATGGACTTCCGGAAGTGGCATCCACACAGAGAACTGATTGTTCACATATTTGAATCCCACCACTGTCTGAATCCCACCACTGGTGAGAGAGAATGAGAGATGAGAGGGGGAGAGAAAAAGAGAGAGAAAGATAACATTATAATAAAACTTTAATAAACTTAAAGTTGGATTAATTTTTATTTCTCAAAATTGCAGAAGAAAGTTTGATAAAAGAAAGACTAATTGGATACTCCTGTTACTTAAATGTAGTTAACTATCCACGTGTTACAAAATTAAGGAATTTTTTTTGTCATCTCTTGGGATTACCAGCTGGAATTCATGGATGCAGTCTGCCAGCCTTTTATTTGTTTGACCTTCGTAGTCCTTACATTGCATGTTGTAATAACTCTTTTGTAGATGTATTTTGCTGCCTGATTTTATTTGGCCTTTCGGTTTACTTGTTGATTATCTCATATGTCTTCTCTGATTAACCAATAGAATCCCTCCAAAAATCCTAAGCAAACCAATAACCAGAGGAAAAAAAGACAGGAGTCATCTGCAACATACAAAGGAAGTAATTTAATGGAACATTTCCAAACTAACACTGATTCCAGAATGCTAAAAGTTGCTTGGTTTGAACAACAAAGGATTGTTCTGATATCTTGCGGGAAATTTAGCGTCATTGTTGAATTTATCTTGTTATCTGAGCTTGGTGAAATAGTTCTACAACCCTGGAGAATGAGATAATGATTGCAGACCTGGAAATAACATTTGCAATTGCCCTCACAAAAATGATTTTTGTCTGCAGCTAGCCAATCTTACCAACAGAACTGACAATATTCTCTCTCTCTCTCTCACTCTCTCTCTCTCTCTCTCTCTCTCTCTCTCTCTCTCTCTCTCTCTCTATATATATATATATATATATATATATATATATATATATATATATATATATATATTAAGAAGCAGAGATACATCAATCTTCAGAACTACTTGACTGGAACCTTAGAATAAAAGCATTTTTTTAAAAATCAAAGAAAACATTGCAACATTTTCTTTAGTTTTTTTCATGCATCTCTCTAGCATTCTTTGCTATAATTCATGTAACTGCAGTAGCACAATAGGACAATTATAGATATATGTGCTCACATAAATTAAGCAATTTACTATAACAGAATAGAATAGAATAGAATAGAATAGAATAGAATAGAATAGAATAGAATAGAATAGAATAGAATAGAATAGAATAGAATAGAATAGACTTGGAAGTCTTCTAGTCCAGCCCCCTGCTCAAACAGGAGAACCTAAACCATTTCAGACAAGTGACTGTCTAATCTAGTCTCTTCTTAAAAACCTCCAATGATGGAGCACTCACGATTTCTGGAGGCAAG
Organism: Crotalus tigris; assembly: GCF_016545835.1. Lineage (NCBI taxonomy): Eukaryota > Metazoa > Chordata > Lepidosauria > Squamata > Viperidae > Crotalus > Crotalus tigris. Next base: position 5,862,424 of record NW_024096520.1, read on the forward strand.
CTGTTCCACTGGTTAATTGTCCTCATAGTTAGGAACTTTTTACTTAATTTCAGGTTGCTTCTTTCTTTGTTCACCTTTCAACCATTGTTTCTTGTCCTGCCCTTAGGTGGTTTGGAGAATAGTTTGATGCCCTCTTCTTTGTGGTAGCTCCTCAAATACTGGAATACTGCTATCATGTCACCCCTGTTTCTTCTTTTCTTTAGTCTAGCCAAACCCAAGTCCTGCAGCCATTCTTCATATGTTTTAGTCTCCAGGCCTTTGATTATGTTGGTTGCTCTTCTCTGAACTTTTTCCAAAGTCTCAACATCTTTTCTGTAGTATGGTGACCAAAGTTGATTGCAGTATTTCAGGTGTGATCTTACTAGGGTTTTATAAAGCAGTACTAATACTTCGTGAGATCTTGATTCTATGTCTCTGTTTATACAAACCAGGATTGTCTAAGTGCCTACTTGGACATTAACCCTGCTTTGTTTGGTGATGTTCAGAATTCTGTACACTTTCTAGAGGATGTTTCTCTTATTATTAATCTAATACTCAGTTATTCAAGAATACTTTATTTCAGTTGACTACTTGCAACAAATCCATTAATCGTTATTATGGTTTCATTACAATATTATTCGTCTTTTAATCAAGGAGTTAATAATTTAACCAAATGATTTAAATTTTCCAGCATTATATTATTTCATCATATAATAAATAAATGCCAATAAATTTGAATATCATTTGGTCCAAAAGGTAGCAGTTCAAGTCGTGACTGGCCCTAGTTTCTATGATTAGCTAGTATTTAGTACCTATAATTAATAACCAATATAATACGGCCTATATTTTTCAATGCAAAATGATACCTTTTATTTATAAAGACATGTGGTTTGACCCCTAGATACTTTAAGGACTATCTACTGCAACAAAGCTGATCTATTGAAAATTCCCCTGTGAAAAGTTGCTTGAAGTGCCCAATTTTGTCTGCTGAGTAATTGGGGCCATTCATTTATTTTTTTAATATTAAAAATAAAATCTTTTAGCTATAAGAACAATGGGAAGAATCCCATTTCTGCTGTCCAGATGTTAATTTTTTTTTTTTTTTTTGTATAGGCATGCATTTCAAAAGAAAATATTAAGGTCTATCTTAAAGTCAAATTAATATACCTAATGGCTTCTTCCCAAAATATAATGATTTTAAGACCACACAAAAACATGCTTGTTGTGTATTGTAACATATCAACTCCAACTTGGATTAATGTGCACCCCCCTCTACAGTATGGAAAACCAAAATAAAGCTTGCATAGGATTAAAATATAACAAATGCATTGGAAAATATTATCATTATTTTTTTTAAAAAACCCACTATTTTGTAGTTTTAAAGAGAAATATAATTATATGACTATAAAATAAAATTGCCTAACCTGTTATAAAACAGAGACCAGATAATCATTATGAAACTAAAAAAAAGTAACATCTATACTAAATTACCTAGTGGGAAAAAAAAACCTAGAAGGCAGTAAAAAGAAAATTGAAAGCAGTTAAACTCAACAGTTAAATTAAAACTGCCTTCCTACCCTCTTGGCTATCAAATTGGGTATACATCTTTGTCTAACAGCATAGAAAAGACTATTTTGGAATCTAAATTTCAGAATTAGGACAAACTCTGAATCGGAGCACATTTAATTTTAAAATACCTCCTTGGCAATTTTTGCAGCCCAAATATGATGGCTAAAGACTGTATCTATTGGAGTTTATTTATTTATTTATTTTTCACATTTCTGAACTGCCCAACACCCTCAAAAAGCTAATGTGCATGATGGAATTCCTCTCATTCTGAAGTATATGTATATCAGTTGCCTAATTTTGACCAGATGACTGTCGGGATTTTGCAATGGTCATAAATGTGAAAAATAGTCAGAAGTCAATTTTTTCAATAGTGTTGTAACTTTGAATGGCCACTAAACAAACGGTTATAAGTTGAGGACTACTTGTACCGCTTTCTGAATTATTTACTTGTGCACTATACCAAATCAAAAATATATGCCCAATCACAAATTACTTGCCAGACAAGTAATATTCCCAATATGTGCTTTCTATAATTTAAAAAAAGAAAATTAATTTGTTCTCCCCATAAAAATGTCTTAGGATATACCTCTAATTAAAAACTTGAAATAATATTGATTTGTAATATTTATTTATTTAGGCAATTTATATGCTGTTAATTTCCCAAAGAAAGCTCTGAGTGGCTTACAAGTGATACGAAAGCAAAATGGAAAAATTAAAGGGAAACGAATACCAATAACAATTCATTTCCTACCTAATGACACACCAAGAAAAAGGGTCATGGCAGCAACATCTCTTTTTAAATAAAACTTCTGTGAAAGAGATTTTGAACAAGGTAAAAATAATATGAATTTTAGAAAACTAATAAAGAAAATAGAGGAAAATGGTGAACAGGTAAGAAAGAAAATAAGAAGGAAAAAAAGAAACATAAAAGAAAACATTGTAAAGAAGCAGTTTCTGATATTTTGGCCTCCCTCTTTTTAAAATTGCCTCATAATTTCCTTCTCTGCATATTCCATCTTTTCTAATAATGAAATCCACAGTAGTTATTTTCCTCTTTTTTCAGCAGAAAGTTCATAGAATCCAGCATAGTCCAACTCCAGCATAGATTTGAGGTACTTTCCAGTTTCCAGTCAATAATAAATGTAATAAAAATCTCTAATCAAACAAGCCAATTTTGCCATCTCTTATAATGTTCAGTCTGTCGTGGGTATTTCCTTGAACAGCAAAGGTAACCAACAAGCAAATACTGGAATGCATAACGGTAGACATGCCACTGGAAAGAAAAATCACAAAACTGTATCTCATTTATTTTGGCCCTGTCATGTAGGGAAATTCACTGGAGAAAGCAATTATATTTGGAAGAGTGAGTGGTAAAAGGGAACCAGACCGCCAAAGAACACAATGGATGGACACAATCAGCCAGAGCATAGAAAAAGTCAAAGAAGTTGTGCAAGATCAGAAGATGGGGAGAGACCTAGCCCATAGATTTACCAAGAGCTGGACCTGGCCGAATGGATAACATCATAATCATCGTCATAAAAATTCTTTCTATTGCTTTGTGTATTTGAACCCAAAATTTCCTAGCTTACTTACAAATTCACCAGACATGATAAAACGATCCTTTACATTGTCCACATTTCCAGCATAGATTTGAGGTACTTTCACACATTCTGAATAATTTTTCAGGAATCGTATCCCAATTTTACAAAAAAATCTTTTTATATAATGTAAATTTTAGTCCTTTCAACAACATATTCTCTCATTATGCCATCAATATATTCAAAATTCTTAGACCATTTTATCATATAAATTTTTGATTTGTTCTTCTGTTTCCAATTTTAACAATAGTTTCTACATTTTAGCAATTACAGGTTCATCATTTATGCATAGCTCATTTTCATATTCTATCTTGTGCTGTTGAATTATAAATGTGCTGTTATCTACCTTAAATCTTTGTCTTAACTGCATATGAAAACCATAGGACACTAAATCTCTCTGCAATTAACTGATCTTTAAATTTCATCTCGTATTTTCCATTCTTTTGTTTTAACAGTTCTCTATATGCTAGCCATTTCTCTTTGTCTGCTTATTCTTTTCTATAAAATGCTTTTTGTGCTGAGACTCATAAATGCATTCTCCAGCACAATCTGGATTTATATCTATTCCATACTTTCAGTAGGGAATTTCTAATATGTTGATTTTTAAAAGCTACATTAACCTTAACTTTATTATACCATAGAAAGCCATGCCAACCAGGTTGGTATTACTTTAGAGGACATGGATTTGGTAAAACAGATTAAAGATCAAACTCGAGCCCATATAAAGCGAATTTATAATGTTTTAATAGAATTAGATTCTGAAACGGAGTTAGTTAAAGATTGTATGGTAAAATATTCAAGAGCCGATTCTATTGGATACATGGGAGACAATTTGGGTTAGAAATGTAAAATTTACTCAAGCTCAAAATTTAAGAGAAAACTTTTATAAAATGTTTTATAGGTGGCATTTGGATCCTCAACAGCTGTCTTGTATGTATCCTAATTTACAGCCCAAATGTTGGAGATGTGGAAATTTAGATGCAACTTATTTTCATATCTGGTGGACTTGTAGAGATATTAAAGCTTTTTGGATTAAGATTTGGTGGAATATTCAAAAGATTTTTAAGAGAAAGATAAAGTTTACTCCGCAATTATTTTTGTTGGGTATTATTGTAGATTTTGATGTTAAAGAAATCAATTTGATGTTGAATCTTATAACAGTGCAAGATTATTGGTGGGGCAATATTGGAAGAAAAACTCACTACCTACTTTGGAAGAATGGATACTTAGCAGAAATGGCAAAAATCTCCGCCTACTTGAAGGACCATTCACAAGAAAGATACATTATAGTTTGGAGAAGATGGATTGATTATATTCAAAAGAAATATGAAACTGAAAAGTATTATCTTGCTTTTGAATAGATTTTAGATAATTATTAATAGTTTTAATTATATTATTATTTTTGTTTTAATTTGTTAATATTTGTTTTGAGGAGTTAAAGTGTGTTATGGTTTTGATTGATAGTATAGTTGGTTTATGTTAGTTAGATTATGTTTGTTTATTTGTTACCCTGTAATCAGCTCTGGGAAGTGGTGGAGGGGGGAACGGGAAAGGAGTGGGAGGGTTTATATTGTAATAATTTTTTTAAAACTTTTAATTAAAAAAAAGAAAATAAAAAAATAAAAAAAATAAAAAAGATTTGGTGGAACATTCAAAAGATTTTTAAGAGAAAGATAAAGTTTACGCCACAATTATTTTTATTAGGTGTTAGTAGACTTTGATGTTAAAGAAATTAATTTGATGTTGAATCTTATAACAGCTGCAAGATTACTGGTGGGGCAATATTGGAAGAAAGATTCAGTGCCTACTATGGAAGAAGGGATACTTAAGGTGTCTAATTTAGCAGAAATGGCAAAAAATTCCGCTTATTTGAAGGATTATTCACAAGAAAGATATATTTTGGTTTGGAGAAGATGGATAGATTATATCCAGAATAAATATGAGACTAAAAAGTATTATCTAGCTTATGAGTAAATTTTAGATTATTTTTAATAGTTTAATATGATTGAATTTATATTATTTTTAGTATTATTGTTTAATTATATTATTATTTTTGGTTTTTAATTTGTTAATATTTACTTTGAAAAGGAGTTAAAAGTATGTTATGGATTTGATTGTTAGTAGAGTTGGGTAATGTTAGTTAGATTAAGATTGCTTATTTGTAACTCTGTAATCAGCTCTGGGAAGTGGGGGAGAGGGGTGGGAGGGATCTGGGTTATATATTGTAAAATTTTTAAAAACTTTTAATAATAATAAAAAAGAAACCCATGCCAACCAAATCCCAGATTGTGCTCTTCTAGTTCTAAATTTCTTTTACTTCTCAGTAGCAACCACTTTATCCAAATCAAGTAGCAACATGCAAAATACAGTTTCAAATCAGGCAGTCTCAGTCTTTCTCATTCCTTTAAATCTTGGAGGATCTTATATTTAGTCCTTCACTTTTTCCCTTGCTATACAAACCTAGATATATCTTTCTGTCATTGCTTAAACAGCACATCAGTTCAGAATAGGGTACTGTTTGATACAAAATCATGTCATAGCAGCAACATATAATGCAGAAAAGAGACCCACCATGTCAACAAACCCCCAAAGCTTTCCACAATAGCTAGGTCTTGGTTGCTTTCCTGAAAGCAACAACAGCAGTGCAGATCTGCCAATGGATAGAGGACCATTTTGAAGAAATGGAACAACTACAGAAAGTCATATCCTTTTGATCCCTGATGACAGCAAGTCCTCAAAGATGTGTTAAAAAGGGTACCTTCCCTAAAGGATCATAGTGGATCTGCAGAAACCACTAGAAGAACTTAATCACCCAGATATCTATGATATAACATTTATTTTTCCCCTCAACTTCAACTAGTTTTTAACCATCCATTTAGGTCAAATTTTAACTGAGATTTTTAAATATAGGCAACCATAAAAGAATGATGAATATTTTTTCCTAGGTATTTAATGGAATTCAATGATACCTGAAATCCCAGTTCTCACAATTTGCCAAAGACACATTAGATGATATAACAGTCCATGAGACTCCAGTTAAAGCAATAACATGATAAGTTAATAAATTGTTGCATGGTATCAATATATTATGTCATAGAAAATACATAAATAACAATGAGATACAATGAATTATTGTTGTTTGTTAATTGTAATCATTTCTTTTCAACCCCAACCACAGTTATTATTGGATTTCAGCTATCAGCCCTGGACAACATCTTTGAATCTTGTTGTTTGAGGAAGTTGTATAACATTCTCAGGGACTCTTCCCATCCTGCTTACAATCTTTTGGGACTGTTGCCTTCTGGCAGAAGTAAAGTAGGTATTAGGAAAAATGTCCATTTCGTTGTATGTGTACACTGTGTATGCACATACAATGGCAATAAAGTTTGATATTTTGATATTTTATATCTGAAATTCCTCTGTATTCTGTACTCGTAAAAAGCTTCTACTGGCATATTCAAAACAAAAGGAGATTAAGGACATGGTTGATGAGTTCTACAAGGCATCTTGGTAGATGAAAATATAATTCAAAGAAGGTTGAATTATGTGGCTGGAAGGGACCTCAGATGTCTTCTAGTTCAGTCCCCTGCCCAAAGCAGGAGACCTGAGCAATTCCCTGTGCTCAGTCTTTCAGTTCCTAGTCATCTCACAAGTGGACTACTGTAATGTGCTCTACATGGGGCTACCCTTGAAGAGCATTTGGAAGCTAAAGTTGGTGCAGTGGCCCTGTAACACCACTGCTCCGCAAGCTGCATTGGTTACCAATCTACTTCTGAGTGTAATTCAAGATGTTGGTGATCACCTTTAAATCCCTTCAGGGCATGGGTCCAGGTTACTTGGGGGACTGTCTTGTGCCAGCAGAGAAGGCATACTGCAAGTCCCATCAGTCCAATTATTACGGCTGGCGGAATCCAGGAGGAGGGTCTTTTCTGCTGTTATTCTGGAACACCTTGCTTCTGGATGTGAGGTTGGCCCCAACCCTTCTATATTTTCACAAGGGCCTAAAAATGTGGCTTTGTGAGTCAGCTTGAGGCGCCAGAGGGGGAACAGCACAATGGAGGTAGTTGATTGATCCCACCTCCCCCCCCACTCTGCCCCTATCCTCCCCACATATCTTTGGTTTTAATGTTTGCTTTTAACTTTTTATGTTTTAATTTAGATGTAAGTGTGAGCCACCCAGAGTTACCCAATGGTAAGATGGGTGGCCAATAAATTTTATAAATAATAATAATATTCCATCCCAGTGAAGTGGTTGTCCAATCTTTTCTTGAAAACCTCCAGCAATGGAGCATCCATGCCTCTGAAAGCTGTTTCATTAATTGTTCTCACTGTAAAGAAATTTTTCAGTTATAAGTTGGATCTCTCTTTAATGATCTCACACCTATTATTTCTTCTCCAGCTCTCAAGTGCATTGGAGAATACTCTAAGTCAATGCCCAGGGCAAGAGGAGCCACTAGCAGATGGTGCTTCTTGTTGTACTTCAAGACACCTTTTCTCCTCCAACTCTCAACTTTTCTCTTGAGGGCTGCATAAGCACTGGAAGACAGCTATCATGTCACCCATATTCTTTCTCTTCATGGGCTAGATATACCTCTTAAGCATTCATCATATGGTTTAGCCTCCAGACCCCCTAACATCTTCGCTGCTTTTCTCTGCGCACTTTCTAATTTACAAATTCCATTTGTAAGAAAACTAGCAAAGCGAATAAAGTACCATATTGATCCAACTAATTAAAATAAAAAGAGGAAATCCATATTCAGACAAGACTTGGTTTGTGTCTGCATTCAGAATATACATTTCCCCTATCTCAGACAGAATAGCAATAGCACTTAGATTTATATACTACCCATAGTCCTTTACAACACTCTCTGGATGATTTACAAAATGTCAGCATATTGCCCCCAACAATTTGGGTCCTCATTTTACCCAGGATAGGAAGCTGGATCAATCTTGAGCCCCATCAGGATCGAACTCCAGACTGTGGGCAGAGTTTGCCTTCAATATTGCATTCTAACCACTGCGCCAGCAGAGCTCAGAATGAAGAACAGTTCCTGCTCATAAACAGAGGGTCAGCCTCCTTCTCTGTGGCAGTATAAAATTTGAGTTCCTTAAAAGTATTGAGATGAAGCTGGGAATTGAGGATGAGACAAGCAGTGGAATAAGATTCCCCAGGGTCACAGATTAAAGCCTAAAATTTCCAGGAAAAAAATAGATCCAAGAAGAGAAGCAAAGAAACATTCTTGCTGTTTTCAGAAGGAGTAAATAAACAGTCTAAAAGGTGCATTAGACCTTTAAATTCTGTTTTATTGTATTTGTGATCAGTCGACACTGATTGTTTTTTCTCCCTGTACTAATCAGAAAATTCTGCTTTATATCAGCCTTTACAGGTAGATCTTCTGGCACGTTCCAGAATAGATAGTATTTTTCCCTTTAAAAATATACTTGGGAAGAGTATATTTTTAGGAAAGAAAATTCCTATTTGTAGTAGACCGTGGCATCTGTTGTGTGGTCTGCCTGTTACATTACATCTTCTTTTATAAATATTCTATTTTAAAAAATCAAGCTTGATTTGTTTTTCCTGTAATTTGAATAACCCCCACTATTGAATGCTTGCATTTTGGATCTTTAAATCAAAAGGGTTGGTTATATTTTATTTCTTCTTTTTTGTAAAACATAAATTGATTTTGCTTATCTCTCAGCAAAACCATCTTAAAACATGGTCATGTGACTGTGGGATGCTGCAAACATCCCTTAATGTAGCCATGTTGCCAAGTGCCCAAAACGTGGTCACATTCCCATGGGATGGGGGATGATTATTGGAAATTCCAATCCAGTTCTTTTTCAGGTAGGTCGTAACTTCTAATAGTTGCTAAGCAACAAGTCGTAAGTCGAGGACTGCCTGTAGTGTGTAAAATATTCTGACTCAATATTCTTCTGATTTAAGACATTTGCTGGTCACATACCCATATTTGCTTATTATGAGTAAGTCCCAATCTGTTGCAAGAAGCTTATTCTTTTTATTTATTTAAGACGGCAACATTAAAGCCATAATGTCTTCTTAACTCCAAGTAACTAGCTAGGCAGAAAACAAATTTTATGTAGTGGGATTTTTTTCTGATTGGAATTTATATTTATTTATATTATTTGTTTACCACTAACTTCAGCAGATTATGTGACTTGAAACAATAAAACACCAATTATACCTTCCACCCTAAAATTAGCATACAATTAGCTAATTACATTACAAAGTCACCTAATAGCGAAAAGCAGATCTGAAGACCAAAATAGCAGCCAGCATTTTATCATTCTTTTCCCCCCGAAAAATTAAGACTTGAATGGTGGGTTGTATAAAATCAATAACTGTAAAACATTTTTTAAACTGTTTTAAAAAAAACTACATACAAATGATGCTCAAATAAATAAAGAGAAAAACATTAACATTACAGAATAAAATTTAAAAACGTAATAAAAATAATTAAAAAATGAGCTTCAGAGAGTGACCTATTTTTAGGAGAATAGCAATAGTGAGTTTGAGAAGTACTCCCCAGCAGATGAACAACAGACTCTAGCTATAATTGGGCAAAGCACACAACAATGCAACTTTTGCTGAAGGATGCAACTTTTCAGATTCACAAGCAAAAAAAATTGTACAGACATCTTATAGAGTCCATCTACAAATCCTTAATGTGGTTGCGTTTTTGGATGGGATTGTGTTGTTCTCTGCAATCCTGGGAAAAGAATGTTTGATTTAACAGATACTATCTGCATCTTGATATGCAGTTAAACAATATACAAGTGGGTTTGGGTATTTGGACCCCTGGTTCTGGGATCATTCCATCTCTTTTGGATGGCATTGTACTGCCCCCAAAAGAACCTGCACATGTTGTCCTTGACTTATATCCACAACTGAGCCCAAAATTTCTGTTGCTAAGCAAGACAGTTATTTAGTGTGTTTTGCTCCATTTTACGACATTTTTCTTGTCATCGTTCTTACGTGAATCACTGAAATTGTTAAGTTAGTAACACAGTTGTTACAATGGCTTCCCCATTGACTTTGCTTGTCAGAAGGTCACAGAAGGTGATCACATGACCCCCAGGGCACCAAAACGGTCATAAATATGAATCAGTTGCCAAGCATCTGAGTTTTGAACACTGCTGCAAATGGTCATAAGTGTGAAAAACGGTGGTAAATCACTTTTTTCAATCCCGCTGTAATTTTAAACGATCACTAAATGAACTGTTGTAAGTCAAGGACTACCTGTAATTGGGCCAAACTTGCTATTTCTACCTATTCTTTCTTTTGGGGAGAGGGAGTGCTAAATTCAGGATTCTCATCTTTTTCACTAACTACAGGATTTTTCCTCTCTTTATACCATAGACAATCAAGATATTTTTATTTTATGTGTGCAGTTGTATTACATTTATTTCAGTGCTATGAACTGGAGAAATAATGTCTTAAACATGAAATAAAGCTACGGAGATACGACTGAAATAATAAATCTGCCGCCAGTTCCGAGAAGAATTTGTGGGATATTAAAAAAGATGTATCAGTTATTACAAGCATTATAATCAGAGCTCTGTGAAGTATAACAAAAGAACTAAATAGGAGGAAAATTGATGGAAAGAGAAAGTTAATAAGCCAAGTAAGATGGCAAGACTAAATAATAAACATATGAGTGTGTGTGGGTGGGTGGGCTCTCTCTGTGTGAAGCCATTTAAACTATGTGGGAGTTTTGCAGGTTACCACAACATACTGTATACAGTAGGTCAAAGCCTATTTAGCCCTTAGAATGCCGAATTTAAAAGATGTATTTCAGAAGGCTTCTAATTCAGTTTTCTTATTAGCTATGTAAAAAAAAATCTCAGTGAAATATGGAGAAGGAGAAAAAGTCCATCTAATACAGCAACTGCATCCATGGGGGGGGGGAGATGAATAAACCAAATCCCATCCTTTTTTTATATGTGTTGACATTGCATGAACAAAAAGGGCTTGCCGCAACTACCATTTTGACTTTTTTGACACTCTCTTCCGTTAGATACCATTGCTGTAGAAATCTAAACAACATATTTTCCAAAATAAAATGCTAGTTGAATTCAGATAACAAACTGTGGGGTCCTTTGTGCTGTCTGAGCTTGATGGTTTTCTTGCAGATATTTCATTACCAAAGTAGATAACATCATCAGTGCCAGTCTGCAAGAAAACCACTGAGTTCAGAGAGCACAAAAGATCCCACAGTTCAACCCTGAGCTACAAATATTCTCTTCCATAGATATCAAACTTGGTGTTCGATCACAAATGTAGTTCTGTGCTGTTGATGTGTTTAATTTTTTTTATCTTAATCTAAGGAATTTTTATTTATTCAATAAAAACCATAGAAACCGAAGGCAGCTCCCATCCAATCTAAAATGCTTTAATGACATCTACAACCCTATGTATTATCCTTGTCTTCATTAATGGTTCAGTAGTAATATACTGCACATTCTTTTTCATTAACCCAACTTATGTTTTACATTTATCTCTGGTGGGAATATGATGTAGGTTGTTCCTTACTGGGTATCTCTGCCCGTAATGTTACACACCCTTTTCCCTGTTGTCCAAAGATAGGGTGAGTTGTGGAAGAAGTTTTTCAAAAGTACAGAGAAGAATTCAGAATGTTTACAATCAAGAAAACTTCCTTCTCAACAGTCAGCTTTGCAGGGAGTAAAAAGGATGCTCTTGATGGAAATATGTAGGAACTGTTACCCAGACAAAAGGTTTAGTTAAAACCCAGATGAGTGGAGAGAGTTATTGTAACTTCAAACATATCTAACCTACTTTGAGTTAACTGGCTAGGGTGATGGACATTTTTCCTAATACCTATCTCATGACTTAGTTAAGAATGTTGCATAAACAAGAGCCAAACATAATATACCGATCCTTTAAAAGTATAGCATATACTAAGTAGAGAGCCAATTAGGGGCAGTGCTTAAGACATCAATCTAGAAACCAAGAGAATTCTAGTTCTGCTTTGGGCATGAAGCCAGCTGGATAACCTTGGGCCAGTCACTTTCGCTCAGTTCTAGGAAAGAGACAAGGCCAAAGCACTTCTGAAAAACCTTGCTATGAAAACTGCTAAGGATTTGTCCAGAAAGTCTTCAAGAATTGGACATGACTGAACAGGGGAAAAAATACACTAACTAGAACCTTTAAGAACAGCCTTGATAGATCAGGTCAACAACAGGTCTTTGAGAAGTTCATAAATAGAAGATGAAAAAATTCTTCTCTCTTGCTGCTGTTGCTTTGCAACCAGCATTTTGAAGGTTGTTGCCTCTAACCTGGAGATAACCCTGAGTCTTCAAGATTGATAAGAGTTATCCTTCATGAATTTATCCAGTCTGTCCAATCATCCAAATTAGCAGTCTTGGTAACATATTTTGTTATTGATTCCACAAGTTAATTGTGCCCTTTATGAACTTACAATAAATCTATTACTTGTTCTAAATCTCCTTCCAGTCAGGAACTCTGAATGGTTCCTGTTCTTAATGTTTTGAGAAAGGAAGAATAATCTATTTTTTTATGCTTCCATGATTAAGAGCCATGGTGGCACGGTGGTTAGAATGCAGTATTACAGGCTAACTCACTGCTCACTGTCAGGAGTTCGATTCTATTTGGCTCAGGTTGACTCAGCCTTCTATCCTTCCGAGGTCAGTAAAATGAGGATCCAGATTGTTGGGAGAAATATGCTGACATTGTAAACCCCTTAGAGAGAGCTGTAAAGCAATATGAAGCGATATATAAATCTAAATGCTATTTCACTTTTCATCTTCAGGTTTGTAAAGACCAAATGAACTGTGCTAAGACTGAGGCAGTGAAGCTTGGTGGTTTGTAAAGAGCCACAACAATTATCATTTTAGCTGGGACTGAGGGCCCTGGACAGCAAGAATATCAGGAGAAATAGCTTTTTCATACAGCATAACAAGCAAAACTATGGTTTGCTTGCTATTGATTTAATACATTATGCCAAGCCAAGCAAAATGTTTTATGAAATTGTATTTATTAATTTATTTAAATATATATGGTCACCTATCTCAGTTTCTTGACTTTGAGTGACTAACAATAATTAAAAACTATATGAAAGAACAAACAAAAAAATAGCAAAAAAAAAAATCTTTCCTTGATTCTGTCCTTTGGCACTCCATGGTGGTGCAATGAACCACAGTGAGGAGTTCGATCCTGACCGGCTCAGGATTGACTCAGCCTTCTATCCTTCCAAGGTCGGTAAAATGAGGACCCAGATTGTTGGGGAGGCAATATGTTGACTCTGTAAACTGCTTAGAGAGAGCTGTAAAGCACTGTGAAGCGATATATAAGTCTAAGTGCTATTGTTATTAAATGAATGTTGTGATACAGGCTCCACGCTTTAGTTTATGCGTTGCAGTACTGTACATATATACAAAAGGGCCAGTGTTTGTGTCATTACAAGACTTGTTTTCTCTTTTACTTTTATCCCACTTTTTCCGTATTCAACTCAAGGCAGTAAAGATATCTAATACTCTTTCTCCTCTATTTTCCCCACAACAGCAAACCTTTGAAGTGAGTTGGGCTGAGAGAGAGTGACTGGCTCAAAATTGCCCAATGAGTTTTTCATGCCTAAGGCAGGACTAGAACTCCCAGTCTCCTGGTTTGTAGTGTAGCATCTTAACCATTACTCTAAGCTCCATTTTAACAAAATTGTCATATTCTGTGAACACCTGTGATCTCAATTGTGTGTCTCCCAGTTGTTTTTCTTCCCAAAGCCAAAATGTCCCACACATTCTATCATTTCCTTGAAGCAAAGGCACTCGAGTCCCCTGATCATTTTGCCTTCTTCTGTACCTTTTACAACTTGGTTATATTCTTTTGTCAGATGCAGTTACCAGAATTGGGCATGGTATTCTGATTCTGTATGTAACTGTATGACAGATCTGCATAAGGGCATGATAATATTAGCGTTTTCCCTTTCCTATTTTCCCCTAGTATGAAATTTGCCTTTTTTTTCATAGTTACCAGGCAATAAGTAGCATCCTTACTCAACTATCCACTATGATCCCAAGATCTTTTTTATCATTAGTTACAGTCAGTTCAAACCGCCCCCCCCCATCAATATATATGTGAAGTTGGTATTTCATCTAATGTATCTGAGGTTTCATTATCTCAGACTGAATACTCTGCTCTCTTCCTATAAGAGTTGCATTGTATCTTGCCCTTTCGTATTGAGCTATCTGAAGATTTTTGCACTCCTGCTAGGATCCCTAATGCAATACAATGGAGCACATATGCATACAAGAGTTGGGAAGGAAGAGGCAGAGATTTTGCTATTTTAGTCATAATAAGAGGAACAGAAGCTGGTGCTAGAGACAAAATAAGCTAGCAAAGGAAAAAAAGAAATGTTCTGGGCAGATGGCTTTACAAACAGATGTAAATTAAGTTATACAATCATTGTATTAAACCAATTCATTAAACCAATTCAGTCAGAATGAAAAGACACAATTCCTACTGGGAAATTGGAAATGGTCAAAATGGTAGAGATCATGGATTCCAAGGAACAAGTAGATGCCACACTACTTAAGTTCAAAAGAAGAACTGTCATATGGTCAAAGTAAAGATCAAGGAGACCAAGAGTCATGCCAATTTAGGACACACAAGAACAGGTTATAGCAGGCAGTTGTACTACCCCTAAATGCAAGCTTCTACATTTGGGGATTATCAGTCCTAATTACATATTAGTTACATATTACTTACAAGTGGTTCCATCCATATTTTGGGTTTCTGCCACCCAACTGAATTGTTTCTTATGGTTTTGTCTATCTGCAACTGGTGATTCTCTTTTAGGCTAGTTAGTCCGATCTTTAATTCAAAGATAGAAAATGAATGAAAAGGACTGAAACGCTATCTGAAATAACCTTTTCAACATTGCTAGCCTTAGCCTACTGCTAATGGGATGACACTTTCTGTGTCACCTTGGCCAGAAGCCCATTTGTGTTCCATTTCTTCATCCAAAGAGAAATCATAGGCTGGTGTCATATCAGGAATTGAGAGAGCTCATAAATATTTTCTTTCTGATTTACTTTCCAACCGATTGCTTGAATGAAAAACTACTGGGCCATAAAATGCTGTTCTCTATTTTCAGGTGAGTAACTTGAAAACCCTTTGTGATCTGGGATTTAAGACTGGATGAATGAGTTGATTTGGTTTGTGCAATTGAAACCAGGTTGAGCTAAACCAACTGGAGGGTGGGTTTAAGCCAAGTTGACCCATTCTTGCCCCCCCCAATAAAAGCAATACCCAGTGGGCTGTGAGGTGACATTGCAGGGAATTATTGGGAAGAAATACATAAGGGAGAAGAATAAAGAAACAAGTAAAATGAAAGTCAATCCTGGAAAAAAAGAAGGCATGAGAGAAAAAATTCAGAATACTTCTGCCATGATTCTGCTTCAAATAAGAGGGAAACTGACAGGCTTTCTGTCAAAGATTTCTGTTGTTATTATTATAACCTACAAAAATGCTTCTTAACCTTAGTGAGTTTAAAATGTGTCTGGGGAATTCTGGGAGTTGAAGTCCACACAACTTAAAAGCTGCTGAGGTTGAGAAACACTGCCCTTCAACAATAAAGTAGCATTCCTGTACTTGCTGTCTTTTCCCTGACCTGGTCTAATTCGAACAGTTGACAATTATCATGCATCCATCTTCCTGGCTAAATAATAATCCTGAAATTGAATCATGCATTCTTCCTCTTACTATACTATAGCTCTTTTATTGTAGCTCTCTGCTTAGCATTTTCTTGACAGTGTGCCATACAATTATGTATGCTTCACAAATCATTGAAGTGCTCCATACCACCTGCAAAGCTTAACAACTTCTCAAGCACAAATCTGAAAAGAAGATACTGCTACTTGAAGACAGTGAAACAAAATCAATCTTCAAGCCTGAAAAAAGGCTGCTTCAATGAATAGCAGAGAGGGGCCTGTTACGGGTGCAGGTGATCCAAAGCATTTTTCCCCAATTATTTTCAAAACTTGCAGACCTACAGCGTGCACTTGGTAATTAGTGGAACTTCAAGACAGAATGGGATTCTGTTAATGCACACCCAGTCCACTCCTCAACAACGTCCTTGCCTAGTGTTCTTGTGGTGATGATTCATCTCAATAAAATAGTGTTGGGTGATATAATCATTCATCTTGAAGCACTGTGATCTAAAGCATCTTAGGATTCCCTGACTCCTTAGCTGACATGTCTTAATATCTGGAACAGCTGTAACAGTAAGAAACTTAGGTTAATCACCATTCTACCCCAGCTAGATAATAGTTTCCCCAATGATACCCACATTACCTTAGTGGCAAATCCAGTTGGGATAGGTCTTGAAATCCCAGCAGCAGTCAGAGATAAACCTGAGTGAAATGATTGAACTCTCATTTCTGTTTTTACATTGAAATGTGATCAGATGTTCTTCTTCTGCAATTATGCAAAATGCCCTCCCTACTAGCTTTGCAGCAGGAAGACTGAACTATTGTGTTGGTGGGGGAAATCAATAAATTGGGGCAGTTTATACCGTGCAAACCAATGCTGCATGAGTCTCTAGGTGGTATGCACCAAAGAAAATAAAGTATTTTATTAATAAAATGTCATACTTTTATAGATGTTAATAATATTTCTCATCTCACTAGGACAGATATAAGGAGCATAATTTCTAAGTGGTAGCACATGCAGCAGAAGGAGTGAGCAGAATAAATACTAAGCCACAGATATATGGGCTAGCATCCTCTACACACAACTCAGTCTGTTGGGTATCTCTCCTTACATTTATTTCATAGCAATTGCTTCATGAATATTTGTGGTCTCAGAAGAAAGTGACACTACTCTGCCTCTTACTCAGTAGGCTGGAAAATTGGTTTACATTATGTTGAGTTGAATTTAATAGGATGCAATGGCTTCTAGTTATGTATAATGATGTTTATTAGTCTTCCAGAAGGAATAGGCATCCATATTTTCCAGAACCTCTGAAATGAAACAAATCTCATGGAGGGAGAACAACAAGCATCATTGCATCTTGCAAATATTGTCTGCCTATTACTTGATAGAGTCTTACAAAGAAGGATACTGTAAATAAATTTTTAAAAAAGAACAGGAAAGACTTCAAATTTTAGTAAGACTAAAGAGGTTGCCAGAAGAGCACCGGTAACTAGTGTCTCAGTCTGCTTAATCAGATCAAATAAGAGATAATTTATATTCCCACAATTTAGCTCTCTCAGGTGTTTCCCAGACTGCTTGTATTTAGAAATGCCTCTTCCTGACAGATAGGGCTTTTATAAGACTCAGCAACTAAAATACTCACCTAATCATTTACTTTGAGGATTAGTAATTTGTTAGTTTCATCATAACAGGAGTTGTGAACCAGAGGTTTCAGGATCACTTGAGGCCTTGAAAACATTTTTGTAGCCATTGAGAGCAAAATCTCGATTACTTGGGAGTATTGTAATTAGGAAGTTGCAAAACATAAATTTCAATCAGTAGAATAATAATAAATATTGGGGCTGGGCTAATTATTCAGAAAGGTGTTTTTAAACCCACTGCTTGAAGCATGTTCTCTTGTTTAAGGCTCAGCCTGGCTTCTGTTGAAGGCCCCGCATGGGCTTGCGTTCCTTTGTTTCAGTAACAATCCTAGAATTGCTATCTGTGCACATACACATGCTCTAAAATGGTATGAATGCCCAGAACGAGGCCCTACTGAGTTATTGACAGGATATGACCCTAGTGTTAAAGTAAAAGTCGAATTTAAATGTTTCTTATATCCTCAGAAGAGGTTAGAAGTCATTCTTTATATCAATATATTTTTCTTTTTTATATCTCTTTCTGCACTTCTCTCTCTCTCTTTCTCTCTCTTCTTTATTTTTCTTTCTGATTGTTAACAGTAAACATCAGTTTCTGGCAAAAGTGTAAATCGCAGTCACGTCACCATGAGAAGCTACAAACAGCTGTAAATGTGGGCAGGTTGCCAAGCACCCAAGATGCAGTCACATGACTGCTGGGGAAGGGGAATGTCAGAACTTTGAATCCAGATTGTAAGTCTCCTTTTCCAGGGTCCATCGTAGGTTTGAACGATCACTAAGCCCCTGGGTCATAAGTCTAGGGCAGGGGTAGGCAATCTTGACTTGTGGACTTTATGACTTGTGACTTAGAAATTCTGGGAGTTGAAGTCCACAAGTCATAAAAGAGCCAAGGTTGCCTACCCCTGGCCTAGGACTACTTGTATATTCTGTAAAAAAGTATTAAAATGATTAATAATAGGATATGACCCCATGAAGCTTCAGTCCCCTGGAAAGCCTTACAGGACCCTAAGAGATTCAAAAACAAAGAAACAGAATCTGTTTTCCAGTATTTAAAATAAGAAATATACAGTATGGGATTTCTATTGTAAGCCTTTAAAACAATTTTTGGAAAATAAAATAAAATCCAAAGACTACCCTACCCACTACCACCAAAAGGGGGGAAACACACACACACACACACACACACACACACACACACACAAACAAAATCATAAAGTTCTAATTCCATTCACTTTACATTATTTTTAAAGAATTATTTCACAGGTGTCTTGGAGGTTGTAATTTGCAGTATAACAGTTGTTTGTAAATAATAATGTTATTTTAACAGACTGAAAATCACTAGTAAACTTTTAAAATAAATATAACAACTGTGCAAGAATAAAATCAATATGTAAAATTATAACCTATAATCATTTCAAGATCTATTAGTAAAAATCTGATCTGCTTTTGATATTCTGTGAAATTAAAATACAGACTCTGACCCTAGAAGAACATAAATTGTAATACGGAACAAATCTATATCATAAATTGTAATCTAGAAATGTTTTCCAGTTTGAATTGAATTCTGTGTCAGGTTTGCTGTTATGATATGAAGCTATTCTAGAGGTTGATACAATATTCCCACAACTCAGCCATTCTTTTATTAAAAGAATCAAACAACCTTTGCATTACTGCTTAGCAGACTACAGCATTCATTTCCCTTCAAAATGTTAAGCACTGTATGCCCACAGCCACCAAAAGGTCACCCATTTCTGCCTTAGGAAGTGAAGATACAATAACTAGTTGTTGACATTCATCAAAATCATGTCACTATAATATATTTTGATGTATTTTGGAATATGAACTCTATCCGAAAGCAGAGACTGAAATTTTCATCAGAATATGGGAATCCCAAAGATGCTTTTTCATGAGGAAACTGGACTTTCTTGTTTTTTATAATAATAACAATAGTAAAGTTGGAAGGGATCTTGGAGGTCATCTAGTCTAACCCCCTGCTCAAGCAGGAAACCCTACACCATTTCAGACAAATGGCTGTCCAGTCTCTTCTTAAAAACCTCCAGTGTTGGAGCATTCACCGCTTCTGGAGGCAGGTTGTTCCACTGATTAATTGTTCTAACTGTCAGGAAGTTTCTCCTTAGTTCTAGGTTGCTTTTCTCCTTGCTTAGTTTCCACCCTTGCTTCTTGTCCTGCCTTCAGGCGCCTTGGAAGATAGCTTGACACCCTGTTCTTTGTGGCAGCCCCTGAGATATTGGAACACTGCTATCATGTCCCCCCTCGTCCTTCTCTTTGTTAAACTAGACATACCCAATTCCAGCAGCCGTTCCTTATATGCTTTAGCCTCCAGTCCCCTAATCATCTTTGTTGCTCTTCTTTGTACTCTTTCTAGAGTCTCAGCATCTTTTTTACATCGTGGTGACCAAAACTGGATGCAGTATTCCAAGTGTGGCCTTACCAAGGCATTGTAAAGTGGTATTAACACTTCATGTGATCTTGATTCTATCCCTCTGTTAATGCAGCCTAGCATTGTGTTGGCCTTTTTGGCAGCTGCAGCACCCTGCTGGCTCATATTTAGGTGATTGTCCACTAGGACTCCAAGGTCCCTCTCACAGTTATTACTATTGAGTAGTAACTTTCTTTGAAGAAAGAAAGAAGCTTCTTTAGCTCTGACTGGATGGTGAGGAATGGAAAGACTCATACTCCTTGCAGACAGCTGGTCATTTGCATTCTTCTAGAGTGTCATTGTTGCCACCTGGAGGTTTATCTGTGTTGTCAAGGTTACCTGAGTAGTGCAAATGGAACTTCTTGGAGCTGTGTTATAGACTGAAGATAGATGATATTATATCCCTCCTCCTCTATTGAAAGAAGGCTGTTCAATTTTGACATAGATGGCCTCTTTGACTCCTCTTTCAAAGCAGCAATCCTCTCTGTCCAAAATGTGGACTTTGCTGTCTACGAAAGAGTGATCTTTCTCTTTTAAATGCAGATGGACTGATGAATCTTTTTCCTGATGGGTTTGTTCTACTATGTTGTGCCATGTATTTATGAAGTGGTTGTTTTGTTTCCCCACTGTATAAATCTGCATATGGCTCATTGCATTGTCTATCTCCAGTCTACAACACAGTACTTTCAAAGTTCCAAGAAGGCTCCACACCCATTTGCACTACTCAGGTGACCCTGATGACAGAGATAAACCTCCAGGTGGCCTCAATGATTCTCTAAAAGAATGCAAATGACCAGCTGTCTGCAAGGAGTATAAATCTTTCCATTCCCCACCACCCAGTTAGAGCCGAAGAAGCTTCTTGTATGAGAAGCTAAACATCTTGGGAAAAAAAAGTCAATTTGCCTCTTGAAAAAGCATCTTTGGAACAACTATGACCTGGATGTCTGAGAATCTCTATAGACAGAATATGGAAACCACATTCTACTTCCCATTCCATCATGAAGCTCACCAAGTGATAATGGTCAAATTAATTGGCTGGTACACACAATCACCGATTTCCTTCATATGACATGGTGACTCAGTTCACTGTAGTCCTTAACAAGGCAGATTATACACAAAGTCAAAGTTATCCATTATTGTGACAATGATAGTAACATAATGCTTACAAAAAGGATGTTGTTCCTGGAACCACTATGGCAAAAATGAAACTCTGAAGTTTATTCCTTATTCCTTAAGAATGTCTTCCTAATATTTGAATCAAACATGATTTCACTGCCCTCTTTCGGAAAACATTTACACAGCAGAGGAACTGACAGGTTGCTAGATGCCTCTGGACTGGAAAGCATTAAATATCTAATTCCACAATGATGACAAATGAGAAAATGCTGATGACTAGAACAATAGAGGGAAAAGTTTAAGGTGACTATGATGATGAAGGCAGAAATTCTGTAGGAACAATTAGATCTAAGAAACATGATCCCTGTCCTCTGTTGTACTGTAGCGGTAGCCTTGATTAACATTAATAGATTTCTTTGCTAGACTAAGGACAAGACCTTTATAAGAAATACACAAAAATAAAAACTTTTTATAAAACCCAGATGGAGTTGTAAAATTAGCTAGAATTATGGAGAGTATTTTGTTAATTTCCTTGGGACTTTTTTTTAAAATGACAATTTGTTCAGGGGCATATAATATTTGAGAATAATTTTCAGAATGAAAACATTTACTGTTCCTGCCAGAGTTCCTATTCTTGTGCAAATACCACCCAACCGACTTTGAGGTCAAATTATCAGTTCTTTAAAAAAGAGCCCAAGGCTCTTTCTGTCAGGCTGGTTAGGAAACTCAGCTATGCTTATCTGGATTCTCAGCATGTACCAGAAAAAAAATAAATCAAAGCCCATATTCCTGTTAACTACCATGGGGCCAAAAGAGGATAATATTTTCAAAAACCTGTAAATGAATAGATATGCTAAACACCCTAGAAATCCATGTGGGAGATTCAGAACAACTTTTGGAGCTATATATATGTTAACGTTTGAATCTTATTTTAACTTTTGACTAGAATGGCACATTTGTAGGCATGTTTGACTGCTATTAAGAGATGATGAATAAGACCTTTTACAGATCATCCTCACCTTACAACTATTCGTTTAGCAACTGTTCGAAGTTATATCACTGAAAAGAGTGACTTACAATTGGTCCTCACACTTATAACTAGTGGTGGGATTCAGCCGGTTCGCACCACTTCGGCAGAACCAGTAGCTAATTTTTTGTTGCCCAGGCCCAGAATGGATTTCTGGAAGTGGCATCCACACAGAGAACCAGTTGTTCACATATTTGAATCCTACCACTGCTTATAAACATTGCAACATCTTCATGGCCTTGTAATCAGAATTTGGATGCTTGGCAACTGGCATGTATTTTCAATAGTTGCAGCTTGTGATTGTTAGGATGTCGCAGTGGTCAGAAGTATGAAAAATGGTCACAAGTCACTTTTTTCAGTGCCGTTGTGACTTTGAATGGTCACTAAATGAACTGTTGTAAGCCGTAGACTACCTGTATATTCAGACTTTACAAAAGAAGGGTCAATGTTGTTGTTTGTTTCAAACAACATACGGAAACTTGAGGTTCCTTTTTTGCCCTCCTCCCAAAAGATTTTGCCTGCCAAGGTGTTTTGAGCATCAACTGATTATAGCATGTTCCTTCATATTGAGTTTCTCACGCTTTTTCCCCACCAAATAGATCAGGGTTAAGGTTATCAATCCATAGTTGATAGTTCCCTCTGCAAATTTATGTACTCATGCTACCATCATAACATAAATATTGCACCAATAGATTCTTTTGCGGCAGACCAAAACTTTTGGGGCAGGAGATTGTCACCCCAGTGGTGGACTTGTTGTTGTTCATTGCGAAGTCATGTCCAATCCATGGACTCCGTGGACAATGTTCCTCCAGGACTTCCTGTCCTCTACCATCTTCTGGAGTCCATTTAAGCTCACGCCTACTGCTTCAGTGACTCCATCCAGCCACCTCATTCTCTGTCGTCCCCTTCTTCTATTGCCCTCAATCTTTCCCAGCATTAGGCTCTTCTCCAGTGAGTTCTTCCTTCTCATTAGGTGGCCAAAGTACTTGAGTTTCAACTTCAGGATCTGGCCTTCTAAAGAGCAGTCAGCGTTGATCTCTTCAGGACTGACTGCTTTGATTGCCTTGCAGTCCAGGGGATTCGCAGGAGTCTTCTCCAGCACCATAGTTCTTCTCCAGCACCATAGGCCTCAATTCTTTGGCGCTCAGCCTTTCTTATGGTCCAACTTTCACAGCCATACATTGCAAGTGGGAAAACCATGGCCTTGACTATACGTACTTTTGTTGGCAGGGTGATATCTCTGCTTTTTAGTATGCTGTCTAGATTTGCCATAGCTTTCCTTCCCAGGAACAAGGGTCTTTTAATTTCCTGGCTGCAATCCCCATCTGTGGTGATCTTGGAGGCCAGAAAGATAAAATCTGTCACTACCTCCATTTCTTCCCCATCTATTTGCCAGGAATTGAGAGGGCCGGATGCCACGATCTTGGTTTTCTTAATGTTGAGTTTCATGGATTACTGCCTTGTCGTGGCAAAGGGGCTTGCGTAATTCAATGAAGCTATGAGCTATGCCGTGCAAGGCCACCCAAGACAACAGGTAATAGCAGAGAGTTCTGACAAAATGTGATCCACTGGAGAAAGAAATGGCAACCCACTCCAGTATCTTTGCCATGAAATCCCCATGGACAGTACCAAAAGGCAAAAAGTGGTGGACTAAACAAAAACAAAAGCCAAAATGGCAAGGAATTCTATAGTTAGTAGTATCTGTAACAAATGCCAGGAAATAGAATTACAGCTTTTTATACATAGGAAAAGTTAGTGACAAAGAATAATTATGCAGTGCACTTCCTGAAGATAATTCAGCTGACTGTGAGGGATGGAGGGAGGAGAGAAGCATAAATAATATTTAACTAGGTCATACATCTGTATCTTACAGTACTTTAGGCTGCCAAGTATAACATCTGACTTCAGTCCTGAAACATTATTTTAGTGCATATCTTTTATAGGTCACCCCCTCCCTTAACAGCTAACTTGCAACTTGGTAATTTTATGAAGTTGTGTCATTAAATTCATATTAAGATCCTGCTAAAATTAGCAGGGCGCTGTGCCTGCAGTATAATAAAGACTTTACTTAGCTTTCTTGAAATGATCTAATCAGCAGAGGAACCTGGGAGCTGGGGGGGGGGGGTCTTGCAAACCTCCTTCCTTATTTTGTTATAAATGATGAATGGCTAAAATATACTGAGTTCATTACTAAATCAGAAAAGGTGTAAGTCAGAGCGCTGCCTGGGGACTTTCTAGGGTAAGGAGCAGGCAGTTACTTTGTCTTAGCCGAAGAACTAATAACATGGCAATATTCAGCGTTTGAGTTTCTCGCTGCACATAAAAGAAAAAGAAAAGAAAATCCATAGCTGGCAGTTTTTCCTGCCTATCTCTGCAGTGAGAGTATCTTCCAGAGATAGGAGAATAAGAGCTGAACAGAAGACATGCCAGCTTCAGAACAACACAGATATTTTGTAAGTTTCCACAACGGTACTGAAAAAAGTGACGTATGACCATTTTTCACACGGAGGACAGTTGCAGCATCCCCATGGTCATAAGCCACGCCTTATTATATAAAAAGTTATGCCCTCTCACAAAGAGGAAGTCAGAGAGCTGCTAGACTATTTGAGAAGCCACCTTGTTCTGCCTGATGGAGTATTAACTTTGTTGGAATTAGATGCCAGTAGGAAGAGAATTCTCTGTTTCTCAACAGTCTCTGTTGGGAAGGAGATTTTTAGTATTGACCTGTGTTGATTTATTAGTTTATATGTTAATTCCACCTTTAATTTTGGTCAGCTCAAGGCAATATACATATCTAAGGCTCTTGTCTCCTCTTTTCTCCACAACAAACCTGTGACGTGGGATGGGCTATGTTCTATACCAGTCTATGTACGTCCTTGTTATTTCACAAAGACAACCCCTCTTTTAACAGTAGACTGGAAAATAAACCCTTTTTATTTGAGTTACAGACCTGATAATTGTCCCAGAACACTTTTCCAATGGAGACCTTGTCCAAAAGCAAA